>NC_091773.1:60273118-60898118 GCF_029378745.1 Bos indicus
TTCATAAGTCACATTCACAGGACTTTAAAACCTTAAAAAAATAAAATTCTATTCATCAAGCACAACAGGAGATTTAAGCATATGGTATTTTACTTAGTCTTTAACAGTGGAGTAGGTACTGTGATTCCCACTTTACAAACTGACAAAACTGACAAGCTGAGTGCTTTAGAAAATTTCCCAGGTCACTTATCTGGAATTCAAATCCATGTCTGCCTGGTTCCAAAAATCTATCTGTACTGTACAATTTCACGTCGTTTAGTCGCTAAGTTGTGTCCGACTCTTTGCGACCCATGGATTGCAACCTGCCAGGTTCCTCTGTCAATGGGATTTTCCAGACAAGAATACTGAAGTGGGTTGCCATTTCCTTCTCCTACTCATATTATCATGGCTCCCTTTCAATCTCCCCCACTCAATGACACTATGGAATAAACCAAACCATACCCTATTGTCTATAGAATTTCTCTAGAACTAGGGAGACGCAAGAGATGCAGGTTTGATCCCTGGGTTGAAAGATACCCTGGAAAAGGAAATAGCAACCCACTCCAGTACACTTCCCTGGGGAAATCCCATGGACAGAGGAGCTTCGCAGGCTAGAGTCCATGGGGTCACAAGAGTCAGCCACCACCTCAAGACTGAGTACACACACACAAAGAATTGGGATATTCTCTGGAAATAATCTGATTAGGCATTTGATCTCAGATGAATTTACAGCATTTACCTTCAATGCTCAAAGGTGAGAGTAATACTACCTACATTTTCAATTTACATAGATTCTTTTTCTAAAATGTAGAAACCTGTTTATTTCAAAAGCTAAGTTGTTGTTGCTCAGTCGTGTCCGACTCTTTGCTACCACGGACTGTAGCACACCAGGCCTCCCTGTCCTTCACCGTTTTCCAGAGCTTGCTCAAACTCATGTCCATCGAGTTGGTAATGCCATCCAACCATATCATCCTCTGTCGTCCCCTTCTCCTCCTGCCTTCAATCTTTCCCGGCATCAGGATGTTTCCTAATGAGTCAGCTCTTTGCATCACGTGGCCAAAGTATTGGAGTTTCAGCTTCAGCATCAGTCCTTCCAATAAATATTCAGGACTGATTTCCTTTAGGATTGACTGGTTTGCTATCCTTGCAGTCCAAGGGACTCTCAAGAGTCTTTTCCAACAGTATAGTTCAATATCACCAATTCTTCAGTGCTCAGCCTTCTTTATGGTCCAACTCTCACATCCATACATGACTACTGGAAAAATCATAGCTTTGACTAGATGAACCTTTGTTGGCAAAGTAATATCTCTGCTTTTTAATATGCTGTCTAGGTCAGTCATAGCTTTTCTTCCAAGGAGCAAGCTTCTTTTAATTTCATTGCAGTCACCATCTGCAGTGATTTTGGAGCCCAAGAAAATAAAGCCTGTCACTGTTTCCACTGTTTTCCTGTCTATTTGCCATGAAGTGATGGGACTGGATGCGATGATCTTCGTTTTTTGAATGTTGAGTTTTAAGCCAGCTTTTTCACTCTCCTCTTCCACCTTCATCAAGAGGCTTTCTAGTTCCTCTTTGCTTTGTGCCATAAGAGTGGTGTCATCTGCATATCTGAGGTTATTGATATTTCTCCCGGCAATCTTGATTCCAGCTTGTGCTTCATCCAGCCTGGCATTTCACATGATGAACTCTGCATATAAATTAAATAAGCAGAGTGACAATATAGAGCCTTGATGTACTTCTTTTCCAGTTTGAAACCATTCTGTTGTTCCATGTCCAATTCTAACTGTTGCTGCTTGACCTGCATAAAGGTTTCTCAAGAGGCAGATAAGGTGGTCTGGTATTCCCATCTCTTTAAGAATTTTCCAGTTTGTTGTAATCCATGCAGATTCCTATTCTAAAATGTAGAAATGTATCTATTTCAAAACCTAAGTGATCACATATAATTAATATGATAATTTTGGAAGAGGCTTTTAATAACACATTTTAAAGGAAATATATATGTATACATATGTATATAGACAGACCTATGAGAGAAAGGAAATATAATAAAAAATACTCTTGAATACAACTTCAGAAACAGTGTTCATTTGTGTGACCATCCCTCCACCACTTCCCAAAGGATAACTCAAGAATACAACGGAAATGGTGCTCTCTAGAGTCAGACACTACAACAGCCCAGGCTTAGCCACTCCAGGCAAAAGGAAAAGAAAGTGAAAGCATGGAGAGGTGATGTGGAGGGGAGGGAAAAATGAAGCTGTACTGGACAGCAAAAATGAACAAGCTTAGATTTTGCTAGCAGATCTCAGTGTGTTTTTCTCCAAAAGAGACGTGACAGATTCATGACACACTCCTATGGGCATACCATAGTTTGATGAAGTCCAGCACTATAATAATTCACAATCACCTTTTGGTAATACTAACTATTAGCTTCCCAGGTGGCTCAGTGGTAAAGAATCCACGTGCCAGTGCAGGAGACTTGGGTTTGATCTTTGGGTCAGGAAGATTTCCTGGAGAAGGAAATGGCAACCCACTGCAGTATTCTTGCCTAAAAAATTCCATGGACAGAGGAGCCTGGCGGGCTACAGTCATGGGGTCACAAAAGAGTTGGACACAACTTAACAACTAAACAACAAAATAAGCAACAACAACCAGCAGATTAGTAAAGGTAGTTGTTTGCAAAAGACTGCAGCCTACCTAAGATTGCCCTCAGATTATAGGTAATTCTGCCAGACTTACTGGTAACACTCAAGAAACCGCCTCAGATGCAAGAGAGATTGACAAAGTGTGGAGAATCAATCTGCTGATGATTCATGTTGAAAACAATGTTTCACAAACTCCTGCACTTCATTATAAGCAACCAATTATATGAGACACACCTAAATGTGACTGCACAGATCTAGTTGATTGCAACACGCCAGCATGTTGCAACTCCACATTGGACAGCCTTACAGCAAGCAGTAGGGTTCCCAGCAGAGTTGTAAGTGTGTTTGTTAGAAAGGTAATTACATGATGCAATTCATGTTTTAGAAAGTCCTCTTTAACAGTAGTGAAGAGGATAATGTATATCCTGTCTCAGTCCCAGCCTGACACTCTAACCACCATGCACACAGCCATTGACTAATAGACATGAATCATAGATCATCCCAGTCTATTCCTCAAACGGTCACTCCCTGACCTACCTCTTCCCAACTCTAAATTCCTCACTTCTCCCCTACTTTGAACCCTATCTTTGGCACTTTGGCCTTGGCACTTTGGCATTTTTGGACCCTCTAACATTTAACTCTCCACATTCCCCAATGGACTCGTATTTCAATGAGCCTATTTACTTCCCGCATTTCTAGAACACCTTTGGCAGGAGAGTTTGTGCTGGTCTTGTTTTCTCATACTCAATTCCCACCATTGTCCCTTTGATGGAAATCCCATCTGGGCCAGTACCAGGCCCTTTACAAAGAAGAGGCTAGAAATGATGAGATAAAGGAAGTAGAAACTGGAGGCAAAACAAACAAAAAGCTAATGAGAGCAAAACCACAAGAATTCAAATCAGAGACAATGGGGGAATAGGCTGAACTTAGAAATGTAACACTACGCAGAAAAGGGCTGAGTTGACAATGACTAATTCCTTGCTGAGAAATGAACTGTGAAAAGTGTACTGAAGTGCTAACTTAGGCAAATGTATACTAAATACACACAGAATAAATAACATAAAATGAACTTTCGGTATTAACTCTACTCCCCTCACATTTGGGAGCTAACAGAAAAACAACAAAACAAAGAACCCCTTAGCCACACATGCCTTTAAAATATAACATGATTTAGAAATATCCTTCTTTTATTTTGCTTGCCTCCTTAAGAAAGGACAATTTCTAATTTCAGGGCTTTCTAGTCATTGTTGAAAATTCTCACTGCATACAATTGCTCAAGTCCAAATTCTAAACACAGAATCTTAGAGGGCACAAATCGACCTCCGTGTGTTATATAGGGTCATTCTTTTCTTTTAGCTCAAATTTTATCTTAAAAGGCATCATAACTTGATGGGTGTTGTGCTTGGTGGCAATAAAGACGCCAATATCTTACTTGCAGCCTGCTTCACGCTTTATAGGATCCTCTTGGTCTCTGTCTACATTTACATTATCTGCTTGGCTCTTGCACACATTTCGGTTTACTATCTCTGATATTATTTTCAGAGCTTTACCTATATATCTTTCCATTTGCTCCTACTGAGACCTAGACATTATGGAGTTTAAAATGGCTTCACGTTCCTCCAATATTTACTCTCCAAAGCTGTCTGCTTCTGCAGCCTTTTATCTAGGCACTCTCTTCCCCTGCCTCCTCTGTCCCTCTCCCTTCATGTGTCCCTCCTTCGTTCATGCCCACACATTACTCAAGGATTATAAAGAATTTAGACTGAGTACTACCTGAAAAGTACACCAGAGGATGAGATGGTTGGATGGCACTGCCGATTCAATGGACGTGAGTTTGAGCCAATGCTGGGAGACAGTGAGAGACAAGGAAGCCTTGCGTGCTGCACTCCATGGGGTCGCAAAGAGTCAGACACTACTTAGCAACTGAGCAACAACTACCTGGAAAGTAACCCCCACGGTACCAATCCAAGGGCCCCACCTCTCTCGCTGGGTTACATTATTAAGTACCAGACCCCCAAGAGGGTCCTGGCCAACCCAACCCGCCGAGAGACACAATTCAGTAGTTTCATGGCCTTCCATCTATCTACATAGCCTGAATAAAGCTATTTTTCAGAGGCAAATTCACTACAGCATTTGAAAAATCTTTCACCCAACTCAGTCCATGTGTAAACCATGGGATTATGCAGTATTAGCCATGTTTGCAATCAAGCATCTAATCTCATCATATCCCACACACACACCATCAGCATCACAAATTCTTTATATCATTTATCTTCAGACATAACCTATTTTTTTAAATGTATCTCTCTACTTGAGGGAAAGAAAATGTAGCAGCACTAATAACATTTTTAGTTTGGGTGAGGGTGGAAATGGACACTGCTCACTCTGGCAATTACTCTACTCTCCTGGTAATAAATGCAATCATCATAAAAATCAAAATTAATAAACTGTGTTTGCAAACCTAATAACTAGTCGTCAGCACATTAATTTCCCTATATGCTAAGCTAACCGTATTGTTTATTTGTCGGTAACTCTGAATGAAATGGGTTGCATTAAGGCGACCATCTGCTCTGTTTGATTTGATAAGTGGAATTAAGACAAGAAGCAGCCAGTTTATAGTCAGTGTGACTTAAACTTACATAACAGAAGGTAAATGGTCTTTCATTTGGAGGGACAGAATAGAATATACTCCAAGGATATAACTTAATGCTTTTTCCACAGCAGTTCAAGCTAGATTTTTTTATGTGTCTCCAGTGGACATAATGAAAGCTGAACACTCACATTTTGAGGACTTGAACATTGGATTGTTGCATTTCATCACTCTTCCATGCTTCATCTGTGATAAGAAGAAGTAAATATTATATAAAGCTTTCTAGTCCAATTAGGTTATTCAATAATTATGTTTATTCTCTGTTCTGTAAAGACTCTTTAAAAAAAAAAACTTTTTATTTTGTATTAGGGTATAGCCAATCAACAATATTGTGATAGTTTCAAGCAATCAGCAAAGGGTCTCAGCCATACATATACATCAATCCATTCTCCCCCAAACACATCTCCCAACCAGGCTGCCACATAACATTGAGCAGAGTTCCCTGTGCTATACAGTAGGTCTTTGTTGGTGATGCATTTTAAATAGAGCAGTGTGTACATGTCCATCCCCAACTCCCTAACTGTCCCTTCCTCTGCTCCCCTCTCCCTGCAACCATAAATTGGCGATCTAAGTCCATGAATCTCTTTGTTTTGTAAATAAATTCATCTGCATTATTTCCTTTTAGATTCCACATATAAGGGGTGTCATACAATGTTTCTCCTTCTCTGTCTGACTTACTTCACTCAGTACGACAATCTCTAGATCCATCCATGCTGCCCTGTGCACACTCTGGATAGCATCTTGTTTATAGAGCTTCTTGTTGACTACGGATACCATAGGGGACTCTTTTGATTCTTTCATGGCAGGAGTGAGGCTGTTCCCAATTTTTAACATGAATGACTACCCTCCTGCAGGCTCTTGCTATAGATCATCAGAGTCATTCTGGCAGAGATAGAACTTAAAAGCAGTAGGAACTTGCTAGAAACAGCTGCTTTGCTCAACCAAAGAAAGAGCCATCAGAATCAACAACACTGGACAAGCTGTGCTGTGGTTCACAAGGCATTTTTCCACAAGATCCAAAGAATTCTTAGATGCTTTATGTATGTGCACCCCAATTTTCAGGATTAATAGGGTTTGTTTCTTAACTAGTTATAGTTTTTCTAGAGCTTTAAAAATTATGTCTTTTTCCACTTTTATGGGTAATTCCTTCTTACTGCCTGCAAGAGTAATCAAATTATTTTTATCACTTCTTCCAGGTCATTAAAAAGGACATCCACTGTAAGTGGCTTCATAATAATAATCCCACTAGCATTCCCCTAGGCAACCTTTTGCTCTCTCAATTCACAACAGCACCATCTTTCATTATGTTTTATGTGCCTTGCCCCCCCATCCATTCTCCACATGCCAGTTCCCAGCAATCTTTTAAAACATGTCACTCCTCAGCTTAAAATTCTTTATGAGCCTCCCATTATACTTAGGAAAAAGTCCAAAGTCTTTAACCCCTTCTCAAGGGCCCTCCGTGACTTTGCTCCCACCTAACTCTCCGACCTCATTTTATACCAGTTTCTTTCTCATGTAATAGTCTATTGGCTTCCTTTTATTTTATTAAAACATGCTAAAGTCTATCTCTCCAACTGGTCTTTACATATACATGGGGAATGCCAACCATATCCTGAAGCTTGAGCTTTATTAGCTTTACATTTATTTCCTCCTTTTCCCTCTGGATTTCTTCATAACATGTGATACAATTTAGTTAGTTATTTGTTGACTGTATCCCCAGTTTTACTGTGAATTCCACAAGCACAGACCTGTGTTCATCCTATTTATGACTGTAGCCTCTTGTACACATCACAGGTGGGGCTTCCCAGGTGGCTCAGTGGTAAAGAATCTGCCTGCCAAGCAGGAGAGTGAGTTTCATCCCAGGGTGGGGGAAGATCCCTTGAAGAAGGAAATGGCAACCCACTCCGGTATTCTTGCCTGAGAAATTCCATGGACAGAGGAGCTTGGCGGACTCCAGTCCACCGGGTCACAAGGAGTCAGACTGGACTTAGTGACTCAACAGCAACAGCAGCAGCACGCATTGTAGGCACTCGATGAATATTTATGTAGCATAAATATTTATGAATTTGCGTGGATATTTATGAATATTTATGTGGAAGTCTCTCAGTTGTGTCCTACTCTTTGTGACCCCATGGATTATACAGTCCATGGAGTTCTCCAGGCCAAAATATTGGAGTGGGTAGCCTTTCCCTCTTCCTGAGGATCTTCCCAACCCAGGGATGGAACCCAGGTCTCCTGCATTGCAGGCAGATTCTTTACCAACTGAGCTATTAGGAAAGCCTGAATATTTATGGAATGTATACATTTTTCAAGAATAAGTTTACATCTGAATTATTTAGCATTTTATTGTAATTTTTTTTAAAGATAGAGAAGACATTGTTTGGATTATTGTAGTACCAAAAGTTTCACTTCAGAAAAACATAGCTCTTTCTCTTTCAGTCATCCCAGGAGAATATACGCAACCCCACAAACTGACGCTATATAGAGAAAACATTTGTGACACCAAACCAGGGTGATATTTCCATTATGCTTGAATGTTTCAAGTTTTGATCATATGCTAAGAGGACAGTCTCATTCTCTCTGTCATCTGCCCACACACACAATAGGTTTCATTAGGTCATCTTTCATCTCTCATAAGGTTGCAAAAGATATAATAATTTGTGCAGTCTTTGAGCATAGAAATACTGAGTTAAACAGAACTGCATCTAGTGATAAACTAGTCAATGTTTAACAGCCAGCTGGGTAGAGAGGGAGAAAAGCTATGACCCGAAGCACTTGCTAGCTTCTGGGATGTAAATACTTCTACCCTGGCTAATTTCAAGCTGTGTTTAATAACCGACTTGCAAGACTCCTGAAAATTTAACAACTGGCTCTTATAAGCCCATATAAGCATCTCTAGCAGAGCACCAGCTCTATCTCTCTGCAAAATTACCCTTATTTTTTTTCACATACACACACAATTGCATAGGACACAAAATAAATTTAATTCACTTGCAAAAGATATGCTCTGTGTGATATAACTTGGAAGGTGAAAAAAGAAAAATAACCTGTAGGTACAAAGAATGTATTCTGTCAGTTTACTGTGATAAAGTTTATTTGTAATCATTTGATTTCCCCATCCTATTCCCATCTAGAGTCCACCTCAAAGCAATTTCACAGCTGAGACCTCGTGTGTTTCACTTTATTCTGAACTTTTAAGTAGTCAAATTTCAAATGTTAAATATCATCATAACACTCTCCTCGTCGCTAGAAACAACAGCTGATTCTTCTCTATTGTGCCCCCACTCACTGTTCACTCTAGTACATTCATCATGGCATAAATGTGTTTGCCATGAGCCGTTTGGTGGACTGATGGACTCTGGAGGTTCTAATAGACAAATCCCCAAGGTTCAAGGAGCTCTCAGCCAGATTAGGAGATAGGCAAGGACACTTCCATGCAGGAAGCCCTAGGACAGAGGTAACCACAGGGGCCCAGAGAATACACAGAATGTGTATGTAATGCCACCCAGATTAAAGAAGACAACACTGAAGCGGAACGTCAAGGATGGCTAGGAATTGACTATGGAAAAAAGGAGGAGAAAGGCATTCAAAGGAGAAGGAAGAGCAGGGACAGACATATATGCGAGGAGGGTGCAGTCATAATGATCATAACTGAAGCATAGAGTGTAGGAGGAGGGAGGGAAGGATCCTGAGGCTACAGAGACAAGCACAGGCAGGGCTGGGCTTCATGAGGATCCTCGTGTGCCATGCACAGGAGCTTGGCTTTTGTCCTGAAGCCAGTGCATCAGGGGGATTTAAGAATTTTAATAGCTTAGTGGTGGGATTCATGATTTAGAAAGAATGTTTGGACAACAGTGAGAACACTGGATGAAGTGAAATGAGGAGGGGGAGACGGCCTGCTAGAGTCATGCCCTCGCCCAGCAATCAGCTCTCCTTCCATCATGGTTTTCCCCTGAGTTCTCTGTCCACCTGAATTCTCCACAGCTTCTAAGTCGCTTCTTCACATGTTGAAGAAAAACGGTGCCACTCTGTTGTCTCCTTTGATCCCTAACTCTCTTTCAGGCTGACTTCCCCTGAAAACATTACTCAACGTGAGTTACCATTTTGCATCGTAAATGTCAGAAAGGAAAAAGGCACAGGCTGCACAAAGTAAAAGATGCCCAGCACAAAGTTAAGTTTTGCCAAGGGAATGTCATGGCTGCCCCAGTTATCTATTGCTAGATCAGATAATAAGCCGAATTTAGTGGTATCAGACCACAACAATCATCATCATCTCTCATAGTTCTGAGGACGGACTGGAAAGTGAAAGTCGCTCAGTAATGTAGGACTCTTTGTGACCCCAAGGACTATACAGTCCATGAAATTCTCCAGGCCACAATATTGGAGTGGGTAGCCTTTCCCTCTCCAGGGGGTTTTCCCAACCCAGGGATCGATCCCAGTTCTCCTGCATTGTGGGCTGATTCTTTACCAGCTGAGCCACAAGGGAAGCCCAAGAATACTGGAGTGGGTAGCCTATCCCTTCTCCAGTGGATCTTCCTGACCCAGGGATCAAATCAGGGTCTCCTGCATTGCAGGCGGATTCTTTACCAGCTGAGCTTCAGTCTTCAAATGGTGGCTGGAGGCAGAGGCATCTCCAGGGCCTCTTCATTCACATGTCTGGTGGTTGTTGCTGACTTATTGTTTGGGATCTTGATAAACACTGTCAACTAGGCCTATCTACATGATCCAGGCTTCCTCAGAGTATGGTGCTGGATTCCTAAGCGAGTGTCTCAAGAGAGAAAATCAGGCCTTTTCCTAGAAACCTGGCTTAGATTTCACATAGAGTCACTTCTGCCACATTCTATCCTTTAGAGGTGAGTCACTATGGCCACTTCATAGGGCAAGAGAATAAGAGTTCACTGCTTGATAGGAAAAGTGTCAATTTACAGACATATTTTAAAACCATCACAACCATTTTCATGCATTTGACCAATGAAAGGGTTGTCCATTTTCATTTTGGTGCACCAAGTAGAAAGTGGAAAAGTATAAACGTATAAACATAACTAAAAATTTCTAGAATACATTGAAATGGATTGAAACTTCCCATATATGCCCTCTGATAGAGGTTCAAGTCTTAAGAGTCTTGACTAAAAGATAAAGACACAAGCAAAAGATGAGACCAGGTCTTAAGTGTCCCTCTCAAGAAGCAAACATATAAGGGGCAGAAGGAAGACAATCCAAGACTGATCCCTCAGCATGGCAGAAGGGCTATTTCAATTTCCAAAGTGAGAAGATGCTAAAGACTGACAATAGCATCTTTTTACTTTGAGATATATACCTATGTATTTGTTGTTTACTGATTAAGTCATGTCTGACTCTTCTGCAACCCCGTGGATTGTAGCCTGCCAGGCTCCTCTGTTGATGGGATTTTCCAGACAAGAATACTGGAGTGGGTTTCCATTTCCCTCTCAAGAGGATTTTCCCAACCCAGGGATCAAACCCCTCATCTCCTGCATTGGAGGCAGATTCTTTACCTCCAAACCACCGGGGAAGCCCATACCTATATATAGCAAGTTGTAAATACTTGTCATTATAGACTATGAGTTGAATAATCCTCCAAAAATTCCCCTTATCACCTTCACAAAGGTGATAAATAACATCTCTACTTGTTACATATATAGATGCTTGGATCCCAAAGTGAACAAAATGAGGTAAGAAGCTTTCCTAACAGAATTTTCTCTTAACAAGATTTATTTATGCCCAGGTGTGATATACTTTACACATCTAACTTATGAAATGAAGAATATTTGAAATTCACACAGCTTACAAGTAGGTTAGACTCATGTAATTTACAATACCTATATACCCAACAGTTGTGGTTTAAAAAAAAAAAAAGCTGAATAGAAGAGGAGAAAAGTGATCACACTAATTATAAGTGTAAAAAGAAAGGCTGAAGGTAACTGTTCCTTCCATTTGGGAGAGAAGAAACACTTCTATTCTTACCCTTTTATAGATTGTCCAGTTTCTCAATCTGTTCTTCAAATAAGGCTGCTGCTGCTGCTGCTGCTGCTGCGTCACTTCAGTCGTGTCTGACTCTGTGCAACTCCATAGGCGGCAGCCCACCAGGCTCCCCCGTCCCTGGGATTCTCCAGGCAAGAACACTGGAGTGGGTTGCCATTTCCTTCTCCAATGCATGAAAGTAAAAAGTGAAAGTGAAGTCGCTCAGTCGTATCTGACTCTTTGCGACCCCATGGACTGCAGCCTACCAGGTTCCTCTGTCCATGGGATTTTCCAGGCAAGAGTACTGGAGTGGGGTGCCGTCGCCTTCTCCGTCAAATAAGGCAATTTGGTTTAAAAGAATAGAATCAGAGACCATTATCTAAATTCAGCATATCTGGTAGCCCTATATGTATTGATCTAGTAATGATTATCTTGATAAATGATTTTCAAATTTTAAATCTCTTAAGAATCATCTATGGAATTGACTTAATTGACAGATAAATGGATAAATAAGCTGTGGAGGTATACACAATGGAATATTACTCAGCCATAAAAAGTCACACATTTGAGTCAGTTCTTAGGAGGTGGATGAACCTAGAGCCTATTATACAGCATAAAGTAAGTCAGAAACAGAAATATAAATATTGTATACTAATGCATATATATGGAATCTAGAAAGATGGTACTGATGAATTTATTTGCAGGGCAACAGTGGAGAAACAGACATCGAGAATGGACTTATGGACACAGCCAGTGGGGTAGGGGTGGGGGAGGAGAGGGTGAGATGTATGGAGAGAGTAACATGTAAACTTACATTACCATATATAAAATAGAAAAGCAATGGGAATTGGCTGTATGACTCAGGGAACTCAAACAGGGGCTCTGTCACAACCTAGAGGGGTGGGATGTGGAGGGAGGTGGGAGGGAAGTTCAAGAGGGAGGCGACATATATATACCTGTGGCTGATTCATGTCGATATTTGGCAGAAAAGAACAAAATTCTGTAAAGTAATTATCCTTCAATTAAAAAATAAATTAATTTAAAAAACAAAATAAAAAAATCATCTATCGAATTGACTTAAAATGTAGATATTGGTATTATCACAAAGATTCTGGTTCAGCAGTGGGTTTGAGATGAGAATTAAAATTTATTTAAGTACCTTCTATGTGTCAATTAATGTTCTAGGCAGACGGGATATAGCCATGAACTAGAGAAAGTCTCTGCTCTTCTGGAGCTGACATTCAAGACAGGGAGATGATAAATAAACAAATAAATGTATTACATAATTTTAGAAAATGATGTGCTATCATGGAAAAATGAGCATTCTAAGTAGACGAAGAGTAGTGAGTCATACTGTCTTATTCATTTTAAATGGAAGTGTCTTTATTGTTCATTATAAACATTAACACACCCAAAGAAAGAAAGTAAAACATTGTATGTATAAAATAGAAAGTCCTTAAGAAATGATAATTATTAAATTATGCTCATTTCTCTATCCTGTTTCACATGAAACATTTGAACATAATTGTGCTGAGATCCTAAGACCCATTTGTTCATTTAACAATTATTTATTGGACACCTATTTTGTGCCAGCTGCTGTTCTAAGAGCTGAAGACAGGGCAGTGAGGAGGCAAAGACTCTTAGACTGACAGTTTTTCTAGTGAGAGATTGTGATAAGTGTTATAAGAAAAAAATGAAGTCGAGATGGTATTGAAGAAGTGGTAGGGAAAAAATGGAACCATAAATGAAAAGATTTCTTGGCAAATAAAAGCAAGAAATTTTATACCAAAAATAGGATAGAAACAACAAAGAAAGAGTCAGATTAGAGGCATCTTAAAGTGAAGAGAGGGAACCAAGTGCATACGTGTCAGTCAACTTGGCTTTCTCACTCCAAGAGAAGGTCTTGTCCCAGAGAGCTGATGGAAACTGGAGAGAGACCTGAGGAGCCTGGGGTTGAAGGTCAGCTTTCAAAAGACTGTGGTGGAAAAGCTGATTAAGAATCAACAAGTTAGGAATCAAGAGATCACTCAAGAGCAGAAAAGCTCTAGAAAGCACCTCCAACCTGAAAAGCTTGGCCCAAGCTCCTGCCATCTCTGCCTGAACTACACCCATCTCATTTCCCCACATCCCCTGAAATCTCCAACGTCAGCTCCCGCAGACACTCCACTCCCTTCTCCACCCTGCAACCTGGACCATGTGTCTTCGTTCATGTCTTTTTTCTCCCGTCAGGTTGATTTCTCACTGAGTTCTTCCACGAGTCTAGAAACTCATGGCCTTCAGGCTACAGTCCATGGGGTCGCAAAGAGTCAGACATGACTGAAGCGACTTAGCACACGTGCACACACAGTGGGAACAAAAGCCTGATCGAATCTGATTGGGGAAAAATGACAAGAGAAAGTACTGAGAGATTTTCAAGGGGGGTTGTTAAAAGGGAAGCAGAGGTGTGGGGAAGTAGCTACGTGAAAACAGCAGTCTAAAGAATAGTTTAGGACTGGAGTTAATAGAACATTTTTCTATATCAAAGGGAATGATCCAGTTGACAGAATTTGATGATAGAGAAGATTCAGGGGGATAACTGTGATGACAGTTCTTGGGAAGGTTAAAAGGGATAAAACCGAAACACAAGTGGAAGAGTTACCTTACAGAGAAACAGGCACAGCTCATCCATTGTAACAGCAGGAAAAGCATAAGAATATAGACTTTTCATGACCCTAGGTGATTCTGATGTGGGTGGGCCCCTAGCCACACTTTGAGAAATACTGATGTAGAGAAACACTTCTTATACAAGGAAGAAAATTAGAACCATGTGCCAATGGAAAATAAGGATGGGGCAGGAGATGTGAAAAGAAAAAGTGACTCTGCAAAGAGCTGTTTCACTTAAGTGCCACCAGGGCTGTCAGTGTCAACCCTTAAATGACGGAAGAAGAACCCACCTCAGAAGAAGACGTGGTACCATGAGATTTTGCTCCCACCGCTCAAATTCTATATGGAGTTCTCTCCAGCCCTCTGCCCACCACCACCTTCTAGAATGGGGCCAAATCCCTTCCCAGTTGCTCCAGACCAGCAATACCTAGCTTTCTTGAGGTCACTGACTGAAATGAAGTTGTAATGAAAGTTTTGAAATTTCTCCCCAGTTAAAAAAAAAAAAAGTTATACACTCACTAGAGCTCTTAAGTTGCACGTCCCAGAACCACTTTTGACACAAACAAAAATAATTTATAGAAACATGTGGGAAATTCAGAGATACAGAGGGGAGGCTGACAAATTGACTAAAAATTAGGAATTACTCAGGCATCTCTGCTAAATCACTCCAAGAGATTTCAGCTTTGTGTTACCTGGTTCACTATTCAAATTAGAAAATGTGATTGTTTAACAAGTTTCATGTGCCTAGACCTGGCTGGTAGTGTGGGACACCCTCATTAATAGTCTACCCAGAGTGCTTCCAACAAGGAAGAAGTTATACACCAAAAGAATATAACTCATCAATGAGGTGATGCCATTACTAAAAGAATGTGGAATGCAGAAGACTGGAATACCCAAAAAATCTGTTTCAATTACACAGAAATAAAAAATTTTACATATAACTTTGGAAAGTTCACAGATCTTCTGAAACCCACACAGGTATCTTCTGGGATTCTGGTACCGAACAGATCAAGAATCCCTAATATAAACATAACTATTGAATATTCTTGGTTATCACTTTGTTGAATGCATGGTTATTCTGAAAAAAAAAAAAAAAAAAAGTGGTGGCTTTTCTTCCCTATCTTCTCCCACCTCTTCTAGTTGCAAGATCTTGGATTGTCCACACTCTCCTGAAGGAGAAAGATGGCATTGAACTACTGGCAAATCTTTATTGTAGCCCTACAGAGTACAAGAAAAAGACTCAAATTCTGGAACGAGAAGATATGAGTTTGATGCTCATTCCTGCAACCTCAAACCAAGAGAATCTCTTTGAGCTTCAGATTTTTGCCCTTAAATTTCCCTGCTTTCCTCAGCTTTTATTTTTTGGTTCATGTAATTATCTCAGAATATGTTTTGAATACTGTAAAGTTATGAACAAGTTTTAGATATAATCTCTACACCTATATAGATCAACAGATGATAGAGAGCAAGAGAGGGATATAAATAGCAGATAGAGTACTTCAGGAGTTGTCAAGTCTGGTTACTAATAGAAACATCTGAGAGCTGTTTTTAATTCAAATACTCAGGTTCCTTCCTAGACCTATTCAATCAAAATCTCTAGGGTTGGGGATACATGTGAAGACATATATGAAAACACTTCACATTACTCTGCAATTAGCTAGATCTGAAATCCCACCACATTTCAAATCAGAATTATCCATTGTGACCTGTTGTTTGTTGATGATTCTAACAAAATGCAGTATTACTAGTTGTGAGACTATCTAGATTTTTACTATATAAAGAAATATGCTATTAACTTATTCTACTCCATGAGATATAGCCAACCACAGAAAGTAAGGGAATCCAACAGCCCCACTGAGTATGGTGCAGTATAGCAATAACTTGCTCAGAACAAATTCTGCTCTCATTTATATGCTAAGAACCATTAAAGTAAGATTTTACAGCTCATGATCATTTTAAGCACCATCAATTTATGAGCATGACTGTTTCCACCATTTCAAAAACTCTGCAGAGAAGTCTATAGCTTCCTGCAGTCCTTGCATATGGAGATGACGTAATGTATTCTTCAGTTGCGGGAAAATGAGAGAAATTAATAAGAATGTAAAATACAAAATAATGGTGCCAGGCTAAGCCATAACAGCATTTTTTTTAACATCAGAGGTAGCTTTATAGTTAAGGTATGAGAATTCATTTTTTCCTTTAGTCTTCCTTAGAGGAGAAAGAAATTGCATGAAGTCTTTAGAAATCAAGTCAGAGAAGACCGTCCATAAATACCTTCAGTTTCCTCAAACTTCTCTAGTCCCAGCTTGGCAGTGTTTTATAGTAGATCTTAATAATGTTCCATTCTGTTTTGCATTTTTTAAATGTTAACTCTTATAAGCCATAGATAAGCATGACACAGGCCCTGTCATCTTTCTTGTAGTGGGTATTAAGTTTTCTTCCCGAAGACGAAGCTGAATTCAGTTCTATTTTCCCGAGAGACTAAAGGCAGCATGTTTCCCCTGAGCGCTTTGCCAAGGTGGTTGCTTCCAGAGACAAGCACCATCCTTCCTTGCTAACACCTACTAGACAGAGGCCATCTTAGAGATGCCAACATGGAGTCAGAAGTACCATAAATCAGGATCTCAAGTCAATCAATAAAAATGTTTCAAGATTTAACATTTTAAACAAAACAGACTGCAAATGTAAATTGAGAAATGAAAATACTCCCTTGCACACATTAGCTATCTCCCCTTGCATACATTAGATATCTCCCCTTGCAGGTTTATGTACAAAAGACAGCCCCCAGTGCTGCAACACTGAGACCACCTCATCACAGATCAGAAAGTGTTCAGTCTCTCCTCCTCCCAGATCCCCCCTCTCCAGAACGTTCAAAAAGACCCCCAGACTGCCTTCTGGAATCCAGAGTTCTATCTGATCTAATCTCAAATCACATTTAGGCCGAACTACCTCAGGCTGATGGCAGCTCAGCATTCATGAAGGCTGGGTTTCCTTCTCCAGAAGGTAACGCAGTGCTGTTTTGTCATGATCAGGTTCACACTGGCCCCGACATCATCACTGATCTCTGGTGCTGTCACCACTACTTTGCCACTGATGAGAGTGATCCAGCGTGTGTGCTAAGTCACTTCGGTCATGTCTGACTGTGCGACCCTATGGACTGTGGCCTGCCAGGCCTGTCTGTCCATGGGATTTTCCAGGCAAGATTATCGGAAATAGCATGGAATACTGGAATCCCATGCCCTCCTCCAGGGGATCCTCCCCACCCAGGGATCAAACCTACATATCTTATGTATCCTGCATTGGCAGGCGGGTGCTTTACCACTAGCACCGCCTGGGAAGCCTCCAGGGTGACCTAGAGGACTCGCTAGAACACAAAATGCTGATCCCCATCCTTAGAGACGTTGACGCAGCAGGTCTGGAGAGGGACCTTAAAAAATGCACTTCTAACAATTTCCCAGAGTGAGCTAATGCTGCCACTCCAGGGACCACACTTCCCCAGAATAGCAGCCTCCCAGAAGCCCTTTCCCAAGATGGTCTGAAGCAATTCTCCCTTTGCTTCTGCTGTTGCTTTTCTAAGGGCATAAATTTGGCTGGTCCACCTCCACTCTGGCGGAGACTCCTGGCTAGACCACACCGAGCCTTCTCTGGCCTAGGGTCTTTGCCTTGAAGTTTTAGCAGCTGCCACTCAAGTCTGCCATCTGGACGTAGGTGGCTCAGTGGTAAGGAATCCACCAGCCAATGCAGGAGACACAAGTTAAATCCCTGGTGGAGAAAGATCCCCTGGGGTAGAAAATGGCAACCCACTACAATATTCTTGCCTGGAAAATTCCATGGACAGAGCAGCCTGGTTGGCTACAGTCCACAGGGTTGCAAAGAGTCAGACACAACTGAGCAACCAACACACACACACATACGTAGGTTCTAGTGTCTACTGTCTCGTTGACTCCAGAAAAAACTTTGTTCTTTAACCATCTATCATGTTACCCAAGCCAATTCTGTAGTTTTAAGTCTTTTTAACTCCTGTAGTAATTTTATCTCATAATTTTAGCAGTGAAGTTTCTACACCTACACCAGCACTGGACCTCACTCAGGACCAACAAGTCTGCCTCCATAGGTTTTTACAATATAACACTAATTTTTGTGACATCTCAATCCTTTGTGTCCTGGAGGGAACCTGGGTTTCTAATACGATTTAGTTCACCCCTGTCTTAGCAAACTTTGAGCTTGATGTTTGAGATGTTGGAAACAGACTAAGTGTGGCTAAGGGCTGCTGATAGATTTCATCACTTTAGGTGATGATCTGTAATTAACACAGTACATTTTTTTGTGGAGACATGTATGCACGTGCCCATACACACACACAGGAAAAAAGAAATTACAGAACAAAGAAAAAACATGCAAGGTTTTCCTTTGTTATGAGATGGCTATACACCCTGGGAGTCCCATGTGTCACAGTGGGTTGAGCATGAAGTTATTCAGGAACAAATAGTTTTCAGCAACATTATATAACACATTCCAACCCCTAGCACTTAGTAATAACCATCGTGATGTCAGCACAAATATGAGCATCATTACCAAGTAGAAAAGTAGACAGTAAATCTTTCTTCTTGATTGTTGACCTTTGTTATTTCAGCATGGTGTTTTATTATATACACACCCCTAGTAGGCTTGGATATGAATATTAATAGTAACAAAAACCTTGCATTCTGGCCAACATTTACTTATTGGATATGTATAGAGTTTTAAAAGCTTTATAAAGGCAAAATTTGTTCAAGGTTATTCACTACCAATGTTTATGCTGTCAAGTGCCTTAAGGCACTCTCAGCATAAAGGGTATTATATAAAATATTACTTTCTGTTCCTGTCACTAACCTAATAGTTAGAATACCTTCTGGTGTGGTTTAAGGTAAGAATAAATCACTGATCAGCATCTTTCACAGGTAAACAGCAACGAGGTAGCAAATTTAAAATTAATAAAATATAAGATTTTTTGATAGCATCACTGACTCAATGAACATGAATTTGAGCAAACTCTGGGGATAGCGAAGGACAGGGGAGACTAGCGTGCTGCAGTACACGGGGTCACAAAGAGTCAGACGTGACTTAGTGCCTGACAACAAGATTTTTTCTATTATAGATAAAATCATATTTGTATTTCATAGTTTAAGCATCTTTACTGCAACCTTAAAGCCTTAATATTTTTAAATTTCATAGACTTTTAAAAATATTTTGAATAATTTATGCTTTGATTTCATTTTCATGCTTTTGTACAAGTAGTACTCAATTATGCATAGGTTGTGCTTTTTGACTTTTTTTCTTCTGTGAAATATAACAAACAGCTATATGCACAAAATAATAACGTGGAGTTCAATGAAACTTACATAACTATAAGCCAAGTCAATGGAGAGTCAGGATAGGGGGATTATTCTGCAAGCCAACAGACACCACCAGCACCCCAAAACCTCCCACCTGTCCACTGCTGAGTACTAACCTCCCTCCTTCAGAGATAACTACTATGCTGACTTACACAGTGATCCAACCACCTGAGCTTGCATGCCCTAAACCCTAGTGTTTAGCTTCGCCTCCTTTTTGAACTTTATGTAAATGGGATTGCACACCACGTGTCCTTTTGTGTCTGGCATCCTTCATTTATCACTGTGCTTGTGCAATGCATCCATGATGCACATGTAGGTGCAATTCATTCATTTTCATTGATTGAAAGAATTCCATCATATGGAATATGAATTCCACACAATTCATGTGTGCATTCTAGCACAGGTGGACATTAGAACTGTTCACAGTTTGAGATTGTGAAACACTGTAGGTGTTTGGAGCAATACGTTTTTCAGTAAATCGGTAGCAGTCAGAAAAGTTGCACATCTCATTGGCAAACCCTCAGTGTTGAGCTCTAATGAGGCTAGCATAAATGTGAGCATCGTTACTAAGTATATAAGTATATATAGACAGGTAGTCCTTGTACATAATTATACAAGACACAGACTTTCTGACATTTCTGTTGAGTATATACCTGAGCAAGGATTTTCTAAGTCATAGGGCATATGTGTGCCTACAACATCCTGTAGTTTATACCGAGGTGTTGTATTAATGATACACTTTCTCCAGCATTAAATAAATGTGCCTGTTGCTCTTCATCCAGGTCTCAGCTCAGATTTTATCTCCTTTGAGCATCCTTTCCTGGCCTTTCTAGTTAGAGTAGCTGTCTGTTAAAGCACCCCACCCTCACCCATTCCCCTTACTCTTTTGTCCGTTACTCTATTTTCCTCATGCCTCTTTCTGCTATCTGAAATCATCTTATTTTTTCCCACTCTCCTCCACTGGGAGGTAAGCTCCATGAAAGAGGGACTTTATCTTGCTAGTGTCTGTCACATAATGTCTGGAACATAATCGATTCTTGATAAATATTTGTTGAGTGAATAGTTGAGGGCTTTCTGTATTTGGTAAATATTCTCAATAATGCCAAAAGAAAAAATTTTACAGAATATAAAGTTTGTGATTCTTTTTGAATAAAAGTTTCATGCTTCATGTAATATGTTTAATAGCCAGGGTTCAGGAAAATAATTATTCATTCAAATTTTCCTATAATATGGCCATCACGACATGTGTTGAATAATTTTTCTTTTCTTGTGAACACAGTGACACCAGCATTGCATATCCACTGTGAGAAAACAGATGCCTATAAATCAAGGCTTCTTATTTTTTTGAAGCACAGTCCATAATAATCAATTGACAAGCCTGCTATAAATAATAATGCATGGTTTCTCAAGGAACCTAGCATGTAATTGATTCCCTGGTCTGAAGAAGCTATAGGCCTGTGGATTTTTCTGATATCTATGGAATCCTTCAACCAACTTTATTGTCTTGTTTTTAGCTAGCTCTTGAAATAAAGGTTCATGAATCTTTATTGTGCATCCAGCCTCTACGAAATAGAGAAGTAGTAGTGTGCGACTCTCGGAATATGTGCAGCCTTATCTATATAGAAATATATATATTTCTATATATATATATATAGAAATATATATATTTCTACTATAAAGACATGGTGACAAATAATACCCAGTGAGGTAGCCAACCGTGAGCTTCTTTTGTGTCCAGAGCCATCCTCAGGTAGACCCAAATGCTTGAGGTAAGCAATGATATATCAGCAAAACGATGTATTTTGGGTATATTTTCTCTCTCTCTCTCTCTCTCTCTCACACACACACACACTAAATAGGCTATCCCCAAATCACCAAATACTCAGCTAATGCAGCTATGGATCAGAGAGGGATGTTTATGTTCTATGTTCTTGACTGTCCATAGTTTCTATTTTTAAGGAAAGCTGACCCTGTGACCTCTGGCTGCAGTGAATTGGAACGAGGATGGGTAATCAAAGGCGAGGCTGGCAAGGGATATGTGAAATGACATGAGATCTCTTCTAACAGAGCTGTTCTTTGTAGGAAAGTCACCAACAAAATAAATCAGGTTATCTCTGTTGTAGAATTTAAATGCAGGGCATCTGCAGCCTTAGAGAGAGGTGGGAAAACATGATAGACTATGTGATTTTAATTACATAACTTGGGAAATATAAATCACAGTTGAATCTCCTCTATAATCCTGCAAATATTAAAATTATTCATGAGGATAGAAAATAAAAGCAAATAAAAACTATGAGCATTATCTAGTGCACAGATCTCCTAATCTCTGACTTAAGACTTTGTGCAACTTTCTCCTGGACTATGATAAAATCATCAGTTGAGAAGAAAAGAAGAGCAGACCGAAATTCAGAGAAAAGGCAGGAAGCACAAGCATGAGGCAGTACCAGCTTTAAGGTAGTAGAAACCGTAAGTGAGCAAAAATCAGTAGGTAAAAGTAAGAGAATAGAGTATACCAGTGATAAAGGCTAAAGAGATTAAAAAAAAAAAAATCAGAGTCACAGTGGTGAGATACCAAGTAACAATACTTCTAATGAAACAAAATCTATCATTAGAATCACACTGACTCACAAAAACTGTAACTGTTTTCTGTAAAGTCTGAAAGTGTGGTTACCAATGCATTTATTGGTCTTCCTTTAATTAAAAATTTGGTGCACTCAACAATCCTTTAGGGTGAGAAGTCAAAGTCTACTATCACCAGAAAGAGAAAAACATATATCATATATTAACACTGCTACTGCTAAGTCACTTCAGTCGTGTCCAACTCTGTGCGACCCCATAGACGGCAGCCCACCAGGCTCTCCTGTCCCTGGGATTCTCCAGGCAAGAACACTGGAGTGGGTTGCCATTTCCTTCTCCAATGCATGAAAGTGAAGTGACTCAGTTGTGTCCGACTCTTAGCGACCCCATGGACTGTAACCCACCAGGCTCCTCCATCCATGGGATTTTCCAGGCAAGAGTACTGGAGTGGGGTGCCATTGCCTTCTCCGATATTAACACATATATATAGAATCTAGAAAATGGTATAGATGATCTTATTTGCAAAATGGATATAAGAGTTGGACTATAAAGAAAGCTGAGCAATGAAGAATTGATGCTTTTAAACTGTAGTGCTAGAGAAGACTCTTGGGAGTCCCTTGGACTGCAAGGAGATCCAACCAGTCCATCCTAAAGGAGATCAGTCCTGAGTGTTCATTGGAAGGACTGATGTTGAAGCGGAAACTCCAGTACTTTGGACACCTGATGTGAAGAGGTGACTCATTTGAAAAGACCCTGATGCTCAAAAAGATTGAAGGCAGGAGGAGAAGGGGACGAGAGAGGATGGGATGGTTGGATGGCATCACTGACTCAAAGGACATAAGTTTGGGAAACTCTGGGAGTTGGTGATGGACAGGGAGGTCTGGCGTGCTGCGGTCCAAAGTGTCAAAAAGAGTCGGACACGACTGAGAGACTGAACTGAACTGATTTGCAAAGCAGAAATAGAGACACAGACGTAGAGAATAAATTTATGGATACCAAGGGAGGAAGGAGAGTGGGATGGGAAGAATTAGGAGATTGGAATTGACACATATACATTATTGATACTTTGTAAAAAACTGATGACTAATGAGAACCCAAGAGCCTTTGACTGTGTGGATCACAATAAAATGTGGAAAATTCTTAAAGAGATGGGAATACCAGACCATCTCACTTGCCTCCTGAGAAATATGTATGCAGGTCAAGAAGCAATAGTTAGAACTGGACATGGAACAATGGACTGGTTCCAAATTGGGAAAGGAGTACGTCAAGGCTGTATATTGTCATCCTGCTTATTTAACTTATATGCAGAGGACATCATGAAAAATGCTGGGCTGGATAAAGCACAAGTTGGAATCAAGATTGCCGGAAGAAATATCAATAACCTCAGATATGCAGATGACACCACCCTATGGCACAAAGCAAAGAGAAACTAAAAAGCCTCTTGATGCAGGTGAAAGAGGAGAGTGAAAAAGCTGGCTTAAAACTCAACATTCAAAAAACAGGCATCCGGTCCCATCACTTCATGGCAAATAGATGGGGAAACAATGAAAACAGTGACAGACTTTTTTTTCTTGGGCTCCAAAATCACTGCAGACGGTGACTGTAGCCATGAAATGAAAAGAAGCTTGCTCCTTGGCAGAAAAGCTATGACCAACCTAGACAGCATATTAAAAAGCAGGGACATTGCTTTCCTGACAAAGGTCCATATAGTCAAAGCTGTGGTTTTTCTAGTAGTCATGTATGGATGTGAGAGTTGGACTATAAAGAAGGCTGAGCATCAAAGAATTGATGCTTTTGAACTGCAGTGTTGGAGAAGACTCTTGAGAGTCCCTTGGACTGCAAGGAGATCCAACAAGTCAATCCTAAAGGAAATCAACCCTTAATATTCATTGGAAGGACTGATGCTGAAGCTGAAACTCCAATACTTTGGCCTCCTGATGTGAAGAAATTACTCATTGAAAAAGACCCTGATGCTGGGAAAGATTGAAGGCAGGAGGAGGAGGGGACAACAGAGGATGAGATGGTTGGATGGCATCACCGACTCAACGGACATGAGTTTGAGCAAGTTCCAGGAAATGGTGAAGAACAAAGAAGCCTGGCATGTTGCAGTCCGTGGGGTTGCAGAGTCAGACACGACTGAGCGACTGAACAACAACAGTGAGAACCAACAACAGTGAAAACAGCAACACAGCAGACTCTACTCGGTGCTCTGTAGTGACGAAATGAGAAGGAAATCCTAAAAAAAGGGATATATGTATAACTGATTCACTGTGCTGTACAGTAGAAACTAGCACAATATTGTAAAGCAACTATACTCCAATAAAAATCAATTTTAAAAAGGTGAAATCTACTACATCCAACCCCTAAAAGCTTCTGATCTAGTATTCAGGGGCATGACCTAGAAACTGTCATTTTATTTATCTGAGCCTGATATTCCAGTGAATCCTCTCTTAAGAAACATTAATCTAAGATATTCTGAAGTGCTGTATATTCCTTGAAACTGGAAAGAAAAATCTGCCTGAAATAGATCCCACGTATGACTCAAATTTTGCAAACATAACACAGAGTTGAGGCATTTAAAATATATTGCTGTGTTAATTTTATGATTATTTTCACATTAAATCTTATTGCTAAAAATGGCTACATTTCAAGTATTTCAAAATAGGGCCCTTCCCATCTCAGTCTCCATGGACAAATCAGACTTGTCTCCCTCTGTTCCCTGAAAGACCTCTGCTTTAGGCAAAGTCATTGATTCCCAATACAGATCAATTTTTTTCATGCCTGAACCCACGCATATTCCCACCTACCCTATCCCCACTTAGAGAACAGTGAGGAAGAAGCTATAGGATTGGCCTGTATGAAATATAGGATAAGGAGAGTGTTGGATCCCATAAGACTGATTATGGGTTGGAGTGGAAACCAGAACTTCCTACTGAGACAGTCCAACAGACCAACAATCAAGACAGTAATCAAGTCAGCGTCCATTGGTAAATATTGAGTTTTAAGACTGGAGAGATTAAGGCCAAAACCAACACAGAAGCAGAAGTCAAAGCAGGGTCTCGGGTAGAACGTAGAACAGGCAGAAAAAGAGCCTGAGTGAAACAGTACTGAGAAATCTAGCCAAATGGCACAGGCAGAACTGGTGGTTGCAACTTAAATTTATGGGCTGATGAACACATGGTGAATGGATGATTCAGGCCAGAGTAAAGATCCTTGAATTAACATATTAAGCCATCTCCTAACAACTTACTTAAAATTCTCAGGTCCTTAGGGCATTAAGTTTGCCAAGACAGTCTTTGCTCAGGTAGCAGTACTAATTGTGAGCAGAATTTCTTTGCCATTTGACTGGTAAGTATCATTTGATGTCTTGATATCTTCATTTGTAAAATGGGAATTATATTAGCATCTGATCTATAAATTAGTGAGGATTGAGGAATTAATACATGAGATTAGACCATTTATCTGTGCCTGTGCCTTGGCAAACACCTAAAAACTGTTGTTCACTGCGGCTACTATTGCTGTTGTTTAATTCTCTTTGCTATAATTAACTCTTCGGAGAAGGCAACGGCACCCCACTCTAGTACTCTTGCCTGGAAAATCCCATGGACGGAGGAGCCTGGTAGGCTGCAGTCCATGGGGCTGCTAAGTCAGACCCGACTGAGCGACTTCACTTTCACTTTTCACTTTCATGCATTGGAGAAGGAAATGGCAACCCACTCCAGTGTTCTTGCCTGGAGAATCCCAGGGACGGGGGAGCCTGGTGGGCTGCCGTCTATGGGGTCACACAGAGTCAGACATGACTGAGGTGACTTAGCAGCAGCATAATTAACTCTTACCTATGTGCGGTTAATTATCTTGACATTTTTCTCCTTTCCACTAGATCTCTTGATACTGACTTCTTGCCAAGACTAGGTCACATGTTGTTGGCTCTTTTCCTCCAGATGCTATATTACAGACTGAACTATTTCCCAGAAATTTCCTGGTGCTTGACCTATACTATGATCTGAATGTCTGTGTTGCCACCAAATTCATATGGTAAAATCCTAAAGCCCAATGTGATGGTATTGGAGGTGGGGCCTTTGGGAGGTGATTAGGTCATGAAGGGGTAGCTCTCATGAATGAGATGAAAACCTTATAAAACAGGCTAGAGAGAGCTTCCTCACCTCCTCCACCAGGTGAGGATATAATGAGAAGTCTGCAACCAGAAGTCTCCAACCATGCTGGCACCCCAATCTCAGAATTTCCAGCCTCTCAAACTGTAAGAAATAAATTTCTGTTGTTATAAGCTATGTAGTAGATGGCGTTTTGCGATAACAACAAAATCTAAGATAATTCACCACCTACTATTTCCTGAGAGTGTTACCTCTCCTACCAGGTAGGAGGTAGCAGGGCATTCCTACTCACGTTCCCAGATAATATAAATTCATTCTCCCTTCCCAGGCATTTTTGAAGGTTTAACTGAACTACTTCCTTCTTCAGAAAGCCTTACATAACCCAAGGTTCTCCCACTCTCTGGAATGCTTACTATACGTAGTCTGAATAATTAATCTGCCAATTAATCACTTACTGCTTTGTGGAATCTTTTCAACAAGTCTCAAATTGTTATTTAAATTATGTATTATTAATTTATCACACATTTGTCTTGTGTACCCAAAAAGATAGTACCTTCCTTAATGATAGCAACTATATCTTAATCATCTTCGTATGCCCCACAGCTAAGCACCATGCTTTGCACAGAGCTCAATAAATATATGTGATTTGATTTGAAATGCTTAAGTTAGAATACCATAAAAGACTACTGCTCTTCCACACTCTGAGGAAGTCATTAAGATTTAAAGAGGCCATTAAGGACTAATCCCATAACTGAAAAGGGAGTACATTGCTTACTTTTAGGCACATGTGCTAACTTTCTAGGCCACTAAGGTTCTATTTAAGCAATTTATTAAAAGTAAATTACTAAATGGATCCAGGTAGCTCAGAAAGGTTACCTGTAACTTCCTCCTAAGAGGAACCTCAGCCAAATCCATCTACTGCTGATAAGATATGGAGAATTGTATCTACAGAAAGTGACCATTTGGACTGAATGTACGTGGCTGAGCAGAGCAGTTGTGTAAACTGCCTGATGGCAGCACACTGCTGCCACCCAGTCTCTGCTGACTGGCTATGATTTGAACGTCACTCTTCCTTTCTTACTTCATTTTCTAAAAAGCTCATATGTAACGGGAGAAAAGGAAAAAGAATTAAATCAATTGCATTCACTGTTAATTGATGCTGGAACTGCACTCAGGAGTAAGGAAAGACTGAAAACATCATACCTGCTTTGTGGAGCTGGAATTAGGCAACAAAGGATGGGATGGTTGGATGGGATCACCGACTCAATGGACATAAGTTTGAGCAATCTCCGGGAGTTGGTGGTGGACAGGAAAGCCTGGAGTGCTGCAGTCCATGGAGTTGCAAAGAAAGGGATGTGACTGAGTGACTGAACAATAACAACAAATTCCTATTTGAGGGTGAAGAACTGGGAAAAGAGTCGAATAGGAAACACATAAGCATTTATGTACATATCATTTATGCCACATAAGCATTATGTGGCATATCCTATGAGTGACACTTGCAAAGTATTTGGAGAAGCAGATTGAGGAGTCCTGCCAGCTTTAGGGGAGAAATAGGAGTTGCAGGTACCTGAGCTCTGCCTTAGGGGTTATCAGGAGGTCTCTAAGGGAGCCCAGGGGAAAAAAAACTTTTCAAACAGAGAGAGGTGAACAAAGAAATGGCTTGACTAGGAAATGGCAAGAATCATGGAAATGCTGGCTTAGATATACTTTAATCCAAGCTCTGAATTTTATAGACGGAAAGACAAAAAGGAGGTCAAGGGATGTTAGGGGATACATAGTTGTTGCTGTTCAGTTGCTAAGTTGCATCAGCCTCTTCTGGATCCCATGAACTGCAGCATGCTAGGTGATACATTGTTACACATTTAAATAGCAGAAAACCTAATCTTGAATCTGCATCTGCCTGACCTATGTCAAATTTAATGCTTCAGTCAGTCAGTCAGTTCAGTTGTTCAGTAGTGTCCAATTCTTTGCGACCCCATGAATCGCAGCACGCCAGGCCTCCCTGTCCATCACCAACTCCCAGAGTTCACTCAGACTCACGTCCATCGAGTTGGTGATGCCATCCAGCCATCTCATCCTCTGTCGTCCCCTTCTCCTCCTGCCCCCAATCCCTCCCAGCATCAGAGTCTTTTCCAACGAGTCAATTCTTCACATGAGGTGGCCAAAGTACTGGAGTTTCAGCTTTAGCATCATTCCTTCCAAAGAAATCCCAGAGCTGATCTCCTTCAGAATGGACTGGTTGGATCTCCTTGTAGTCCAAGGGACTCTCAAGAGTCTTCTCCAACGCCACAGTTCAAAAGCATCAATTCTTCAGTGCTCAGCCTTCTTCACAGTCCAACTTTCACATCCATACATGACCACAGGAAAAACCATAGCCTTGACTAGACGGACCTTTGTTGGCAAAGTAATGTCTCTGCTTTTGAATATGCTATCTAGGTTGGTCATAACTTCCCTTCCAAGGAGTAAGCATCTTTTAATTTCATGGCTGCAGTCACCATCTGCAGTGATTTTGGAGCCCAGAAAAATAAAGTCTGACACTGTTTCCACTGTTTCCCCATCTATTTCCCATGAAGTGATGGGACCGGATGCCATGATCTTGGTTTTCTGAATGTTGAGCTTTAAGCCAACTTTTTCACTCTCCACTTTCACTTTCATCAAGAGGCTTTTGAGTTCCTCTTCACTTTCTGCCATAAGGGTGGTGTCATCTGCATGCTTAGTCTACCTTAATAAGCTGCATATTTAATAAAAGTTCAATGCAAAAAGAAGCATTGTTGGGGACTTCCCAGGTGGTCCAGTGGTTAGCAAATCCAAGCTATCATTGCAGGAGGCCCAGATTTGATCCCTGGTCAGGGAACTAGATCCCTCATGCAGCAACTAAGAGCCTGAATGCCTTAACTAAAGAACCTGCATGCCACCACAAAGACCCGGTGTAGCCAAATAAACAAAATGAAAAACAAAAAGGAGGATTGGTAAACGAATGCTAATCAGTTGGCCATTCCCCACCAGCTGTGTTCATTCATTCATTCATTCATTCACTCACTTACTTACTCATTGAATACTTCGTGGCATCAGCTAGGTGCCAGATACTCTACTAGGAGACAGGAAGCTAGCTCTGTCATAGCGACCAGGACAGGCACAAACTAGCATGTCTCAAAGTAACAAACCCATAGAGGATTTATACAAGTAACAAACGGGCAGTTAGAATTGGGTTAAGGGTCATGGCAGGGTAGGTAGAGTGTGCTATGAGAGAACAAAGCACTCAGGCTAAAACCAGAAGGTTGAGGAGTAGGCAAGGTGCTCCTGGAAGAGGTAACAGCGTGTGTCAAGGCCTGAAGATGAACAAATATTCGAACATAAGAGAGCACAGTGCACTTAAGGAGAACTTGTACTTTATTTTTTTTAACTTTTTTAAAATGTAGATCATTTTAAAGTCATTACTGAATTTGTTACCATATTGCATCTGTCTCATGTTTTGGTTTTTTGGCCACAAGGCATGTGGGATCTTAGTCCCCCATCAAGGACCAGGGATTGAATTCGAACCTGTTGCATTGGAAGGCGAAGTCTTAACCGCTGGCCCACCAGGGAAGTCTGCTGTACTCTAAAGGACATATGAAGTATGGAAATCTGATTGGCTTCCTTTCTCCCGGCACTGCTCCTCAGCCAACTCTCATTTATCCTTCAAGTTGCAAATAACTTGTTACTGCCTCCCTTCCCTGACACCCTCAAACTCTGGTCCTCTTAGTGCCAGGGGCTTCTCTTCATTGTAGACTTCAGTTGCTGGTTTATTACCTGGTTTTCCCACCCAACCATAAGTTCTTTGAGGGCAGGTACCATATCCTGGGTCATTGCAGCTGCTCCCATACCTCACACAGGGTCTTGCGTGAATGCATGTGGAATTAAGGCATGCACATTGTGATAGACAGGAAAGTGTCCCGTAAAGAGATCCTAGTCCATCCCTGGAAGCTTTATATGTTACCTTATAGGGAAAATCTTAGCAGATGTGAATAAGTAACAATCCGGAAGGGATTATTCTGGGTTATCCAGGTGACAGAGGATGAGATGGTTGGATGGCATCACCAACTCAATGGACTTGAGTTTGAGCAAGCTCCTGGCAATGGTGAAAGACAGGGAAGCTTGGCATGCTGCAGTCCGTGCGGTCCCAAAGAGTCAGACACGACCGAGTGGCTGAACAACAACAACAATCCAGGTGAGCCCTAACTGCAATGAAGTGTCCTTCTGAGAGAGAGACAGAGTGAGTTTTGACTGCAGACAGAAGAGAAGCAAACCATGTGACCACAGAGGTAGAGATTGCAGTGATGCAGCCACGAGCCAAGGAATCCCAGGGGCCACCAGAAGCTGGAAGAGGCCAGGAATGAGTTTTCCCCTAGAGATTTTGAAGGCAGCACCGCCTTGCTCGCACCTTGATTTCAGCCAAATGATAAAGATTTGGAACTTCCGGGCTCTAAAACTGTGAGAGAATACATTTCTGTTGTTTAAGCCACCAGGTTTACTGTAATTTGTTAAGCAGTCACATATGCTAATACAAACACTGATACACATCTTTCCGCATAAGGACTGTTTTGATTTTCCTTCTGGCAATGAATTCCTTTGGACAGAGCCCTAGAAATGAAATTCTGGGTCAAAATATATGACCATTTTTTAGGCTCAGTGAAGATCACTAAATTGATTTTTAAAAACAACCTATATAAACACCAATGCTGTAAGAGAATGTCTATTCTCCAAAGCACCTCTGCCACTCTTTTCATTCATTCTCACGTATGCTATATATTGATTTGCAGAAACAGCATGCCAATCTTTTCATTTCTATTTATTTGGTTGCTAATGAAGACAAACGTTTTGCCATATTTGTTTATCATTTTTATGTTCTGTGTGAATGAAGTTAGTATTTTAGAGAGATTTGCGCATATCGTCCCTTTAGTAAAGATATTAAACTTTGTCTCTTAAATTAGATAAAAAAATACTTTATTTTACTCTATTGTTTGCCAGCGTATTTAGGAATTTGCTTTTAAGAGGCTGTGCACTTTACACGAATAAGACAAAGCTGTTGATCTTTTCCTTGGTGCTTTCTTCTTTTGTTACTAAGCTTATGTAAGTCCTCCCCCTTCTAGAAACCCAGTAACAAGTAAATTCTATTTTCTTGTAGATTATCCATGAATTGACTTTATATTTAACACTTCTGCCTGAAATTTACTGTTGCGTATGGTGCAGAGTGAGTAACTAAATTGATTGTTTCTTCACAGTATAACAATGCCAATTGTCACATCATTTATTGACTAATCATTTTGTTCTCTACTTCTTTGTAGAGCCTCTTTTGTTATGCATTAAATGCTTATATATATAATGGCATCTGTTTCTGGTCTACAAGCTATGTTTCTCTGATCTGACTGTCTTACTATTGTATCAGTAGCATACATTGTTAAATACTGCATTTTGAAATTTGTTCTCAAACATGGTAGGTCTCCTCCCTATCCATATTATTAATACTTCTGTTTTCAAAGTATTTCTCTGCATTTTTAATCTTGCACTAACTTTTCAAAGAGCATTCTAAAATAATTTTATATTCCTTTGAAACAGATTTATTCTCTAGCTTTACCCACAACAAAAAATAGTCACAGATCCATAATAAGTGCTTAAGAAATACTAGGTGTTATTATTACTGCCAAAAAACAACTGTCATAAACACTCACTTTTGCCTATTTGGTTTCTGAGCTATGTCGAGTAGTTTTTCACCTTGTCAGTTAAAAAACAACCAAGGCTAAAAATTATAGCCAATCTTCTTTTAGTGAATGAAACTATTGCTAGCAGCCCTCACACAAACACTCATACACACATATACATACTTGCTAAGTGGTATCTGTTTTAAAAGACTTTAAAACATATGGTTAAGAGAGCAGTTCTTCTCACAGTAGGCTGAACAGACCCAGAATCTTTTACAGGACTCTTTCCAAAATTGCTGAACTGTGCTTGCCCTGTGAGCCCTGAAACCACATGTGAAAAAATGAAAGTCACACAGTTGTGTCTGACTCTTTGCGATCCCATGGACTGTAGCCCACCAGGATCCTCCGTCCATAGAATTCTCCAGGCAAGAGTACTGGAGTGGGTTGCCATTTCCTTCTCCAGGGGATCTTCCTGACCCAGGGATCAAACCCGGGTCTCCTGCATTGCAGGTGGATTCTTTACCATCTGAGCTACTAGGGAAGCCCCACATGTGCTCTTTACTAAAAATTAGGTCAATGGTGAAGTTTGACTAGCGTGAGAAACCACTCACTTCTCCATATTACTCAACATCTTGCAATAACTTTAAAACTTTAAGGGCATGCTATTGCTTATTAGAGATAGCTGATCTAGACTCCTCCTTATCATCTCTTGCCATCCAAGAGCAAAGCTAATCCTTAGGGATCACCTGTTTGTGCAGTTAAATGTTAGTCCTTCTACATTTGTTTTTGTTTCCTATGAGCTAAGTGCTGGAATACAAAAATTAATTAGCAAGAGAAGTAGACAAGTAAACAAAGGCAATGATACCCTGAGATAAGAGCTCACTTCCTTCAAATGGAGTCAGCAGATGTTTTTATCTTGAGAATAAGACAAGGTGGAAACCACAAGGATCCCTCTCCTAACCATATTTAGTTTTCTTTGAAATAACTGCTGCCACATCCCATGATGACAACATGTGTGCTTGCTCAGTCACTTCAGTCATGTCCAACTCTTTGTGACCCCATGGACTATAGCCCGCCAGGCTCCTCTGTCCATGGAATTCTCCAGGCAAGAACAGTCATGTAGTTAACTATTTCCAATATAATAGGATGCAAATTATGACCATGGACTAAGATGATAAGATGATATTTAAACTGGGCCTCAAAGAATAAGCAGGAATTTTTTATTTGATTCTTAAACATGGAAAAGGATGGGAGGCATTTCAGAAAAATGGAACATGAGAGTGAGAAAGAAAATGGAGTATCCTGGGAAAATAAACTACTGCTGCTGCTGCTGCTAAGTCACTTCAGTCATGTCCAACTCTGTGCAACCCCATAGACTGCAGGACAGCAAATGTGTAGAATGTCAGTCATACACACATATGGAAAAGGTACGATAATCTAAGGGGGTCAAGTCTTAAAAAGTAAGTTGGAGCTAGGAATTATAAAAATCCTTCAGTGAAAATTTGGTCTTCATACTGTTGTCAATAGAAGTCATATTAGGCTCTAAAGTAAGACAAGTCATCAACCCAGTCCTTCTGGCTTTCGCTGTCTCCATTTTACTCAACTATGACTGTCAAGGACACAAGCAGTTTCCATGCGGCAGACAAGAGTTTTTAAAAGTGTTTTTTAAAAAATAAAGATGGTGGACATATGGAAGGTTGATTAAAGAGGATTAAGACTTGTGGCAGCAGTACCAGTTAGGAGATTTTTGCCACAATGAAAGCAAGAAATGCTGAAGGTCTGAAAGAAGGAACTGGCAATAGTTTACTTATTGTAGAATTATTTATAACATGTAAAACAGAGAGAAATCAGTGACTTGTAAAGGAATAAAGAAAAGAAGGAAGGGAAAAGAAGGACCGGGAGGTAGGAAAGGAGGGGAGGGAGGGGATGAGAGAGGAGGGGAGGGAGGGAGAAAGGGAGAGAGGGAGGGAGGTAAGGAGAGAGAAAAGGAACCAAGGGAGGAGAGAGACAGACAAGTACAGGCAACCAGAAACTAAGGGTTTGGTTTTCAGGAAAGCATCACAGAAAATTACATAAGGGGAGTAGCTTTAGTTTTTATATTAATAGCTCTTAAGACTATAACGGAAGAACTTCTCTGAGCAGACATTTGGGATTTGCCTTATGACACCAACACTCACACAACAGAGAGAATTCAGGCTGATAATTAAGGCTGGCAATCAGGGTTTTTCAGCTCTTGTGAATTTAACAGCACTTAATTTGCAAACGCTTGTGCCAGAAAGACTGCATCTTCACAAAAATCAAACACATGAAAACATGACTAATAAACAAGCACCAATATTTGACTAAATATCTGAAGAATAATGAAAACCTCAAGAAACATTCCAATCACTCTATCCTCAGAAAACAGTCAGGAAAAGGCAGACTAGAATGCTTTGCAGGATGCTTTAAAGGTTACTTGGAAGAATGGTGGTTGTGCCAAATCTCACCTTCTCTCCCAAATTCTCAAAGAAACAAGTATCCTTCTTCCTTGGTCTGGGCTGACCTCTCCACCTGGGTTCCTGAATCCATGTCTTCCCATCCCCTCTGGTGGCTAGCTGTGAAGGTATTTCCTCTTTCTCCCATATTTCAACATTTTGTTCCTTCCTATACTCCTTCCAGAAGGCTAAACCAGCTCCAGTTCCTGTTTGAAAACACTCCATGGCTTTTAATTCCCCACCAATAGTCTCCATCCCCTCTCAGCAAGCTTTGCCAAATAATGGTTTTTCTTCTCGTATTGATTCTTCAGTGAACTGTAGTGAAGACTGTGCCCTTCCTGGCCCCCATGACTCTGTTCTGGCATAGGTCATCTTTGACATCCTAACACACTGATCTCTTTTCATTGGAACTCTTGACCTCTGTGCGTCACTTGACATCTTCCTATCACTTGACATCCTCCTGCATGGAATAACTCTTCCTTTGCTGCTGCTGCTGCTGCTGCTGCTGCTAAGTCGCTTCAGTCGTGTCTGACTCTATGTGACCCCATAGACGGCAGCCCACCAGGCTCCCCCATCCCTGGGATTCTCCAGGCAAGAACACTGGAGTGGGTTGCCATTTCCTTCTCCAATGCGTGAAAGTGAAAAGTGAAAGGGAAGTCGCTCAGTCGTGTCCGACTCTTAGCGACCCCATGGACTGCAGCCCACCAGGCTCCTCCATCCATGGGATTCTCCAGGCAAGAGTACTGGAGTGGGGTGCCATTGCCTTCTCCGAACTCTTCCTTTGGTCAACTGGAAATAGCTCTCTCGAGTTGCATGCTACTAATCTTACTACCCCTCTTGGTTTATATGACAGATCTGTTTCCTCTCCAGTCTGCTAATGGTAGTAATTGCCAGAGACGACTTCTCTGTGGTTTTCCAGTATTAACTTCCTTCCTAGTGATCTTATCAATTCCTGGAGCTACAACAGCTTGACACATACACGCTAGTAACACCCAAATCCATGCCTTTACATCAGACCTCTCTCCTGTGGTCCAGAAATACCTATTTTACTGCCTAGATTACTCACAGACATCTCAAAATCATGTCTAATCTACAGGCTGTTTGGTCCTCTTCTGAGCTTTTCCCCAGGTTAGCGAATGGCTGGTACTTTATCTGGTCATTCAAACCAGGAAACCAGGAATCAGTTTAGATGTCCCCTTGTCCTTTATTCCAGCCCACAGCCAAGTCCTGTTGACTCTATATTTTTAAAATCATTTTTCCAATCTGTCTCCTTCTTTCCATCCTTGTGGATACTGCCTTCTTCAGTCCCACAGGAACAGTACTCTAAGGTTCTCTCTGTCTCCAATCTAACATCTTGTTTATTCATCTACCATGTTATGGTCAGAAAGTTTTTTCTCAAAGTGCAGTTCCTCTAAGTCCTATGTCTTTACACTTCTGTGTCTGCTCACCTACATGCCTTGGCCTGGAGTGTCTCAGTCCTTTACCCACAGAGCATTTACTCATTTTTCAGGCATGTTTTGAAGATAACCTTTTCCAGGGGGATTTCTAGCAACCCCATAAAAATTGATGACTCATCTTTATGCTCCCATCACATTCTATGCAGACATCTACCGTGCCACTCCAAACACTTTATTGAAACGTAAAATGATTCTACAGGATTCTAAGTTTCCCTAACTTTAAGTTCTTTGATGTCAGGACCAGAACTTATTCATCTCTCTGCTCCCAGCACAAACACACTGACAACAACAGGATAAGCTTGCTGAATGAGTGAATAGCCCTTACATTGTCAGGAGAATAAAACTCTCTCCAAAGACAGCCCTTCTTGTCTAAAAATGGCAATAATACAGCACATTAAAAATTCACCACATCAACACCCATCCCTACTCAAAATTCAGTTCTGCCTTTAAACTATAATCCTAACTATAACCATAATGAAATATTAAATTTTCATTGAATAATATTTTCCAAGGCAGATGGAAAGCATGGGGTTTTGATGATTGCCTGGAGATTTGCTGAACAATTCAGGAAGGCCCTTCTATTAACTTCATCCCTCTGGTGCTCCCCCATGTAGGAATACCATGCTGACCTCTGAGTGCTCCCTCCAGCCTCTGAGTGCTCCCTCCAGCCTCAGAATGCTCCTTCCAGCTTCTGAGTGCTCCCTCCAGCTACAGTTACACACCCGTGGGCCCTGTGTCACCAAAGCAATGCTGGTGCATAAGAGTGCAGACAGCAAAGAGCAGGGGCAACATGATTTTACATGGGCACTTTCTGCTTTTCAAGGGGTCCCTGGTCTGGAATCAAGTTCACGCTAGGATTCTGCAGAAATGTTACCCAGCACTCATGACCTTGCCTCACTTAGCTTTTTCTTCCTCCCTCAGTCTAGTCTGAGGCTCTCACTCATTTCTTGCCTGGACTTTTAATTCATCCTCAGAGTAATTCCAGGAGGACATGCACCACATCCTATACACAAAGGGAGAGAGCAGCTAAGTGAGGAAGAATTCACTGAAATTTGCCAAGAATAACAAACCAGAGCCAGAAATGGGGGTCCCCCATTGCAGGCATCAGAGACCAAGATTAACAAGGAGCTACTTGCAGTGGGGATCATTTTTCAAAGAATAGAAATATCTAATCACAATGCTGTGCACCAGGAACTAACATCGTGTAGGCCATAAATTACACTTCAACAAACAAGCGAACAAACTCATAGAAAAAGATCAGGATCATGGGTATCAGAAGGAGGGGATATGGGAATTAGATGAAGTTGCTCAAAAGTAGATATAAATTTAGTTATTGGGTGAATAAGTGCTAGGGATATAAAGTACAAATGATTAATATAATTTACACTGCTGTATGTTATACATAAAAGTTAAGAGAGTAAACCCTGAGTTCTCATCATAAGGAAAAATTCTTTTGCTTTTCTTTCATATCTACATGAGAAGATGGATATTCACCAAACATACTGTGATAATCAGCTCATGATGCATGTAAGTCAATTCATTATGTTTGTACACCTCAAACTCACACAGTGCTGTATGTCAGTCATATCTCAATAAAACTGGAAGGGAAAAAAAAAAAAAAGGAGCTACTTGCAGATGCAGTTCACTGTCAGCTACAGTTCCTTGAGAAATAAAAGATTATATGATCCAAGGAGGAATGTTTCAAAAGTAGAAAAAGCTAGAGTAGATCTATCAGAACCAGACAGAACATTCCAGGAACTGGTCAAACCCCCAGGATAAGTGTGGAGTCATCACAAGAGCCCTATTGTCAGACTCCCAAGCCTTTGCTTATGGAGCGAGCTCCTGGAAACTGCAAGGGTGTTGGTGAAAACCAAAGCCAAGGTATCAGACAGTTTGCTCAGCGTCTGGCACATACTAGGTGGTTGCTGTTCATACTCCCATTATTATCTCACCCCTGACCCCACTAGGTCATCAGCCACTTTTTTCCTCAGGGATTTGTCTTAACCGGTTCAACAGTTCACCACCTGAAGAAATGTTTCATATGTTTCAAACCCTAAAACTTCATCACGTTCACTTTTCTCACAAATTTTTTAAAGGCATTAGTACATTACTGTCACTACTTTTTCCTTGGGAATTCCACCGTGAATTTTGCTCTGTGCAGAGAATTTTCTGATATACTTGGTTATTCTTCAGTATATTTAAATAATCTCATTGTGATTTTAAAATATGGTCCTCATTCTTTGGTGACTTCGTTTTGTTTTGTTTTAATGATAAGCTCCTGGACTGTTTCTGGATACACTTTCTTGGTGTCAATGGTCCTCTCTTCCTCCACTTTGACATTTAACCCTTAAAATTCCAACACTGATCCTCCTCACACTCTGAAGAAGTGGGCTATAACATCTTGTCAGAAGCTTAGTAAACTTTTAAAATACTTTTAAATGGCTAAATATTCCAGTTAGTATGCTTTGTTTCCTATACACATGCACTAAAAATCACACATAAAACATGTCTTATTAGCATGTTTGATAAAATGAAGAGGTGAATTTACAAGATGAATAATCTTACTAAAAATAAATTGTCGTATCATAAGAACAACATTAAGAACCAAAACAGCCTTTAAATTTTTGTTATACTAGCACAAAAACACATATACATGTTTTGAAAAGCTTAGAAGACATCAACAAGACAAACTTTGTTCAGCTTTCTTATGTTTATATTTTTAATTTTGCATAATTGATTCTACAAAGAAGCAAAAAGATCAGTAACATTAAAATACACTCTGTGTCATATATGTTGTCACTCGGTAATACACAATTATAAATTCAGCAACATGGAATCCTTCGGATGAGTAACTGTATTAATATTTTACCAAACTGATAGTCCTTTAAAAAATTGATTATGCTATTTGGCAATTTTTTTTGTTGTTTGTTTTTTTTTCACACACATTTGGCTATTTGGCGATTTTGAAGACTGAAATCTGAACTCCTGAAAGAGTATTCACTTTTTGTTGTTTGTTTTGTCTGTCTCAACTTTTGCTGTTGTTCCATGTCACATGTGCACGAGTGAGGGTAGAGTTTCTAGCAGCCTGGACCACAGCTACAGGAAACAACACATTACCCAAGTAACCAAACTCAGATCAAGTGCCTAAAGAATAATTCTTTTATTGCTAAAACATACTGTTGATAGTAAAGAGTTATACTCCTTCTTGAAAAGAGCTAGGAAGAATTTGGAGTCCATAAAGGGACACTTTTTTCAGGTTCTTCCAAACTTATAACTTTGGGTCACAAACTTCCTAGCATTGTGTCAATGAAGTCATCCTGACCAAAATGATTTATCTATTGAACATGGGGAAAAGAGACCAAGAACGATACAGACTTAAAAGATTATACTTATTTCACAGATTAAAAAATACCTTTGCAATTGCTAGTGACATTTGTTTCCAGAGAGCAACCCAATTTATGATTTCAGCATGCTTGGTTGGACTGCCTTTTATTACTGTTTCTCAGCAGTCTGCAGTTACCCTTCATGGTATGAAATGGGTTTTCAGGTTTTTAATGGGCTTCTTCTGCAGCCCTCACTTGCATTCACTTCCTTTAACTTTTATAGACAGTAGAGTTCTTACCACACAGCTCTCATATATTTCAAAAACCATTAAGAACTCTACTTTTTAAGAAATAATTTTTCTACTACTGTTAAAACCATGAAACTTGAACCTATAAGACCCAATTTTGCCACTTAACCAGCTTCGTAAATATGAACAAATCTTGGTCCAGTCTGAATCTCAGTTTCTTCATCCATGAAATGGGAATTGTAAAGACATCTCCCTTACTTATCCAACTTCTACCAGGTTGTTTGATTTTGGAGCATTATTTAACCTTGCTGTGTTTCCATTTCTTCTTTTACAAAAAACTAAAGGTAGTATTATAATATTACCTATCTCGTAAAGCTGTTTAAGGATTAAATGAGATACTACATGCCAAATATATGAAATAGATACATGGTAATTGTTTTTAAAAATGTCAGTTTTTGCCAGTATTGAAAAGATAAAATGAATTAGTGCATGTAGCATGACAGAGTTGAAAGAGAAAGGGGTTCAGAGTTCAACACCATGCCTTCCTATCTCTTGGCTGTGACATCTGACGTAAGTGACCCCACCTCTCTGAGCTTTAGTTACCCTAATTGCAAAATTCAAAATTATAAATATTGGCAATAGCAGGCATAAAGAGCAGCACGAGTATTTATGAAAAGATGCTTATTATGAGTAATTATGAAAAACTAACTTGCAAAAACAAATTGTTACTCAAATAGTACTTATAAGAGAATAGTATTCAGAGATATGTGAAGAGCCTATCTCAAGCCTTAGCAGGAACAGTAATAAGAAAGCATATCCTAAAGAAACAGGAAAAAAAAACAACAATGAAATGGAACAAAACTCTTATCATCACAAAATAATGACTATGCCAGCAAAATTTACAAAATGGAGAGAGTGTTCATTGGTCTTATAAGCACAATCTTCTGCTTGGTAGGTTTGCCAAATAGCACCTGGTAAGTTATGCATATATATACTTCTAAGAAAATCAGACTTAAAGAATGACTCTCACTGTAATCCTAACAAACATATTTACTATCCAAAGCTAAAAAGGGAAATATGTATGTAGCATAATGCAATTGAAAAAAAGTCAGGGTGGTAACTTCTTTTGGCCTGGTCTGACACGCTAGGCTACAGTGAAGGTTATATAGTGATATACTAGTCCTATTTGCTCTACTAAAGGTGACAGAAGTAGGATCTCACTTTAGAAATGACACATCTCTCTGTCCATGATGACATTTATCGTGACATAGGAAAATTGCTCATAATCATCTCCATTGTTGCTATTATTAAATTCAAACACCCAGTGTTCATTGCCACAAGACAGCTTCCTAAAGTTATTTTTATATTTTAGAAACAAGAAGTAGGGAAAATACAAAAAATACACATCTTCAGTTAAAAGAAGCATAGAGGATGCATTTGTTCTATAACATGTGATATACATCTTGTTTAATGTATTATATGTACTATAAGGAAAAATGAGTGTTATAATTATTAGACAAATATATTCAATAAACATGACTAGAACGTCAATGACCACAGCTATCATGCCCCCTGTACTCTAACAATTAAAGACCATGTTATAATTATCTGATGTGCTAACTTTGCTCCTGATTCTAAACCCAATCTTCATTCCTATATATCAAGACAATAAAATTCTCTAGTATTAAGTTAAACTGAACATAGGATGGGTGTTCCTCCTGGCTCCCAACTCAAGCTTCCACAACATTCTTTCTTTCTCCTCCGTTTCATTTTCTTCTAACTTTGATTCTCATTTGGTGGCTCAGACAGTAAAGAGTTTGACTGCAATAAAGGAGACCTATGTTCAGTCCCTTAGGGTGTGGATCACAATAAACTGTGGAAAATTCTGAAAGAGATGGGAATACCAGACCAACTGACCTGCCTCTTGATAAACCTATATGCAGCTCAGAAAGCAACAGTTAGAACTGGACATGGAACAACAGACTGGTTCCAAATAGGAAAAGGAGTACGTCAAGGCTGTATATTGTCACCCTGCTTATTTAATTTCTATGCAGAGTACATCATGAGAAATGCTGCACTGGAAGAAACACAAGTTGGAATCAAGACTGCTGGGAGAAATATCAGTAACCTCAGATATGCAGATGACACCACCCTTATGGCAGGAAGTGAAGAGGAACTCAAAAGCCTCTTGATGAAAGTGAAAGAGGAGAGTGAAAAAGTTGGCTTAAAGCTCAACATTCAGAAAACGAAGATCATGGCATCTGGTCCCATCACTTCATGGGAAATAGATGGGGAAACAGTGGAAACAGTGTCAGACTTTATTTTTCTGGGCTCCAAAATCACTGCAGATGGTGATCGAAGCCATGAAATTAAAAGATGCTTACTCCTTGGAAGGAAAGTTATGACCAACATAGATAGCATATTCAAAAGCAAAGACATTACTTTGCCAACAAAGGTTCGTCTAGTCAAGGCTATGGTTTTTCCAGTAGTCACGTATGGATGTGAGAGTTGGACTGTGAAGAAAGCTGAGCGCCGAAGAATTGATACTTTCGAACTGTGAAGTTGGAGAAGACTCTTGAGAGTCCCTTGGACTGCAAGGAGATCCAACCAGTCCATTCTGAAGGAGATCAGCCCTGGGATTTCTTTGGAGGGAATGATGCTAAAGCTGAAACTCCAGTACTTTGGCCACCTCATGTGAAGAGTTGACTCATTAGAAAAGACTCTGATGCTGGGAGGGATTGGGGGCAGGAGGAGAAGGGGATGACAGAGGATGAGATGGCTGGATGGCATCACCGACCCGATGGACGTGAGTTTGAGTGAACTCCGGGAGTTGGTGATGGACAGGGTGGCCTGGCATGCTGCAATTCATGGGGTCGCAAAGAGTCGGACATGACTGAGTGACTGAACTGAACTGAACTTATGTTCAGTCCCTGGGTTGGGAAGATCCCTTGGAGAAGGAAATGGCTATCCACTCTAGTATTCTTCCCTTGAGAATTCTAAGGACAGAGGAATCTGGTAGGCTACAGTCCATGGGGTCACAAGAGTTGGACAGGACTGGGTGACTAACACTTTCACTTTCTTCAGGCTGTACCACTGTGATGGTTAATTTAGTAAATATGGTTAATCCACGATGGTCAGTTTGGCTAATCTAGCCTATACCACTGTGATGTGTCAACTTGCCTAGGCTCTGGCACCCAGATAGTTGCTCAACCAGTCTAAATGTTGCTGTGAAGGTTTTTTTGAGGTGAGACTAATATTAATATTTAAGGCAGTAGACTTTGAGTAAAGCAGATTACCCTCCATACTGTGGGTGGGTCTCAACCAATCAGTTGAAGGTCTTAAGAGCAATGATAAAGTTTCTCCAGGAAGAAGGAATTCTGCCTCTGGACTACCTTTGAAACTCAAGGTGCTTCCCCAACTCTTCCTGGGTCTCCAACCTGCCAGCCTGCCCTGCAGATCTCAGACTTTCAAACATGTCAGGCCCACAGTCACATAAGCATTAGCCAATTTCTTAAAATATAATCTCTCTCTGCCACCCTCTCTCTCTCTTCCTATTGGTAAAATCTCATAAATATTATCTATTGCCATGGAGAACTTGCACCCAGCTTGGGGTACCTGATTAGATCACATTTAATGCTGGGAGGGATTGGGGGCAGGAGGAAAAAGGGATGACAGAGGATGAGATGGCTGGATGGCATTACCGACTCGATGAACGTGAGTTTGAGTGAACTCCGGGAGATGGGATGGACAGGGAGGCCTGGTGTGCTGCGATTCATGGGGTCGCAAAGAGTCGGACACAACTGAGCGACTGAACTGAACTGAATTTTGTTTAAGACCAACCACTTCAGATAACCATTTCAATATATCTCAATAATGCATTTCTTTCAACAGACAGCCTCTTTCCGACTCCCTAGTCATAAGATAAGTTAGAAACTCACCCCACCACTCCACTGAATCTAATCCTTTCAAGGTCACTGAAGTCCTCCATGTTGTAAATCTAACATTCAAGACTCAGCCCTCATTTTAATTGACTTAGCTAGCAGCTTTTGTCCGGAGAAGGCAATGGCACCCCACTCCAGTACTCTTGCCTGGAAAATCCCATGAATGGAGGAGCCTGGTAGGCTGCAGTCCATGGGGTCGATAGGAGTCAGATACAACTAAGCGACTTCACTTTATTTTTTCACTTTCATGCATTGGAGAAGGAAATGGCAACCCACTCCAGTGTTCTTGCCTGGAGAATCCCAGGGACGGTGGAGCCTGGTGGGCTGCCGTCTATGGGGTCGCACAGAGTTGGACACGACTGAAGCGACTTAGCAGCAGCAACAGCAGCAGCTTTTGTCACAGTTAATTGTTCTCTCCAACTTGAAACACTTCCTCTTGGTTTCTAGGATACGGGCATTCTCCTGGTTTTCTTGAGAAGGCGCCTCTTTCTCAATTTTCTTTCGCTGGTTCCTCATCTTCTCTAAAATGAGAAGGACCCCTCTCTTCCTTATCTATTCTCACTCCCTTGGTGATGTCACTCAGTCTCCTGACCCACAAGTTTACAACTCCATCCCTTTCACTCTGGCCTCGTGTATCCACACGGCTCACTCTCTTACCTCTTTTTATTTCCCTACCTTGTCTGTAGGGCTTTCATTATATAAAACCAAACATTCCCCTCCCCACCCTTCCCTGACTCTGACAGTGCTTATCCCACCCTTCCTTCCTACTTTATGATCTCACATACCTGTTTACTTATTTGTTTTGTTGTGTGTCCTCCTCCACTAAAATCTACATTCCATAAGAACAGGGATGAGGTCCTTTTTGTCCATTGTTTTATGTCCAGAACTTAAAGTATTTGACACGTTGCAAGTGCTCAGTATGTTTGTTGACCTGTCTTGTTTAGCTTTGTTTCCTATCATCCCCAAAACTTCCTACAGTCTTCCTACAAATTAGGGTTTTCAAAATCTGTTGATAGACTTCTTTGATTCTGATGCTCCTGCCACCTCCGCTACTTAGTGGCCTGCCATCTGGAGTGCATCAATTATGTATACCTTTTATGCATGACTGGGCTCTTCTGATCATTTTGTTAATGGTACTCATTTCTGTCCTGAGGTCAGAGAGTTACTGGCTTGTTCAAGGAACATCAAGGAGGTGGGTGGAACAGGCTGGAGCAGACTGAGCCAGAAAGACAGTGGAAGGAGATGATGTCAATGTGGTAACCAAAGGGGAAGATGCAGATCAAGTAGCAAGTTGCATAACTCGAAAGGACTTTAGCTTTTTCTTAGGAAGTCTTTGGACATTTTGGATGTCGATGTAACATGTCCAGCTTGTTTTTAAAATTTCACTCTGGCTGCTGGTTGAAAATAAATCACTGTTCAAATTCATTTAATTTTTCTGTACTACATTCGCAAGACCAGTAAGTTAGATCATTTTAGGTTACATCAACTTTTAAGAAATCATAAACATATGAGTAAAAAAGGATTTTGTTAAATCCCTAGTTGAATTAAACATTTTGTGCTTGACAACAAACAATAAATCAATTGCTTAACTTGACACCGTTTTTTAATAAATACTTGGCAACAATTAATTCATGATGATCTAGGCTGCTCATCAAAGTGCCCTTCACATCCTTAGACTCTGCTATTTGCCAGGGCCTTACAGATATTTTCACATGTCCCCACTGAAACTTGGCTTGAAGAGCTTCTGAAAGGAAAAATGGCAGAGATTCAGCAAATGCAAAATTTATTGTGACTCAAATTTGGATGAAATTAATCAAGTCTTGGCATGAGAAATTGAAAGTACAATGTTTTGAGATGTATTGTTTTCCTGATAACACTTTCAAAAAAATCCAAATGCTATCAGCCTAACCAGACCAAGCTATCAAATTTTGAGATACTGAAGATTTTTCTGAATTTGACTCTTAGTGTGAGAACAGGCTATGTCACGGTTCTCCAGAGAAACAGAACCAGTAGGATGATAGACAGATTGTTGTTATTGTTCAGCTGCTCAGTCATGTCTGATTCTTTGCAACCCAATGGACTGCAGCACACCAGGCTTCCTTGTCCTTCACTATCTCCCAGAGTATGCTCAAATTCATGTCCATCAAGTTGATGATGCCATCCAACCATCTCATCCTCTGTCAACCCCTTCTCCTGCCTTCCATCCTTCCCAGCATCAGGGTCTTTTCTAATGAGTCGGTTCTTTGCATCAGGTAGCCAAATTCTTGGAGCTTCAGCTTCAGCATCGGTTCTTCCAATGAATATTCAAGGCTGATTTCCTTTAGGATTGACTGGTTTGATCTCCTTGCTATCCAAGGGACTTGAAAAAGTCTTCTCTAGCACCACAGTTTGAAAGCATCAATTTTGATAGATAGATAGATACATAAATATTTTAAAGAATTGTCTCAGGTGATTGTGGGGGCCTGATACATTCAAAATTTGTAGAGTTGGCCTGTGGGCTGGAAATTCAGGCAAGAGTTGATGTTATAGTCAAAATTCCACAGGGTAGCAGGATTAAAGCTTGGGCAGAATTTCTATGTTGCAGTCTTAAGGAGAATTCCTTCTTCAGGAAACCTCAGTTTCTGCTCCTAAGACCTTTAACTAATGGGACACCGCCCATTCATATTATGGAAGATAATCTGCTTTATGCAAAGTCTACTGATGTAAATATTAATTATGTACCAAACATTTCTTCACAGAAGAATCTGGTCTGGATTTCAACTAAGCAGACACCAAATTTGGCCCCATAACCTAGACAAGTTGACATGTCACGTAAACCATTGTACCATGTTAACCTCCAGTTCAATGATCCTTCACATGGTGGGTAAATGCTGACCTGAATTATATTAATTTTCAACAACATGGATTATCCCACTCTTCTGAAATTTTGCAAGATGTTCTAATTACATTGTTCTTTACTTTTCTCTTTTTTGCTAGAAACAAAACAAGAGCCACAATTCAAAGTTCTATTATTAGATGCATGCATGAGAATAATCAGTATTATTAATGAGGAAGGAAAGGACAGATTTTCCTCTAATTCTCCATTCTTACAATACAGATGTAAGTTCTACTGAGAATTGCTGGGACTTTGCCAATAGTCCAGTGATTAAGTCTCCACCTTCCAACGCAGGGGATGAGGGTTCAATCCCTGGTTGGGGGCTAAGGTCCTGCATGACATGGGGTATGGACAAAAATTAAAATAAATAGAAAACATTCAACTTATTTATAAAAGAAAAAAGAAAACAAACTGCTCAAGTTAAATCTCTAAATTAGATTCAGTTACTAAATGTGAAAAGTTATGAGATAAGCAGAAAAGTGTTCTCCGTGACATTGGGTCTGCAATGTTAGAAGTGACTAAGTATATTTTCATGGGACTTGAAGCTCTCTTTCCCTCACAGCTGGAACCCCTAGATTCCCACAGACTATTGGGTTTTTTTTTAGAAAAATCCTTCCTTAAAAGGAATGTAGGGAGTCATACCCTAGCATCCTGTTACACACCATTTGCCTCTTTAGCCTCTATTAGCTCTCACCCTGCGCCCTCTACTAACAACCTCTCTTGCTCTAAAGCTACAAATACACATCTTGAACATTCTGTTAATTCAATGCTGATTATATATTTTTAGCCTAATTGGCATCCCAGTTAGGTATCTTTCTGGGATTGATTGAAGCCCTCTTCTTGCTCTTGTGAAGCTTCTTTTCTTTCCTTTTTTTTTTTGGTTAATTGGAATAGAATTGCTTTAGAATGTTGTGTTGTGTTAGTTTCTGTTGTACAATGAAGTGCATCAGCTACCTGTATACATATATCTGGGGCTTCCCAGGTGGCTCAGTGGTAAAGATATCAATGCAGGAGATGCAGGAGACACGGGTTTGATCCCTGAGTCAGGAAGATCCCCTGGAGAGGAAATGGCAACCCACTCCAGTATTCTTGCAGGGAAAAATCCATGGAGAAAGGACCCTGGCAGGCTACGGTCCTTGGGGTTGCAAAGAGCTGGACGTGACCGGGCATGCACGCATGCACACATATATCCCATTCCTCCTGGACCTCCCTCCTACCCCACCTTCAACCCACCCCTCTAGGTCATCACAGAGCACCCAGCTGACCTCCCTGTGCCATCCAGACGGTTACCACTAGCTATTTATTTTACACATGGAAGTTTGAGCCTTCCTTTCTTTCCAGAGATGGGATGCCTGCCTCTGGATTGAAGATGACTAACTAAGGCATGAGTTACCTGCTCAGGATTCACTATCTCCTCCTCGGATTTTCCAGTCCCAACTGCTGGCCTCCCAGTACCAGCTATGTGTTCTCCATCTGTTGAAATATTCCTGCTGCCTCAGCCCTTCCAGCCGATGCTACTTTTCCAAGATACGACATTGTTTCTGTTGCTATACCCTTCATATCCCACATCTTTCCCATGAGATTGCACTTCCTTTCTGGAAGCCAATTCCTCTTTTCTCCCCCATCTCCACCGAAGTTTCTCAGTCTAGCTCTGGGTCTCATTACTCCCAGGTTGCCTGTCTTCTAGCAGAATCAGAATTCACAGTGTACTATCACCCTTGCATAAATGAGCCTGGGTTTCTCACCTGTAAAATTAGGAGATTGGACTAGAGATGACCCTTTCAGCTCTGACAGTCTTATGATCCTATAAATGCCTCTTCTATTTAATGGTCCTTGACAGCACCTCAGAGAAAATAAAATCACACCAGGTCCTGAGTGGATTATTTCTATTCCTACATATCCTAACCTAGTTCTTTCTTTTCCTCATGATCAGTTTCTCACCATTCCTTTGAGGTAATGCTTCTATTACTTAGAGAGTCTTCTTCCTTAAATACTGTAGTTATTATCACAACTAAGGAACGTGTTGACGATCTTCCATCTGCTTTTCTTAAGAACAAATGTTGAACTTAAATGGAAAGCATTGTTAATCTACTGCTTCCTGTCCCTCAAGAGGCTTGTGTAAGCTTTCTGGCCTCTGATACTGGGCCTTTGCTGGTGAGATGTATGAACTTGTCCACTTCCTCTTCTTTCTTGGTAAGAGAATACATTTACACAATGCATTTGTTAGAAACCTTGTTACCTGAGGCTTAAATATAAATAAGGGATTAAGAGTACTTAATTGACATGAGATACAAACATACTCATGAAAGCATAACACATTTTAAATGTTATTCTGAGCAAAAGTTAACATAGTTTTCAGTTATATATCAGAACAAGCAAATTCTCTCATCATATATCTTTACTTTTAGAAACGAAGTTCATAACAATTAAATTTTTCACTAACTCACTTTTTTTTTTCCTAATCAAACGACTTCAGCAAAAACACTTTCAGGAAATATGGTATCCATATCATATGCATAAACTGAATCTTAAAAATGATTAATGCAGTTGTTTTCCTTTCTTAAACAACTGAATTAAATTAAAAGCATGATCAAGATACTTGGCTCTACAGAAGTCAGTCATTAATATTGTTGTAAAAAAATTCAGTAGGAAACAGCTGATTCAGTGGACATGGAAATATGGCCCCTGTGGACTTGAACTTGTCTGTCCCAAACCACATTTGACGTTATTCCAATAGCTCCGAGCAAAACAGTGACAGAGTAATTGGCATTAAACAAGACAAAGGATATGTGTGCCTTGGCTATTATGTTAGCAACTAAGTACATTGAAATACTATCAGCCAAAAATATAATTTCCAAAAAGAACATCATTGATATAATAAATGTTTGTGACCTTTCAGTCTTTAAAGGTTTAGTATGGTTCTAGGAGGAAAAATCAGTCATGCTAGAGCTGCTGTATCTTCTACCTTAGGCAGGGGTTGCTTCAAGGTAAGAGGTCACCTTAGAGGGACATCTGGAAATCCTCCTTGGCCCCAATTCTGTCCACCATCCACTGACATCTCACCCTCAAACATCCACCAAGGATGTTTAACATTTTATCTCCCATCCTTCTGGAAGAGAAACCATGTCTGGCTTCAAAACAGATTTACTTCGAAGGTTCTTTCTTGAGAATCATTTCTGATGCCTGCTGCTGCTGCTAAGTCGCTTCAGTCGTGTCTGACTCTGTGCGACCCAATGGATGGGAGCCCACCAGGCTCCCCCGTCCCTGGGATTCTCCAAGCAAGAACACTGGAGTGGGTTGCCATTTCCTTCTCCAATGCGTGAAAGTGAAAAGTGAAAGGGAAGTTGCTCAGTCATGTCTGACTCTTTGTGACCCCATGGACTGCAGCCTACCAGGCTCCTCTGTCCATGGGATTTTCCAGGCAAGAGTACTGGAGTGCGGTGCCATTGCCTTCTCCCTCCTTTTTTATTGTCAGTCTCCTACTTATATTTTGCTTCTCAAATAAAATTTTTTTCCATTGTGAGGCCCTGTCTGATTTTCCCTGTGGTTCTGGTATATCTTATGTACATGTACCCCTGCCATGGGAGTCACCATGTTCACTCACTGAGCAGCTCCAACATCTGAAAAAAATTACTGACACATAGTAGGTGCTCAATAAATATTTGTTGAATGAACGAGTGTTGCTTATATTTATTGATGTATCTGTTTCTTCACTAGATTACAAGTTCCCTTGTATCTGTAATAACTGGTCTGCCAGACTAAGATCTCTACCTTTAAGTGACTGAATTAGGTTATATGAGCTACATTTTACAGTCTTTACATATCTCAAGTATTCAAAAATATAAAGTGAATTCTTACTACAATTTCAACAATATTCTTGTTAATTTTGATAGAATTGATTTTATTTTTCCAAACAATCAACTTAAACAAATATATATAAATGGAGGGAAGGCCATATTGATGATAACAAATGAGAAACAATATTTCAGAATTTGGAAGTTGGAAAGTACTCTTTGTACTTACATTTTAATATGGGAATGACTAATAACCCAGAAATTCAAAATACATTAAACAAATCTTGAATTCATACTGGCTACCTGGGTTTCCTTCTCTGCCCTCTGATCCTGACTTCACATTGGACGTTGTTTTCATCACCTCTTAGACTGACGTTAAGGAACAGTTTAACTTCATAGACAATGGAATTGGAATTTCTCTACACACCCGAAGCAAGGCATTAATTCACAGTCCTCTGAAGGAGAATGCTTTAAAAAGTCTTCTTTTCTAAGGGTTTCTGTTGGTTTAGAGAATAAAGGTCCTGTTTATTTTAATAATCAATAAAATAAATAGTGCCCAACTTATAGATCATACAAGGCCAGCTGAGGCCATAAAAGTCCATTTAACCTACAGTATAATGGAAATATTAAACACTGGAAATAAAATTATAGGAAACTGGCTTCAACACCAGAAGATGGTTTTTTACCTCCTCATTAAGGTTTTTAAATTAATAATAAATTTTAATCAATTATTATTTTTTTTGGCTGCGCTGGGTGCTCATTGCTGCAGGCAGGGGCAGGCTTTCTCTAGTTGTGGGGAGTGGGGGCTGCTCTCTAGTTGTGGTGGGCAGGCTTCTCATTGCGGTGGCTTCTTTTATTGCAGAACATGGGCTCTTGGGAGCGTGGGCTTCAGTACTGTGACACGTGGGCTTAGTTGCCCTGCAGCACGTGGAATCTTCCCGGAAGAGGGATCGAACCCATGTCCCCTTAACCACTGGACCACCAGGGAAGTCCCTCTCACTTCATGAGATTTTTTAAAACCTCATAAAGTAACATCTTGTCTCAGCACACAAGGTGAAATGGGCCTCATCTTCCAAACAAGGTTTATCGGCTTTTCCTAAAAGACCAAGACTTGATGTTTCACTCCATTTTTGCCTGAGCTCCAAAGCAGGCTGCCTTCTCCACAGACCACTTGGCAGCAATGACAGGAAAAGCATGGGTCCTTTCTCCTCGATGTTACACTGCCCAACAGTTTTGCCTCTCCTTACCTGCCAGGGATCTGTTTCATTTCTGAACTCCCTATTCTTTCACTCTACGAATGTTTCCTGAGCATCTACTGGGAGACAGGCCCTCTTTGAGATGCTGAAGATGCAGTGAACAAAACTTATAAAAGACCCCATCTCACTGCAGCTTTCTCTTCTTTCCTTTGTCCATCACCCTCGGTGAAGATGGGAGAATCTGAAGATGCTGATTCTACTCTTTAGGTTAGCAAATGCACCAGTCCAGGGGTCACCGATTGGATTAGTGAATTCTCCCATCTTCATAGACTGACCCAGGTCTCCATTCTGAGTGAATGAGGGGTACGCATTAAGTGGTTTGCCAGAAGAGGTCTGAAACCTGTACCAGAAGTCTCCTGAGGGGCTCAGTCAACTGTCCTGATGAGGATGAACAACACAGAGAACAGACTTGTTGGACAACAGCATCCTCCCACATGCCTTGGTCCCTGGAGTCCTGAAGGTTAGCACTGCTGGGAGTCTGATCCAGAGCAAGCCCCGTCAGCACAGCTGCTCTGGGACTGTGTCCTTTTTCACATTCACAGGTCAGCTGAAGTGGCTGCCATGTAACTAGGTCTCTACCTGCCAACTGCCAGTAATTGCCCTTAAATCATACATTGAAAGAGCTAAAGTATTTTATATGATTTTGTACATATGAGTGTTTGTAAATTGGAGTTTCCATCTCAGGAGTATCTACACGTAAGCAGAGCTAGCCACAACATGGAAAAAGGTTGTGGTGACTAGAGTTAAGTGCCTGGTGACTAGAACCAACTGACATAATATTCTGAAGCATTTAACTTTTTTTTAAATTTCAGTTAATTCGTTTTATTGAGTATGAGAATAAAACTTTTATATTGAAATGTTTTTTGACACCGTTTGTTTCACATCCCCTGGTGTGCAAGTGAAGCAGTAGACTACAGAAATCGAAAGGATTAGACTGTTCTTTTCCATCACAGCTGGTACATACTCAAAATGCAAACCCGTCTGGGTATTTCCAAGGAGAATATTCTTTTCACGATGAAGCTGGAGTAATCCATTCTTTAGTAGAAATGACCTCTGTTTTCATGGCCCGATAACAGCAGTTTCATGTGATTTGATGTATTCTTTGGGATCAGAAAAATCTGTCATAGATCGTCTCTGAAGATTAGGGCAATAAGCAACCTAAGGTTCTCTGATCTTCAAAGGAAACTATAAATAATGACTACAAGGTCACCAAAAAAAAAAATTTCTTAGTACAAGCAGCAAAAAGCCAGACTTATGTTTCATCTAACTGATGCTTGCTTCATGTTTTCCAAAAACTCAAGGAAATAAAACTTTAAAGGCTTATGTCTAATTTAAACCAAACTCAGAGTAGTATCAGCTACTTCCAGGAAATAAAAGGAAGACAGAAAACTACTACGTGTACTGCATTTTAAACGTAAGAGATTAAAGAATAAAAATTGTTTTGCTTATGTCATTTATGTGTTTAATAACAGTGGTGCCATTTATTGAGCACCTACTAAGTTCCTGGCATTGTCTTAAGTACTTTACATAAAATGTGGTAGAATGATTAAAGTATGTGTTTGAAGTCAGACTGCCTGAGTCTGAACACTGAACAGTTATTATCTGTGTGTTCTTGAGAAAACTACTGAACCTCTCTCTGCCTGTTTGTTCAGCTGACAAGTGAAGATAATAATAGTATGGACATCATAGGATTGTTTGAGGACTGAATGTGTAGCATGCTGTAAGTACTCAACGTGTGTGTGCGCCAAGTTGCTTTAGCCATGTCTGACTTCGTGTGACCCTATGGACCGTAGCCTGCCAGGCTCCTCTATCCATGGGATTCTCCAGGAAAGAATCCTGGAGTGGGTTGCCATGCCCTCCTCCAGGGAAAGTAATTAATACATGTTAGCAATTATTCTTACCTTATTTTAGGCATGCAAATAATCTAATGAGGCCCCCATATGTTCCTGTTTTTTGGTAGTAATACGAAGTACAAAAGGTTAGGTTACTTGACCACAGTTAATCGCCTAGGTCAAACTCACCTCTGTTAAACTCTAAAGGCCTATATTTTTAATAACTACAATATATTAATTCTATATTGCCAAATACATTGGGAACCTCAAATCCTTTTTCCACTTGGGCAGAGTACAAACAGTTAAGTTATATATGCCTGAAATTAGCAATATAAAATTCCTTGGGTTGTCATCACTATTGCTAAATTCACTTCTGATGGACTCATATAAAGAAGATTCCATCCTACCAGCACTTCTGGTTCATGTTCTCAATCAATAATGGGAAAAACTTTAAAAATACAGTTATGTACCTTTGAAACCTCAGAGTTAAATAGCAAAAACACTCAGACTATCTGTCTATAAATACCAATGTCTACAGTCAATTTTCCTTTCCCTCCTTTTTTCTTGGTAGGGGCAACTCTTTCATATGGCTACAAGAGATAGATGTTATTAGCCCTGTAAATTCATGCATGCTTTGCAATCAGGTTTTACAATTAAGAAGTTGAGCTTCTGAAGGTAAAACTAAATCTGTGTGGACTGGAGATATTTAATTTAGAGCCAGGATTATGTCTTTGACTACTTGGTACAATGCTGGGTCTGCTGTCAGAGCATAGAACACAATAAATAATAAACACAATAAATGTGCTAGGGAACTGGTATAGAAGTTGCCTAGATTGATGGATCTCATTTGCTACCCTCTATTATTCAATTCCAATGGAAATTACAATTTGCTTGTAAAGATCTCTCATTTAACTTCAATCTTTAAAATTCTTTTCTTTCCCTTTTAGTTATTTGTATGTGTTTATCAAGTTTGTTTTTCTTTTGTAAACATAATATTCCTTTGTGGGGGAGTTAAGAGATTCAGCATTGCCTGGCAGCATGCCAAGTAGAAAAACTACTACCATCAATTTTCTTTCCAATAAAAGATGATGCGCACAGTGGTAGACTTAATTTCCCAGTCTAACCTCACTGGGTGTTGATGAGGTTCTTAAAGGCTACTAAATGAAGCAAGGTCTACACCAAGAAGGAAACAGTTTTTTATTAGTGACAAGAGTAAAAATTAAACCATCATATACAGTGATAGCTAGAAAAGGAGGAAAAGAGAAGTGCAAAGTCAAAACAAAAGGATTATTTACGGGCACATCTCCACAAAGTGGAAAAGCATGGCTCTTTTCAGAATAGTCAAGGGGAAAAGTCCATAGTCCACGTACTTCTCCACTCCCAAATGCATGTCCTCGAGGAGCTTGAGAACCATTTAGAAAAGGATTAAGAAGCAACTCAAGTAGCTGCTTCATTCAATTTTTCTTAAACATTTTTAAAAATGATTGACAAAGTCCTTCAAGAAACTGCTGAAAATAACAAATCTTCTGCCTATAAAAATATATGAGCACAAAATTTCATACAATTTCAGGATCCTTGAAACACATCTATGGACTCAGGGACTGAGACTAAGAACCACTAAGAGTCTCAGGAGCATGCTTTATGCTTTTATAGGGTGTAGATTAGAATGCTGGCCAAGTTAAATCAGTACTCCAACTGCAACAGAACTGTTACCAGTACTGACCAATTTATATAGTTTTTATAGATTTCTAAGTGCTTTCTCATATATGGGTTATTTGATGTATTGGTGTGGTCCAAAATTTGTTTGGGTTTTTCCATATTAGCTTAGAAGTAGAAACATCTAGTTTCTCAGCTCAATAGACATGGTAAGAAAAAGCTAATACTGAATACTAGGCCCAGGCCCTGGATAAGGCAATGGCTCCCCACTCCAGTACTCTTGCCTGGAAAATCCCACGGACGGAGGAGCCTGGTAGGCTGCAGTCCATAGGGTCGCAAAGAGTCGGATACGACTAAGCAACTTCACTTTCACTTTTCACTTTCATGCACTGGAGAAGGAAATGGCAACCCACTCCAGTGTTCTTGCCTGGAGAATCCCAGGGACGGGGGGCCTGTTGGGCTGCCGTCTATGGGGTCGCACAGAGTCGGACACGACTGAAGTGACTTAGCAGCAGCAGCAGCAGGCCCGGGCCCAGGCTTCCCAAGTGGCTTGGTGGTAAAGAATCCATCAGCTAAGCAGGAGACACAGGTTCAATCCCTGAGTTAAATCAAACCCACTCCAGTATTCTTGCCTGGAGAATGCCAGGGACAGAGGAGCCTGGCGGGCTACAGTCCATGGGGTCGCAAAAACTCAGACAAGAGAGCATGAGCCTGAGGCGTGGGCTGGCTGAGAAACACACGTCTGATGATCAATTAGGATTAGATTTGGTAGAAATAAAATGTTCCCTCTTGAAATATAAATACGCTTAGTTGATGAACAGTTAAGTGCTCAGCTGCTAATACCCTTAGAATGAATATTTATTGTATTTTTTCCAATGAGAACCAAAATGCTTAGATTTTTGAATGTAGTAAGTTAGACACCTAGATCAACAGTTTTCAAACGGTCCTCTCTTCGCCAATCACATATCTGTGTGAATCTGGATTTTCCTCATACACTTTAACCAAAGGAACATCTTGCAACAGACTGGATTCAGAAACAGATATGAAAATGAGATTTATAAAGATGGAAACAATGACACACTTTTTACTAAAGATTTTGTTCTGGAAAAGAGTTAACCTGTAACATACTTTTTAAGTGAATTTATACATATTTTAAAATGGTTTTAATTTTGAAATGGTAAATATCATATTTAATTTATATGCAGAGGACATCATGAAAACACTGGGCTGGATGAAGCACAAGCTGCAATCAAGACTGCTGGGAGAAATACCAATAACCTGAGATATGCAGATGACACCACCCTTATGGCACAAAGCGAAGAACTAAAGAGCCTCTTGATGAAAGTGAAAGAGGAGAGTGAAAAAGTTGGCTTAAAACTCAACATTCAGAAAACTAAGATCATGGCATCTGGTCCCATCACTTCACAGCAAATAGATGGTGAAACAGTGGAAACAGTGGCTGACTTTATTTTTGGGGGCTCCAAAATCACTGCACATGGTGATTGCAGCCATGAAATTAAAAGACACTTACTCCTTGGAAGGAAAGTTATGACCAACCTAGACAACATATTGAAAAGCAGAGATATTACTTTGCCAACAAAGGTTTATCTAGTCAAAGCTATGGTTTTTCCAGTAGTCATGTATGAATGTGAAAGTTGGACTTATATAAAGAAAGCTGAGTGCCAAAGAATTGATGTTTTTGAACTGTGGTGTTAGAGAAGACTCTTGAGAGTCCGTTGGACTGCAAGGAGATCCAACCAGTCCATCCTAAAGGAAATCAGTCCTGAATATTCACTGGAAGGACTGATACTGAAGCTGAAACTCCAACACTTTGGCCACCTGATGCGAAGAACTGACTCACTGGAAAAGACCCTGATGCTGGGAAAGATTGAAGGCAGGAGAAGGGGACTACAGAGGATGAGATGGCATCACCAACTCAATGGACATGAGTTTGAGTAAGCTCTGGGAGTTGGCGATGGACAGGGAGGCTTGGAGTGCTGCCGTCCATGAGGTTGCCAAAGAGTCAGACACAACTGAGAGACTAAACTGAACTGAAATATCAGTAGATGTGACCCACCTAAACAAAAGCTCTTTGGAGTTTTTAGCAAATTTGAAGTGTTTTTAAAGGGGCCCTGGGGCTTCCCTGGTGGTTCAGATGGTAAAGAATCCACCTGCAATGCAGGAGACACAGGTTCAATCCCTGGATCAGGATGATCCCCTCGAGAGAAAAATGGCAACCCACTCCAGTATTCCTGTCTGGAGAATTCTATAGGCAGAGTAGCCTGGCAGAATACAGTCCATGGGGTTGCAAAGAATGGGACATGACTGAGCAACTCACACATACACACACAAAAGGGGCCCTGAGACCAAAAGGTTTGAGAACTTAGTACCTGTCAGAAGACAGGTCTGGGGGGTGGGGGGTGGGGGGCTGAGAAAGTGCAAAGGTGAGAGTGGGTGAAGGAAGAGTTAAGGAGGAGAGCATTGTGAGTCTTGTCTGGGAGATAGGATTCCTTGACTGGGAGGAAAAGGGCAGAGAGGCAGTACCATGCAGTCTCTTCATTTAGTTTGTGACCTGTTCTAAACACAGCGGTCTGCATCACAATTTCTGGAAGGAGATCTCAAGAATCAAGCCAGTAGAGTCTCCACTCCTAAAACTAGGAAAGACAATCGCTGGTTGTTAAATGAGGAACACTGAAGCTGCTCCTTTTTTCTCCAACAAGAGTGCGAGAAACATTTTTTGAGATCTAGATTGTGTTTGCTTTGCCAGATAATACAAGATTTGTTATTACTGGGTTTTGCATTGTTAATAAATTTTCTCACCGTTTGGAATACCATTTCCAGGAAAAAAAATCTAAAAGGGGTCAAAACGGTAGGGGACAGAAAGACTAAATATCCCTTCAAAGAAATTCATCTTAAATCTTAGTATTTACCTGCTATGCACTAAGCATTGTGCTACAGAGTACGTTGCAGTAGCGAGGAAGCAGCCTTGAATTAGGGATGAGAAATACTGTTTCAAAACATTCGTTTGTTACACTCTTTTGGATAATTTAACCTGAGTCGAGTTTTCTTATCTATAAAATATGTATAATAAAACTTATCTCACAAGGTTGTTAGGGATTAAAAAGAGATAATCAATGTCAATTGGACAGCACGGAGCATGGTAGGTCTTCCTTCAACAGCCTGGAGAGTGCGTGTAAAGGCCAGTGATAATCTACTAAGGGAGATAAGACGTGTAGATAAACACTTTAAAAATACAAGGCGGGAGGTCTGACGTGCCAGAGTCACAACAAATATATGTGGAAAGTGCTACGGTGATGGAGTCACACTTGTTGGGATGGGGGAAGATGCTCAGGGAAATGACGGATTGCCTAGTGAACCCCTCTCCCACTTGCCGGCCCCCAAGGTCGGCTCAGGCTGAGCATCCCAGGCCCAGCTCCAACTCCCCCGCGGGATGGTCACACCGCTTCCACACCAGTCTGGAAGTGCTGGGTACTCCAGCCTTGCCCAGCTTATTCCCGGGCACCTTGAGCGTGGGCGTCCGGCCCCAGGTCCCCGGCAGCATCCACAGCGACCCGGCGGCCCGGGTCCCCGCACTAACCTGCACCCACCTACTCCGGGCTCCGCGCCGGTATTAAGTGGAGGTAGGGAGGGGTAGGGAAGAGCAACTCGCAAGTTCCCAGCTTCTGGGACACCGACCCTCCTCGCTCAGGCGGCCACCCCCCGCCTCCCAGCTCGCCCTCACACCACCCCGCGTGAAGCTGCCCAGAGGCCTCAGGCGGCGGCGGAGCTCCGAAGCCGGCCCCCTCCAACCCCACCACCTCAGCCCCACTCCTTCCCCCCAGCCGGGGGAACCCGGCGGCTGGCGTTCTCGCGCTCACTCATCGATTGGCGCTGCCTTGCTCCTCCGGCTCCCGTCGCGGGGAACGCGGCCCCGGAGACGGAGAAAGTCCGGCGGGGGGAGAGGGGGCGGGGACCAAGGCAGGCGGGCCAGGGGATCGCCGATCGCACGGATGGGCGCGGGTGCCGGCTCGCGCTGTCTGGCGGGTGGCGGCGGGCGCGGGTCAGCCTGTGCGGCGTGAGGCGAGGCCGGAGTCGCGCGTCTGCCGCCCGCTCGCCTCGCCTCGCCTCGCCTCGCTCCGGTGCCGGCTACCCCTGCCCCCGGGAGGGGTGTCCCGCGGAGGCGGAGGGCTCTCGCGCGGACCCCGGGAGGGTGGGGCGGGGGGAGCCGGCGGGGGCTGAGGAGGGGGCCGGAGGGAGGGAGCGCGCGCGGGCGGCGGCGGCGGCGGCCCGGCCCCTCCCCCTCCCGCCGCCGCGGAGAGCGCAGGGAGCCGCCGGGGGCTCGGCGGCGGCGGCGGCTTCTGGCCCCGGCTCCTCCTCCTCCTCGCTCCCTCCATCTGCCGTGGTTATGGCCCGTCGCTGGAACACAAAAGAGTCTCCGCGGTGGAGGTCTGCGCTGGTCTTGCTTTTCCTCGCCGGGGTGTACGGTAAGTGTCCGCGTTTCCGCTTCCCCCTCAACCCCTCTGACAAAAAAAAAAAAAAAAAAAGCTGGGGCGACCCGGATCCCCGAGGCCTCCAGGACAGGGGCTCTCCGAGGAGTCGGCTAGAGAACCCGGCTGCCGACGGGACAAAAGACCCGGCGAGGGGTGGATGCAGCGGGAGAGGTGTCCCCCCCCGACACGGAGATGCTGTGGGTCTGCTCGTCCGCCTCCAGACCCTCGGGGGTGTTGCAGAGCGGCTTGCGCGTCCCGGAGCTGGGGGGAGCCCCCCAACCCCCCGAGAAGCTCGAGGGTGGCGGGCAGACTTCCGATCCGGGCTGGAGGGCCCCGGCTTCGGCTCCTTGGGAACTCGTCGCCCCTTGCACACTCTACACACGACAAAGATGTACGGTGTGGGGTAGAGAGAAAGGGAGGTCGTCCCCCGCCGCCGGCCGGGACGGTCCAGCCCCCCTCGACCCTCCCGGGGCCAGGAAGTTCTGTCCGCAGTGCAATTCCCACCGCACTGACTCCCCGCCTTCCCCAGCTCGCTGGTGAAGCAGCCCGCTATTTTCTTTCCATCCCTGCACCTCGGGGGCCGAGGCTCTGCTGATCCCCGGGCATGCAAGATCCTGCCCCTTACTCTGGAGCAACGCGCGGGAGAGGGCCAGAAAATAGTTTCCATCCAGTTCTCCCTCAGTCTCTCCCTCTTGGGGCGTACATGTCTGTGCTGACTCCCGGTTCGTTTGTCGCCTCATCCATCGTTGTCCGCTAATGTCACTGTTGCTTTATTCCAGTCGGTGGGTTATTATTACGTATATATGCCTTTGAGGTTAAGAGAAGGCTGAGGCTATGAGCGAGGACCAAGCTTTATGTATTACACAAGGGTCAGAACAAGAGCTACATGGAATTCACTGGAAAGAACATTCATTGCTTAATAGACTTTGAGTTCCACTTCTGACTTGACTGTTCTTAGTTCCTTCAGTTAAAAAACACTGAATCGTTGTTTCAGAGAACACCGTTAACCTTTACTTTGGGCAGTTGTGGTTTGATTTCTTCAGAGGGAAATAATTGGAAGTTGCCATTCTTAGATAAATTTTACTTCTAAAAATTGCCACAAACGTTTAATTCCACCCATGTAATTTACAAGGGAGCATTATCTCTTTTGAAAGCACTTATCTATAGGATTGAATGTGACCGTAACTTTTAAAAACCTGAGAAATGACAGGAAATGAAGAATTTAGTGAACTGAAATGGACCTTTACTAACAACCAAGAAATTGTAGTTTTCCTGTACTGTTCACAATGCATCGCTGCTCCCTGAGCTGGTTAATATATTATTATTTTTGTTTGGGGGGAGTTGGTCCACATTTGATGTGGTCATTGCCAATGGTGTGCTTATTTGTGACCAGAAAACCCAGTGCAAAACTTTTGATTGTTAGTTGCATCAAGTGGCTGTGATCCCTACTTGCCTGGTGACTTGTGGGTTTGGGTCTACACCAGAGATCAATAAGCTATTTTGTGTTTCTTCTAGCCTGAAGGTGGGTGTAGTTCTGCACTGGGTTTGGTGTAATGGTCCAGGAGAGAGAAGAAAGAGAGAGGCATCGTTAGTGTGATTAAGAGTGTCCAGCTTTGTCCTCCACTGTAATCAGAATTGAGGCAGTGTTGTCTGATCAAAATGGATAAACAAACAGGTTCTTTTAGCTCTGCTTTCATTAAAAGCTATGCCATTAGTATTTGAACGAAAAGTCTTTTGGCCTTTAGGGATAAGAGGCTGTGAGCCCCATAATTTTGTCTTGGTGCACAAGAATGACTTTATAGTAGGTGCTTATCAGATATTTATGTTTGGGGAATTTGTGTTTAGTGAGAAATTGTTAGTAGACAAAGACTGAAGCTCCTTTTTCCAACAATGTGGCATCAGATTATAAAACTAGCGAGTGATTATGCGAAGGGTTGATATACCAAGCTACACAGCAAGTTTCAAAGTATAAAGAAAAAGGAGGTAGTGAGCCAGGCGGAACACTAAACTATAAGCAGAGATTAAAGGAGCCCTTCACGCCTTCATTGCAGTTGGGGAAAATCTCTTTATTGCTACACTTTTTGTCCTCTTCTGTCTCTTCAGTCCTCTGTGGATTTGTATTAGAGGAAAAAAGCTGAAACAGTAGCGTGGGAGGGGGTGTGCATTCATATAGTAGTGAGGTTTTACTTGTGTGTCCAGTCATTGTGACGAGTAGTGGATGCATCCTGAGAAGTACCTGTTCTGAGCCTATGGAACAAATACACCCTGTAGTTTATGGAGCTATCCCTTGTCTACATCAAAACATGTGTTTTCAAAAAAGTGGCTTCAAAAATAATGAGAAACCTCTGTTAATGCAACTGAATATTTGGAGTAACGCCTAACTTAGACCCAGTGTGTTGGGAGGGGCAGGGGTGGAATACAGGTGGATTGGCTATTGGGGCAGTTCCAATACTTGCTCTTCACAGAGTGACTCTTTCTTGTCTATTAAAATGTAGTCGTAAATGGCTCCAGGTTGTGCCATGAATCTTTGAAACATTTCAAATGCCTTAAAAAATTATCTGTGTTTTGGTGTTTAGTTTCTTCACATGACCAATTTCATGGACCCTGTAACTATTAAATGTGACTGTTTTAGTGGAATAGTATGACTGTTTCCCTTCCAAGTTACTTTTCTGAATGCCCACGCCTCATTTGAAACTCTTGATTATGATATGGAATACAGTTAATGTTTTATAGGAGTAGTTGTTCAAAGACCGATAATTATCTTCACGAGCTGCTGTATCTTAACTGCACTGAATGTCCCTGGCAGGAGAAGGTAAAGGTTGACCTCTGCCGTTGGAAGTTTGTAGGAATAAGAACAGTTAGTGAGGGCAGCTGTGAGCTTTGCTGGGCACTGTGTTGTTCAGTCGCTCAGTCGTGTCCAACTCTTTGCAGCCCCACGGACTGCAGCATCCCAGGCTTCCCTGTCCTTTACTGTCTCCCAGATTTGCTCAAACTCATGTGCATTGAATTGGTGATGCCATCCAACCGTCTAATCCTCTGTCTCCCTCTTCTTCTGCTTTCTATCTTTCCCAGCTTCAGAGTCTTTTCCAGTGAGTCGGCTTTTTACTCTGTTAGGCTGCCTGTGAGAAGGTATTTTCTCCATATCTCACATGGGGACATCTGACTGTTAGAATGCATGGAGGTTTCCCTGACTGTCTCCTGGTCAATACAATCTAGCCATAATTTGGTAACTGTGGCAGTTCCATTACTTTTCCTTTTCCACTTCTGTTTGTCTCCCAGATCAATGTTTTCTAATCTTTTTTTCCCCCTACTCAAACCTAAAATAAAAATAAAACCATAAAATACCTAAAATATTGCATTTTTTATTACTCCCAGAACAAAACAAAGTTCATGAAATAATACTTGTTGGTACCACCTGAGATTCTCGCTGATGTTTTCTAGTCTATTCCACCTCCCTTCTGTCCTGCTTCCTTTCTTCATTTACTGGCTTGGACCCACTTATAGAATACAATTCTTAGTTTGTAAAATTCTGCCCTGTGAGAAGCCTTAAAATGTAACTTAAAGTGTTTGTTGTATTTGTATATCATTTTACGGTAGCCTTGAAGAGTTGTAGGTGGTTAAGTCTTCAGTTACTTGCTCCTAGAACCTTTGAGAGCAGTGAGAACTCTTCCTAATGTATACTGACTGACTTGTGACAAAATGTTATCTTTAAACTGATTTTCAGCTCATTGTAGTCAAAAGTTCTTTCTGTACGCACTGCTGTTCTAGATGTTGTGGGAACATAACATATCTTGCAGTTTATGTCCAATGGGTGAGTCTTTCCCAGTGAATTTTATGAAACTTTCTGCAGCATTTTATAAATTTCCAGTTTAAGGATAGATGAGAAGTTCCAATTTTAGAAAGATTGTAGAAATAACTAGAACATAAGAAAAAAAATCTAAACTGGTTTCCAGTTACTTCTAAGAAAGTCAAGCTTGATTACATAAAATGTTGAATAAAACTAAATTAATTGCTTAATACTGTTTTTGTTTCTCTGAAGTGTTTTTATATTTGGGGTTTCTTTGTTGTTTATTCTTTTGTCATATCAGTGAATTTACAGTTAAAAGAATGAAAGGTAAAAAGGAAATGAAAGGCAAAGATACATTTAATATAGACAAGATTTATGTAGATTTAAATAGAAAATGTTTTATTTTAGAATGAGTTCTAATCCTGTTCCAGCTGCAAGTCTTTATAGGTAATTGAAGGTTGTTCTAAGCTTAGGAGTTGAGGTTGAATTAATGATTTCCAATTTCTCAGATTACTTTTCCTTCCAGTTTCTTAATTTCTCTTCATTTTCTCCTCACCCCACCCTGCCCTTTGTGACAGGGGTGAGTAAGATGTATCCAACTTAATCCTCATTTTCTGAGGTGCAAGACTAGATCCTACAAATACAGGTTACCGGTCTGTCTGTTCAAATGCATGTCATTAGTCTTTTTAAGTAGGTGCAACGGTAGATGTATATGTAGATAGATTGTCTGTCTGTCTCTTTAGTTTCAATACAGAATTAGCTTAGGGAGTTCTTATTCTCTAAACTATAGAAGGAAGGGAAGGAAACTAACGTCTACTAAATTAAGTTCAGATACTGTGCTTGGTCTTCATTCAATGCCCGTTAATCTTCCTTAGGTATCATTTAGAAATCCTACAAGGTATTATTTCTTTTTTTTTTAGTAGAGTCTCAGAGAGGTTGTGCCTTGTCTAAGCTCATACGACTAGGAAACAATAGAACCAAGAGTGAAGCTTAATCCTGTCTGTCTCTTCACTCACTCATTCATTTAGCAAATATTCGTGGAGTACTTACTTGCAGTAGGTAAGACACGACAACCTGGTGAACATGGTTTCTGTCCTCGTGGAGCTTATAGTCTAGTGAATAACTTGTGTGCTCTTCAACAAAAGCAAACAAGGGTCAGAGACAGTGAATAACAGACACAGAGTAGTTAGAGGAAGGCTTCATTGTAGAGACTAGGAGACATGAAGGATAGCTAACCATGTTATGATTGGGATAGGAGAGTTTTGCACAGGGAAACAACCCATGAAAGATCCAGACCTGGAAAAGAGCTGATGTGGAAGAGCTGTGCAAGAGCTGGTGTGTTTCAGGTAAAGAAACAAAATCAGTAGCTGGAACACGGTGGTCGTAAGAGTGATGAGGTGAGTCTAGATTCTCAGGCCGGAGCTCAGGGTGTTGGAAACCAACATAGAGAGTTTGGGCTTGTTTTAAGTGTAACTTACTGACACAGTTTAAGTGACATAATGTGATTTATGTTTTGAAGCAGTCGCTTTTGCCACTGTGTGAATTGTTGAGAAGTAGGCAAGGGCAGAGGAAGGATGATAGGTTTTGGCTGAGAGACGCAGGAGCTTGGACTGAGGTGGTAGCGGTGGATAGAAGGAAGAGTATGGATCGCCTTTCGATAAGGAAGAAAGGGGTACTTTCTCTCTTGCCGAAAGAGGGAAGGGGTCCATAGGTTTGGAGGTAGGATGATGGAGAATTAACAGAACATGAGATCATCTGGTGAGAGTGAAGAAAAGAGCTGAGAGGTTGAGGGTCATTTCTGTTTCCATAATTCAGTAAATCAGTGTAGACCCTAGGAAGTTATGTTTCTGTTTTTTAATCTAGAAAAGAGAAGGCTAAAAACATCCAGTGCAAGAAGGTATATTGTGAATAGTCGTGCAACACAGACCCTGGGAGTGGGCTTAGATTAAAGTTAAAAGGGGAGAAGCTTAAGAAGTCTTCTATGGAGAACTCAGTTCTAAGGAGTGTCACTTTTGTTGATGAAGTAAGTACAGAACAAAACTTCCTACAGTGTTTTAAAAGTGTTTCAGGCAGAAAATAAAGGGCAGAACAAATGTTAGATTTCAAGGTCTTTTTGCCCAAGTTTAATGCTTTCTACTAAGTGATCAATTAAAGATTGTTGTTTATCTTAGGAGAGTCAAGAATACATTGGTGGATCAGATAACTTAAGAGTTTTTGGAAAAATAAAATTACCTTTTACCTTCCCCTCCCTAGACTGAATAGTTTATTTACAGAAGATATAACTTTAGAAGGTTCTACAGCTTCAAAATAATTGAAACCTACTGAATAGTTTGTTAGTTCTTGAATATTTGATAACTGAGACCAAATAGTTTTCTTCTTCTTGAATATTTGATAACTCATTTCCCTGCTAGTATTACTTTGGTAAAGACATGAAATTGTTGTGCATTCGTGTTTTCACCACTGCGTAAAAGTAACTTGATACTTACCTTGAATACACTTCCATTTCAGTTTTTAGAGCTGGGACGTGGTGCTAATCTTTTCATGTTAAATGGAGCACAGTGGGATGTGTCATAGTTGGAATGTACCATTCAAATGTAATTAGCTGACTTAATTCATTGATTGTTAAGCTATCTTTTAGGTTTTAGTAAGTTGGAGAAGACATGAATCTTTTTGTCTGGCATATTCTGAAATAGAATTCAGATTCTTGGATTTATTATTGCCTGTTCCAATGACACCAAAACCTTTTAAAGAGAGTTAGAATACAGAAGTCCTTTGCAAAAAGATGCCTCGTTTAAATCCTCAAAATAACTCTGAGGTGGGTATGATTAGAAGAAACTGAAGCTTTGAGAACAGTGATTTTGCCTAAGGTTCACATCTCTTTACTGCTATTCTTTTTACATAGAGACCCGTTATCCTTTAATCTCCATTATTGTAACAGTCCTGGCTAGTCTTGAGTCTTATCCTGATTCACTCATATCACACAGAGCAGCCACAGAGGGACTCTTCTAAAGTGAGGATATGATTACATAACTTTCTTGCTTAAAACCTACTAGTAGTTCCCTTTTCTTAAAATAGGAGCATCACTAGGCCCTTCAGGACCCAGCAGATTCTCCCTTTGTTGTCTCCTGTTGCTTCCTCCACCAGGCCCCTCCCCACCACGGTGTTGCTGCTGCGCTATACTGAGCACTCACTGAACGCGGGTCTCTGTCTCCTGGCCTTTGCACACACTGCTCTTTGCCTGGTTTTATCCGCCTTCCTCCACCACTTTCTTCTCTACACGGACTACTGCTATCCTTCGGCTTGCTTTTTGGTGTTCTCTCCTTTAGGAGATCTCTCCTGGTTGCTCCAAACTAGGTGCCCGTTACCTAAGCTTCTCAGATTGTTCTTAATATATGCAAATTTGGTATTTTCCTGTTTTACTTCTCTGTATTTCCCCCTGGAGCAGCGCTGCCTAACAGATGTATCATGTGAGCTTCAAGTGTAAGTCATACACATGGTTTTAAACTTTCTACTATCAACATTAAAAAAAAAAAAGGAGATCAATGTTAATGTATTTAATAGATCTAAAATATTTTGATGTGTAATTGATATAAAATTATTAATGAGATATTCTGCATTATGTTTTTCATACTAAGTCTTTACAATCTAGTGTAAATTTTATTCTTATAGCTCATCTCAATTAGATTAACCACATTCAAATGCTTAATAGCCACTTTGAAAACAGTATCTATTATAAACAAGCCCTGTGATCCAGCAGTTCTGCTCCTGATATAAACTCAATAGATTCAAGGATGTCACGTGCATCAGAAGACATGTTCGAGGATATTCATAGCATCCTTACTTGTTTTAATTCCAGACTAGAAACAGCCCATATGTCCATCAGCAATAGAATGGATGAATAAATTATGGTATGCAGTATATTCACATAAGGGAAAACTGTACACCAGCAGTTTAAACTTTTCAGACTTGGGGCTCCACAATTATTTTATTTTTTAACATGGGGTGGGCAGGGGAGATGTCCTTGCTGCTGCTGCTCTTGGCTCCCACTCCCACCTGTAAGTAAAGTCACTCAGTCGTGTCTGACTCTTTGCGACCCAATGGACTATAGCTCCCATCCATGGGATTTTCCAGGCAAGAATACTGGAGTAGATTGCCATTTCCTTCTCCAGAGTATCTTCCCGACCCAGGGATCGAACCCAGATCTCCCACATTGTAGGCAGACATTTTACCGTCTGCGCCACCAGGGAAGTTCTCCACTCCCACCTGAGGGCTCCACAATTACTGAGGACTCAAAGAATATTTTTTATATGACAGAAATAGATGTTTTTAAATAATATGATAAAGTTGAAAAAGAAACCCCATTACGTGTGACCTTAAGTGGCATACGATTTAAAAATATGTAAAATGACAACTAAAATTTCTCCTAAAAAAGTTAAATAAGAAGAATGGCGTTGCTATACATTTTTGCAAATCACTGTAATGTCTGGCTTAATAGAAGACAGCTGATTTCTCATGTCTGCCTCTGCAGTCAAGTCTGTTGTGACATGTTTTGCTTGAGGTATAGGAAGAATAGCTGGCTTCACATAGATAACTGTGTGAGAAGAATTTTAGTAGCTTTTTCAGATAAATGTGAATATTCTTTGATGCTGCACCAAGACTTGAGAAGTAGTAGCTTTTTAAAGTTTAGTTGCAGTGTGGAATCTGAAATCAAATTAGTGAACTCTCTGTGTTCTGTTAAACTCTGAAAGGGTCTTGAAAATTTCCAAGAGTCCACTGACTGCACTTTGAGAACAGCTTGCTCTCATTACAAGAACAAGTAGAAAAAAACAAAGTTTTAAAAAGAAGGAAAAGAACCAAATCACTGCTGCAGGTAGGGTGGGTTAATTTCACATGTTGATTAAAAGAAGGTAAACACACGATTATGGCTCCTGTATGATTGCAGTGGTAGAAGTTAGACTAATGTAGGAGAGTAGTTGCCTCTTGGAGTTGGGCAGAGGTGGGTAGTGATTGAGATGGGTACCAAGGAAGCTTCTGGGGTGCTGCCTAAATTTATTTCTTGACCTATATGGTGGTTTACACAGATGCAGGTTTTTTAGATCATAACTCATGGAACTATAAAGTTGCAGTTTATACTTTTTTTTATGTATATTTCAAATAAAAGTTATTCATATCTTAAAAAATAGAGTAATGCTATATAATAATATCCATAGAAGATTTTCTGGTAAGGTAGATTCTCTTTAGTGTTTGCATTTAGTTTTTGTTCTTTTTTGTTTGATTTTCCCCCCATGTGTTTGATAATTAAAAACAATTTTGAAACTCTGAAAAATTTCATATATATTCAAAAGTAGAGCACTAGTATAATTAACCTGATATACCCAACATCCAGCTTCAACAAATTATCATTATATGGCCAGTCTTGTTTTATGCCCTCCTCCACCTACTCCCTAAACCCAAATGATTTTGAAGCAGATCCCAAATATCTAGTCTTAATAATATTTCAGTATGTATCTAAGATGTGGAGGCTCCCAAATTCGGTAAAAATCTTAGGCCCAATACTACTAACTAATTAAAGAGTTCACAATTCCTGTCAGTACATGTCTAGCAATATGGTCTTCCCAGGTGGTGCTAGTGGTAAAGAACCTGCCTGACAGTTTAGGAGACATAAGAGACTTGGTTCGATCCCTGGGTTGGGAAGATCCCCTGGAGGAGGTGATAGCAACCCACTCCAGTATTCTTGCCTGGAGAATCCTCATGGACAGAGGAGCCTAGCAGGATATAATCCATAGCGTCACAAAGAGTCAGACATGACTGAAGCAATTGAGCATGCACACACATGTCTAGCCATATATGTAGATTGCTCTAGTTGTAATATAAACATAAAGTTTCAGAAACCGTTTGAATCAGGATGCAAAGAAGGTCCTTACTCTGTGGTTGAGATCTGTTCAGTCTTTAGTGTTAATGGTTCCCATCCCCCACCTTTTTTCCAAAACATTAAACGTGATGTTTGCTATAGGTTTTTTATAAACTCTTAATCAAATTGGAGCTACTACATGAGTTCCTATATAAAATAAGTTTCTGGGAATAGACATTTAATTTTGGCACTTAAGAGTTGTTATTTCTGAAATGATCTTAAGTTATTTATAAGGGCCAGAAATTATACCTAACAATACAGGACAGTACTTGAATAAATGAATTTGTTTATCCATGAATGGAGTAAATTACATTCATGTGAACTACTGAGGTTCAATAGTTTAATGTTGAACTCCTTTTGCATTTATGAGATAGACCAGGACAAGTTGGTAATGGTGTATTATCTTTTAATCTGCTGGAATACATTTACTAATTTTTTAAGGCTTTGTGTTTGTATCTATGAAGTCAGTTTATAGTTACTGCCAACTTTCTAACTCCCTCCACCCCTTTTCTTTCTCCTGTAAGCTGACTTTCTCTCTCCTCTGGCCATTTTTCATTTTTTCACATCTGTTAATCTATTCTTTTAGATCCACTTATAACAGATTACACCTTTTAAAATTGATTTCAGCTGTCAGGAACAGTGTGGTGTTTCAGTTGCAATTAGGGAGGAAGAATAAGAGTTTACGACCTGTATAGCTACAGTTACAATAAGAAAGCAAAAATGAACAACCGTGTTCTGCTGACAGGAGAAATGTTTTTATTCCTAGTGCAGATAGACTTTTGTTTTACTAAGCAATAGAGATGAGCCTGTGAGAGGTCAGCCTCTTCTTATGAATGAGCCTTATGACCAAAGAAGCAAGTAAGATACTTTGTTGGAGATGGACTGGTTCCACAAGAAGAAGAATTCCACCTGAAGGTGGGGGTCTGTGGAGTAAAATGGAGATGCTGAATGAAGACTGAGCTCAAATCCAGGGATAGGACCACTGTGTTCTGCCAGAGGGGCACTTCTAGTCTGTTGGGGATGATTATACTTTAAGACCAGACTTATTTGCTCAAAAGGTAACAGCCATAGAACTGTGTAAGCCATGACCTTGTGTCCCTCACGTGATTACTTGTACGTAAGAGTATCCACGCTGGTACCGAGGGTGGAAGATGGAATGAGAGCCTACTGTTTGTGCTGCTCTAGTAGAATCACCGCACAGACTTTAGGTTGTAATGTCAGTGAGTAAGTCTAAAGTGCAGGTCTTTTAAAACTCCCTGAAATCATCTTCAGGTATACTATACATGTTTTACAATATTGGGTGCTGAATAGCATACTTTCCTTAAGTGCAAAACATCCAGTTTTCTCTCTGGCACTGGTACAGAAGTTTTTTGAGCACCAGATGAAATGGTTGTATTTAGAGGCCGTGTGAAAAATGTGAGTGAATGTAGGTAAAATTGCATAAATTCAGTCTGAAGTGGATTCAGCTCCACATTACTTTTCCCACTACGTTACAACAAGGAACTGAGTGCTTGACTTGATTGAAGTATGTGGGTGTGTTACAGAGAATTCAAAATAAGATACATAATTTATTCCCACTTTTTATTTATTTTGTTTACTTTTTTAAAAAAATTATTCTTTTGTTTCCCTGACCTAAGTAGGGGGCTAGCTACAACAGAATTTTAAATAATAGAAGTTATTTTTTTTATAAGTTCTTTTTAGAACTGTACTCTGCAACTATAAGGGCATGGTACTTCTGGAGAATATATTTTTTCAGTTTCTACCTCTTTGAGTCAATTTTGTTAAAAATACTAGGTCATATTTTCCTAGAATATTATAATTTCAACTCTATTTCCATATTTGCCTTAAAGTTATAAGTAATGTGCTCTCAAAAATATTTTCTATGTGTGTCCTGGCTTTCTTTTTTGTCCTTTAGTTTTTTATCTTTGTCTTTTTATTCTAGAATTTAAAGATTCTTCAATTTAGTCTTCTCACTTGTAACTTTCTACAGTATAGTTGTTTATAATATAGAAATGTCTAATTCCTCAGCTTAGTCTTAAAAGTTAAACTTGTCTGGTCATACATATGTAAAATAGTTGCCTTTACAAATCATCTTTCCTGTTTACAATGTGATGGTTTTTTTTCAGTTAGCTGTGAAACTGATTTTTGTCTTTTCCACTCTCCCACAAAAGGTAGAGACTTTCTACTGTCTACCTTTCCCCTTCTCCTGCTTGCACCCCTGCTCCTGAGAAGATGGTAAGAACTGTATGTAGGTCCTTTTCTTAGAAACTAATCCACATATGCACATTCATAGAAAATGTCGTATGTGATATTATGTGATTCCAGAACTCCTTAAAGCTTGTTCATGACCCCCAATAGCATTGTTCTTGAACCAGCTGCATTGGTACCATCTAAGAGGCTTGTTATAAATGCAGAATCTCAGGCCCTGCCCTAGATACTGAATTAGACTCTCCATTTTAACAAGATCCCCAGGTAATTTCTTTTATATTCAGGTTTGAAAAGCACTGTTGCAGGAGATTAAAGACTTCTATAGTGTTGTGATATGGTCTATATTGATGGTTTTATTCTTGATATCTGTGAGCTTGGAAATACACACATGCACACACACACACATGTATCTAGATTCTACTTACGAGAGATATCATATGGTATTTGTCTTTGTCTGACCTCTTTCACTTAACATAATGCCGCCCATGTTTCATTAAAGGCAATATTTCATTTTTTCTTGCTGAATAATATTCTGTCATATATATCACAATTTCTTTATCCATTTATTTATTGATAGATATTTAGATGTTTCCATAGCTTGAATATTGTAGATACTGCAGTGAACATAGTAAGTAGTTCATATATATTTTAGAGTTAGTGTTTTCACTTTTTTCAGATAAATGCCCAGAAATGGAATTGAGTAGATCATATGGTAGTTCTAATTTTAACTTTTTGAGGAACCTCCATACTGTTTTCCATAGTGTGCACTAAATTACATTTCTACCAACACCACACTAGAGATTTCTTTCTCCACTTTCTCACCTACATGTGTTATTTCTAGTCTTTTTGATAATAATAATGCTGATGGGTATGCGGTGTATCTCAATGTGGTTTTTTATTTGCATTTCTCTGATGATTAATGAGGTTAAGTATCTTGTCATGTACCTCTTGGCCATCTGTATAAAATATCTACTCAAATTCTCTGCCCATTTTGTAATCTGAGTGTTTGGAGTTTTTGTTGTTGTTGTTGAGTTGTTTGAGCTTTTTATATATTTTGGATATTGGCACCTTATCAAATATGTCAGAGAAGGCAATGGCACCCCACTCCAGAACTCTTGCTTGAAAAATCCCATGGACGGAGGAGCCTATTAGGCTGCAATCCATGGGGTCGCTAAGAGTCGAACACAACTGAGCGACTTCACTTTCACTTTTCACTTTCATGCATTGGAGAAGGAAATGGCAGCCCACTCCAGAGTTCTTGCCTGGAGAATCCCAGGGACGGGGGATCCTGGTGGGCTGCCATCTATGGAGTCGCACAGAGTCGGAAACGACTGAAGTGACTTAGCATATCAAATATGTATTTGCAAATATTTTCTCCCATTCAGTAGGTTCCTTTTTCATTTTATTGATGATTTCCTTTGCTGTGCAGAAGCTTTTAATTTGATATAGTCCTACTTCTTTATTTTTGCTTTTGTTACTTTTCCTTTGGTGCAAGATTAAAAAAATTGTCACCAAGATGTGTCAAGGAGCTTAGTGCCTGTATTTTCTTCTAGAAGTTTTATGGTTTCAGGTCTTATCTTCAAATCTTTAATTCATTTTTGCATATAGTGTAGGGATAGAGGTCCATTTTCATTTTTTTGCATGTGGCTGTTCAGTTTTCCCAACACCTTGATTGAAGAGACTGTCCTTTTCCCATTGTATATTATTGGCTCTTTTGTTGCAAATTAATTGATTGTACACGCATGGGTTTATTTCTGGGCTCTATTTCATTCCATTGATCCATGTGTCTGTTTTAATTAATATATCTTTGTAATATAGTTTGAAATCAGGGAATGTGATGCCTCCAGCTTTGTTCTTCTTTCTGAATATTAGAGTTTTCTTTTAGATATTGTGTCTGGCATGTCATCAGAAGTATTTTAAAAAGAATTGTATCTTGATTAACTAAATTGTACATAGCTAGTTAAAGTAAGAGTATGTTGAAACAGTCACAAAACAATACAATATTTGAATAGCAAGCTCTGCTATATGAACTAGTAGGAGACAAGGAGGGAAAGATTTATAAAGTCGGTATATATTTGTAACAATAGCAAACATATAGCAGTTACTGCATACCAGGCAATATTCTAATCACTGTGTTTGTATATGTATGCACATACACTCACTCACTTCTCATAACAGCCCTGTCAGCTTAGATGCTATTATTTTTTGCATTTCACATATAAGGAACCAGAGACACAGAGAACTATTTCAGCAAGATCACATAATTAATAAGTAGAAGAGCTTGGATTTGAACCCAGGTAGTATAGCTCAAGAGTTGGTGCTCTTAACCTTTACACTATGCTGCTGCTTTGGAGTTCTACTCTGAGACTTCCCTAAATTCAATGCAGTTTGTATACAAACCGATTAATTCCTGATATATTTGCTTTTTTAAATTTATTACTAGAACTCATCTGTTTGTGATGCTTATAGATGAGCCACAGATGCCAGATCATTAGTGTTTTCTGAATTAATTTAAGTTTGCTATTAATTGAGATCACTAAATGGCAAGATGTTGGATTATTGGATTTTATGCCTATACCCTCAAGGTTTGTTGTGAGCATATTAAATAACTTATGCAAATACTTTCTATATACAATATTAATTTTATTTCTTCCTCAGTAGATGGACAAGAGATAATTTATAGAAATAGTAATTGGATGGCTATTAAAATTAGAAACAAAAATTAACTTCACAGAGAAGTACAAATAAATACCACATGCTAATTTAGTAAATATGTAAAATTCAGAGTGTTCTGTCAAGTGTTCAAAATGTTCAATACATAAGTGTTCAAATGTTCAAGACATAAAAATCAAAATGTGTTTAGGGTGCAAGGAAATCAGCATTCATACTTGACTGGCAGAAATGGTATCTTTGGCTGATGAGTTTATTGGTATTACTTGACATATATCATGGGCTTTTCCATATCACTTTTTCTTCATAGACTATTTCCCTAATGTTGAATGTTAGATTGTTTACAGTTTTGTTCACATTTATAAATACTGTAATTGACATGCTTTAAATTTATCTTAATTTTTAAATTATTTTCTTAATGGTTAAGCCATAAAAGTAGAATTATTGGGTCAAAGGTTGTAGTATTTTCAAAGTTCTCATTAAAAATAGTACCTGATTGTTACTGAGTTTTTACCATATGCTAACCATGGCTGAACCATGGCTAAGCACTGAAGAATTGATGCTTTTGAACTGTGCTGTTGGAGAAGACTCTTGAGAGACCCTTGGACTGCAAGGAGATCCAACCAGTCCATCCTAAAGGAAATCAGTCCTGAATATTCATTGGAAGGACTGATGTTGAAGCTGAAACTCCAATACTTTGGCCCCCTGATGCGAAGAGCTGACTCATTGAAAAGACCCTGATGCTGGGAAAGATCGAAGGCAGGAGGAGAAGGGGATGACAGAGGATGAGATGGTTGGATGGCATCACTGGCTCTATGGGCATGAGTTTGAGTAAACTCTGGGAGTTGGTGATGGACAGGGAGGCCTGGCGTCCTGCAGTCCACGGGGTCGCAAAGAATTAGACACGACTGAGAACTGAACTGACTGACTGAACCATGGCTTTTAATGCCATAGATGTAAAATTATTTAATCTTTATACTAATACTATAAGATGGACCCAATTTTAACTCCATTTTATAGAAAACTCAGCCATAGAGGAATTAAATAATTTCTTAAAGTCAACCAATTAGAGATAGGGTTTGTTTTCCCAGAAGGAGTATACTACTTTAAGCTTCTGCCCATGAATTTAAGATTATATTTTTTTATTATCAGTGAAACGTTGTAATACCAGCAGAGTAGCATTGGACCACGACTAGAATTCTATCATGGTAAATAATTCCTAACTGAAAGGATCCAGGGATTATGGAAGAGTGGCTGATTTCATCCTGGGGCAGAAAATGCCAAGAGATGAGCCTGGGACGTTCTGTATATCAAAAAAGCAAGAAAACTCTCAAAGACTAGTTAGTGGTTCATGCTAAAAGGACACAGGGACCAATGTAAAGACACTCCATTGACCAAAGATAAGCGAACTTAAGTATCAAAAAGAGTAATAAAGACAGCTGATTGAATATAGAAAACTCCTTGGTTCATAACAACAGACTCGTAATAAGACACACACCAGTACAAGTTACCAGATACCAGAGGTAATAAATAGGGCGTTAACTCCATACTCTGAAAATAAGCAATTATAAGCAAAGAATTAAGCGTTTGTCCTCCCTTTTTTTCTGTATGAACAGTTTCAGGGTAAGCGAATAGCATTCGTTGAGGGAAAGTTCTTTATAAAAATTGAGCTAATGAATGTGTAAAGAATGGCAGGATTAGAAAATCATTTTTCCACCCTAATGAAATAATATATTCAGGCTGTGATCATCAGTAAATGCAGCTATTAGACAAATGTCATGTGGGAACGTTACAGTGGAAGCATCAGGCTGCCCTACCTGGACCTGTTGATTAATCTCAGACTGATGAGAAGTCTGTAGGCAGACAGTGTGAGCAAATAGCACCCTCTCTGAAGGAGAATTCCAGCCAAAAATGTTGAACCTGCGTGAAATCAGGCTTCTGCAGCAGGGGTTAGCAAATTATGGCCTTTGAGCCAAATCCAGCCCACTGCATGTTTTTTGTTTTTGTTTTTTTCATAATGTTTTATTGAAATACAGCCACTCTGATGCGTTTAAGTCTTGTCTTCGGCTCCTTTCCTGCTGTAGTGACAGAGTTGAGTAGTTGTGACAAAGACTGTATGGCCACAGAGCCTAAAAATACTTATCTCGCCCTCCTTACAGAAAAAGTTGTCTGGCGCTTGAGGTAGATGAACAAAGTTAAGTGACACCAAAAGGAAGTGACACCACAGAATATGAGCCTGTAGCAGGACAACTGATCCGGTTTCTGTAACAAGTCAGTGGCATGGAAAGTAAGGGAGTATCACTGTGGGTTAAGAGACTGAAACACACTCACAAATGAAATGTGGAGATGTTTGGATCCTGCTCGAAATAAGCCAGCAGTAAGAATACATTAATGAGACAGCCAGGGAAACCGGATTATGACCTGGCTGTATTCAGTGATAACAAGAATTATTATTAATTTTGTTAAAATAAGAGCATGGTAGTTGGTAAGAGACTGTTTATATTTTTAGAAATGCATATTGATGTATCAGATCAGATCAGTCGCTCAGTCGTGTCCGACTCTTTGCGACCCCGTGAATCGCAGCACGTCAGGCCTCCCTGTCCATCACCAACTCCCAGAGTTCACTGAGACTCACGTCCATCGAGTCAGCGATGCCATCCAGCCATCTCATCCTCTGTCGTCCCTTTCTCCTCCTGCCCCCAATTCCTCCCAGCATCAGAGTCTTTTCCAATGAGTCAACTCTTCGCATGAGGTGGCCAGAGTACTGGAGTTTCAGCTTTAGCATCATTCCTTCCAAAGAAATCCTAGGGCTCATCTCCTTCAGAATGAACTGGTTGGATCTCCTTGCAGTCCAAGGGACTCTCAAGAGTCTTCTGCAACACCACAGTTCAAAAGCATCAATTCTTTGGCACTCAGCCTTCTTCACAGTAGAAGTGAAATGATATATGGAATATATTTCAACATACTTCCCAAAAAGAAGAAAGGAAGTACCAAAAGAAACTCAAACTCAAGACTCTTTCATATCAAGACTCATATACTTTCTACCATATCATCATGCTATAATATACTTTCTATAATAGATTTTAGTATATGGTCTTCTGGGTTGCTTTTAACGACTACTGACCTGTCTTTTTCTAAATTCCCTCATCTCTTGGAATCCTTATCAATATAAGTGCAACTTGATTTTCTCCTATTCCATTATATCTATAGACATCAGTAACCAAGGAACAAGAATAGATATATTTACATTGCATAATTGTTTAAAGATACGTAAAAAGAATAATCTTCCAATTCATATAGGATACGTCTATGGGAAAATGCCTAGTTGACAGGATAAACTGCAAGTTACTATTTTAAGATTCTGTGAAAGAATAGATAAGTTATGAGATGAGCTCTGGTAGATGTGGGTGAGAAGCTAGACACTTGCTCAGAGGAAAAAAGAGAATTCTTTAAATATATCTATTAGATTGATGGTCTCTGAGCTGTTAAGAACTCAGGAGTCATTGGAGATCAAAAATGGTAAAAGCATCATCATGCTTTTGACTTGATGTCCTCTCTTGCCGACCTGCAATTTGCTAATGCTAATAGAGTCCTTTACAATCTGAAGACAGAAGCTGCTCAAGAGCTTTGAGTAGTCATTTGCTAATATTTTCCATTTTGAAGTACAGTTATAAGAAATAGCTTTCTAAAGCCTGTTGTCCAAGTGGACAGTTACATCCAAAATCTCTCTTTCCTTTCATCTCTTTCTAACTTCATTCACAATGAAAAAAAAAATGCCTGTCTTCCGCAATATTTCTTTGTCCTTTTCCTTCTTTACTCTTACTCTCTGAGCAAACTACAACATGAAAACCAAATGGCTATTTGTACAAGGGGTGTTCCATGCTTAATTTCAAAATCTGGAATTTTGATTCTTTAGATGAATAGCTACTGAAATTTCACTCTGTCAGAAACTAAGAGATAGGTTTTGGGAAATAGGAAGCAGGGAGAAAGAGTGAAAAAGAAAGAAAAAGAAGAAAGAAAGGAGGGATAAGACTTTCTTCGCCTCAGGACACTCAAAATTTTGGGTGTAAGATGTGCTCATAGTTCAATATCAAGATATCCTGTGAAAACATCAAGAAGGACTCCTAACTCGCCTGAGATGGATGGAGTTCTGTTTGCAGAATGGAGTTGAAGGAGTCTATAATACCTTTGGAAAAGGCATATCTGATATGAATCTTCAGTGAAACTGTTGATATGTGCTGGTGGCAGTGTGCTGGACTGTTGGGCAGAGACTGCATCATGTTCAAAACTATCAGTTTCCGAAACTGTATATATTTAAGCTGTGTCGAAACCAGAATTTCTATGTATGAAGTAAAAGCAGACCAAGGGTATTAAAAGTTAAGGGTGAAGAGATACAGAAAAGCCAGATGATAGTGGGCCTCAGAGGCTGCGTAATACATACAAGGAGTTGAACCAGTTACAGATTTATAAGCTGAAGATTCATGTTAGATATGCCTTTTCCAAAGATCTCTAGTAGCACTATGAAGAATGGATCAGAGGCTGCAAGACCAGAAGTACAAAGCTTGCAAGCTAATTCATTTATTCATACATTCAGCAAATATTTATCAAATGTCTGCTGTGAGCCAGGCATTATCCTGCACTTCTGTTCTTGTGGAGCTTAGGTTTAATGCAGTGAAACTAGAAAGAAGTATCAGTGACAGAAAGGAAGGAATCATGAGAACTGACTATATAGTGCAAAGGGAAAGAAAGATTTGGTGAAGAAGAAATCCAGGTTTCTCTGGACAGTGGGAGATGTTATCATTCACCCAGGTAAGGAATACCAGAGAAGAAGATTGAAGGCAGATAAAAAAGAGTTCCATCTCAGACATAGTGAATTTGAGATAGCTAGGTAATATTAAGGTAGTACTGAATTCCTGTTTAGTGGGAAGTTAAAAGACAACTTTTAGGGTGAAAATAATAACAGCAGCTCCTTCATAGGGTGGTTATGAAGATTAAATGTGCTGAAGCGTGGAAATTGCTTAGACCATCATCTGGCACGTATTCCAAACTCATTAGTTGCTGCTGTTTTTATTTTAAGAGTAAGGCCTTTGAGCTAGACAAATCTGCCTAAATCCTGGCAGTGCTACTAACCAGTTGTGTGGCTTTGAGCAAGTCTTTTAACCTCTTTTGAATCTAAATTTCTCTGCATGTAACATGGCATAGTATCTATTTTACACTGATGCTGTAAAGATCAGTAATAGTATATGAAAAGCAACAACCGCAGTGACTGACAGTAAGTGTCCAGTGAATGTTGGGGGAGGTTGGTGTCAAGAATTTGCACCTCAAGAAAATGATTCTTATTATGGGTAAAATTTTGAGAGAGAGCAGTGTGGAGGACTCAAACCTTTAAACATACATGCTGAAGAGTTTCTAGAAAAGGAAAGGATACTATGTCAAAAGATCTCTGAGGGATTAGGGAGATAATTTACTAAGAGTATTTATTGGTCAAGGAAGTTCTTTGAAGGCTCAGAGAGAATAAAGGACTAATGTAGTTTTTGAGCGAATTAGAGATAGAGCTCAATGAAGCTTTTTTATAAAGTTATACTCCAGTAATAAATATCCAATTAAGATGAAACCATGACTATATTGTGACATAATTCCTTGTGATTACATGATTTTCTCCAATATCAGGAAACTGGGTCCAGTGCTGATGTTTTTGAGGATTGTGTTTAATTACAAAACGTAGATCTTTCGTAATCTTTGCCACATGAGTTTCAGACATGCACTGAGGGTAAAAACTAGCAGGTTCAGGAGCAAATGATGGGTATGGAAGCTCCATTAAAGTAGACTGTTTCAAAGAGTTTTTGACTGAGAAAGTAAAGACCAGGATAGGAAAGAAGAAACAAGAAGATGTACTGGCAAAAAAAGTTTTTCTTTTATGGATGAGAATAAATCAAGAGGAAACAAATGAACTAGCGAGCAGGATCTTAAGGGGAAGGAAAGAAATGGGGCTAATGAGATTGCAGGATCCACTATCTGCTTTTAGGCTAACTGTTCCTTTGGGTTCTTTGGATCCCATGATAGAGCCTCTGATAAACTTGAGAACAATCTTCCCTCCCAGTGAAATGTTCTCTGGCTTTAGACATTGCTAGGAGAAACAAATCACCTGCCATCTCATCCTTCATAGATAATTGTTCTTTAGTTGCCAAATCATGTCCGACTCTGCGACGCTATGGTTGTAGCCCACTAGGCTCCTGTGTCCGCGAGATTTCCCAGACAGGAATACTGGAGTAGGTTGCCATTTCCTTCTCCAGGGGATCTTCCTGACCCAGGGATTGAACCCATGTCTCCTGCATTGGCAGGCGGATTCTTTACCACTGAGCCACCAGGGAGGTCCCTCATAAATAATAAAGATAGGAAAAAGAACAGTGTGGTCATTTGATGTGGAAAAACAAAAAAACAGCTGGTGAATATCAAGAAAAACCTAAGTCTACAAATAGTATCCCCAATGATTTTAACAATTTAGTGATTTCTTTTAAATGTTGTTAAAAGTATACTTTAAAAATTTAGATGGTTACTGGTTTTAAAATTCTGCTTCCTGTATAATTTTCCTTTAAAAGGCTCTTTTCCTGCAATCTGATACAAATACATTAAGAATCATTTATCTTTGTTATCATTGCAGAAGCAACGCTGTTTCTATTTGTGTGCTTTAGTCTGTGCATAAATGCCATAGTGCTGTTAGTGACATCAGCAAGAATAAGAAAAGTTGCAGGCACATATCCATCTTCTAATTACTGAATCTCATATATAAGAACATTTTTCAAAGTGACCTGTTGCTATGGAAGAGAACAATGAATATATTTCAGGTAGTTCTTGTACTGTTTTGTCAATAATATTAAGAAAAAAGATACCATCTGTAATTGTTTTTAATTATTTTTATGAAGAAAAAACTTGAAACCATAACTGTAGAATTTTATGTTGTATTAATTTTTTTCAGAAGGTAACATTTTAGTTCATAGTATCAATACACATGAGTTAAAATACAAAAGTAATATATGCTTTAATAAGTCAAACATTATAGAAATGTATCAAGAATGAAAGCCAATTATCTCTGTCCCCCCTTCTTTCTACTTTGGGGCTGCGGTTAAGGGAGTAAAGTAATCACTGTTAGTAGGTTTTCTTTGTATCTTAACATACATTTTTCTCGGCATATAACTTGGACTCACAAAATGCACCAGAGGTCACAATTTCAAGTGTTGACAAAGACCAAGAAAGTAACACAAGTTAACTTAGACGGTGTAGGATCAATGCCAGATGGCAATAGAAAGTAATGGGGTTGTTGGGTATCTTAAAAAAAAAAAATGCATACTTCTACTGAAGGAAACAAGGTCAGTAGATTTGTATGCATGAATACTTGTAGACAGTTACAATTTTTTCTTCAAGGGAAGTCAATAAAATTCAGTATTTTTTAATTAAAACTCTATTTTTAACATTGGAATTAATGTAGTCCTGGCTGTGAGTCTCTTTCTACCATCTACTGGTTTAAAGAAACTTGCACAGTTTACCTGAGCTGAGTCAGTTTCCTCATCCTTAATATGGGGATAACAGTATCCTTAAAGTTTTAGGAGGAAGGTTACATAGTGTATTGGGTTCAGTGCAATGCCTAATACTTAGAAATGATGACCTTCTAAATGCCTGTGACCATACATTGTCTGGGTGTAGAGTGTAGAAAAGGGATTCACCAGAGAGCCTATTAGGGTAATGGAGATGTGATCCATTGATCGTGGTAGTGATTGCAGTACCATATATGCTTGTTAGAACTCATCGAACTATATACTTTGGAATTAGTGAATCTTTTATGTGTAAATTATGCTCAACAAAGTTGCTTTTAAAAATATAACTGCCTTTCCCTTCTGTCTATACTTCCAACTTCATCAACTATTAAAATAGAGTTGACATCAAAAATCCAACATTTTTATCAATATTTTATTTTATATTTGTCCCTTCCCAACTCCATTCATAGGCCATCCCCACATTGCAAAAGATTTTTCCTGTTGGAAAATCAGGAAGAAAGAAAGAAAAAACACCTTTATTTGTTGCACTTTACTCCTGTACTAAGGTGACCATGTACTGGATTTATCTGTCTGGGTACTGTGCTTGATATATCATTTGAGTAAAACAAACCACTAGGCACTTTGCAGAAGCATTATAATGTAATCAACAAACTACATAGTTCAGTAATAAAATATGAAGTTTAGTAAACCAAGAAGAAAAATTAGAAGCAAAAGCAATATACTTGTCTCCTTAAATGCGAGTAAAATACCTAAGTAGCAGCACACAGTGTGTATGTGAATGTATATATATCCTTTAAAAACTCATCCCAAGTCATTCTTTGAGGCCAGTACTTCCTTGATACCAGAAAAAGGAAACTACAGACCAACTTTCCTTACTTATGTAGATGCAAAAGTCTTCTTAACAAAGTGCTCGTGAACCAAATCCAGCAATGTATAAATAGAATTGTAAACTGTTACCAAATGAATTCTTCCCAGGAATGTGAGGTTCAACATAGGACGATCCATGTGATATACCATGTTGATAGAATAAAGGACAAAAATCACAGAGTCATCTCAGTAGACACAAGCAATTGACACTAACCATACCATTTTATAATAAAAATACTAAGAAAAATTAGAAATGAAAAGGAACTTCCTCAGCCTGAAAAACAGCATTTATGAAAAACCCACAGCTAACATCATACTTAACAGTAAAAGACTGAAATATTCTCTCTAAGACCAGGAGCAAGACAAAGATGTTCATCTGCTCTCACTACTTCTGTTCATCGTCATATTGGAGGTTCTAGGCAGGAGAAATAGGCAAGGGAAAAAGGCATCTTAATTAGAAGGGAAGAAGTAAAGCTATCTCTGTCTATAGATATGACATACTTGTGTATAAAAATCCTAAGGAATTCATAAATGCCCATGAGAGCTAATAAATTCAGCAAGATTGCAGAATATAAGAAAAATGATTCTTACACACTAGCAATGAACAGTTGAAAATCAACTTAAGAAAATTTGATTAGCAATAGCATGAAGAATAATAAAATACTTCAGAATAAATGTAACAAAATGTAAAACTAATACCCAGAAACTACCAAATATTGTGGGAAAAATTAAAGAATATCTAGTAAATGGAAAAGGTTACTTTTCATTCCAGTCCCAAGGAAGGGGAATGCCAGAGAATGTTCAAACTACTGCATAATTGGACTCATTTCACATGCTAGCAAAGTAATGCTCAAAATTCTCTAAGCTAGGCTTCAACAGTACGTGAACCAGGAACAGCCAGATGTTCAAGCTGGATTTAGAAAAGGCAGAGGAGCCAGAGATCAAAGTGCCAACATACTTTGGATCATAGAAAAAGCAAGAGAATTCCAGAAGAATATCTACTTCTGCTTCACTGACAATGTAAAGCCTTTGACTGTGTGGATCACAGCAAACTGGAAAATTCTTAAAGAGATGGGAATGCCACACCACCTTACCTGCCTCCTGAGAAATCTGTATGCAGATCAAGAAGCAACAGTTAGAAGTGGACATGGAACAATGGACTGGTTCAAAATGGGGAAAACAGTATGTAAAGGCTGTATATTGTCACCCTGCTTATTTAACTTATATACAGAGTTCATCATGTGAAATGCTGGGCTGGATAAAGCACAAGCTGGAACCAAGATTACTGGGAAAAATATCAATAACCTCAGATATGCAGATGACACCACCCTTATGGCAGAAAGCAAAGAGGAACTAAAGAGTCTTTTGATGAAAATTAAAGAGGAGAGTCAAAAAGCTGGCTTCCAATTCAACATTCAAAAGATGAAGGTCATGGCATCTGGTCCCATCACTTCATGGCAAATAGACGGGGAAACGATGGGAACACTGACAGACTTTATTTTCTTGGGCTCCAAAATCATGTGGACAGTGACTGTAGCTGTGAAATTAAAAGATGCTTGCTCCTTGGATGAAATGACAAACCTAGACAGCATACTAAAAAGCAGAAACATCAGTTTGCTGACCAAGGTCCGTATAGTCAAAGGTATGGTTTTTCCAGTAGTCATGTATGGATGTGAGAGTTGAACCATAAAGAAGGTTGAGTGCCCAAGAATTGATGCTTTTGAACTATGGTATTGAAGAAGACTCTTGAGAGCCCCTTGGACTGCAAGGAGATCCAGCCAGTCCATCCTAAAGGAAATCAATCCTGAGTATTCACTGGAAGGACTGATGCTGAAGCTGAAGCTCCAAAACCACCTGATGTGAAGAGCCAACTCATTGGAAATGACCCTTTTGCTGAGAAAGATTGAAGACAGGAGGAGAAGGGGATGACAGAGGATGAGATGGTTGCCTGGCATCCCCGACTCAATGACTTGAGTTTGAGCAAACTCCAGGGGATGATGAAGGACTGGGAAGCCTGGTATGTTGCAGTCCATGGGGTCACAAAGAATTGGATGCGACTGAGTGATTGAACAACAAGTACATGGAAAGACGTCCATCATATTTATGTATCTGAAGAATTAATCTTGTTAGGAATTAGTATTCTTTATACTCCCCAAGTTGATCTACAGATTCAACACAATCTATATTAAAATTTCAACTGTCTTTACAGAATTGACAAGCTGATTTTAAAATTCATTTAGAGGAAATTGTCTGTTGGTCCAGTGGTTTGGACTCTGCACTTTCATTGCTGAGGGCTGGGTTCAATCCCTGGTTGGGGAACTAAGATTCTACAAACTGTATGACATGGCCAAATAAATTAATTAAATTATTGATAAATTGATTTAGATATTCAAGTGATTCAGAATAGCCAAAATAATCTCAAAAAAGAACAAAATTGGAATACTCATACTTCCCAATTTCAGAAGCTACAGTATCAATACAGTGTCAAGCTACAGTAATGAAAAGTGTGTGGTACTAGCATAAGGATATATATTTTAGATATTTTAGATCAATGGTACAGAATTGAAAATCCAGCAGTAAATAATTTATAGCCAACTGACATTTAACACAAGTGCCAGGATAGTTCACTGGGGAAAAATAATATTTTCATCCAGTTGTGAGATAGCTGGTTATCCACATGCAAAAGAACGAATGTGACCCTTTTTTTACACTGTACACAACAGTTAACTCAAAATATACCAGAGACCAAATATAAGTGCTAAAACTGTGACATGCTTAGAAATAAACAGAAGTAAATCTATGTGATCTTGAATTACAAAATGGATTCTTGGATAGGACTCTAGAACACTAGCAACAACAACAAAAATAGACTAATTGGATTGTCTCAAAATCAGAAAATACCTATACTTCAAACACTTATTTCAACATCAAAAAACATCTTTACATCAGGAAAGTGGAAAATTAAACTACAGAATGGGAGAAAATATTTGTGAATCACATATCTGATAAGGGATTAATATGCACAATATGTAAAAACTCTCACAACTCAACAAAAACAAAAACACAATTCAGCTAATTAAGAAATGGGCAAAGGATTTGAATAGATGTTTTTCCAAAGAATATATTCACATCCCCAATAAACACATGAAAAGAACCTCAACATCATTACTCATTAGGGAAATGTAAGTGAAACCACAGTGAGATACCACTTCACACCCACCAGAATTAACTGTAATAAAAAGACAATAAAAAACTATTGTTGAGGATATGGGGAAATTGGGACCGTTACACATGGCTGTTGGGAATGTAAAATTGAACAGCCATTTGGAAAAAAGTTCAGCATTTGCTCAGAAAGATAAGCATAGAGTTTTCAAAAAGACCCAGCAATTCCACTCTATGAATATACTCAGGAGAATTGAAAACATTTCTGCACACAAGCTTGTATATATATCCATAGCAAAATTCACAAAAAGTAGATGTCTACCAGCTGATGAATGGATTAGCCCAATGTGATTTATCCATATAATGGAATACTATTGGGCCATAAAAAAGAATGAACTACTGATTTGTGGCACAACATGGATTACCCATGAAAACGTTATGCATGATGAAAGGAACCAGAGACATAAGATGACATATTATACGGTTCCATTTATATGAAATGTTTGGAATAGGAAAACCCCATAGAGACAAAAACTAGATTAGTTAATGAAGCGGCTGGAAGAAAACAAAAAGAGAAATAACTGTTAATAGGTACGCATTTTCTTTGAGGTTGATGGAAACATTCAGGTATGAGATAGTGATGGCTGCACAACTTTTTGAATATAATTTTAAAAACCACGGATGGTACACTTTAAACGATGAATTACATGTTGTGTGAACTATATGTCAGTAAATCTCATTGGAAATACAGGTTCTTGTTTTTCGTGGATTTCTGAATCCATTCAAACCTTCATATTTACTCTTGTGAAACAAAGTAGTCACAGGTAGAAGTCACAGGTAGGAACCTTTGAACCCATATAATCTTTAACTGAGTCCCTTTCTAGTTTGTTTTGTGAGTTCTTACATCAATGTTTGAAGCTGTTTTACAATAAAGATTATTTCCATCTGCATGAACATGGTCACTGAGGTACTCAGCAGTGGGATTCATAACTGTCTTGCATGTTCTTTCAGGGATATGAGTCATCCTCTGAATACAGGTAACTTGTTGTTCTTTGACTAATAGTTCATCATGCCCTTATTTGAAGATATTTCCAGCATAAAATCTTACTAACATAATATAGGAAGCCTAAACAATGAATTCCCAAATGTCTTTTAATGTGCTTTGAAAATTAGAATGTTTATTTCCATAAAAAATAATGTTGTAAATGATCATTATTATTATTTTAAGTAGCAGGTAGGTTCAGGCCAGTTCATAAAAGTCTATTAAATCCATAATGAATGCCTACAATTAAAAAGCTATAGAAATAATAGTTTTAGAATACCAGTAATTAAATAAAGCAGGAAAATAAGCTCTGTCTCCAAGGGATTTCTTAACCTTTTTTTGCACAAAACATCTCATTATAGATATTCGTTACACACTATGGAGCCTGTTTTCAAAAGAATGTTCTGAATTTTTTATACACTTTTAAGGCATTCACAAACATCTTTGTTTAGCCATGACCTGGGAAAAGTGTGTTTATTAGTCTGCTTGGACTGCCTTATCAAAATACCAGAGACTGGGTAGCTTAAACAACACAAATTTATTTTCTTACAGTTCTGGACACTAGAAGTCCAAGGTCAAAGTGCTGTCAGGGTTGGTTTCTGATGAGGTTCCTGTTCCTGGCTTGCAGTGTCCATCTCACTGTGTCCTCACATGGTCTGTTCTCTTTGCACAAATAAAGAGATATCTGATATCTCTTCTTAAAGAAACAGTCTTATCAGATTAGGTCCCCACCCTTGTGACTTCCTTTAACCTTAATTATCCCCTTCAAGGCCATATCTCCAAATATAGTCACATTGGGCATTTGGGCTTCAACATACTAATTTTGAGTGGCACATTTCAGTCTGTAACAGTGTACTTTCTCTACACCTTATTTGACCAGGTAGAAATGACTATTAAAATCACTTAAAAAAAAAATTGAGATTGGGAGACTTCCCTGGTGGTCCAATGGTTATGAATCCACCTGCCAGTGCAGGGGACATGGATTTAACCCCTAGTCTGGGAAGCTCTCGCATGCCATGAGGCAGCTAAAACCATGTACCACCACTGCTGAGCCTGCGCCCTAGAGCCCACACATCCTGGAGCCCATGCTCTGCAGTAAGAGAAGCCACCGTAGTGAGAAGCCCACACACCAGAACAAAGAGTAGCCCCCCACTCACCACTAGAGAAAGCCCACAGGCAGCAATGAAGGCCCAGGGCAGCCATAAATAAATAATATTTTAAAAAAATTAGATTAGGCAGAATCAGAGCTTAAGACCTAAATACTCTAAAGTAATTTAGACCAAAAAAAGTGCCTCCACAACATGAAAATCTGGAAAGAAAGTCTGGGGAGATTATTAAGATCTCAAAAATTTCTGGTTATTGAAGTCACAAACTCCCAAAAAGGAATGAATGGTAGAAAAAACAGGAAATTAAGTGATTCCTCAATGACTTGACTAATTAAGAACATGTTCCCAAGATAAAAAGGATATTTAATAACCAAAAGTAAAAGCATTATTAGTAATATAGAGAAAACACAGATTGAGTTCAGCAAAAATACCTAGGACAACAAAGCAGCCTTTTAAACATTTCTTTGTAGAATAAAGAATAACAGAATATAAGTCTGTTACTTTGACAGATGGTGTAATACTGGTGATGTTTATGTCCCCTCTGTCAAATATACTACTCTTCACACTGAAAGGGTAAGAGTAATTGTATGTGAGAGTCTTCTTGAAGGACACAGGTACAAAGATTATAGGAGTTCATCCAGAGACTCTAAATGACTTAATGAGTTCTGACTCAGGTGGTAAAATACTTACAGGGAATGAGAGAAGGAAAGAAAGATCTGATGATTGGAAAACAGAACTGCAGTTCTGATTTTCCAAAATGGGGTAAGAAGGATGAGAGTTCCCCAAACCAGCAGTTACTGATAATGGCTTTAGGGAAGATCATAGAAAATATAAGAATACCTGGGAAAAGAAATCTACAAGCCATATGAATTTGGTTAGAACAGTGTTACCAGAACCTTATTTTCTTTACAGATTGGTAGTAGAAATGTCAGAGGCAAGTGTTATTCACTTCTACAAGGGCATAACAAATTCTCCTATACCCTTTGCACAATTTAGAAAAATTGGATCTGGGTACGAGAACAACATCTAATACAATAATCATCCTAACTAGAAACAACTACTTCTTTTAAATTCTCATGGTTGGCTTTTTGCATCCTTTATGAATAACACACACAAAAAACGAATTTGAAAAGGAATGAAGATAGTTTAAGAGACTTATGGACAGCATCAAGCAGACTGATATATACATTATTAAATTGTGAAAAGAGAAAGAGAATCTTAAAAGCAGCAAGACAAAACTTGTTACATGCAAGCAAATCCTCATAAGACTATTAGCAGAAACTTTGCAGGCCAAAAGGGAGTAGCATGCTATATTCAGAGTGCTGAAAGAAAGAAAAAAAAAAGCAACTGCCAACCACGAATAGTTTACCTTGCAAAGTTGTTCTTCAGAATTAAAGGAGGGATAAAGAGTTTTCTAGAGAAACAAAAGCTGAAGGACTTCACCACTCTACCACCTCACAAGAAATGTTAAAAGGAACTTCTCCAAGTTGAAATGAAAGGATGCTAATTAGGAACAAGAAAAGATAATAGTATAAATCTCACTGGTAAAGGTAAATATATAGTTAAATTCAGAATACTCAAATGTTGTATTGGTGATTAGTAAATCACTTATAACTCCAGTATGAAGGTTTAAAAGCAAAAGTATTAAAAGTAACTGTGACTAAAATAATTTATCATGAATACTCAGGGTGAATAGATACAAATTGTGACATCAAAAATATAAAATGGGGAAGTAAAAATGTAGAGCTTTGATATGCATTGAAAGTTAACGGCTTAAAATAGACTGTTATAAGATAGGTAAGTCTCAAAAGAACCACAAAGCAAAAACCTATGGTAGCTACACAAAAGAAAACTTATCAGACCACCACGGAAGATCATCAGATCACAAAGAAGAAAGTAAGAGAAGAAAAAAGGAACAAAGAAATTATTGAAAAAACTAGAAAACAGTTATCAAAATGGTATTAGTAAGTCCACTTTGGATTTCTTTCTCTTTTTGTTGGTTAGAACTACCTATTGTCTCATGTCTGAACTTTTGTAATTTTCTTTCCAACTTTTTCAGAGATGGGACAGCAGGCAATATAAAACTGTGATCTCTGAGAAATAAAGATCTCTGGGAAACAAAAAGAGTTCTTGTATTGCATTAGCTTTCTACCTGGAGAAAGCTGGTCCATTATCCATTGCTTCATCAGGACCAGCAGCAGGAGTTCTGTGTTTGAGGTTTTAAAAATCTGTCTTTGTTGCTATTAAAAATTGTATCTTATCTATCTTCTGACTGGCTGTTGCTTGTTTCTATAAAGATGTTTTATTTTTGTATGCTTATTTTATATCTTCCTACTTTACTAATTTATCATATTTTTTTATAATTTTGCTCTTGACCTTCTTGGGTTTTTCAAGTACATATACAATCATATCAGATACAGATAGATGTCATTTTACCTCTTCTTTCCCAGTCCTTATGCCTGTAATTGTCTTTTTTTGTGTAATTGCACTGGGTTAATATGGCTAATATTGTGGGTACTCCTATCTTCCATTCCCATTTTTAGTAGAAAAGCCTCCAAAGCTTCCTACCTGAGTAAGAAGCTTGCTAATTTTATTTTGGTTTTATATTGTTTGCTTCTGTTTCATATATTTTAAATTATTTTCTCAGTAGATAATCAACTCTGGTGGCAAAGACTATGCCTTTTACTTACATATCATCAACCTACTGTTCATTCGTTTATTTGATTAGATTTGGACCAAGTATCTCCTATTGTGTGTTGGGTTCTGTGCTAGTCACTGGGTTATAAAACAGAACAAACCCAGCTATGTCCCAGCACCCACCCACCTTCCCCCACCTAGATTAAGGTCACACGTTAGACACTGCACAGATAATACAATGTGATAAGTTTTCAGAAAGTGACAGTACTATGCTGCTGCTGCTAAGTCGCTTCAGTCGTGTCTGACTGTGCAACCCCATAGACGCCAGCTCCCCTGTCCCTGGGATTCTCCAGGCAAGAACACTGGAGTGGGTTGCCATTTCCTTCTCCAGTGCATGAAAGGGAAAAGTGAAAGTGAAGTTGCTCAGTTGTGTCTGGCTCTTCGAGACCCCATGGAATGCAGCCTACCAGGCTCCTCCGTCCATGGGATTTTCCAGGCAACAGTACTGGAGTGGGGTGCCATTGCCTTCTCCGGACAGTACTATGGGAGCCTGTTAACAGAATGACCTAACCTAGTATGAGGGAATCAGGAGCTACCTTCCTAAAAAAATAATATGTTAAAGTCCAAAGGCAAAAGACACAACTGACTCTTTTCTAAGTGAAATCTAATATTTCTGGAAAGAAGAGATAGAGTGGAAAAGTGAATCATAAGAGAGGAAACTTTTGGAGTAGTTGGGAAGGCTCATACTTTGGAGAGTTTGGTAAGCCCTATTTACAATTTTGAAATTTTTCTTTAGGTAGAATAGAAATGATGTTTGCTTTGGATGTATACATATATATGTATGTACATATTTTCATGTTTGATACTTCTTCTCACTGCACAGTGAAAACAAGATTGTAGGATGCTGATCATATAAGTGACTTGTAACTGCTACTCATAAACTTTTAAACCAGTGATCTTCCATACAAATTGGAGTAGTTGTGGCAGGTGGGTTTTAATTCTGAAAGTTAAGAAATTAAGTACTGTTTCTTTTGCAAGTAGGTATATTCACGTCCACATTCTTTTTGTTTTTTAAGTAAGGAGCACAAACTTTTTAATGACTTTGAATTTGAATTTTTAATCCATCCAATTACTTGCTATAAGCTGGTTTTCTTGCCTTAAAGTGAAGTGCTTTTTTTAAGGATAAGTTGAGGGAAGCCTTGTGAGGTCCTTAAGGTGTGTCTGGCATGTATCTATCACATCTTAGCAGTATTTATTAGCTATTTTTTTAAAGAACTTTAGTTCTTAAAAGAATAAGAATAAACAGGAAGAAAGATACAAAGCAACAAGGATGGAGAGACCATAAATTAAGACATTCTCTAAATGATAATATTCTGTTTATGCAGGTGAGTAAATCTTAGGAGAAATTGTGTAATTAAGGTTCATGAATAAAATAAATAGTAAAACTAAGGTTTGATTCCACAGAGTCTGATTCCAGAGCTCAAATTCATCACCCTGTGGTCTTTTTTCCTAAAACAGTACGTGTCTCTTTTAGAAGATTCTCTCTCGTATTGCAGACATTACAGAACCATATTTTACCTTGGTAAGAAGAATTATAAGTGGGACCAATTGTCTTTGGAATTTGGTCAATCAGATCAGATCAGTCGCTCAGTCATGTCAGACTCTTTATGACCCCATGAATCGCAGCACGCCAGGCCTCCCTGTCCATCACCAACTCCCGGAGTTCACTCAGACTCATGTCCATCGAGTCAATGATGCCATCCAGCCATCTCATCCTCTGTCGTCCCCTTCTCCTCTTGCCCCCAATCCCTCCCAGCATCAGAGTCTTTTCCAGTGAGTCAACTCTTCTCATGAGGTGGCCAAAGTACTGGAGTTTCAGCTTCAGCATCATTCCTTCCAAAGAAATCCCAGGGCTGATCTCCTTCAGAATGAACTGGTTGGATCTTCTTGCAGTCCAAGGGACTCTCAACAGTCTTCTCCAACACCACAGTTCAAAAGTATCAATTCTTCGGCGCTCAGCCTTCTTCACAGTCCACCTCTCACATCCATACATGACCACAGGAAAAACCACAGCCTTGACTAGACGAACCTTTGTTGGCAAAGTAATGTCTCTGCTTTTGAATATGCTATCTAGGTTGGTCATAACTTTCTTTCCAAGGAGTAAGCGTCTTTTAATTTCATGGCTGCAGTCACCATCTGTAGTGATTTTGGAGCCCAGAAAAATAAAGTCTGACACTGTTTCCACTGTTTCCCCATCTATTTCCCATGAAGTGATGGGACCGGATGCCATGATCTTCGTTTTCTAAATGTTGAACTTTAAGCCAACTTTTTCACTCTCCACTTTCACTTTCATCAAAGTGAAAGGCTTTTTAGTTCCTCTTCACTTTCTGCCATATGGGTGATGTCATCTACATATCTGAGGTTATTGATATTTCTCCCAGCAATCTTGATTCCAGCTTGTGTTTCTTCCAGTCCAGCGTTTCTCATGATGTACTCGGCATATAAGTTAAATAAGCAGGGTGACAGTATACAGCCTTGACGAACTCCTTTTCCTATTTGGAACCAGTCTGTTGTTCCATGTCCAGTTCTAACTGTTGCTTCCTGACCTGCATACAAATTTCTCAAGAGGCAGATCGGGTGGTCTGGTATTCCCATCTCTTTCAGAATTTCCCACAGTTTATTGTGATCCACACAGTCAAAGGCTTTTGCATAGTCAATAAAGCAGAAATAGATGCCTTTCTGGAACTCTCTTGCTTTTTCCATGATCCAGCGGATGTTGGCAATTTGATGTCTGGTTCCTCTGCCTTTTCTAATACCAGCTTGAATATCAGGAAGTTCACGGTTCACATAGGAATGAAAAAAAATTAAGTCTTAAAAATTATTTCCTTAAGTGATGATAAAACTTTTTCTTGTTTTCTAGAAGTTCTAGCTAATTAGCTGGTCCACTAACTAATAATTAGTCAGTTGCTAGGTGGCCCAGTAATAAAGAATCCACCTGCCAATGCAGGAGGTGCAAGAGACACCAGTTCAATCGGTGGGTCAGGAATAGCCCCTGGAGGAGGAAATGGCAACCCACTCCAGTATTCTCTGGAAAATTCCATGGACAGAGGAGCCTGGCGGGCTACAGTCCATGGGATCGCACAGAGTTGGACATGACAGAGCATGTGCACACATACGTATACAATGTATGGCTATAGAAGTAATGGTTTACCAGACTGTGTATTATTGCAGTATATAGCAACTTTAAAGGGTGACTTACGTGAGAATATCTTGCATGGTCGCACTGTAGTTGCAATGAGGAGGTAGTGTGTGTACGACCTCAAATGTATGGGGTTTTCTTGTCTTGGGTATTGGGGGCTGGGCATTAGGGGAAATATAATGAACTTTGTACTAACAAAGCAATTTGGGGCAGTGCTCTCAGCTTATAAGGTGTGTTTTGTAAGTGGCATTTTTGTAAAAATGGCAAGTATACCTCAATTAAGCAGCCCACTTATTTCATGTGATCCTTAGAGTAGGAAATATCTAGTATAATGTAATCCTCAAAAAAGGGCTAGTTATTTGATGTTACCAGAAATTATAATCTTTTTTTAGCTTTTAAATAGGATTATTTTTAAATTAGAGTAAATTTATGGGAAGTTGGTAGTATCATGTTTTATGACTTAAAAGTATTGTTATGTTGGTTTTGAAAATCAATAATACTTCTGAAATTATAATATTTCATACAATATTTATAAGATTTGTTTATTTAGAATGATGGGAAATGAACTATATGTATTCTCTTCTATTTTTTTGATAATATTAATAAGTTTTTTTAAAAGGAATCTGTGCCTGTTGTAGTAAATTCGGTCAATGCTGAAGTATACAAAGCAGGTCTTCCTCTTTAATTTCAGTTTGTGTATACCCTTAGACACACACACATATATATGTATACGTGTATATATATATACACACACATGCATTCATGTATCTTATGCTTATATAAACATATGCATTAACTATATAAAAATTAAAATTAGATCATATTCTAATGTTATTCTGAAGCATATTTAACTTAGTGGGTGTATCGTTTCATGAGAGTACCTGTAGAATTAGGCTTCCGTTGTAGCTCAGTTGGTAAAGAATCTGCCTGCAATGCAGGAAACCCAGGTTTGATTTCTGGTTTGGAAGATCCCCTGGAGAAGGAAATGGCAACCCGCTTCAATATTCTTGCCTGGAGAATCCCATGGACAGAGGAGCCTGGCAGGCTACTGTCCATGGAGTCCCAAGAGTTGGACATGACTTAGCGACTAAACCACCACCACATACAGAGTTAATTTGGTTTATTGAATATTTTATTGTAAGGCTGTTTTTAATTTGTTCATTTACATGCTAATGGGGGTATAGATTAAATTCTCTTTTTTTCTACTAAAAGAATTCTCCTAAACCCTGTAAGATAGGTATTATCTGCTCTGTTTTAAAGATGAAATTAAGACACAAAGAGGTTACGTAACTTGCCCTAAATTGCACAGCAAGTAAATATTGGAGCTGGTGTTAGAATCCTGGCAATCTAGTCCAGAACCCACAGTCTTGAATACTACATTGTTACTGTTTTCCTTCTGCTTGTCTTTATTCTGTTTACTGAATTAGAATAAAAATTTAATGTATAAAATATATCTAATATTAAGACTCTCCTGAGGATAATTTAATATTCTACCTTAAGGGTATTTGAATCTTAGGGTCATAGATTACACAGCTTTAATTTGGAGTTGTAGCTACTTTAGAAGTAGAAGGTTTAAACCCTACTTCTCAAATATTAATGTGCATTCAAATCACTGGAGCAGGGGAATGATCTTGTTAAAATGTAAATTCTCATTCAGTAATCTGGGGTAGGGCCTGAGACTCTGCCTTTCTAATAATAAGTTCCCTGTAATGCCAGTATTGCTGATCTTCTTATACATAGCAAAGATTTAGGCAATTTATACTGACCTTTAGCAAATGTAGTTAGTTGTTTATTGAATCTCTTTCTTATTTACTGTTTTGTTTATGCTACCAATTTTCATAAGTTGTACACATTAAAGAAATAATGTAGGAGCTTTCTAGTAGTTTCATTTCTGTGTCTGTATCATTTAATATTGCTGGGAAAAATGTGGCTTCTGTGGTACTAATGTTCAATACTTATATAAATAACTGATCCGATTTATTTGTGTACTAAATACAACTTACACACCTATGCCACCATTTCCACTGGATCATTTTTAATGGAGGGAAATATAATATCTCTTTTCATTTTGAAGGCTGTAGTTGAACTAAGAAGGTTGTTTTATCACTATTCTTCTTCAGTAATAAAAATATATTATACATAGCTATAAAAATGAATTTCTGTTCAGTGCTGTGTGTCTGGCACTGTTGTTGTTCATTTGCTAGATCACGTCTCACTCTTTGCAGCCCCGTGGAGTGTAGCATAACAGGCTTCTCTGTCCTCACTATCTCCTGGAGTTTGCTCAAGCTCACATCCGTTGAGTTGGTGATGCCATTTAACCATCTAATTATCTGCTCCCCCTTCTCTTTTTGCCTTCAGTCTTTCCCAGCATCAGGGTCTTTTCCATTGAGTCAGCTCTTTGCATCAAATGGCCAAAGTATTGGGCCTTTAGCATCAGTCCTTCCAGTGAATATTCAGGGTTGATTTCCTTTAGAATTGACTGGTTTGATCTCCTTGCAGTCCACGGGACTCTCAAGAGTCTTCTCCAACACCACAGTTCAAAAGCATCAATTCTTTGGTGCTCAGCCTTCTTCACAGTCCAACTCTCACATCCATACATGACCACAGGAAAAACCATAGCCTTGACTAGACGAACCTTTGTTGGCAAAGTAATGTCTCTGCTTTTGAATATGCTATCTAGGTTGGTCATAACTTTCCTTCCAAGGAGTAAGCATCTTTTAATTTCATAGCTGCAATCACCATCTGCCGTGATTTTGGAGCCCAAAAAAATAAAGTCTCTCACTGTTTCCCCGTCTATTTGCCATGAAGTGACCAGACCAGATGCCATGATCTTGGTTTTCTGAATGCTGAGTTCTAAGCCAACTTTTTCACTTTCCTCTTTCACGTTCATCAAGAGACTCTTTAGTTCTTCTTCACTTTCTGCCAAAAGGGTGGTGTCATCTGCATATCTGAGGTTATTGATATTTCTCCCAGCAGTCTTGATTCCAGCTTGTGCTGCCTCCAGCCCAGCATTTCTCATGATGTACTCTGCATATAAGTTAAATAAGCAGGGTGATAATATACAGCCTTGACGTACTCCTATTCCTATTTGGAGCCAGTCTGTTGTTCCATGTCCAGTTCGAACTGTTGCTTCCTGACCTGCATATAGGTTTCTCAAGAGGCAGGTCAGGTGGTCTGGTATTCCCATCTCTTTCAGAATTGTCCACAGTTTGTTGTGATCCACATAGTCAAAGGCTTTGGCATAGTCAGTAAAGCAGAAGTAGATGTTTTTCTGGAACTATCTTGCTTTTTCGATGATCCAGCGGTTGTTGGCAATTTGATCTCTGGTTCCTCTGCCTTTTCTAAAACTAGCTTGAATATCTGGAAGTTCACAGTTCACGTATTGTTGAAGCCTGGTTTGGAGAATTTTGAGCATAGCTTGTGCAGTAGTTTAAGCATTCTTTGGCATTGCCTTTCTTTGGGATTGGAATGAAAACTGACCTTTTCCAGTCCTGTGGCCATTGCTGAGTTTTCTAAATTTGCTGGCATATTGAGTTTAGCACTTTCACAGCATCATCTTCCAGGATTTGAAATAACTCAACTGGAATTCCATCACATCCACTAGCTTTGTTCGTAGTGATGCTTTCTAAGGCCCACTTGACTTCACATTCCAGGATGTCTGGCTCTAGGTGAGTGATCACAACATCGTGATTATCTGGGTCGTGAAGATCCCCCTTAGTGCCTTGGGGGATGCTAAGCAGTAATCAAGCAACCACAGAAATGTGGTGGTTTAAAAGATAAACTATTAATTATAATATTTGCTATTATCTTCATTCTTTGAACCCGCAAAGAGAATTCTGCTTTTGCCATTGAAGTTTCTCCCACCTAGCTTCTTCTGAATGTGCCCTGCATTAGGGAGAATGCTTTATCAGCTGGAAATTGACCTAATGCATAGACAAAGACAAAACTTTGGAACTAAACATGAGCAACTTGTACAAGAAAAGTAGAGGTAGATGGAAATCTTTCATAATACTGCTAAATTAAATTTTTAAGAATAATACCTGAGGGACACTGTTTACTCATTTAAAGTAGTAAATAGTTTCTACTTTAAAAGGAGTCTTTTTTAAACACTGTTTTTCTAGCTGACACTTGGTAACTAATTTCAGTTATTTGAATGCTTCCATGTGCCCACTTTGTGGTAGGAGGTATAGAAAATCAGGGGCTACCAATATAGGATAATATTATGTCTCTACTCTAAAGACGATTGATTGATTGAAGGTTGCTCAGTCTTGTCCAACTCTTTGTGACCCCATGGATTATACAGTCCATGGAATTCTCCAGGCCAGAATATTGGAGTGGGTACCCTTTTTCTTGTCCAGGGGATCTTCCCAACCCAGGGATAGAACCCAGGTCTCCTGCATTGCAGGCGGATTCTTTACCATTTGAGCCACAGGGGAAGCCCCTAAAGACAGAGTTGTTGATAAGAAAATGTTGACAGATTTAGAAGACAGTGCAATGCAAGACCTTTTTTTTTTTAGGTACCAACATGTGTGACTATAGCAATGAGCACATTGTGAACTGATTAAGCATGATTTTAGAGAAATGCTGTTCTAAAAACTTTATGATTGTCCCTTTTCTAGTAATAGTACTAAGTTCTCTTTTGACTGTTCACTTGATAGAAAATTCTTTCTTGTATTAATCACATCTATATATTTGGCCTTTACATTACACTACCTTGTTGTGATTTCCAAAACATTTTGTTGTTATTACTAAGATTATGATTTGGGGCTTTATAGTATTGTTTTGAAGATTATTATGAGACTTTAATTTAGTTTCTGAATATTATAAGTAGCTCTAAGTACCTGTTTTTCTGTTAGAGGGAGAATCTGAAAAATTTTTTTAAATTTTATCTTGGAAATTAGTTTATTCATTATGTTTAATTTTAGGAAATCGTGCTCTTGCAGAACATTCTGAAAATGTGCATATTTCAGGAGTGTCAACTGGTAAGTCATTTTTTGTAATGTTTAAATTTCATGCATGACTTATATGGTAAATATTGAAGGCCACCTGGTATCTTATGAAGTGATATTTGGCTATAAAAATTATTACTGCTTTTTGCAGCATGTAATAAGGAAAGAACTGGAACATGGAGAAATTCTCACAAGATAAAATTGATACTTGCATGCCTGTGGATTGATTATATTTTTCCAGACGGACTGCATAATTATTTTTCTGTACAAACATTGAACCAAGAGAAAAGTTAGCTCAAGTTGAATTTGTGTTTTCTTTCCATACAAAGTTATATGAAATGAAATTTATTAAAATGTAATTTTGAATGCTGTTCATAGCATCGGAGCCTTAGAAATTAGCATTTTTGCCTGATGTTTTAGATGAAATGCTACTATACATGAAACTGTAGTACTTGAATGCACAATTTATATGTTACTAAGAAGCACCCCAACAACATTTTTGCATCTATGAGATTCAGAAACTTGCTAAGGTAAATGCATTTTCCCCACTCATTTAAATGCTTTTATTAATTAATAATTACTTAAGGGCCCATAACTATTAAACTGTTCATTCTTAAATATACAAATGAACAATAAGGGCAAAGAACTATATTCAATATCTTCTAATAAACTAATAGAAAGTAATCTATCACCTAAAATTAACACAGCATTGTAAATCAACTGTAATTCAGTTAATTTTTTTTTTCATTCTTAGGTGAGTTCTACAACTTTGATACCATTTTTACCTTATCAAGTACAGTTACTTGGAAAGCAAAATCTTTGATTTTCACATAAACTGAAATAGAGTTTACTATTATTCCCTATATTCTTAATGAGTTTTGTGTAGTTAAAAAAATTGCACTTGGTGTGTTTGTCAGTGTACTTCTTGATTTCTTCATGTTTTCTTACAATTCTGTGGTTTTTTGTTTCTCATTAAGCAAAACTGAAGGTTTCCTCTTTTGTTTTAGATCTGATTTTATATTTAAAAAGTTAATAGACTTAACAAGTAGTCAAGGAGTTAGCCTGTGCCAGGCCAAACAGATTGACAGGTCTGGTTTCCTGAAAGTGAAAATAGGTGCCTTTGCAGCCTATGTTAATTATTTTACAGTGTGTTTCCCCATTTTCATATGCTTTCAGATATTATACAGTTGTGTATATCAAGTTAAAAAAGGTTTATTTAGGGTTGACCTTAATTTTCTCCCTTTTTCTACTTTGGATATCTACTGAGAATTGTGATGACTTTTCCAAGTTGTCACTATGAAGTAAGAAATTGTTTACGAATGTTTAATTTACACAGCCAAATGATTATTATCTAATTCAGTGATTTTCAGATTTTTTGGTCTCAGGACCCCTTGTAAACTTTTAACAATATCAGGGATTATATGTATTAGTCTACTCAGGCAGCTACCATAACAAAATACCATAGGCTGAGTGGCTTAAATAATAGATACTTAGTTTCTCACAGTCTAGAGGCTAGAAGTCCAAGGTCAGGGGCTGGTGGTGTAGTTTTCTGATAAGACCTTTCTTCCTGACTTGCCGGTGGTGCCTTCTCACTGTGTCCTCACATGACATTTCCTGTGTGTGCTCTCGGAGAAAGTGAGGTACTCTGGTGTCTCCCTCTTCTTTATAAGGACCCTAGTCCTATGGGATTAGGGTCCCATCCTTATGAGTTACAGCCTGGCTTCCAAATACAGTCACATTTGAGGGTTAGGACTTCAGCAAATGAGTTTGGAAAGGATGCAATTCATCCCATAACAAGGACTTATGTTTATATAGGCTATAGCTACTGATATTTACTGTATTGGAAATTAAAACTGAGAAATTGTTTAAAAACTTCTTCATTTACTTGCATATGAAAGTAGTAAATCCATGGCATCTTTACATCAATAACATAATTTTACTAAAAATGCATTTTCCAAAACAAGAACATCAGTAAGAAGAATGGTATTGCTTTACAGTTTTGCAAACTTTTTAAAGATTGGCTTATAAAGGAGTACCTGGATTCTGACATCTGTGCACTCAGCCTTTTGTAACGTGTTGCTTTGTTTGACAATATGAAGACAATCCAGCAGTACACCAATGTGTAATTTGAAAAGAGAGGAGTATTTCCATAACTTTTTTCGGATAATTGTGAAGATTCTTCTTTGATATAATGCCAGAACTCAACAAGTGGTGGTTTCTTAAAGGTTAGTTGCAAATGGGATCTGAAACCGCATCAGTGAACTTTTGTTCCCTGTTTTACAAAAATCCAGTGACCATTCTTTCCCTTTAAAGGGGTTTTTTCCCACCATGCATGATTTTGTAATATGAAGTAGATACTTGAAAATATTGGTTGGCTGAGTTATGTGGATTTATAACATAGGTTTATTTTCTCTAAAAATCTAAAATTAAGGTGTTAGCAGAGTTGGTTTCTTCTGAGGCCCCTTTCTTTGGTTTGTAGATGGCTGTCTTCTATCTGTATCTTCTCATGGTCCTCACTCTGTGTATCTGTGTCCTGATCTCTCCTTATTGGGACACCCATCACATTAGATAGGGCCCACCCATGAGACTTCATTTTAATTTAGTTGCCTCTTTAAAGATCTTGTCTCAAAATTCAGCCACATTCTGAGGTACTGGCAGTTCAGACTTTAACATAGGAGTCTTAGGGGTGACACAGTTCAGTCTGTAACAAAATGAGTGTTTGAATTAAATGTATTTATATATCAATAAATTAATTTCAGAGTCCAGTGAAACCTTATTAATGGCTTATTGTTTTTCCTGAAAGTTTGTCTTATAAAGTCTTTCTTTTGTGGAAAGAGAAGATTAAGATGAAGTGTATCCCAATCATATCATTAAAAATATAAATGGATGCTCTCTTAAAACGTGATTTTGGATGTACAGATTCATTGCAGTTTTTCTTTAGTCAGTATGGAGCTATAGAAGGTGTAATGCTTGGTATAGTATAAGCCTTCTGAATTCCTTGTATACCTAGTTGAAATGAGAGCCCTTTTATTGCTCTTATAAATGGGAAATTAGCTTTTGGAAGAATCTCTAAATGTAGGACTTGCTCTTTCTTGGGATCAGCAAGCAGCAAAAGTGATGAGGTGGCTCAGTGTTCTGTGGAGCTGCCTGCTTCTGCTCTTCACCTGCTCTTTTCACCTCTGCTGCTTTATTTGACAGTGCTTAGCACCTTAGCTCATTCATTCTTTACTTTCTGGAAATTTTAATGACATTTTTTAAGAATTTTAACTTAATGTGCTCTAGTATTTTCAGGTAATTTATTACCCAGATCAGGACACTTTGAAAGCAAAAGGGTACACTGTTTTCAATATGCTGATACCACAAGCAAACCAGAACTATCCTAGACAATTTGGAATGTACAGTCACCCTAACTGTAATGAATTAAATTCATTCAGCTTGTATTAAACACCTGATATGTACCTTGTGCCAAGAAGGATGGGAGTAAATAAAAATATTCCTTCCCAACTGAGCAGGCTCATCTGCTGCTCAAGCCAAGGCCTCCTCTGCCCACTCTTGCAGGTTCCAGGATCCTGAGCACTGCCACCACCAAAGTCTCCTTTGACCACACTTGAGGCCCATGTGGCCCGTCCATGCCAAAGCCTCCTCCAGAATCTACCCTGGGCACCCCAGCATGAGAGCAGAAGCTGCCAATGCTGGTGGGGCCGAATGCTAAAACATGGGGTTAGGAAAGTGACTCTAGGGAGAGGACTGCTGTTGGCTATGCAGAGACAACATGAAGCGATGGGAAAATCTGGACAGACGAATCACAAGTAGGGGCTTCCCGGGTGATGATAATGGTAAAGAATCCGCCTGCCAATTCAAGAGACATAAGAGACCCGGATTCGATCCCTGGGTCAGGAAGATCCCCTGGAGGAGAAAATGGCAACCTGGTCCTGTATTCTTGCCTGAAAAATCCCATGGACAGAAGAGCCCTGTGGGCTACAGTCCATGGGGTCACAAAGGCTCTACATAACAGAGCACACACATAGGCATAAGCAGTCACAAGTAATGGAATTGAAACTGTGATTAAAAATCTTCCAGGAAACAAAAGTTCAGAACCAGATGGCTTTATAGGTGAATTCTGTCAAACATTTAGAGACGAGCTAACACCTATCCTTCTCAAACAATTCCAAAAAATTGCAGAGGGATAAATACTCCCAACCTCATTGTACGAGGCCACCATCACTCTGATACCAAAACCAGACAAAGATACCACAAAAAAAGAAAATTACAGGGCAATATCACTGATAAACATAGATGCAAAAATCCTTAACAAAATACTAGCAAACCAAACCTAACAACATGTTAAAAGGATCATAATAATGATCAAGTGGGATTTATCCCAGGAGTACAAGGATTATTCAGTGCCTGCAAACGAATCAATGTGATACACCATATTAACAAATTGAATAAAAAACATATATTCTTCTCAGTAGATGCAGAAAAAGCTTTTGACAGAATTCATCATCCATTTATGATAAAAAAAAAAAAAAAACTCTCCAGAAAGTGAGCATATAGGGAACCTATTTCAGTATAATAAAGGGCATATATGACAAAACCACAGCAGACATTCTCAGTGGTGAAAGCATTTCCTCTAAGATCAGGAACAAGACAAGTATATCCAGTCTCACTACTTTCATTCAACATAGTTGTGGAATTTGTAGCAACAGCAATCAGAGAAGAAAAATAAAAGGAATCCAGTTTGGAAAAGAAGAAGTAAAACTCTCACTTTTTGCAGATGGCCTGATACTATACATAAAAAGTCCTAAAGATGCCAATAGAAGACTGAGCGACTTCACTTTGACTTTTCACTTTCATACATTGGAGAAGGAAATGGCACCCTACTCCAGTGTTCTTGCCTGGAGAATCCCAGGGATGGGGGAGCCTGGTGGGCTGCCGTCTATGGGGTCGCACAGAGTCGGACACGACTGAAGCGACTTAGCAGCAGCAGCAGAGCTCATCAATGAATTTGGTAAAGTTGTAGGATACAAAATTAATACTCAGAAATCTCTTACATTCTTACACACTAACAATGAAAGATCGGAAAGAGAAATTAAGGAAACTATACCATTTACCATGCAACAACAAAAAAAGAATAAAATACCTAGGAGTAAACCTACCTAAGGAGGCAAAAGAGCTATCTTCAAAGAGTTGGACATGACTGAACAACTTTCACTTTCAAAAGACTAAGTTATTCATGAAAGAAATCAAAGATGACACAAGCAGATGGAGAAAAATACCATGTTCTTGGATTGGAAGAATTGGATTGTGAAATTGACTATACCACCCAAAGCAATCTGCAGATTCAGTGTAATGCCTGTCAAATCACCAAGGACGTTTTTCACAGAATTAGGACCAAAAATTTTTACAATTTGTATAGAAACACAAAAGACCTCAAATAGCCAATGCAGTCCTTTTTTTAAAAAAGATTTATTTTATATTTTGGCTGTGGTGGGTCCTTGCTGCTGCACTCGGACTTCTCTAGCTGCTTCCAGCGGGAACTGTCTGCGGCAGTGCTTGGGCTTCTCACTGTGGTGGCCTTGCTTGTTGTGGAGCGCAGGCTCTAGGCACACAGGTTCAGTAGTTGTGGCAGATGGGCTCAGTTGCACAGCAGCATGTGGGATCTTCCTGGATCAGGGACCAAACTGGTGATATTCGTTTCATTGCAAGGTGGATTCTTAACCACTGGACCATCAGGGAAGCCCGGCCGAGGCAGTCTTGAGAAAGTAAAGCAGAGCTGGAGCAATCAGGCTCCCTGACGTTACGCTATACTACAAAGCTACAGTAATCAAGGCTGCATGATACTAGCACAAAAACAGAAATATAGATGAATGGAACAAGATAGAAAGCTCAGAAATAACCCATGCATCTGTGGTCACCTAATCTGTGACAAAGGAGGCAAGAATATGCAATGGAGAAAAGACAGTCTCTTCAATAAGTGGTGCTGGGAAACTGGACAGGTACATGTAAAAGAATGCAATTAGAACATTCCCTAACACCATACACAAAAATAAGTTCAAAATGGATTAAATATCTATATGTAAGGCTAGATAACTAAAAAATTCTTAGAAGAAAACATAGGCAGAACAGGCTATGAGATAAATCACAGCAAGATCTTTTTTGACCCACCTCCTAGAGTAATGAAACAAAGAGAAACAATTCGGATTTAATGAAACTTAGAAGCCTTTGCACAGCAAGATAAACCATAAACAAAATGAAAAGACAACCCTCAGAACTGGAGAAAATATTTGCAGATGAAGCAACAAAGGATTAATCTAACAGCTCATGCAGCTTGATATCAAAAAAACAACCCAATCAAAAATGAGAAGACCTAAATAGATACTTCTTCAAAGAAGACATACAGATAGATGGCCAACAAACACATGAAAAGGTGTTCAGCATCACCAATTATTAGAGAAATGTAAATCAAAACTACAGTGAGGTATCACCTCACACCATTTAGAATGACCACCATCAAAAAATTCACAAACAGTAAATGCTGGAGATGGTGTAGAGGAAAGGGAACCCTCTTTCACTGTTGGTGGGAATGTAAATTGATACAGCCACTATGGAGAGAAGTATGGAGGGTCCTTAAACTAAAAAGTAGAACTACCATGTGACCCAGCAATCCCACTCCTAGGCATATACCTGGAGAAAACCATAATTCCAAAGGACACATGCACCTTAGTGTTCACTGTAGCACTGTTTACAACAGCCAAGACATGGAAACCACCTAAACGTCCATCCACAGAAGAATGTATAAAGATGAGGCACATATATACTACTGAATATTACCCAGCCATAAAAGGAATGAAATGATGCAGTTTACAGAGATGTGGAGAGACCTAGAGACTGTCGTATAGAGTGAAGTAAATTAGAACAGGAACAACAATTATCGTATAATACTATTTATATGTGGAATATAGAAAAACAATGCAGGTGAACTTATTTGTAAAGCAGAAATAGAGATGCAGAAGTAGAGAATGGATATATGGATACATATGGACATATGGACAGGAAAGGAGGGGTAGGGTAAATTAGGAAAATGGGATTGACACATACACTAAATATGTATAAATCAGGTAACTAATGAGAACCTACTGTATAGCACATGGAACTCTACTCAATGCTCTGTGGTAAATAGGAAGGAAATCCAAAAAAGAGGGGAGATACATGTATATATCGGCTATATATTTATGTATAGCTGATTCACTTTGCTATATAGCAGAAACTAACACAACACTGTACAACAACTATACTCTAATAAAATTAATTTTAAAAATATTCCTGTCTCAACTTACCATAGAATTGAGAAGATAGACATGTGATAAGTGCACCTGTAGTATGTTCTTAATGTAGTAAATCCTGTGGTAAATAATGACCACGTTAAGGTTGATCATGAATTTATAAAAAACCTAGTTACAATGTCTGGTGAGAGGTAAATGATTTAATATTTTTCTTTACTTAGTTGTGAGTAATACTAAGTACTTAGTTTTGTTTATTCATATGAATTTTTATGGAAATTAGTAATTTATGATTAATAATATAGCTTGGGTTCTTAGGCCTCAGATAATTTATTTCTATTTCTAGCATTCTGGTCATTTTCATCTTCCTTTTCCTCAAATCTTTGCTAAGAGATATGTTTTTATCCTTTTGCTGGTTCTTATGCTATAGGAAATGTCACGAGAAAATGGGAGTTAGCAAAAAGTATATATCTAATGGTTGTATAATGGAAAAGAATGATTGGATAAAGTGTTATTTTTTGTATGCTTGCTTTCTTTAGAATTTTTTACATGATTTCATACATAAATCATGAAATTTTATCACAGAAATTGTAAGTAATTTAATTGTATATAAGAAAGTAGGAAGGCTATTTTAATATTCTTTTTTTAAAATGCCTAAGTTAAATGCCTCCTGTTCTGTTTTGAATGTCTAAGTTTGTAAAATGGCTAATTTATTGTTCATCTCCTACATAGAATGAAACATTTTTTAGATCAGATTGACTTATACATATTAAATATATTTGATTTTTAATATGTATCTATTTTGAATTTTACTATATAATCTATATGTATTTGAATCAGAATAATTCTAGGTGCACTCACCTATAATGGAAAAGAATCTAGAAAAGAATATATATATATATGTATATATCTATATATACACACACACATATATACATATATAACTGAATCATTTTGCTGGACACCTGAAACTTAACATCATAAATCAACTGTACTTCAATTTTTTTAAAAAAGAATATTTCTAGATGTAATTTGATTATGTCCTCATTGCTCTTAATTACTTCCAAATCATTTTTTTGTTTTCATAAATTCTGTTAATACATTATGTAAATTACATTAAATATTTATAAAAATTGGAAAAAGAGCAGATAGATTACAAAAATCACCCACTAACCTTGTATTCCTAGTAACTAATAATATTATAATTTATTTCATTTATACTCTGTGTATACCTTTAAAAATAATTGTATTTGCATTTGGATTATAAGTAACTGTGTGTCCTGCCTTTTCTATTTAACATTGTATAGAATACATTTTTTTCATAGTTATTATTTTAATACCTATATAGTAAAGTTTCCATCCTCTGGCTATATTGTAATGTTCTTAAACATACCATTGGGCTTTTTCCCAATGGGTTCTCCCTAGTCTGGATTATGTTGCAAGGAACAATTTAATATATATTTAGCCCTTTTTTAAATTTCTGAGATTATTTCTTTGGCATAGATTTCTAGAATTGGAATTACTCTATCAAAGGTCATAAAGAATTTAATGACTCTGAAAACTTTCTGACAGATTGCTTTCAGAAAGGATTGTACTAATTTACAGAGCTACCCCCAAGAAAGGAGAGCACTTAAACTGCATATAGTCATGCTTTTCCTGTTTAACTTGTTTCCTACCTTGTTTCTATTAAAGTCCCAACCTTTTATTTTCCCCAGACTGTTCAGAAATGTAACTGTTTACTTCTTTTCAGGTTCATGGCTCAGAGTTGTGACATTGCAAAGAATAAAAGAATGAGATTGGCTTTGTTTAATGGTTAAGCAGAAACTACCCTGAAATTTAAGACTTTCTGGTTGCTAATAGGTGCAGATGTTAGAACAAGTGCTTTCTGAGCTAGAAAGTTTTTATTTATGAAATTTAATAAGTTATTCCCAGTTCACCAATGATACAGCTGCTGAATGTTCCTACCTTATAACATCTGTAGCTAAAAGCTCTCAGGTTAGCCCAGTCTTGAATCTTCTTTATATTTGACTTCAAATCTTTGTCAGACAAGGCTGATGTTTCAGAAAGCAGAGAAAGAGAGTTATCTACTTAGGAAGTTTCTTTCCTAATACGTATTCATATTAATTGAATTACCAGAGTATAGAAAATAGTAGCTGTTACCTGTTATTCTTCCTATGTTCTGTCAGAATTTTTATTTTATTAAAATCATCACCCTTTCTTGTTTTTGTGTTTTTTCATTTTACAGTTCCTATTCTTGTCCTCAATGGCCCAGCATCCTATAAGTCTTTTAAAACTAATAATTTAGTTGTAGGCCTTTTAAAGTAGGAGATATTTTCCTTTTTTTTTTTAATTTTTTAAAAAAATTAAAATGTGGACCATTTTTAAAGTCTGTATTGAATTCGTTACATATTGCTTATGTTCTGATTTTTTGGTTGTGAGGCATTTGGGATCTTAGCTCTCTGACCAGGGGTTGAACCCATGCCCCCTGTCTTGGAAGGTGAAATCTTAATCACTGGACTGCCAGGAAAGTCCCTAGGAGATATTATTTCTAAGTTGCAATAATTTGCTTACAAATTATTGAGCAACATTTTACAATAGCATGAAGCACTGTAGTAAAATAGCTTTAGTTTTATCCAGTTTTAGGTTGAATACTACAATATGGTATATTGAAGTTTCCCTGGAAGAACATCTTGGTTTAGTAATACTTTTATTGTCCTAGAATTTTCAGATCTTACCCAAAAAAAGTCTGAAAGGAAATGAAGCTTAAACTATAATTTTTTTTTAATTTAATTTTATTTTTAAACTTTACAGTATTGTATTAGTTTTGCCAAATATCGAAATGAATCCGCCACAGGTATACCCGCGTTCCCCATCCTGAACCCTCCTCCCTCCTCCCTCCCCTACCCTCCCTCTGGGTCGTCCCAGTGCACCAGCCCCAAGCATCCAGTACCGTGCATTAAACTATAATTATTTGATAGCAGTTCACAGTTGTTTTTTAAATATAGAAAAGTTACACGAATAAAACAACAGGTACAAGTGGTTCTTTGTACCTTTCTTGTTATTTTAATGTTATTTTTAATTATTCAGTTAAATACCTGGACCTCTTGCTAAACTTATGAAAAAGAATTTCACCAGTTCTTTTGAGTAATACAGTATCTTTTATTCATGTTGCAAATGTCAGGGGGAAGGAAAGTTTATGAATTTTATAGTTTTTAGGATTTCAAAATATAAAAACACAACTTTGTGTGAACCCAAGGAACTGTCCTTCGAAGAAAGTGAGTGGAGAATACAAGACAGTATATTAAACAAAAAAAAAAATTAGTTCAGGAAACAACACCACATTAGTTTTTAGGATTTCAAAATATAAAAACAGAACTTAGTATGAACACAAGGAACTGTGCTTCAAATGAAGAAAGTGAGGTGAGTGGAGAATACAAAACAGAGTACATTTCAAAAACAAAAACATACCAGTTTCGTTTAGTTTATAAACAATGACTATACAAACATTGCCTGCCTTCAGAGAGTTTATTTTTGAAACACTTGAGCTTTTGGAGTAGAGCATTCCCTGTTAATTTTAGCAAAGATATAATGGTAGTATTATAATGTTTATATACTTTTATATGTAATATTATATGCTGCATAATTAAATCTACTATAACTTTTTATACAATAATATATTTTATGTGAAGCATTTACCTAATCATAACATTTCATGTGTTATAAATGTCAAATGTTTACTGAACAATTATGTTTATAGCAAGATTATTATATCTTATAATTGTATGTTCTTAATAAAGTCAACAGCAGAACATTAAATGTAGCAGTACCATAGACAGAACAGGGTGTAATGTGACAGAGTATGCAGTGTGTAGATGGCAGAAGTGATCATCTACTCAAGTGAGCAGGCAGGCCAGCTCTGCTGAAGGTAAAAAACAAGTTGCATTCAAACATTTGACATTTTCTTTTCTACTCTGTTAACTTTGAGAATAATTTTTTTTAAACTTTGACAGTAATTATTCAGTGTGTTGTTCATTAAGTCATGTCTGATTCTTTGTGACCTCTTGGACTGCTGCATTCCAGGCTTCCCTGTCCACTACTCTCTCCCAGAGTTTGCTCAGATTCATGTCCATTGAGTTAGTGTTGCTGTCTAACCATCACATCATTTGGCTCCTTCTCCTTCTGCCTTCAATCTTTCCCAGTATCAGGGTCTTTTCCAGTGAGTCAGCTCTTTGTATCAGGTGGCCAGAGTATTGGAGCTTCAGCATCAGTCCTTCCAATGAATATTCAGGGTTGATTTCCTATAAGATTGACTGATTTGATCTCCTGTGGTCCGAGGAACTCTCAAGAGTCTTCTTCAGCACCACAATTTGAAAGCATCAATTCTTTGGCTTTCAGCCTTCTTTATTGTCCAACTCTTGCATCCTTACTTGAATACTGGAAAAGCCATAGCTTTGACTGTACAAACCTTTGTCAGCAAAGTGATGTCTCTACTTTTTAATAAGCTCTCTAGGTTTGTCATGGCTTTCCTTCCAAAGAGCAAGCCTCTTTTAATTTTATGGGTGCAGTCACCATCCTCAGGGATTTTGGAGACCTGAGATCATGTTAATTATTTGTACTTTTGCTAAGGCATGGATTTGAAGATACTGTGCATCTGTTGTGCAAAAGCCAGTCACTTAGCAGATGAGCAGCGTTAATTAACAGACCCATATGGGACTTCCCTGATGGCACAGTGGTAAAGAATCCACTGCCAATAAAAGAGACACAGTTTTGATCCCTGGGTCGGGAAGAGAAAAAAATGGCAACCCACTCCAGTATTCCTGCCTGGGAAATCCATGGACAAAGGAGCCTGGCTGGCTGCAGTTCATGGGGTCGCAAGAGTCGGATATGACTTAGCAACTAAACAACAACAAACAGATTGAAACAAGTTGGGTGATTTAATCTTAAGCTGCAGTGATAGAAATATAATATCCAGAACATAGTCCGTCAAACTCTTTATTCCTCCCTTAAACATAGTCTGAATATTAGGTTTATTTCAGGATGTCACCCTTGACAGAGGACACCAAGACTGGAATACTCTCAGAAGATGTGTTATACTAAAAACTGAATCAAGGCTGATAGCAATGACTTATAAAATGGTGAACCTCAAGGCCAGTTTATCTTTGCTCTGGTGCTAATTCCTGCATTTCTTCTATGTTTCCAGCAAGAATCACAGTAAACTTCAAAAATTAGTAGTTTTTCCCATTCTGGAAATACAAGTAGTAGCTTGCTTAGCATTTTATTCATCTAGAGTGCTTAAATTTAGAAAATGTGAGTAACGTATCAATCGTTTTTATACCCTTCCAGGAAAAAATTGCCCTTTTATGGCCTTTTTAAAAAGGTATAAAAGGTTGAATCTTCTGTATTCATTTTATCTTATGCTTTGCCAGCAAAATTCAAAATTATTCTTGCCCTTAGAAATTTTAGGATAAAAATAGTTAGGTAGTTCCATTAAGAGTACTCTGCTGATCTTATACTCATATTGTGCTGTAACCCTCTTAGAACTAAGAAGACTGTATTTTTTTTTTTAATTTTCCTTCTGTATTTTCCCACATTTTGTACCTATTTTAACTCTTTAAAATGTATTTTACTGCCATGTAACCCCTGATTATTATTTGTTTGTTCTGGACATTGTTGTCACTGTTGTTTAGTCACTAAGTCTTTTGCGATGCCATGGACTATAGTCTCCCAGGCTCCTCTGTCCATGAGATTTCCCAGGCAAGAAGACTGGAGTGGGTTGCCATTCCCTTCAGGGGATCTTCCCAACCCAGGGATCAAACCTGGGTCTCCCATATTGCAGGCAGATTCTTTATCACTGAGTCACCTGGGAAGCCCTGGACAGTAGTGACCTTTAAGAAGCCAAGAAGTTAATGCCTTGAATAGAGCTAAAGACCAAGTGAATATTTTGGTCCTTGAAAAAATCATTAAGAATTACAGGAATAAGTTTATTGCTGTATCCATTCTTAAGTATCTGCTCTAATGTAGAGGAATGAATATCCAGTTATTATTCATTCTGGATATAGGATATCCTGGGTATAGGAGTTCCTGCTTTCAAAGATATGTGTGATTCCCAAGTCTAAGAGTAATGAGAGAGTATCCTAAGTGTGAGTGATAGATTAATATAAAGTTTTCTGCTTATACTGATTCTTACATTTTAAATAATTAAAAAGCTTTCCCATGTTAGACTACTAAACATTGCTATTAGAGTGCTAGTAATTATTTCCCTAAAGGGAAAAGGTTAATTTGCTGACCTCTCAAAAAAATTAGAATGAAATGCAAAGTAATTCTAAGGGGTACTACTTACATCCAACCTGTCTCCTTCCAGCTCAGTCCATCCTCAGAATGTTGACTCTTCTGAGTTTCGTTACGACAGAGCTCAGGTATTAAAGGAGTCTGGACAACAAAGGTCAAAAAAATCAAGACGCTAAGTGTGAGCAACAAACCCCGTCAAGTTGCAGAAGTGGACTTTCAAACTGAGTTTCTTCCTGACCAGGGTTTCTGTGTTCCCTATTGAGTTGCAAAGCTGAGCTGTGTCCTTCCAGGGGGCATCCTGCCAAAGGGCCATCTTGTGCTTACATGTCATTCATCTTGCAGATTCTGACACTCAATGGGTTACTTGCCCTGTGTTTTCAGCAATCCATGGTCTTCATGCTCGACATGCTTGCTTTCTAAACTCTGCCTATTTGTCCAATATGAAGAATCTATAAGAACACAACCACTTTCCATTAGTTGTCCAGCCTTCTCTGGTTTCCTCTTCTCTACTTCTCTTTCCTTTGAAATACCTCCCTCAGCATTCACTGCCTACCCTTACTGCTTCTATTCTGCCCCATATCCTAATCAGCTTACCTGGAGTTAATGTATATATGTACATACTATTATTAAAAGAACTTCTAGAATCCTATTTAATTCCAAAGAGACTAGGAAGCAGTTTTGTCCTGCCTGCAGTCCCTGTATAGATTTGTAGCCAATAGGAATCAGTCTTTAGAAACTTTAAGTATACCCTCTTTATCTGTGCTATCATAGATTCTGTACCTTTTTCTCCATGTAAATATAGGACCAAGACATATTTTTTTACCAAATGAGACCACTTTTATGTTTATTGAAATTCTATTGAGGCCTGTTCCCCCCCATCCCCTGGTAATATTTCCAGGTGGCATAGGGAGCTCCCTAGTGGGCAGTAGTGTGTCCTGGCAACCCAAAATTCCACATGCTGCTACTAATGTAATACCTGGTGCAGCAAAATAAATAAATATTTAAAAAGAAAAGAGTGCCACTCTATAGCCTACTACCTGGACATTTAATTTTTTGTGACTTTAGGAAAATTACTTAATTTCTCTGTACCTCCATTTTATAGTCATTGGTTAAATAGAGCTAATAATAGTAAAAATTAAATGTGAAAAGACATGAGAAGAAGAAGTACCTGATAGGAGTAACATTATCAGTAGCCAGGGGACCTACAGACCTGACCACACACTCCGCACTCTGAGTATATTCACAGATCTTGAATTTATGAACCATAAGCTTCTGATGAGTGACGAAAATCTCATTTTTAGCACTTTTCACCGTACTGTAACTTTTCAAACTGGTGCCCTTCTTTTAAATTAACAGTGGACCCGTTGGCATTTGGTTTCCAGGCTAAATCATCTAAGTATACACTTTAATTTTCCATGTCTGCCATGTTTTGCACGATTCACTTATTAACCTCAGGATCATTCATAGGTTCATCACACATGACCATTCAACAGTCACCATTTGCTTGTGAATTTTTTTACTTTGGAGATGGTATTTTTTTAAGTTCATTTGTTTCCATTGGAATCAAACCCTTTTTATTTGTATTTTCAACATGTGGAATTGCTTTTGTATTCAACAGCCATAATGAAGTTAATATTTATGGAGCACTCTATGCACTGAAAAAATGAGATGGCCAAATGATAGTGAGCACCATTGACTATAACTACTTTGAAACAGAGTGAGCGTGCTTTTGTTTTATACTGAAACTTGATCAAGTAAAATTTTACAAGTAGAAGAGTTTCTGTACTTGCTTTTTAGCTGATCTCTTTGCTGCACCAGTTTGCCTTCCCACAGGTTGTATACAGCAAGGTAATGTTACCCAGTATTTGTATCATATCACTTCTTTTAGCAGTAGCATACCTTGCCTTAGCTAGTATCTATAGAATTGAGTCACTAAATTCTTTTAATTTGGAATGTGCTCTTTATTCTGATTGTTCTCACTTCTGTTCAGTGAAAGAAACCCTTTGTTAACAAACAAACTTGACTTACATAAGGCCCAAAAGTGGGCCTTTGTTTCTGTTTAATAATACCCTGTGCCTTATGACACATTGTTTATAAATACACACTATGTCATGTGGGACTGTATTGTCTTGTATGCAAGGTCTTCCCGGGTGGCTCAGTGGTAAAGAATCTGCCTGCCAATGCAGGAAAAGTGGGTTCGATCCCTGGGTCCAGAAGATCCCCTGGAGAAGGAAATGGCAGTGTACTCCAGTGTTCTTGCCTGGGAAATCCCATGGACAGAGGAGCCTGGCAGGCTGCAGTTCATGGGGGTCTCAAAGAGTTGAACAGGCTGAGCAACTGAACAGAAATACGTCTTGTATGCTCTCATAACTATTTATATGCTTCTTGAATTCAGTTAATAATCATAATTCATTTTTACAAAGCTTCAGTGTCCATGAGAACATTAATTTTCTTCATTTTCTTTTGTGTTTTTCGTATGTATCTCATGTACTTAAGGTGGCCAGTAAGCACAGCTGATTTTTACTTGAATTTCAGCTTTGTAATTTGTTAAAACAAAAGGCACAAAGATTTCATATCACCTTTAGTCACAAAGCGCCAAAACCCCTTGTCAGTTTTGAAAAGAAACCCCATTCTTCATCTGTGGAACAGGAAATTGTACTTTTTCCCTTACAAGTAGAACTGTAAATTTCTTTCCGTGTGTCTTTTTTTCAGGTCTTAAAAACCATAAAATATTTTGAAATCGTCCTCTTCTCTCCCATGTGGCCTCTAAAATAGTGGTTGTTGGCACAGTTTCTATTCTATAAATGGTTACTTTAAAGATAATAGGTATGGTGTACAAATCTAATTTTAAAATCATAGTTACCTGCTTTTTCTGTGGGATTATTGAACTAGTATCAGAATAAGCATGAAGAAGTCTTGAGTGTTTCTCAGTTAGTTTTGCCCTGTTTTCTCAATTCTACAGTGAGATCTTTGTATTTTAAAACTAGAAATTATCAAAATTTTATTAAGAATGCCATCAAAGAATCTCTACCTATTTACTTTTCAGTTAATTCTCCTTCTCTTAATTGAAAACATATGCAATCAATTAAAAAGTGTATTCTTTAATTTAGCCTTTAATGCCTTTTAACCACTAGCATTGTGATAATGCTATTTTCTTTTTTCATTCCAAATGTCCAAATGAAATAGGCTTTAGGGGAACTAATCAGATAACCAGAGGCTTCCCTGGCGGCTCAGACGATAAGAGTCTACCTGTGGTGCAGGACCTGGGTTCAATCCCTGGTGAAGAAAATGGCAACTCACTCCAGTATTCTTGCCTGGAAAATCCCATGAACAGGGGACCCTGGCGGGCTACAGTCCATGGGATCACAAAGAGTTGGACACGAATGAGTGACTAACACTTACTCTAATCACTGCATTCTATGAAGAAGACGCTCTGGGAGTTGAAAGTTGCTAACTTTTTGAATGAACATTTGGAAATCTTAATTTGGGAGCTTCTATTTTGAGTTATGGGAAATCTATCAAAACGAGAGATATATATTATCGTCACCCAAAATACTTGAATACTTGTTTATATCTGAAGATACTGACTAGAGTAAATTAAATAGATTTTTTTTAAGGTATTTCTGTTCTGAGAACAAAAACTTGACACTGATTATTCAGTTCAGTTCAGTCTCGTCTGACTCTTTGCGACCCCATGAATCGCAGCAGGCCAGACCTCCCTGTCCATCACCAACTCCCAGAGTTCATTCAGACTCGTGTCTGTCGAGATGGTGATGCCATCCAGCCATCTCATCCTCTGTCGTCCCCTTCTCCTCCTGCCCACAATCCCTCCCAGCATCAGGGTCTTTTCAAATGAGTCAGCTTTACACATTAGGTGGCCAAAGTACTGGAGTTTCAGCTTCAGCATAAGTCCTTCCAATGAACACCCAGGACTGATTTCCTTTAGGATGGACAGGTTGGATCTCCTTACAGTCCAAGGGACTCTCAAGAGTCTTCTCCAGCACCCCAGTTCACAAGCATCAATTCTTCGGCTCTCAGCTTTCTTCACATCCAGTCTCACATCCATACATGACCACTGGAAAAACCATAGCCTTGACTAGACAGACCTTTGTTGGCAAAGTAATGTCTCTGCTTTTGAATATGCTATTTAGGTTGGTCATAACTTTCCTTCCAAGGAGCAAGCGTCTTTTAATTTCGTAGCTGCAGTCACCATATGCAGTGATTTTGGAGCCCCCCAAAATAAAGTCTCTCACTGTTTCCACTGTTTCCCCATCTATTTGCCATGAAGTGATGGGACCAGATGCCATGATCTTAGCTTTCTGAATGTTGAACTTTAAGCCAACTTTTTCACTCTCCTCTTTCACTTTCATCAAGAGGCTTTTGAGTTCCTCTTCACTTTCTGCCATAAGGGTGGTATCATCTGCATATCTGAGGTTATTGATATTTCTCCTGGCAATCTTGATTCCAGCTTGTGTTTCTTCTAGCCTGGCGTTTCTCATAATGTACTCTGGATATAAGTTAAATAAGCAGGGTGACAGTATACAGCCTTGACGTACTCCTTTTCCTATTTGGAACCAGTCTGTTGTTCCATGTCCAGTTCTAACTGTTGCTTCCTGACCTGCATACAGATTTCTCAAGAGGCAGGTCAGGTGGTCTGGTATTCCCATCTCTTTCAGAATTTTCCACAGTTTATTGTGATCCACACAGTCAAAGGCTTTGGCATAGTCAATAAAGCAGAAATAGATGTTTTTCTGGAATTCTCTTGCTTTTTCTATGATCCAACAGATGTTGGCAGTTTGATCTCTGGTTCCTCTGCCTTTTCTAAAACCAGCTTGAACATCTGGAAGTTCACGGTTCACTTATTGCTGAAGCCTGGCTTGGAGAATTTTCAGCATTACTTTACTAGCATGTGAGATGAGTGTAATTGTGCGGTAGTTTGAGCATTCTCTGGCATTACCTTTCTTTGGGATTGGAATGAAAACTGATGTTTTCCAGTCCCGTGGCCACTGCTGAGTTTTCCAAATTTGCTGGCATATTGAGTGCAGCACTTTCACAGCATCATCTTTCAGGATTTGAAACAGCTCAACTGGAATACCATCACCTCCACTAGCTTTGTACATAGTGATACTTTCTAAGGCCCACTTGACTTCACATTCCAGGATGTCTGGCTCTAGGTCAGTGATCACACCATCGTGATTATCTGGGTCATGAAGATTTTTTTTGTACAGTTCTTCTGTGTATTCTTGCCATCTCTTCTTAATATCTTCTGCTTCTGTTAGGTCCATACCATTTCTGTCCTTTATCGAGCCCATCTTTGCATGAAATGTTCCCTTGGTATCTCTGATTTTCTTGAAGAGATCTCTAATCTTTCCCATTCTGTTGTTTGCCTCTACTTCTTTGCATTGATTGCTGAGGAAGCCTTTCTTATCTCTCCTTGCTATTCTTTGGAACTCTGCATTCAGATGCTTATATCTTTCCTTTCCTCCTTTGCTTTTCGCTTCTCTTCTTTTCACAGCTATTTGTAAGGCCTCCTCAGACAGTCATATCGCTTTTTTGCATTTCTTTTCCATGGGGATGGTCTTAATCCCTGTCTCCTGTACAATGTCACAAACCTCAGTCCATAGTTCATCAGGCACTCTATCAGATCTAGTCTCTTAAATCTATTTCTCACTTCCACTGTATAATCATAAGGGATTTGATTTAGGTCATACCTGAATGGTCTAGGGTTTTCCCTACTTTCTTCAATTTGTCTGAATTTGGCAGTAAGGAGTTCATGATCTGAGCCACAGTCAGCTCCTGGTCTTGTTTTTGCTGACTGTATAGAGCTTCTCCATCTTTGGCTGCAAAGAATATAATCTGATATCGGTGTTGACCATCTGGTGATGTCCATGTGTAGTCTTCTCTTGTGTTGTTGGAAGAGGGTGTTTGTTATGACCAGTGCGTTCTCTTGGCAAAACTCTATTAGCCTTTGCCCTGCTTCATTCTGTACTCCAAGGTCAAATTTGCCTGTTATTCCAGGTGTTTCTTGACTTCCTACTTTTGCATTCCAGTCCCCTATAATGAAAAGGACATCTTTTTGGGGTGTTAGTTCTAAAACATCTTGTAGGTCTTCATAGAACCGTTCAACTTCAGCTTCTTCAGCGTTACTGGTTGGGGCATAGGCTTGGAGTACCGTGATGTTGAATGGTTTGCCTTGGAAACAAACAGAGATCATTGTGTCATTTTTGAGATTGTATCCAGGTACTGCATTTTGGACTCTTCTGTTGTATTAAGAGACATATTAAGAAAGCAAAATGAACAAAGGCTAAAACATAGTCATTCTTGGCCCAAATGCCATGTGTGTGTTGCTGGAAAATCTCATATTCTGCAAAACTGAACACTAAACTAACAGGGCTTATGAGAAAGGTAGTTTTGGTACAGATTGCTTACAACTACATAACTCTGTAAGTACAGCCCTAACAAATAAAATGTTGCTCCAAATGCCAGGACAAATATCTCCTGACAGTTACACCTAGACTCGGTCCATACTTTGCAGCCACATACTCTGAAGTTCAGACTTCCTCCTTGAAGATACGTGCTTCTTCTAATGGAGACCAGTTTAATCAAAACTAAAAACATAATTCAGAGATACCCTTCATCAATTAAGGTGTTCTGTTTTATTTTGATAGTGGGGAAAGGTGTTCACATCTCCATCTATACTTGCTGCCTCCCAAGATGTCTTAATACAGAGGAAAGTCTAGCAGTTCTTTTTTTTTTTTTTTTTAATTGAAGGCTAATTACTTTACAGTATTGTATTGGTTTTGCCATACATCAACATGACTCTGCCACGGGTGTACATGTGTTCCCCATCCTGAACCCCCCTCCCACTTCCCTCCCCATACCATCCCTCTGGGTCATCCCAGTGCACCAGCCCCAAGCATCCTGTATCCTGCATCGAACCTGGACTGGTGATTCGTTTCTTATATGATATTATACATGTTTCAGTGCCATTCTCCCAAATCATCCCACCTTTCCCTCTCCCACAGAGTCTAAAAGACTGTTCTATACATTTGTGTCTTTTTTGCTGTCTCGCATACAGGGTTATCGTTACCATCTTTCTAAATTGCATATATATGCGTTAGTATACTGTATTGGTGTTTTTCTTTCTGGCTTACTTCACTCTGTATAGCAGTTCTTTAAAACAGTAAAAGTAAGCACTTCTTGCAATAAAAGAAGTTACTTGCTAGGGGTTTTCTCCTGCTCCTGGTTACTTGACATCATTCACATGCTGGGAATAAGATCTTTCACAACTTTGCATTATACTGATGAGATTTCTCTGTTTGCCAGTTATATATATACTAACTCTATTGAAGAAATAATCAGATATTAGCTAAAATAACTGTGTAAGCAATAGAGATGATATGGGTAGAAAAAAATGGAAGTAAAAGAAGATTAGGTTTGGTACATTGTAGATTGGAATATAGTCAAAAATCTAGAAAGACGTTTAAACTAGCAGAACTGTATACAAATTTTGTTTAAAACAAACAAACAAAAATTCATTCCCTAAAGCAACATTTTGTGAGTGTATATCCCAACTCATGTCAGATACCCAGTTAGTTATGGCATAATTTTACATTCTTTCCAGAACATGATAGTGCCCAGCATACATTAAATGAACAATCACTGCCCTCTTTCACATTTAGCCTGGCCACCGCCTTAATAATCATCTCAGTATGACATTCCAGGCATTACTGCCAACCAGTCTGCTTTGGTCGATCATGTGATGTTATGTATCAGCAGGTTGCTGTAATCCAAACAGTGGGCTAATCTCCTTACCAAAATAGTTGTATTTATTTCTTGCAGCACTGTTATGTGGTAGGTAGTGTTTTAATCCCCATTTACAAGTGAGGAAGTAGATGCTAAAGTACTATCAAATTGATTGTGATAGTAAGTCACCTCAAATCTTATATGTAAAAGGGTAAAATATAAAATGAACAATAGTATAAACATAGCAAAATAAGAAAACAATGAGATTACAGTTGATGGTAGATACTTAAACTGACGTGTTATGATAAGTTGGGAATGAGAAGTCATTATAAGATACTGAAAAATAATGGAAAAGTAGAAGACTCTGAAAGCCAGTTGGAAGATTGGGACAGACATATAGGAGACAGAGTAGGCCTTTTAAGAGGTGATGAAGGCAGCCTCAGGTTGTGACTTTGAGATTTCTAGTTTTAGTTGCTGTGAGTTTTATTTCCTACACTTAAGAAGTCAGTGAGATTGCCTGTGATATTCTTAAAGTAAGTCTACTTTTTACTTGAATTAGGTGAAATGACTATTGTTTTTCCCAAATATCTACGATATCTATGATAATAACAATTCAGAATTTAAAATCAAGAGAAGGATTTGAGAAACGCACAGTTCTGATGATATTGAATTTGTGATGTCCAGTGGACCTTTGATTATGCAGAGTCTCTGGGTTAGAGATTTTTTAACTTGTCAACTGTAGATCGTAAGTGGAGATGTAGGCATGAATGAGATCTCCCATAGAGAGAGAGAAGAGCATAAAACTTTGGAATGAACCATGACATCAGTATATCAGGAGCTGGCTGAGGAAGAAGGATCCAGTCTGAGAACAGTCCCAGAAGAGTCTGAATTAGGAGAACTAAAAGAGTGATGTCAGCAAAGTCAAGGAAGTACGGGACCAAGAGGAAAAAGATCACTGTCAGGTGGCCTAAAGAAATCAGGTACCATGGAGAGTGAGGGGACATTTGATTCGGTGGTGGCCTTTGCTTGCTAACACAGTTTTGATGGGGTTAAGGTAAGAATATGAAAATGTGATCTCAGTGGGTCAAAAAGACAGTGCAAAGTGATGCAGCAAAAAAATTTACCAATGCATCCTGATAAGTATCAGAAATACAGTAGAAATATGTTATGATGATGAAAGAGGGGCATGATTTAGGGCTGAAATAGGCCTTAGAGATTATTCAAATAGCAACTGCTTATTTTAACACATGAGGAAACCAAGTCTTTAAAAGGTTTAGTCGTTTATACCATGGCAGAGCCCATAGTGGCAGATAGAACGGATGGCACCTTAGTCTTCTGATTCCAAACCTACCGGTATATATAGGCAAACTCTAAGCTCAAAAGGGAGGGGGATTTTCTTTTGATTTCTAATGTTTGTCGTATTCTTTGAGCATTTAAATGTGTTCTTCCTCATACATAGAAAGGGATAAATTGTGGTTGTGCTAGAGTATATTAATCTGCATGTCCAGTGTATTATATGTATAAAGATGTTGGTAAAAAGCCACTGGCTGAATCTAAAACAAAATGCCAGACTCAGTCATGTTGCAAAATTTAATCAAAATATATATTCATAGCCAATTAAGAGAGAAAATTTAATTTGTGGTCAGGTAGAAATATTAAATAATGTTATAGAAGTATTAAGTGAATTAGAATGTTAAATACTGAATATTAAAATAACTGCTCTTATTTATGAATGTTGTGTCTATCCTTTGTCAGTTGTATGAAAATAAAATATTCACAACAGTATTTTTGAGCATCCATGCCAGATCATAATTTCTTTAGTTTTTGGTATAAGAGCACCACCTATGGGTTTCTCAGGTATTTGAGGGAAAACTTTTTAAGCGTAATCTGATAAAAATGTAATAAAATTCTTTCCTGTTTTGCTCTATAACTAGTCTCTCCAGCTCAGTTTATTTAAAGGTTAGGAGTTATTTGCTTTATCATAGGTTATTCCCACCTGGTTTTTGGATGTGTCCCAGAACTGTTAGATCAGCTGATAAGTATTTGAGTACTTACATGCCATTACAGTGTTAGTTTAACGTAAAATTGTATTATTCTCTTTAACGTAAATGAATCTTTTCATGAAAATGAACAGTTTACAATATCCTGGGGGAGACATGATAATAGTTTTTGCTAGTTTATTTGTATGTTTGTATCTTCATGAACTTAAGAATTTCTTCAATATACTGCTACAAAATGCTTTGGCAAGAGAGTGAAGAAAGGAAAAAGGGCTTATAAATGACTTAGAGCATCTTTTCATTAATTGCTGAGATGATAACTCATTAGAACAAGGATGGAAACAAAATTCTGGCACTTCAGTATTCAGTCAGTTCAGTTCAGTTGCTCAGTCGTGTCCAACTCTTTGTGACCCCATGGACTGCAGCACGCCAGTCTTTGCTGTCCATCACCAACTCCCAGAACTTGCTCAAACTCAACGTCCATTGAATTGGTGATTCATTCCAACCATATCTCATTCTCTGTAGTCCCCTTCTCCTACCGCCTTCAATCTTACCCAGCATCAGGGTCTTTTCCAAGGAGTCACTTCTTCACATCAAGTGGCCAAAGTATCGGAGTTTCAGCATCAGTCCTTCCAATGAATATTTTGGACTGATTTCCTTTAGGATGGACTGGTTGGATCTCCTTGCAGTCCAAGGGACTCTCAAGAGTCCTGTCCAACACCACAGTTAAAAAACATCAATTCTTGGGTGCTCAGCTTTCTTTATAGTCCAACTCTCACAATCCATTCATGACTACTGGAAAAACCATAACTTTGACTAGATGGACCTTTGTTGGCAAAGTAATATCTCTGCTTTTTAATGTGCCGTCTAGGTTGGTCATAACTTTCCTTCCAAGGAGTAAGCATCTTTTAATTTCATGGCTGCGGTCATCATCTGTGGTGATTTGGGAGCCCCCAAAAATAAAGTCTGTCACTGTTTCCATTTTTTCCCCATCTGTTTGCCATGAAGTGATTGGACCAGATGCCATGATCTTAGTTTTCTGAATGTTGAGTTTAAAGCCTGCTTTTTCACTCTCTTCTTTCACTTTCATCAAGAGGCTCTTTAGTTCTTCTTCACTTTCTGTCATTAGGGTGGTGTCATCTGCACGTCTGAGGTTATTGATATCTCTCCAGGCAAACTTGATTCCAGCTTGTGCTTCCTCCAGCCCAGCATTTCTCATGATGTACTCTGCATATAAGTTAAATAAGCAGGGTCACAATACACAGCCTTGACATACTCCTTTTCCTATTTGGAACCAGTCTGTTGTTCCATGTCCAGTTCTAACTGTTGCTTCTTGACCTGCACACAGATTTTTCAAGAGACAGGCAGGTGGTCTGGTATTGCCATCTCTTTCAGAATTTTCCACAGTTTATTGTGATCCACACAGTCAAAGGCTTTGGCATAGTCAATAAAGCAGAAGTAGATGTTTTTCTGGAACTCTCTTTCTTTTTTGATGATCCAGTGGATGTTGGCAGTTTGATCTCTGGTTCCTCTGGCTTTTCTAAAACCACCTTGAACATCTGGAAGTTCACGGTTCCCATACTGTTGAAGCCTGGCTTGGAGAATTTTCAGCATTACTTTGCTTGCGTGTGAGATGAGTGCAGTTGTGCAGTAGTTTGAACATTCTTTGGCATTGCCTTCTTTGGATTGGAATGAAAACTGACCTTTTCCAGTCCTGTGGCCACTGCTGAGTTTTCCAAATTTGCTGGCATATTGAGTGCAGCATTTTCACAGCATCATCTTTGAGGATTTGAAATAGCTCAACTGGAATTCCATCACCTCCACTAGCTTTGTTTGCAGTGATGCTTCCTAAAGCCCACTTGACTTCACATTCAAGGATGTCTGGCTCTAGATGAGTGATCACACCATCATGATTATCTAGGTCATGAAGATCTTTTCTGTATAGTTCTGACTATTCTTACCACCTCTTAATAGCTTCTGCTTCTGTTAGGTCCATACCATTTCTGTCGTTTATTGTGCCCATCTTTGCATTAAATGTTCCCTTCAGTTCAGTTCAGTCGCTCAGTCATGTCCGACTCTTTGCAACCCCATGAATTGCAGCACACCAGGCCTCCCTGTCCATCACCAACTCCTGGAGTTCACTCAAACTCACATCCATCGAGTCAGTGATGCCATCCAGCCATCTCATCCTCTGTCGTCCCCTTCTCCTCCTGCCCCCAATCCCTCCCAGCATCAGAGTCTTTTCCAGTGAGTCAACTCTTCGCATGAGGTGACCAAAGTACTGGAGTTTCAGCTTTAGCATCATTCCTTCCAAAGAAATCCCAGGGCTGATCTCTTTTAGAATGGACTGGTTGGATCTGCTTGCAGTCCAAGGGACTCTCAAGAGTCTTCTCTAGCACCACAGTTCAAAAGCATCAATTCTTTGGCGCTCAGCTTTCTTCACAGTCCAACTCTCATATCCATACATGACTACTGGAAAAACCATAGCCTTGACTAGACGAACCTTTGTTGGCAAAGTAATGTCTCTGCTTGGTATCTTTAATTTTCTTGAAAAGATCAGTAGTCTTTTCCATTCTGTTGTTTTTCTCTGTTTCATTGCACTGATCACTGAGGAAGACTTTCTTATCTTTCCTCGGTATTCTTTGGAACTCTGCATTCAAATGGGTATACCTTTCCTTTTTGCCTTTGCCTTTCACTTCTCTTCTTTTCTCAGCTGTTTGTAAGGCCTCCTCAGACAACCATTTTGCCTTTTTGCGTTTCTTTTTCTTGGGGATGATCTTGATCATTGCCTCCTATACAGTGTCACAAACCTCCGTCCATAGTTCTTCAGGCACTCTATCAAATCTAATCCTTTAAATCTATTTCTCACTTCCAGTGTATAATCATAAGGGATTTGATTTAGGTCATACCTGAATGGTCTAGTGGTTTTCCCTGCTGCTGCTGCTAAGTCACTTCAGTCGTGTCCGACTCTGTGTGACCCCATAGGCGACAGCCCACCAGGCTCCTCCATCCCTGGGATTCTCCAGGCAAGAATACTGGAGGGGGTTGCCATTTCCTCCTCCAATGCATGAAAGTGAAAAGTGAAAGTGAAGTCACTCAGTCGTGTCCGACTCAGAGCGACCCCAGGGACCTGCAGCCTACCAGGCTCCTCCGTCCATGGGATTTTCCAGGCAAGAGTACTGGAGTGGGGTGCCATTCAATTTAGTCTGAATTTGGCAATAAAGAGTTCATGATCTGAGCCAGAATCAGCTCCCAGTTTTGTTTTTGCCGGCTGTGTAGAGCTTCTCCATCTTTGGCTGCAAAGAATATAATCAGTCTGATTTTGGTATTGACCATCTTGTGATGTCCATGTTTAGAATCTTCTCTTGTTGTTGTTGGAAGGTGTTTGCTATGACCAGTGTGTTCTCTTGGCAAAACTCTGTTATAGCCTTTGCCCCGCTTCATTTTGTATTCCAAGGCCAAATTTGCCTGTTACTCCAGATGTCTCTTGACTTCTTGATTTTGCATTCTAGTCCCCTGTAATGAAAAGGACATCTTTTTTGGGTGTTAGTTCTAGAAGGTCTTGTAGGTCTTCATAGAACCGTTCAGCTTCTTCAGCATTACTGGTTGGGGAAAAGACTTGGATTACTGTGATATTGAATGGTTTGCCTTGCTTTATTAATACTTCAGTGTTAATAAGCCCCAAATAGAATCGCATTTGGATAAACACAGTCTTTTTGTAAAATACCAAAGTATTTTTTTGGTAAGGGGAAAGCAAAAACAAGTGGAAACTGTGTGTGTGGGCAATAAGATGTATGCTAGATTATTATATATATATTATTATATATATATTAATTAATATATATATAATATATCAATGTATTGTATACCTGTATTTTCATGCCATGAATCTCTGTGTTCGAAAAGTGATTAAAAACAAGATCCCTTTGGCAGTGTACCCTAATTTCAAACTAGATGCATTTTAGGCATGAACCTGCAGAGGTTTAAAACCTTGATTGCATGTTTTCTGCAGGGAATGGCTAATTCTATTGAAATAAGTATTGACTCTCTGAGCAATATAGTTTGCCATATGTTGACCATTATGGATAAAAACTTTGTAAAATTACTCCTTAGCAAGCATACTTAACCTAAATTGAACAGACCATAACCTCTATTACATAGACACACCAAAAAAAATGGTCATTTTGGCAGCTACTTTCCCCACTTGTAATTTGCTCCTTTTTATCTGCTCTTACTTTAAAAATTAGATAGTCTGGTCTGTCAGAGTTGTATCAAATAAGAGATTCCAAGATTTTAAATTTTACTGAAGGTTTAAACATTGATTGCATTTTTCTTTTTTTTGGCCTGTGACTCTTGAGGGAGACTAAATTCTGGGATTATTAGCTGAATTCTGGATTGTTAAAATGTGAACTGTGAGCGTTCAAGATAATGAAGGGAGAATCAGTTCAGTTCAGTCGCTCAGTCGTGTCCAGTACTTTGCGACCCCGTAGACTGCAGCACGTCAGGCTTCCCTTGTCCATCATCGACTCCTGGAGCTTGCTCAAACTCATGTCCCTCACGTCAGTGATGCCATCCAACCATCTCATCCTCTGTCGTCCCCTTCTCTCCTGCCTTCAATCTTTCCCAGCATCAGGGTCTTTTCCAGGGAGTCAGTTCTTCACATCATGTGGCCAAAGTATTGGAGTTTCAACTTCAGCATCAGTCCTTCCAATGAATATTTGACTGATTTCCTTTAGGATAGACTGGTTGGATATCCTTGCAGTCCAAGGGACTCTCAAGAGTCTTCTCCAACACCACAGTTCAAAAGCATCAATTCTTAGGTGCTCAGCTTTCTTTATAGTCCAACTCTCACAATCCATACATGGCTACTGGAAAAACCATAGCTTTGACTAGACGGACCTTTGTTGTCAAAGTAATGTCTCTGCTTTTTAATATGCTATCTAGGTTGGTCAAAACTTTTCTTCCCAGGAGGAAGCATCTTTCAATTTCACAGCTGCAGTCACCATCTGCAGTGATTTTGGAGCCCCCCAAAATAAAATCTATCACTGTTTCCATTGTTTCCCCATCTATTTGCCATGAAGTGATGGAACTTGATGCCATGATCTTCGTTTTCTGAATGTTGAGTTTTAAGCCAACTTTTTCACTCTCCTCTTTCACTTTCATCAAGAGGCTCTTTAGATCTTCTTCGTTTTCTTACGTAAGTGTGGTGTCATCTGCCTATCTGTGGTTATTGATATTTCTCCCAGCAATCTTGATTCCAGCTTGTTTTTCATCCAGCCAGGCATTTTGTATGATGTACTCTGTATATAAGTTAAATAAGCGGGGTGACAGTATCATGCAGGCAAAGTGCTGGTAGTAGTTTGAATTTATTCTCCGTTTCTTCTAAGATATTTAGATATCTAACCACATAATGATAACTTTAATCACTATTTCAAGCCTTTATTTTTAAAATAATTTAGGAATCATTTATGACTTTGTAATAAAGTTTGGAAGTATTCCTGGAATGAATTAAAGAACTACTTTGAAGTAATGTTTTGCTGCTTTTATCTAATCATCTACCCACTTTAACAACTCAGCATCTTACTGTTGTGTTTATATGTGCTTTCCTTTAATTATTTTGTTCAGAAGACTATATTTATATGATTTTTTTAAGTATCCAAAAAGTAGTTCAGTAAAGCTGATTTTTAGGTAGTTATAATAAATAAATTTAAAAGGTGAATCTTGGGAAAAAGATAGATGGATGGATGTACCAGTTGATCTCCATGGCTAAAGCTAGCAGTCTTGACTCTTAAATTGTGTGCAGAGATCCAAATTGAAAAGTTCACACCTCCGCAAGACTTTATACTTGATTAGGATAAGATAATTTGACTAAAAGGAAAGAAAACAATCTAATTAGAATAATGAAAGTTTTTAAGGTTGGCCATACCGTATTTATTGTATATGATTTGACATCTGATATGTTTCTTTTTAATAAATACTAATTTACTTAATGCTTTATTTAAAATACAACAGTTTTCTAAGATTGCTTTGATTATCTTCCAGCCTGTGGAGAAACTCCAGAACAGATTCGAGCACCGAGTGGAATAATCACGAGCCCAGGCTGGCCTTCTGAATATCCTGCCAGAATCAACTGTAGCTGGTTCATAAGGGCAAACCCAGGGGAAATCATTACTATAAGGTAATTTTGATACCTCCTTGTATTATTGTTTGATGTTTTATTACAAAATATAAATCCGCTTTCCAAATATCATCACTCAACATGCAGTATAAAAAGATGATTTTTAGAAAATAAATTGTATTTATCATTACCGTCTTGAGGGGAAGAATAACGGCCCATTCTTCCCCTTCTGTTAGGGCATGTGTTTTGAATATTTTCTAATGGTGATAATGAATTTGTGCTGAGCCATCCATATTCTTCTAGGCAATTTTTTAACAAAAGCTACATATCTGCAGAATAGTTTATTAGAGTCAAGAATAGAATCTTGGGCAATGAGACAAATAAACAGACTTACTATAATTCACTTGGATATCTAGCCCATAATCTTGGTCTTGAAAGTAGAGTCCTCTACCTTAGTGAATTAAAACATAGTTGTAGGCTATGCCTCTGTATATGTTACGTGTGTATAAAACTTGACGTAAGCTAATGATGGATAAATACTGTGTCTAGAAAAAGCTCATTTTTCATAACAGTGAGACAATAGATCATTTGTTAAGAATACAAAATGAAATATAATCCTAGGGAAAATAACCGTAAATTCTAAATCCTAAGAATAAATAAGATGTAAATAAGGAAGATTAAGAGTATTTTAAAGACATTTAAAATTGTAGAGAAAAACTGTGGGAATAAGATACTAAGGAGGAAATACCCAGTAGAACCAGTTATTGCTTGCTTAAGGAAATTATATTGGGGTTATTAGAGGAAAAAATTTGCCTGAAAGGGAGAAAAAAGTGCACCTAAACAGAGAACTATAACACAATTAAGAATGCCGTTTCGATCACAGAAGTATTACAAAGGCATCTTTGACAGTCTTTCATTATTTACATTTTTATGGATGAGAATCATGGAACATTAGATTTAAAAGAGACCTCGTAGATCATAGACACATATCCCTTCATTTTTACATTTTCAAAAAAGTGGGATTCTAAATTAAGCCTATGTTTGAACGTTTCCGTCTTCCTTTTTTATATTTATTAACTCATGAGGACCAGTCACGTGAGGAACACAGTTATTGTCTGTCCCCTTTTTTCTGTGGAAGCCATAAAACAGCAACATATGGTATGTTTTCCTTTGGTTCCTCTCTGCCCTGAGCCATAGCTTCTGGAACACTGAAGCTGAGCATCGGTGGAAGCAGTAACACTCCTCTGTGAGAAATACGATTCCCTTGCCTGATGCATGGGTGGGATGTGCCATGAAAGTTATCCTTCTGCAACTGTACCAACATTGGAATCTGAACAATATGTCTGTTTTCTGCTACTTACAGTATGACTTAAGTACAAATGTGTTTCCAAAGTAACATTTTACCATAGGGGTTCCAAATATTTTTTAAACATGAAACTAGCATTTTTAGAGATTTTTCTTCTTTTAACCTAAAATTTCAACCGCAAATTAAATTTGCAGCCTACCAGCTCAGTTCTGTAAAACTTGGCAATTCTTGCCAGCACAGAGGAGATGACATGGAGTACTGCCATCTGGTTCTGATCATGTGTTGGATCCTTGAGATGTCACAAAGCTACACTAAAAATCAAGCACAGTATTGAAATGCAGAGTATTAGAGGTGAGCCCAACACACCTAAAGGAAGATTTCCTAAATTCTGAACTGAGTTAACAAATTTGCATTTACACAGCCAGTCTCATAAAATAAGAAAGTAATTTTAGTAATTGTCCTAGTTCTTACTGAAACCATTATCATGATAATAACAAACTTTTAAAGATGACATATTGACATAATATGCAAAGAAAGTCAAGTTTCACTTGTGAATATTGGTGTAATATCTTAAAAAATAGTTCAAAAGAAATTTATACCATGATCAAATGAAGTTCATTTAAACACACAATTTAGTCAGTATTAGGAAACATTAAATTCATTTACCATATTAAGTCAGAGAAAAGGTATATGATTATCTAGACACAGGTTTTAAAACTTTTTGGTAAAATGAAAAACAACATGCATTCCTGAGTTTAAAATAATTAAAATATAGATAAAAGAAACTAAAATTACATGCTATAAACAAATAATACTTAGAACTCTCCTTGTAAAACTGGTTAAACTATTTAACCAGTTTATACGCATTTTTATCCTTTCCCTGGAAATCTGCTAGAATTCACAAAGGCCACCTTATCCTCTGTCTACCTTATCCACAGAGGATTGGATTCTGGTTCCCTGCTTGAAGCCAAGGACTAGGGTCAGGATATTTTGTTTAAGAAAGGAGACTGAAGAAGACTTCTACTAACCACTGCTTGAACTCTCATGGAGCTGAGAGCTTAGAAAGATAGGATGACATACCATAATAAATGAGAATTTAACTAAGTCCCTTACTGATTCTGTGACACGATTGTAATACTGCTCTGAACTGCCACGTTAGGGCTGGTTTTAGAAAGGAGACCTAAACAGAGGAAGTTACAGAGCAGATGCTGTGGGGGAATATAGGGGGAAAAAAATTAAAAACAGCACCAAAAATCCTCCTCAGAAGCTTGCAACCCCCAAATTTCTAGAATGTATGAAAAAATTTAATATTAATCAAAACAGCCAACAAAATCAAACTGTTAGTCACTCAATTGTGTCCAACTCTTTGTGACCCTATGGACTATAGCCCGTCAGGCTCCTCTGTCCATGGAATTCTCCAGGCAAGAATACTGGAGTGGGTAGCCATTCCCTTCTCACAGGGATCGAACCTGCATCTCCCGCATTGCCGGCAGATTCTTTGCCATCTCAGCCACCAGGGAAGCAACTTGGAACACAGATTTACTACAGACGTTTTACACTTTAATATACTGGAGTTTTTTTTCCTTAACCTTCTTTATGCCATGAGCACTTTGGTAGTTTGGTGAAACCTATAAATCCATTCCCAGAATATTTTTAAATGTATAGAATAAAACACATAGCATTACAAAAGAAACCAGTTATTCCTGAAACACAGCTATCAGATATTTTTACAAATACATATATGTTTATTAACAATTAGTGAGCAAGCCATGCTTTTAACAGTTACTATAATTTTAAAGTGGTTTTGAGTGTAAGTAGTTACTCTAGATATCTACTAAAACTGAAATGTAATATGAAATTTTCTATGATTTCTACTGGTGACAGTGTGAGAAGCATTATAAAAACTATTCATAGTATGTTTATTTTCTTTTTTTTTAATTTTATTTTATTTTTAAACTTTACAATATTGTATTAGTTTTGCCAAATATCAAAATGAATCCACCACAGGTATACCTGTGTTCCCCATCCTGAACCCTCCTCCCTCCTCCCTCCCCATACCCTCCCTCTGGGTCGTCCCAGTGCACCAGCCCCAAGCATCCAGTATCGTGCATCGAACCTGGACTGGCAACTCGTTTCATACATGATTTTTTACATGTTTCAATGCCATTCTCCCAAATCTCCCCACCCTCTCCCTCTCCCACAGAGTCCATAAGACTGATCTATACACCAGTGTCTCTTTTGCTGTCTCGTACACAGGGTTATTGTTACCATCTTTCTAAATTCCATATATATGCGTTAGTATACTGTATTGGTGTTTTTCTTTCTGGCTTACTTCACTCTGTATAATAGGCTCCAGTTTCATCCACCTCATTAGAACTGATTCAAATGTATTCTTTTTAATGGCTGAGTAATACTCCATTGTGTATATGTACCGCAGCTTTCTTATCCATTCATTATGTTTATTTTCATAAGTAAAGCAATGTTAATGAAATGTTAAATTTCAGTTACAGATGGGTGAAAATAAAATTGTCGATTTTTCTACAGAATTTGAGAATTTGAAAGGGGATTAGAAACACTGAATACTTGTAGTTGGACTTAATTAGACCAAAGCGTCCCTGGTGGCTCAGTGGTAAAGAATCCACCTACCAATGCAGGAGACGTGGGTTTCATCCCTGGATCAGAAAGATCCTCTGGAGAAGGGACTAGCAACCTGTTCCAGTATTCTTGCCTGGGAAATCCCATGGACAGAGAAGCCTGGCAGACTATAGTCCATGGAGTTGTAAAAGAATGGGACATGACATAGCAGCTAAACAACAACAACAAAGACCAAAGCAGAGGGAAAGAAACTTTTTTTAAAAACCTATTAATATAGGAGAATATAGGAAAAGAGGAAAATGAGAAAACCCTATCCCCACCCCAAATAGAATTAAAAAAAAAAACAAATCTCACTTAACATTTAGAAGATAGACTATCCAGTCAGGTTTATTGGTTGGTTAACTGGTATGATCCTTCTCTAATGGGCTTTAGGAACATACATAAAAGAGTACCAATACAGAAAATCTAAATAATGAAGATAGGAAAAGATAAGCTACGAAATACTGATCAGAAGAGAGCTAGTGTAGGAGGGTTAATCAGTTGTAATTGACTTCAAAACAAAATATTAATAACAAATGGAAGATAGAATCATGGTTAGATGTTCTGTACCTAATAACGCAGCCTGAAACCAAGCAAAAGCAAACTGTAGGGAATTACCAAGCAGATAATCTGACCACGTTTTCCTAGTCCACAATTACAGTGGAAGTTTGTAAACATATTTATCTGAATTTAAACAGGAAAACTGTAAGTAAAAATAGAGAAAATTTGATACTGATCCAGTAGACACATATATCACATATGTGTGTGATTTTTATACCTATCTCAGTGGATAGAGAATGCACATTCCTTTTAATGACATGTGCAACATTTATTTAAAAATTGATTATACATTAAATAACAAAGGAATTCTCGATGTATTTCCAGACTACATCATTCAGATTGTGTTCTCTGACCATAACACAGTTATATTGGAAAACAACAATTAAAAAGCCCATATGTTCAGAAACATATTCCTAAATAACAACTGCACCAAAGATGGAAGGCACAGTGGAACTCAAAATATTTTTAAATAGCTGTAATGAAAATATTAGATATTAAAACTGTTGAACTACGTTGAAACAGCAGTTAGTGAAAAATTTACAACTTTAGTGCATTGAATTAAAAATAAATGCATGGAGAGTAAAGTGGAAAATATATTAGCTCAGCATTTTCTCAAGAGTTTAGAATAAAAACTACAGGGTAATCTTTATTTACCAGAAAATAATTAAACAGAAAAAATGAATTAAAATTAAACAGAAAAAAATCTTTATTTATTAGAAGATAATTAAACAGAAAAAAAAACAAAAAACTGGTTTTCTGAAAAACTGAGTAAAATAAACAAAGACAGATCTCAAGGAAAGAGATCTGTATCTTTTTTTTAAAAAAAGATACAAAAATGTCTATAGTTATAAATACAATAATAGAGATTTTAAGTCACAAAGGAATATCGTGAATGGTTTATATTGATACTTTTATAAATTAGATGAAGTGAATCATTTCTGAAAGTGTGTTACCAAATTGATTCAAGAAGAATTAGAAAACTAACTAATGTAATAGTCATTAAAGAAATTAAATCAACAGTCAAAATAAGATTTTACACCCAGATAATTTTACAGGCAATACCAAATAAATAGAGAAAGAAATTTTCTTAACTTGCTAAAAGGTATCTGTTCAAAAATTTTAAAAATCAAACTTTTAATATTGAAGTTAAACACAAAGGACCAAAACAAGGTTACATACTTTCACTGCTTGTACTTGAACCCTCAGTCAATACCACACTCCAACAAATAGAGATTCGTGATATAAAAAAATGAAAAGGAAGACGTAAAACTCTTATTTGCCAGTATTACACTTACCTACAAAGAAAATCCAAACAAATTTAAAGACCATAGATACCAAAATTTAAACAGTTGTTTGAAAGTACTATGTGAAGCTTTGCCGTGATAAATTTTACTTTCAAGGGCAAATGACTTCTAAGAAAATTTAAATTATCAAAATTGACTAATTGAAAGTTTAGGAAAAGCTGATTAAACCAAAAAGCATGAAGAAATTGAAAATCTCTACCCTAAGTCGTCTTTACTGTGAAGAAGCACAAGGCGCAGATTTGTAAACAATCTGTTACATAAACTATTACAAAGCATAAAAAAAGAAAAACTGAAAACTGTTTCTCCTTATAAATGTGTTTTAAGCACTCTAAATGAATATTGGAAAACAAAATCCTCATAGTGTATACATGAAGAGACAACTACTGATTATTTCTTTTGTTCTAGGTCAGGTCCCTGATTTCATGAATCTTAAACATTTTAGTTGATTAAAAGTTGGGAGTTCCCTGGTGGCTTAGTGGTTAGAATTCCAGGTTTTCCCTGCCATGACCCAGGTTCAATCCCTGGTCAAGGAACTGAGATTCCACAAGCCACCATAAACATTAGGGGTGTATATATCTTTTCTAATTAATGTTTTGTTTTCTTCCATAAATATCTAGGAGTGAAATTGCTAGATCGTATGGTAGGTCTATTTTTAGTTTTTTGAGGAACCTCCATACTGTTTTCCATGTGGTCCCACCAACAGTGCACAAAGGTGGTTCCCTTTTTTCCACATCCTGACCAACACGGCTTTGACAATAACCACTTTGACAGATGTGAGGCGGTATCTCATTGTGGTTTTGTGTTGCATTTCCCTGATGATTAGAAATGTTGAGCATCTTTTCATAAGCCTGTTGGCCATCGGTGTATCTCCTTTGGAAAAATGTCTGTTCAAATCCTCTGCCCATACTTTAATTGGGTTGTTTTTTTGATATTGAGTTGTATGAGTTCTTTGTGTATTTTGGATAATTAACCCCTTATTGGACATGTCATTTGCAAATATCTTCTCCCATTCAGCACAGCCACTGTGGAAAACAGCACGTAAGTTCTTCAAAAAATGAAAAACAGAACTACCACACGACCCTGCAGTTCCACTCTTCTTTCCCAAAGAAAATGAAAAAAATAATTTGAATAGATAAATGCATCCCAGTGTTCATAGCAACATTTATTTATAGTAGCCAAGACATGAAATACAGATAAATAGATAAAAATGATGTTGGGGTGTGTGTATGGTCGTGGAATATTTCTCAGCCATAAAAAATAATGAAATTTTGCCATTTCCAACAGTGTGGATAGACCTACAGGATATTATGCTTAGTGAAATAAGTCAGACAGAGAAAGACACATACTGTATATTTTTAGTTTATGTGGAATCTGAAAAATAAAACACATTAGTGAATATAACAAAACAGAAACATACTCACAAATACAGAGAACAAACTAGTGGTTACCAGTGGAGAGGGATAAAATAAGTGGAGGACTATTGAGGTACAAACTACTATATATAAAATTAAAAAGTTACAAGGATGTAATGTACAGCACAGAAGAATATAGCCAATATGTAATAATAATTTTATATGGAGTATAGGGCTAGTCAAGGCTATAGTTTTTCCTGTGGTCATATATGGATGTGAGAGTTGGACTGTGAAGAAGTCTGAGCGCCGAAGAATTGATGCTTTTGAACTGTGGTGTTGGAGAAGACTCTTGAGAGTCCCTTGGACTGCAAGAAGATCCAACCAGTCCATCCTGAAGGAGATCAGCCCTGGGATTTGTTTGGAAGGAATGATGCTAAAGCTGAAACTCCAGTACTTTGGCTACCTCATGCGAAGAGTTGACTCATTGGACAAGACTCTGATGCTGGGAGGGATTGGGGGCAAGAGGAGAAGGGGACGACAGAGGATGAGATGGCTGGATGGCATCACTGACTCGATGGATGTGAGTCTGAGTGAACTCTGGGAGTTGGTGATGGACAGGGAGGCCTGGCACGCTGCGATTCATGGGGTCGCAAAGAGTCGGACACGACTAAGCGACTGATCTGATCTGATCTGATAAGCTATAAAAATATCAAGTTACTATGTTGTATCCCTGAAACTAATATAATGTTGTAAGTCAACCATACTTCAAAAAAAAACCTAAGTAACAGATACCATTAAGAAAGTGAAAAAGCAACCCATGGATAGAGAAAATATTAGCAATACACATATCTAATAAAGTACTTGGATCCAGAATGTACAAAGAATTTTTATAGCTCAAATTTTTTTAAATGGACAAGAGACTTGAACAGACACTTCAAAGAAGATATAAGAATGTCCAATAAGCACATGAAAAGATGTTCAACATCATTGGTGTTTCAGGAAATGCACATAAAACAACCATGAGAGATGCCATTTCATGCCCAGTAATGGCTGAAATTCAAAATACTTTTAGCACCAACTAAATTTAGCATCAAATTCAGCACCACAGGTAGCACCGACTACTGGGGAGAGTGTGGGTGTGAGTGGTTGTACATCTTGTGTAACCTACATACCTCAAAAAGATACATTTAAAAGTGAAAGTGATAGTTGATCAGTTATGTCCAACTCTTCACGACGCCATGGACTGTAGCCCGCCAGGCTCCTCCGTCCATGGAAGTCTCCAGGTAAGAATACTGGAGTGAGTAGCCATTACCTTCTCTAGGGAATCTTCCCAACCCAAGGATCGAAACTGAGTCTCCTGCACTGCAGGCAGATTGTTTACTGTCCAAGCCACCAGGGAAGCCCCACATGTTTATAAAGAGCTCTTGAAGAAGAATACATTTCAGTGTACGAAGGGTTTAACAGTGTGATTCACAGGAAAAGAAATAGAAATATCTAATAAACATAGGAAAAGTGTTTCAATCTCAGTAAATAAGGAAATGGAGACTAGAACAATGATAAATTTATTTTATGCACCTAATTGGAAACAAATCTTTGGAAATAAAATGTTTCCTTTTGCCAGAGTTGTAGGGTATAAGGTATTTTTTCACACACATTCAGTGGAATTGTGAGTTGGTATAAACATTTTCTCAATGCCACCATCAACTTTAAAGTGGAATTGTATGCTTGGATCTAACAATTCTACTTGTAGAAAAAGCTGTCCTACAGAAATACTTGCTTATGTGTGTATGGAGAGAACATGTATGAGAATTCCTTAAAGTATTGTTCATAATAGTGAAAAACTGGAAGCAGTCAAAGTGTCAGCCTTTGTTCTAGTTACTCAGAATATTTAAAGAGGAAATAGCCTGGTGTAATAATCCTCGGATAATTAACTTTATCATCACTTGGCTTAAGGCAGAGGCAAGGAATCTCATTTTTTGGCTAATTTTTTATGTGCTTCTTATTTGTTCTGTCCTCTGCGTACATGCTCGGTTCCTCAGCCATGTCTGACTTTTTGTGACCACGTGGACTATAGCCCATCAGGCTCCTCTGTCCGTTCTTACCAGCCAAGAATAGTGGAGTGGGTTGCCATTTCCTCCTCTAGGGGATCTTCCCAACCCAGGAATCAAACCCACGTCTCTAGCATCTCCAGCATTGACAGGTGGATTCTTTACCACAGAGCCACTTGGGAAGCCCCTTTCTGTCCTTTATTTGTGCCCGTGTTTTACAAACTATAAAATAACATTTGGCTATAAATCATTTACGTAGAAAAGTATTCCCAAACTCAGGGACTTGTCACTGAAGTTTTTTGTTTGTTCATTTTTGACTTCTTTATTTGGCTCAGGTTGGTGCTATTTGCTCTCCTGAAAATGTAACCTATAAACTTTTTATTACGCAAGCAGATTAACCAGTCTAATCTAAGGGAAGGCTGACTTCCTCTGTGTCCTTCAGTTCATTGAATATGGAGTGGTGTTTCTGGTCCAAACAGAGAACAATTTAGAGTATTAGAAATTAGAAGTGGTCCTTCCTAAAGACACACAGGGAGAAGAAAAAGGTGCCGTGCCAACTATCTCCTGTTTTTTTAGCATTATTTTGGAACTTTGTGTTACTTATGAAGAAGTATTATTCTGGAATCTGGGAAAGATATATAAATATTAGGAACAGAGAAGTATTATTGTTATTATTTTTTGATGATACAGTTGTGTACTAAGAAGAGCCAGGAGAATCAGTGGATATTTAGAGGCTTATAATAAAGTTCTCGGTTATTTTGATTTTTTTTAATGAAATTTTTTTCCAAAATTTCCTTTCAACAGCCTTTTCTGACTTTTTATTTGTAGTTTTCAGGATTTTGATATTCAAGGCTCCAGAAGATGCAGTTTGGACTGGTTGACAATAGAAACATACAAGAATATTGAAAGCTACAGAGCCTGTGGTTCCACAATCCCACCACCGTACATTTCTTCCCAAGACCACGTCTGGATCAGGTTCCATTCCGATGACAGTATCTCTAGGAAGGGTTTCAGGCTGGCATACTTTTCAGGTGTGTTTTTATATAAGAAGAAAGGTTTGGAACAGAATTCTATCATATTAACTCCTCAGTCACTTCAGGACTTGCCTTCTAAACAACGTCCATTTTATTGTGACTAAATACCAAGACAGCTGAGATTGCAGAATTCGAGGCAAAAGGTTCAGGTGCCCTAGAGTTAGGTCTCCAAAAGGCATTTTGTATAATCCTAATAGAATGTTTAATTTTACACACTAAAGTCAGTCTTTTTAAATATTTTGAATATATTTATTTTACAAGAAACTTTTTTCCCCTCAAGTGTTCACCCGTATCCTGCATGTTATTTCAGAATGTATTTTTGTGTGTTACCATTATCTTTACACCTTCAAAGAAAAGACACAATCAATTTTACTTTCATAGTTTGTAGTATCAGAAGTCTTCTTTTGCTGGTTCTTAAACTTTATCTGAATAGTGTGACCAGATCATAAAAATATGAAGAACTCAGAGCATTAGAGTCCCGTAAATTTTTGCTGAAAATAACTTTATATTTTTCTGAAATTAACATGGTCACCTTTAGCAACATATGCTACTTTTTCTCTTTTTTATTAAAAGCACATCTTTGTAATAATTACTTTGATTCTGAAGCATTTTCTGTCACCTATTTGCCAGAAAATAAGTTGTTGATGGAGAGGAAAGCCTTGGGCTGACATCATCAGTGTGGACTGTAGGATGCTAATGTTTAGTTTTCTTTCCCTGTCTCATTCTTGATATATATTTAGGATAGTCTACTAAACAATTAGAATTCTATGAACATTTCAGTTCTTTTCTCTCTCCTTCCCCCTACTCTTGAGTCTAGATAATGGACTTGCAAGATATTGCGTATATGTACATAAATATATATAAATAACTAAAAAAGAATATTAAAATGGATTTGAAAAGGTGATTATTATGGAGGAGTTTTTCTTAATTTCAAAACGTTTATTCAGTAGGGTATTTAAAATTCTTAGGCATATATACTACTGGCGCATATATCTTACATCACTTTACTAAATGTTCTGTAGCAAAGCAGCTTCTGCAAAAACAGAATCAGTCCTTTATCTTTAGGTCAGCTGTAGAGATCTTCATGGAACAAATCATAAGTATTATTTAATTAAAAGTTTTAGTAATCAGTAAGCCAGTATTAATTAAATTTTTTGCTTAAGCCCAGCTATCACCTGAGCTAATTAACATTTACGATAAAAATACCACTTGCTGTTACATATCCTTTAAAGAATATGTTTTTTTTCCCTCCTTACCTCTCCATCTCCCTCCTCTCACTGACCTCCCAGGGAAATCTGAAGAACCAAACTGTGCTTGTGACCAGTTTCGCTGTGGAAATGGAAAGTGTATACCAGCAGCCTGGAAATGTAACAACATGGATGAATGTGGAGACAGTTCTGATGAAGAGATCTGTGCCAGAGAAGCAAATCCTCCAACATCTGCCTCCTTCCAGCCCTGTGCTTACAACCAGTTCCAGTGTCTGTCTCGGTTTACCAAAGTCTACACCTGCCTTCCCGAGTCTTTAAAATGCGATGGCAACATTGACTGCCTTGACCTCGGAGATGAGATCGACTGTGATGTGCCCACTTGTGGGCAGTGGTTAAAATATTTTTATGGTACTTTTAATTCTCCCAATTATCCAGACTTTTATCCTCCCGGAAGCAATTGCACCTGGTTAATAGACACTGGTGATCACCGCAAAGTCATCTTACGCTTCACAGACTTTAAACTTGATGGTACTGGTTATGGTGATTATGTCAAAATATACGATGGATTAGAGGAGAATCCGCACAAGCTTCTGCGTGTGTTGACTGCTTTTGATTCTCACGCGCCTCTCACTGTAGTGTCTTCTTCTGGACAGATAAGGGTCCATTTCTGCGCCGATAAAGTCAACGCGGCCAGGGGCTTTAATGCTACTTACCAGGTAGATGGCTTCTGTCTGCCGTGGGAGATCCCCTGCGGAGGGAACTGGGGCTGCTACACCGAGCAGCAGCGCTGTGATGGCTACTGGCATTGCCCAAATGGGCGGGACGAGATCAACTGTACCGTATGCCAGAAGGAGGAGTTCCCGTGTTCCCGGAACGGCGTCTGCTACCCTCGCTCCGATCGCTGCAACTACCAGAACCACTGCCCAAATGGCTCTGATGAAAAAAACTGCTTCTTTTGCCAGCCAGGAAATTTTCATTGTAAAAACAACCGATGTGTGTTTGAAAGCTGGGTGTGTGACTCTCAGGACGACTGCGGCGACGGCAGCGACGAGGAGAACTGCCCGGTAATCGTGCCAACCCGGGTCATCACCGCCGCCGTCATCGGGAGCCTCATCTGCGGCCTGCTGCTGGTCATTGCCTTGGGGTGCACCTGTAAGCTTTATTCTCTGAGAATGTTTGAACGAAGGTCAGTATCAAGACAGAGCTATGGTGTTGCATGCTCTGTACAGTAAAAACATGGCCCAGATATTTACAACACATTTTTTAAGGAGATGAGCAATATATTTTTGTTACACTATTGGAGACAGAGCTACCTATTGTCTGTGATTTATAAAATTACAATGAAAAGCATATGACTCAGAAGGTTAATAAGCACATTAAAAAAAACAAACACTTAAGAGTTAATGAGGTGAGAAAAGGCAGTCTGTAGTGTTTTCAGATTAACGTGTTTTATAGGAATTCTGCAAGCTGAAATTCTTGGTCATGGTGCTTTAACCTGAGTTTTTATAAATATTAATTCAACAATTCCAGACATTTGAGAGCCTTCTATGTGCAAAGCAGCATATGGGTGAATAGAGCAAGGAGTAGGAGTAATCTCACAGGCAGTTTACAGTTAGAAGGAAGGAACTGGTGGGTAGGATTAAATGACAAAACATATAAATGCTGTAAGAGCTATAAAATAAAGTGGTATAAAAGTCAGAGAACCTCAGTTAAGTAAGAAATGGTTCAGCGTGAAAGGGTGGCCCTCAGGGAGAGCCGTCTTCCACGTGGCAGAGGAGAGACCTGGAGAAGTTGATGGCAGAGAGGTCTTCTAGAAAGCTCCTGTGGAGACCATGACCATCAGCCCCAGAAGAGTTGCAAGTAATACATACAACAAAGAAGTCACATACCAGACAGCCAAGAACAGATGCACAGTATCAAAACAACCATATGCTTCTTACTTGGCATAAGTGGCCAGAAATGTTTTACTACATTGCAACATGAAACCAAGTAAGCAACATAAAGAGTGATAAAGAACCCACCTGCAGTGCAGGACATGTAAGAGACCTGGGTTTGATCCCTGGGTAGGAAAATCCCCTGGAGGAGGGCGTGGCAGCCCACTCCAGTATTCTTGCCTGGAGAAGCCCCATGGACTGAGGAGCATGGAGGATTACAGTCCATAGAGTCGCAAAGAGTCGGACACGACTGAAGGGACTTAGCGCGTGCACACGCGCGTGCACACACACACACACACACACACACACACACACAGAAGACCAGAGGTCTTGAGTTTAAGAACAGGTTATTACACACACACACACAGGTCTTGAGTTTAAGAACAGGTTATTCCAGAATGGGTTTTGGCAACTCATTTCACTGTTTTCCTTACCTAAAAGGTAAATATGTTGGACTTGACGAATAAAGTATCTTCTAAGAATATTCACATACTTTCACCTCAAGCCCCTCTGATCTCAGAAGGGTAAAGATCTAGTAGTTTTATCTTTTACAGGGATATTTAATATATTAAAACTTAGTGATCCAGGCCCCTAGTGTAAAACCACATGAGGCTGGACTGTCCGCTTCATCTCTGGGTTCTCAGTGTAGGGTAGTATAAATACTCACCAAATGTTGACTGATTCTGCTTGACAAATGAACAAATATATTAAAATTCAGATTGTTTTAATTGTTGATAATTAAAGAATTACTGTTTTGGCTTGACCTTTTTTTTTTTTTTTTTTAAACTCCTTTCATCCCTCTGTTTGTCTCAAAGATCATTTGAAACACAGTTGTCCAGAGTGGAAGCAGAATTGTTAAGAAGAGAAGCTCCTCCCTCTTATGGACAATTGATCGCTCAGGGTTTAATTCCACCAGTTGAAGATTTTCCTGTTTGTTCACCTAATCAGGTATGTTACACTTTGTGATTTCTGTTTCAGTACCTCTTAAAATGAAGTCTATACTTATATGTAATGGTGAAGGACCCTCGATTGTGTCAGAATTTTTGCAGTTGAGTCAAGAATTAAATAAATGGAAGATTTGAAATTATATGGTTGACTCCTGAACAGTGTGGGGGTTAGGGGCGTCAGTGCTCCATGCAGGTGAAAATTCACATGTAACTTTAAAGTTGAGCTTCCCAGGTGGCCCAGTGGTAAAGAATCCACCTGCCAATGCAGGAGATGTAGTTCGATCCCTGGGTTGGGAAGATGCCCTGGAGAAGGAAATGGTAACCCACTCCAGCATTCTTGCCTGAGAAATCCCATGGACAGAGGAGCCTGGTGGGCTACAATCCATGGGGTCACAAAAGAACTGGACATAACTGAGCAACTAAACAACTCTATAGTCAGCCTTCTGTCTAGAGTTCAGTGTCCACAAATTCAACCAGCTATAGATGGTGTGGTGCTGTAGTATTTGCCATTGAAAAAAAATCCGTAAATAAGTGCACCTGGGCAAGCCCATGTTTTTCATGGGTTTACTCTAGTTGTTTCCTTATATTTTAACAAATTCAAAAGTATAGTTTTCATTCTTTACTTCTTATTTGGTTACATGATTCTTAAGCATTTTAATGTTTGCTGCTGCTGCTAAGTCACTTCAGTCATGTCCGACTCTGTGCGACCCCATAGACGGCAGCCCACCAGGCTCCCCATCCCTGGGATTCTCCAGGCAAGAACACTGGAGTGGGTTGCCATTTCTTTCTCCAGTGCATGAAAGTGAAAAGTGAAAGTGAAGTCGCTCAGTCGTGCCTGACCCTCAGCGACCCCATGGACTGCAGCCTTCCAGGCTCCTCTGTCAGTGGGATTTTCCAGGCAAGAGTACTGGAGTGGGGTGCCATTGCCTTCTCCGATTTTAATGTTTAGGATGTGCTTAGTCACTCAGTCTTGTCTGACTCTTTGCGACCCCATAGACTGTAACCCACCAGGCTTCCCTGTCCATGGGGTTCTCCATGCAAGAATAGTGGAGAGGGTTGCCATACCCTTCTCCAGGAGATCTTCCCTACCCAGGAATCGAACCCGTGTCTCTTATATTTCCTGTATTGGCAAGTGGGTTCTTTACCACTAGCGCCACCTGGGAAGCCCTAATGTTTAGAATAATTTAGTACACTGAAATTCAAAAGTAAAGTCTGACAACTTATTTTTTACTTGAACTATTTCAAAGATTTAAGATAAATACTAAAGTTGATATGCTTAGAAATACGTTAGTAACATGCAAGATTAAAATAAGTCATTGAAATGAAGTTAATATTTCTACCTGCCTTGAGAGAAAACCTCTTCACAGCTGAATTTTACAGTGCTTAAAAATCCATATCATTTTCTTTAAATAGTGACTCATTCTTTTTTTAAATTTTTTTAGTTTATTTGGAGTATACCCAGTTAACAATGTTATGAAAGTTTCAGGTGGACGGCAAAGGGATTCAACCATATATATTTATGTATCCATTCTCCCCCAAACTACCCTCCCATATAGTCATTCTTTATTAATGTTGCTGAATTCTTTAAATTTTTGTTAGCAATTTTTTATTGAAGTATAGTTTATTTACAGTGTTGTCTTAGTTTCCAGTATACAGCAAAGTGATTCAGTTATGTACATAGTTATATACATTCTTTTTCATATTTTTTTCCGTAATAGGTTATTACAAGATGTTGAATGTAGTTCCTGGCAATTGCTTTTTAAATTTCTTTTTCAATTCTTAAAGTTGTGCCAGGGTTCATAAGGCCATAAAGGTTTATACATTTAAAATGTAAATTCATCATGAAATAATTCTAAAAATTGTTCCCAGTATCAGAATTAAGAAAAATTGTTGGACATTGTTTTCCCAGTGATTGAAAGTGAAAGTCACTCAGTTGTGTCTGACTCTTTGCAGCTCCATGGGATAGTCCATGGAATTCTCCAGGCCAGAATACTTGAGTGGGTAGCTGTTTCCTTCTCCAGCGGATCTTCCCAACCTAGGGATCAAACCCAGGTCTCCTGCTTTGCAGGCTGCTTCTTTCCCAGCTGAGCCACCAGGGAAGCCCAGTGATTAATTCCATTCAAAATGAAAGTCCATTTCCTTTTTGGTAAATGAGATTTCTGATTGCAATCTGTCACCTTATTTGAGTCTTTTTAGGAAATCTTTGTGAGAATTTATAGTTTTAAAACATTTCTCTGGATATAATTTGCTAAGTAAATAATTCAGAATTTCCACTGGTTAAAATTCTGTGTGCAACATAGGAAGAACCTTTGTGGCTTTTTCATAGTATATTGTTGGTCCTGCCATGGGGAAGGGTTCTTTTTTAGGGAGGAATTCAGAGAATGGTTAATTCCATGCATGCCCGTCTACCATCTGTCACCCACCACCAGTATACCTTGAGGGTACCTTCAAGAGTTTGGTCAACTGTGAGTTACAAGGAGCATAGTCCACATATGATAGCCCTCACTTCTAACACCAATTAGAATCATTGTAAGTTCAAGGGCTCCCAAAACCATCCTCAGGTTGATAATTCACTAGAAAGCCTCAGAGCTCATTGAAAGCTGTTACATACCATGGTGTAACTTTTATTGCTGGGAAAGGACCCAAATTAAATCAGCCTCAGGAGAATACCAAGCATTAACCCTTCCAATTGTCTTTTCCCCATAATGTCAGGACAGTGTAACTCTCTCAACACCAGTGAATGGCAGTATGCATGAAACATTGCCATCCAGGGAAGCTCACCCAAACCTGGTGTCCAAGGATTTTATAGGAGCTCCATCACATAGGCACAGTTCATCGCACACGTGACTGATCCTGGTCTCTAGCCCTTCAGAGATTGACTGATTCTGCTGATTGAAAGCCCTCACCCTGCATCACGTTTGTGTGGCTCAGAGCCTCCACCTGAAACACACTGTTACTCTCTGGCTGGCCCAAGGCTCCACGCAATGACACTTCCAATAAGGGTGACATTCCAGGGATTGAGATCTCTTCCCAGAAGTAAAGGGCAAAGGTCAGACTTCACTTAGGGTAAAATTTCATTAACTCCCCATAACAGCTTTCCTCTTGGATTATAATTTACCCTGAGAATTTTGATTCAAAAAAGTTTTAAAATAAAACATGTTTGTAAACTAGATTTTATTCAGTTAATGAGATTAAATTCTCAAGTTTGAAACTTTTGTTAATAAAGTATCAAGTATCTATATTAGTTCTTAAAAAGAATTATTTTCTGAATTACCATCTCATTCAAAATAGCGATCCTTTCTGAGGCATGCTTGCTTTCTTCTTCTTCATAAACTGAAGAAGTGTATGAAATTATTCCTAAAACAATCATGAGATCCCCTTGTAGAACTGAATGGGCAGTCATTTAATTAAACAGACTTTGAAATGAGTAGAGAACTTCATCTCACTGTGGCAGACTATATTGGTAAAGTCGGCTTTGAAGTGTGCTGAAGGCGTTGTGGATCTCAGCTGCCTAAGAGGGGAGGATAGCTGAAGAGCCTGTATTCCTTGCTGGATTTAATGACAGTGCTCACACAAAGCCTTAGAACTTGAGCCAGATGAGGAGAACCAGATCTGTGGAGTTCATAGGGATGTGAACCACTTTTGGTTTATATTCATAATTGGTGAAAAATCTTACTGGCATACTAAATTTATATATGCTGATATTCAGATTTCTTATTGACAATCTGTTCTTTATTAAGGCAAGACTATGAGATATTCCTATGATAGTAGCTTCTTAGCTTTCTGTGAATTATATTTCAGGAATTATGTTCAAAAAGTCTATATGGAAATCACAAATAAATGCAGTACCAGTCACAGAGAGAGATGGAGAACATACTATCACATTTTCTTATTCTCTTCCCTTCTTTTCTTCTGTGAGGAGGAGGGGCAAGAGTCATTCATTTTGGCAGATAGAAGCTGCCATTTGAAAGGGAGTATATCAACTTACCATTGTTTCTTGGATATACTATGTTTTAAAAATACTAAATGCCAGATTGATGAAAGCTGTGTTTGTTCCAAGTTTGATTACTCCTTTTTATAACCACTAGATGGAGCTTAAAGACTATTTTTATAACAGTAGCTTGTTGGGTTTTTGTGTTTTTTTAAATAATTGATAGTCATTCATCTACAAAAAAAGTAAGTTTTTCTTTCAGTTGAACAATATGGTCACCTCCCAAATGCACTAGTTAAAAATCATCAGTTTTCAAAGAATAAGGTTATAATTTATGTTTAACATGACAATAAGACTTAAATCTTTTAAGACTGAGAAGAAACCTAAATGTATCAGATACCATTGACTAGTGCTATAAACAAATTATTTTCTTTGACTTTCTGTTTTCTGTGCTGCATTACAAATATAATAATTCCTCTGTTTATGGTAATATAAATAAATTTTCTCAGTATCTACTCATCCAACAAATCCTTGGTTTTGACCTTTTAAATCAAGTCTGATTTGTTCTCTTCTAAACAAACAGATAAACAGCCTGGTTTTCACACTCCTGTAAGTCATTTAGAGAATTATGGTAGAGATTATTCTATGCTCCTAGCTAAAGAAGTATCAAATAATTTCATTTTCATCTTTGGTACATTTCTAGGATTGGATTACTGTGTGAAGTTTTAAAACAAAATTGCTGTTGTGATTGACATTATCATTTTAAAGTTCATATATAAAGTATCAAGAAAATCTTAAACACAGTGAACAGTGGTTCCAGTTATAGGTTAGTTTCTGGAGTGGGATGAACCTGTATTAATGAGAGAATTTAATTTATCTTTCATAGACCCTAACAATGAGTAATAGAATTTTTACCCACAACACAGTTTTAATACCTTGTTTTCAGCTGTCTTAAGATTTTTTTTTTTTTTTTTTTGCAGGCATCTGTTTTGGAAAACCTGAGGCTGGCTGTACGGTCTCAGCTTGGATTTACTTCCATCAGACTCCCTATGGCAGGCAGATCCAGCAACATCTGGAATCGTATTTTTAATTTTGCAAGGTCACGCCATTCAGGGTCATTGGCTCTGGTCTCAGCAGATGGAGATGAGGTTGTCCCTAGCCAGAGTACCAGCAGAGAACCTGAAAGAAATCATACTCACAGAAGTCTGTTTTCCGTGGAGTCTGACGACACAGACACAGAAAATGAGAGAAGAGATACGGCAGGAGCATCGGGTGGGGTTACAGCTCCTTTGCCCCAAAAAGTCCCTCCCACGACAGCTGTAGAAGCAACGGTGGGAGCAAGTGGAAGTTCCTCCACTCAGAGCACCCGAGGGGGTCACACAGAGACCGGACGGGATGTGACCAGCGTGGAACCCCCCAGTGTGAGTCCAGCACGGCACCAGCTCACAAGTGCGCTAAGTCGAATGACTCAGGGGCTACGCTGGGTACGTTTTACATTAGGGCGATCAAGCTCTTCGAATCAGAACCAGAGCCCTTTGAGACAGCTTGATAATGGGGTAAATGGAAGAGAAGAAGATGATGATGTCGAAATGCTAATTCCAGTTTCTGAAGGAGCTTCAGACTTTGATGTGAATGACTGCTCCAGACCGCTTCTTGATCTTGCCTCCGATCAAGGGCAAGGGTTCAGACAACCATATAGTGGAACAAATCCTGGAGTGAGGCCAAGTAGTCGTGATGGCCCTTGTGAGCGCTGTGGTATCGTCCACACTGCCCAGATCCCGGACTCTTGCTTAGAAGCAACGCTGAAAACTGAAACGAGTGATGATGAAGCTTTGTTACTTTGTTAGGTACGGATCCCATCAGGGAGCTTGGGTACAAGTTGGAGCAATATCCATTCATTGTTTTGTAACTTTACAATTAAACTAGTTTTCATTTAAAAAGAAAAAAAAAGATGCAGGGTGATTTCTTATTATCATATGTTAGCCTGCATGGTTAAATTAAACAACTGTAACTCTATGAACTTTAGAGTTTACTATTTTAGCAGCTAAAAATGCATTATGTATTCAGATTGTTCAGTAATGTTTTTCCATTTGTTTCTAATTGTTTTCATTCTGGTACTGTGGTTAGCAGTAGAGATATGGCTGCTGAAACTCATTTGACTGTCAGTTTATCTATCCTATGTTAAAATATTTCTTTGTTCAGAATAATACCTTCTTTTAATTAAACCCTTTATGCTTTTGCCAACACATCTCGTAAGTTAATATACTAGATGTTAAGATTGTTGATATAAAAAGTAAAAATTCCTTATACTCATCTATTTTTATTTATATAACATTTGTCTAAGCATTATTGTATTTCATCATAACATGAGCTTGTCAAAGGGAAAAAAAAACTTTGTCTAAAATTTTTTCTCTCATGTTTGACATGCAATGATGTGAAATTTAGATAGTTAGATAAATTAATGGCAAAAAACAAAACTCTTTTATAGGTTTTCTAATGTTGACTTTAATATTCTAATATGGTACAGACCAAATGGTAAAAATCCCAAGTCATTTCTTTTTCATCTCTATTTAAGGACAAATTAAGCAGATGAAGATACTCTACTATGCATTAAATCTTGAACTTGATGTGTACAAAAACTGTACAAGATCAGTTCCACCTGGTAATGTCTTTCCCTGATACAGGGTTACGCTTGTATTGGACCTAGGGATTTGCACTAAAAATCATATTAAGGTCTCAGATGAGTTTAGTGCAGAAGCACTATCACTTTAAATACTATTATTTGCTATCATGATGACTATATTTCCATAGCTTTTTGGGGGGTTGACGGGGCATTTTTATTACAACTTGAGGTTGCTTTGCTGGTTTCATATTTATTTGTTGTATTTAAAGACTGCATTCTTGTAAGAAAGTGATTTTTTTCAATATATTTTATTCATGAGGGGAGGATCATGCTACATGAAAAGCAAATTAAGAAGTCATTCAGATCACCTCCCTTTTTAAAGTAAAGTGAATTGCAAAACCCCGCATATTTTTTTATTGTCAGTTCCCATTTATTTATTTTTTAGCTGTCTGTTTTAGTAGCTTAATGATTGAGTATGAAAAATGTATTTGTGTGTGATTATTGCTATTTATTAAATTTTAAATACTTTGCTGAATGTCATTTTAAAGCATGTTTGCGGTCTTGTGTATTTGTCGTGTTATGCTGTCAGGAAGAACTGACTGAAATGTTTTAATATGTATCAAAAATTAAAATTACTTTTTTTGTATTGCCTTGAGGTACTTTTTAACTTGAAGTTGCTGTTTATTTTTATTTGGTGTGTATACAAATTCAGGCCATGAAATATGCAGTATGTCTAGAAGAAAAATTAAAGGGAGATAGTCTTTCTTAACTCTCTTATCATAAAGTAGTAGCTTATACCAGTTCTCAAGGGTAAAAATCCCTAAGGATCTGAATATTATTTTGCCCTTGAAAAAATTGACGTATCTTAGAAGATTCAGTAACTCTAGCAGTTCTCTTTTTATATTATTTTCAGACATTTTAAACTCCTATGCAATATTTTACTGTCAGAATTTGGGTTACCAAATAAACCTTGTTTGGGTCCTACTAATTATATACTATTATGTATAGGTTTTTTGTTTTTGTTTTCTGGCATGTGTTTTTAATTTCTTTGTTTAAATTAACTAATACATCTTCTTGGTTTAAACATTAAAAAAATCAAGTCTGTCTCCTACTCCTGACACTCATCTTTTAGTTCCCTTTCAAAGAAAAAGGTACAAACACTACATTCTTATATCCCCCCCAGAAATACCATAAACATACATAAATGTATCCATGTGTATAAATGCTATATGATATAATATAAATTGTAACATACTATGCATTCTCTTCTGCACTTATTTTCAAAGGCAAGGTATATCTACTACTGTTTGAAGGTTAAAAGTAAAGTTGGGTATTTCTGTTTTTTGACTTTTCACGTTTAAACACTTGATCTGTCTTGAATTTAAGGCTCCACTTTTTTTTCCCTAGGTAACTACCTAATTACTGCAAGACTGTTTATTAAATCTATCCTTTCCTCACTTTTGCAAATGACCCTTTTATCATATTGCAGATTTTCATATTGTGTGGATATGTTTCTAGACTCCCATTCCATTCTCTTCAACTGACCTGCCTTTCTTTTTTTGTACCAGTCTTCCACTGTTTTAATAACTGTAATTTTTAAGTATTCCAATATTCTTGCTTATTCTTCCAGTTGAACTTTAGAACCAACTCTTGTGTTCCACCAAACAAACCCATAGGACTTTTTTTTTTTTTTTTTTTTGACAGTTTTATAGATCAGCTTGGGGAAATTTGACATCATTATCATGTTAAAAATTCTGTCTAAACCATCCAAAAATGGCTCCCATTTGTTCAAGTCTTTTTGTTGTTTCCTTTGAAGATGCTTCACGTTTTACTTTACTGAGATCTTGTAATGTTCTTCAAGAGTTCTAGGAAATTTTATTATTTTTGTTACCATTATTAAGGAAGTCCTTTTGATTTATAATTTAGTCTTATTTTAGTATATACAAAAGGTAAAATGTTTTCTACTCAGCTACCAGACTCTGATTTTCTTATGGTTTCTAATAGTACTTCACTTAATATTTTTGTGTTTTCCATTTATACAGTCATGTCTTCCAGTTTGCATACCTCTTTTTATGTCTTGCTTGCATTGTCTAGTATTTCTAGAATAATGTTAAAATATATTGGCTACAATGAACTGGGTTGAGATATATACATTTAGTTAATCATATTAAGGAGTATCTGTTGACCCCTGTTTTTTAAAAAAATTAGTCAAGGTTGCATGTTGAATTTTATCACATGCCTTTTCATTTTCTGTGGAGATGATCATATGATTTTTCTCCTTTGACCTTTTAATATGAGTTTTATTAATATATTTTGTACCATCCTTAAATTCCTGAAATAAACTCTACTTGACCATATGTATTACTCTTTCAATGTATTTCCAGATTATTCCATATTTTATTTAGATTTGCATCTGTATTCATCAGTGCAATTAGTCATGTGTGTGTGTGTGCATGCACCTTTGAGCACTACCTTTAAGAAGCTTTGTTATTGATTTTATGCTGGTAAATTGGAAATATTTTTCTTTCTCCTGAGTTCTGGAACAGTTTGCATAACAATGGAATTTTCCTTAAGATTTCAGTGAAATTACCTGGTGCTGGTCAATGTTTGGCAAATAGCTCTTTAACAGCTCTTTTGGTATTTATGGTAACTGGTGTGTGTAGTTTCTGTGTCTTAGCTAGGACCATCAACCATCCATATTGTCCAGGTTTTCAAGTTCATTTCCCAGTGGTGAGCAGAGTTACCCCTTCCTCTTTTGTGTGTGTGGCTCTTTCCCCTGAGTATGTATTATGCTTGCTCCCTTATTTTCTTAATTAAGATAGCTAGTAGTTGGCCTAATTTGCTGTTTTTGTTTGCTTGTTTCACCCCAAGTGGTATGCTTTGAGTGTCTCTTTTATTATTTTTCTGTTTTCCAATTAATTGATTTCCTTAAATAAATGTCCTACTTTTTGCTTTCCTTATTTTGTTGTTGTTTTTTTAACTCCTTGTTAGCATTCAATTTAATCGTTTTTATATTTTCTTAATTATTAATATGAGATTTAATTCTGTTCAGTTCAGTCACTCAGTGTGTCCAACTCTTTGCAACCCCATGAACTGCAGCACGCCAGGCCTCCCTGTCCATCACGAACTACCAGTTTACCTAAACTCATGGCCATTAAGTCGATGATGCCATCCAGCCATCGCATCCTCTGTTGTCCCCTTTTCCTCCTGCCCTCAATCTTTCCCAGCATCAGGGTCTTTTCAGATGAGTCAGCTCTTCGCATGAGGTGGCCAAAGTATTGGAGTTTCAGCTTCAGCATCAGTCCTTCCAATGAACACCCAGTACTGATCTCCTTTAGGATGGACTGGTTTGATCTCCTTGCAGTCCAAGGGACTCTCAAGAGTCTTCTCCAACACCACAGTTCAAAAGCATCAATTCTTCTGCACTCAGCCTTCTTTATAGTCCAACTCTCACATCCATACATGACTACTGGAAAATCCATAGCCCTGACTAGATGGACCTTTGTTGACAAAGTAATGTCTGCTTTTTAATATGCTGTCTAGATTGGTGATAACTTAATTCTGAGCACTGCTTAAATAGGCCAAAACACTTAGGTGTATTAGTGTTGTCATTACTTTTTTATTCCAGGTGTTCTGTTTTTATTTCCTCCTTAACCCACAAGTTGTATAAAAGAAGCCTTTTTTTCCTTTTTTTGCTATGTATTGTTTTTTGTTTTACCAAATAATAGCAGATTCGGTGTGGATATTGGTACTGTTTTCTGATTGCTTTATTCTCTTTTTTTTTTTTTTGGCATCAGAATCAGAGAATGTTATGTGTATTATATTTACTGTGGGGAGTTTATTATCTTTCCTTAACTTTTAATATCCAGGATCATTTTTTTTGACGTATATTCCCTGTTTACAGGATGTAGATTTTATTAGATATTACTCAGTATATCATGTACCATTTAGATCTTCTCCCCTGTACTCTGTCTTATCAGTCTGTCCGTCAGAGCTCCAGTGTTGGTATGAAGGAAGAGGGGCAACCACAGGGCTGTGTCACACAGGCTCAGAGGTCGCAGCCCCGCCTGAGCTCATGTCACTCACTAGGACTGAGAACATAAGCACGTGATGAGGGGAGTCTTCCAGCAAGACGTTGGGGTTTCAGCTGCTACTACTGCTTACCACTGTCATCCACTGTTAAGCTGGAAATAAGTGCATACGACGTTTAGAATAAAGGGAAAAAGCAGAGTGAATTCACTAGGTGTTCACTGAGTCTCTACCACAGACCCAGCGATGCTGCGGTGACCTGCCTGCTGCTCGCCACTCAAGTTGCTTGGCCATTCCCTCACCCTTCCTCCTGAGTTCCAGGGAGAAAAGGACTGCAGCCTGACCCATTTTACTCAAGTGGGCCCCTGTTTAAAAACTGATGGACATCTCTGCACAAGCTTCTTAGGACCTACTCTCAGAAGGGCCAAAATAACACTTCTACTGTATTCTGTTGGTCAAACAAACCACTAAAACCAACCCAGATTCCACAGAAAGACAAATAGACTCCACTCCATAGTAGACATAGCCAAGAATGTGTGACATCTGTAATCCATCTCAGGAGAGTACCTGATGCGTAAGAAACACCAAATTGCCAGAATTAATATCAAGCAGAAAAACAGTGCTACAGTCCCAGTAAGGGTCACTTGTGAACTTCCCTGGTGGTCTAGTGGTTGGGAGTCTGCCAGTGCCAGGGACACACTTCTGATCCCTGGTCCAGGAAGATCCCACATGCTGCAGGGCAACTAAGCCCACTCACCACAACTACTGAGCCCACACACCACCACTACTGAATCCAGTGCTCCAAAACAAGCCACTGCAGTGAGTGAGACGCCCACACTCCGAAACCCAGAGTAGCCTCCCCTCACTGCAACTAGAGAAAGCCCATGTGCAGCACAGAACACCCAGGGCAGCCAAGAATAAATAATGTTTTAAAAAAACATTTGCTAAAAGGATATCACATTAACTCATCTCCTCTGTCATATGTCAAGTACATTAATTGTGCATATCTTGGTTATTAGAAATACAACAATTAGCCTTAGTATATTTGGATGAGAAATCACAGCACTGGTGCAAATTTAGATAAGCACATTTAGGCAGTATGAATGTTAATGTTATTAATATTTTTCAACTAAGTTTATATGTTATTGTAACCTATGGCTTCCTTCATAGCTCAGTCGGTAAAGATTCCACCTGCAATGCAGGAGACCTGGGTTCAGTTCCTGGGTTGGGAAGATCCCCTGGAGAAGGAAATGGCAACCCACCCCAGTATTCTTGCCTGGAGAATTCCATAAACAGAGGAGCCTGGCGGGCTACAGTCCATGGACTCGCAAGAGTCTATAACATATTTTTTTATTTTTAGAGGCAATGTTGTGGATAAAAACAGCCACATTGCCTGCCCTACTCCTTCCTATCATGCAATCTTCAGTAAGTCCCTTAATCGCTCTGCACTTTAGATCTTCATCTATCAATGGGGATGACGGGCCTCTTGGAATATTACTGTATGTAAAGCTCTTGAAGCAGTGCCTGGCTCATCGTAAGGACTACATCTTTGCTATTACTGTCATTGAATGTTAAACAGAAAACATCTCTGAAGCTTGAATTAGATGAGATCTTGTATGTGAAAAGTCCAGAAATACTCATGGTTTCTGAAGATCATGAAGATGTGCTTCCTGGGTGCTTCTGAGGGCAACCACTTCCCCTAGGATCATGAACGTGAACCAGCAACCCAGAATAAACATCAGAATGGGAGCAAGAAAAGGGGAAAAGAAACCGTAGCAGCCCATTTGTGATGAGTTCAAGGGAGTTCCAAGACCCAAGAGACAGGACCTTGCTGAGCCTGGGATCTGAGGAAATTGCCATAGTGACTGAATCTGGAGAAGGGTCTTCAGGGGTCTCCTAGAACAGCAGTAATTTTAGATCACTTAGTCCCCTGTAGAAAGGATAATTAGTGGCTTCCCTGATGGCTCAGGTGGTAAGAGAATCTGCAATGCAGGAGACCCAGGTTTGATCCCTGGGTCCCTCCTCCCTGGAGGAGGGCATGGCAACCCACTTCAGTATTCTTGCCTGGAGAATCCCATGGACAGAGGAGCATGGCAGGCTACAGTCCATGGGGGTCACAGAGAATCAGACACGACTGAGCAACTAACTCTTTCACTAGCAAAGTCCAAATACTTTTTAAAAATTATTTCCTCTTGCTTCTTAAAAAGACTTTGTCAAAATGAAATTTCAAAGAGTGATTTCTACACCCTCGTGTTCATTGCAGCATTGTTTATAATAGTCAAGACACAGAAGTCAAGACATCAACACACGAATGGATAGAACAGTTTGGCATATACTTGTCATCGTTGTTCAGCTGCTAAGTCTGACTCTTTGTAACCCGTGTGTATGTGTGTGTGTGTCATATACTAAGTCTGACTCTTTGTGACCTCTTATGCGCGTGTGTGTGGCATATATATACTCAATGTATAAAAAATGAATAAGCAGTAACGTCAATCAAATAGAATTGGGAAACCAGAGAGGGAGCTCTCACATCCTGCGCTGATAGCAGAGCCTGGGGCAGTAAAGACTCCTCTCCTTTCAAGAACTCAGCCAGTGAAAAGCCATGGACTCTTGGTTTACTGAATCCAACTTCCTTTTCTTGTCTACAAAAGCATTCTCCTTCCCTTACCCTGCGAGACTTGCCTGTGGCTCACCATGGTTGGAGACTCAAATTGCAATCCTTTTTGATCCCAAATAAACCCGTCTCTGGTAGAGAAACATCTGACAGCCTATTTGTTACAGGACAACAAATGGAATTTTTTTTTTTTTAAGTCTCTCAGTCATGTCCAACTCTTCTGTCCATGAAATTCTTCAGGCAAGAATACTGGCATGGGTTGCCATTCTCCTCTACAGGGGATCTTCCCAACCCAGAGCTTGAACTCAGGTCTCCCACATTGCAGGCTGATTCTTCACTGTCTGAGCCACCAGGGAAGTGGCAACAAATGGAACTGTATTCCATGACATGAAAAAGAAGGAAATCCTGCCATTTGCAACACAATGAATGGACTGTGAGGATATTATGCTAAGTAAAACAGGTCAGAGAAAGACAAACACTGCATGATATCATTCATAGGTAGAATCTAACGAAGCATCTCACAGAAACAGAAAACAGATGGGTGGCTGCCATGAGCAGGGCTGCAAATGCAGGAAGACAGTCAAAAGGTACAAACTTCCAGTTACAAGATGAATAAGTTCTGGGGACAATGTACATTAACTATAGCATGCTGACCACGGTTAACAATACTGTACTGTGCACTTGAAAGTTGCTAAGAGAGTTCATTTTAAATGTTCTCACCATATACACATACACAAAGCTGTAATGGGGAGGTGATTGCTGCGTTAACTCACTTTATTGTGGTAAACATTCTGCAACATGTACATACATCAAATCATTCTGTGTAGCCCTTAAACTTATACAATGGTTATATGTCAATTATATTTCAATAAAGCTGGAAAAAATTCTCCTCAAGATCAGTATTGTGGATCTCACATTTTAAAAAGCAAAGCTATGGGGCTTCTCTGGTGGTCTAGTGGTAAAGAATACACATCAAAATTCAGGGGACATGGGTTTGATCCCGGTCTGGGAAGACCCCACATGCCGAGGGGCTACTAAGCCCATGTGCCACAACGACTGAGCTCACGCCCCACAATTACTGAAGCCTGCACCCTGAGAGCCTGTGTTCTACAACAAAAGAAGCCACCGAAATGAGAAGCCCGAGCACCGCAAGGAACAGTAGCCCCCTCTCGCCGCAACCAGAGAACGCCAGAGCAGCAGTGGCCACCCAGCACAATCAAACATAAATAAATAAACCTTTTTTAAAGTGAAACTATTAATAAGAAGAAAATGCTAGAATAGAAATGAAACCTTTGGTTAAAAATAACATCTGATGAGCACAGTGCTACAGACTTTACATGACCTACGTAATTTAAAGTATACAGCCCTTATGGGTTGCTACCACTATTCCAAAAAAAAAATCAAGAGGCATAGAATTAAGAAGGTTAACCAAGAATCCACAGATGACAGATGATAAAGCCAGAACTCAAATCTAGAGCAGTCTGGCTCCAAAGTACAAGGTTTTTAACCTTACTTTATTATATTCTTTCCTGGTGGCTCAGATGGTAAAGAATCTTCCTGCAATGCAGGAGACCCAGCTTTAAACCCTGGGTCAGGAAGATCCTCTGGAGAAGGAAATGGGAACCCACTCCAGTGTTCTTGCCTGGAGAATCCCATGGACAGAGGAGCCTGACAGGCTACAGTCCATGGGGTCACAAAGAGTCAGACACGACTGAGCAACTAACACACACTCATATTCTTTCTAATCAAGGGGGCACTTCCTTTATTTCCTTAAGTATTATAATATTGCTGAAAAATATTTTGCTAAGAAAGCTCAAAATAACTGGGAAGCCATAGCACTGTATGAGTGAGGTCAAAGGGCAGGAGTTTCTGGATGTATATATTAGTGTTGCTGGCAAAAGGGCAGAAGAAACCTCTGAGCTGTGGCATCTTTTTGTTCAAGGGGGACAATGATAGACACTGACATTGGCTGAATTATGTGCCCCAGAGATACCTGGATGTCCTTCTAGTCCCTGGAATGTTGCTTTCTATGGTAAAAGGGACTTTACAGAGGTGGCCAAGTGAAGGATTTACTGAAATGGAAAGATTATCCTGGATTATCTCAGTGGCACGTCCTGCAAGTTTCCCCCCAGGGCAGGTCAATGTTGGTGTGTTGGACCTGGACCCCCCACATTTCTTACCTTGTTAGAGGAAGGAGCTTTTTATTCAAGCTCATGCTATTAGCTATCTGAGGAAAAACGGATGACTCCCCAATATTTAGCTAACAGTCTGCATGAGCTTTGTAGCCCGCAGTCAGAAGTGCTAGAGGTGTAAAGAGTGATGGATGTGGGAATTTTATGATGGTAGGAGTCAATGCTCCTCTGTTTGTGTAACCTGAAGCCCAAGTGTGGCCAGGATTTGAACTTGGCATTAGAGTTTGGTCTCACATGAGTAAACTGAGTGTGTGCTTGGTTGCTCAGTCGTGTCCCAACTCTTTGTGATCCCCTGGACTGTACCCTGCCAGGGTCCTCTGTCTGTGGGATTCTGCAGATAAGATTACTGGAGTGGGTTGCCATATCCTTCTCCAGGGGATCTTCCTGACCCAGGGACTGAACCCGAGTCTCCCGTGTCTCCTGCATTGCAGGCATATTCTTTACCCGCTGAGCCATCGAGGAAACCCAGGTTCCAGAATGAGAGGTTTACCTCAAGCATTTACAGTTCAGTTCAGTCATTTTACCTCAAAAACTCCATTTGTTAAAGGGGAAAATAGTACTTACCTCAAAGAGGTGTTGTGGAGGACAAAGTAAAATAATGCATGTGAAGCCTTTGGCCCAGGACTAACTTGATTCCAGTACTCAGGAAACCTCAGCTTCCTCTTCTGGTATTTCCTCCCTCTGCCCAGGAGGTTCAAGGAAGAGCTCCCTCTAGAGGTGAGCAGTGGTCAGCTCTCTTTCTCTGGCCCTGCAGAGTCAGGGGACCACACCAGCTGTCATGCCTGTTACTGCTGAACAGAGAAAGATGTTGTCCCTGCTTACCACCAAAAGTTCCCACCAATAACCTACATCTGGATTTACACTCTGTATGTGGAACTCTTTCCAAGAAGATCCCTGCTGCCTCAGTAGAGGCCCCAGAAATAAAGTGAAGTCGCTCAGTCGTGTCCGACTCTTTGAGACCCCATGGACTGTAGCCCACCAGGCTCCTCCATCCATGGGATTCTCCAGGCAAGAGTACTGGAGTGGGTTGCCATTTCCTTCTCCAGGGGGATGTTCCCAACCCAGGGATCGAACCCGGGTCTCCCGCATTGTAGGCAGACGCTTTACCGTCTGAGCCACCAAAATCCCACTAATTACCATTAAAAATTATGACTCTTCTTGAATGGAATGATCAACACTTGAATCACTATGCTAAATGGTAAAGGTGAACACTCCTCTCTGAATGAAAATCTTTTACAAAGCAATACCAAAAGCATAAGACAACTTCCAGTTACTACCAAGGGCTGAAAGAATAATTCACCACCTGATTAAAGTACACATGCTGAAGACACAAACACTATCGGTTAAGTATAGTCTTAAATATACATGCAAAAACCTGACTAATTTCCATACAGTGTTGAAAAAGGTCTTTCAACATCACCTTATTTTAAGACACGGGTTTTGTAAATATGGTTATTATTGAGGTCTCCGTCTCTTTGGGAAATAAAGGATCAACATATTTTTTAGAAAGAACAAATATGTAAATCACAATAATAAAACTATAATATTCATCTATAATATGGCTTCCTTGAACCTTTAAAACAATTTTTTCCTGAAAAAATTAATCTGAAACATGCTGAAGTACATGTTTTCAACATATACTGATCTTTATCATGAATTAAATCCTTCCATTGTAACTGTGATCCACAGAGTCAAAGGCTTTGGTATAGTCAATAAAGCAGAAATAGATGCTTTTCTGGAACTCTCTTGCTTTTTCTATGATCCAGCGGATGTTGGCAATTTGATCTCTGGTTCCTCTGCCTTTTCTAAAACCAGCTTGAACATCAGGAAGTTCATGGTTCACATATTGCTGAAGCCTGGCTTGGAGAATTTTGAGCATTACTTTACTAGCGTGTAAGATGAGTGCAATTGTGCGGTAGTCTGAGCATTCTTTGGCATTGCCTTTCTTTGGGATTGGAATGAAAACTGACCTTTTCCAGTCCTGTGGCCACTGCTGAGCTTTCCAAATTTGCTGGCATATTGAGTGCAGCACTTTCACAGCATCATCTTTGAGGATTTGAAATAGCTCAACTGGAATTCCATCACCTCCACTAGCTTTGTTCGTAGTGATGCTCTCTAAGGCCCACTTGACTTCACATTCCAGGATGTCTGGCTCTAGGTCAGTGATCACATCATCGTGATTATCTGGGTCATGAAGATCTTTTTTGTACAGTTCTTCTGTGTATTCTTGCCATCTCTTCTTAATATCTTCTGCTTCTGTTAGGTCCATACCATTTCTGTCCTTTATCGAGCCCATCTTTGCATGAAATGTTCCTTTGGTATCTCTGATTTTCTTGAAGAAAATTCTGAAAGAGATGGGAATACCAGACCACCTGATCTGCCTCTTGAGAAATTTGTATGCAGATCAGGAAGCAACAGTTAGAACTGGACATGGAACAACAGACTGCTTCCAAATAGGAAAAGGAGTTCGTCAAGGCTGTATATTGTCACCCTGTTTATTTAACTTACATGCAGAGTACATCATGAGAAACGCTGGACTGGAAGAAACACAAGCTGGAATCAAGATTGCTGGGAGAAATATCAATCACGTCAGATATGCAGATGACACCACCCTTATGGCAGAAAGTGAAGAGGAACTCAAAAGCCTCTTGATGAAAGTGAAAGTGGAGAGTGAAAAAGTTGGCTTATAGCTCAACATTCAGAAAACAAAGATCATGGCATCCGGTCCCATCACTGCATGGGAAATAGATGGGGAAACAGTGGAAACAGTGTCAGATTTTATTTTTCTGGGCTCCAAAATCACTACAGATGGTGACTGCAGCCATGAAATTAAAAGGCACTTACTTATTGGAAGGAAAGTTATGACCAACCTAGATAGCATATTCAAAAGCAGAGACATTACTTTGCCAACAAAGGTTCGTCTAGTCAAGTCTATGGTTTTTCCTGTGGTCTTGTATGGATGTGAGAGTTGGACTGTGAAGAAGGCTGAGCGCCGAAGAATTGATGCTTTTGAACTGTGGTGTTAGAGAAGACTCTTGAGAGTCCCTTGGACTGCAAGGAGATCCAACCAGTCCATTCTGAAGGAGATCAGCCCTGTGATTTGTTTGGAAGGAATGATGCTAAAGCTGAAACTCCAGTACTTTGGCCACCTCATGCGAAGAGTTGACTCGTTGGAAAAGACTCTGATGCTGGGAGGGATTGGGGGCAGGAGGAAAAGGGGACGACAGAAGATGAGATGGCTGGATGGCATCACTGACTCAATGGACGTGAGTCTGAGTGAACTCCGGGAGTTGGTGATGGACAGGGAGGTCTGGCGTGCTGCGATTCATGGGGTCGCAAAGAGTTGGACTGATCTGATCTGATTGTAACTATACTTCTAAGGCAGACATTTCAGGAATGGTATGCAACAAATTCTATTAGAAATAAAGATGATATTCAATGAATAATAAGCCATTATCCTTAAGATCTGATTAATTTTTAGTGCCTTTTTTATCCTGACACTTTTCACTGGGAGTTCAGTAGTAAATTCTAGAGCATACGGATGTCCATAAAGACTGAACTTGTTTGTTGATCTTGGTTAGCTATTCCATAAATTCCTACAGACTTTAAACATCATCAAATATTCTGCTGTGAGACATTGAGAGGTATCATCCACCAGGCTGATATCTGAAAGGTGGATAAAGAAATGATCTTCCTGATTCAGATTCAAGAGGGTCATCAGTGAGTGTTTCTGCATTAAAAATAAAGCAGCCCCAAATCTAGAAGGCAAGTGCTTCTTGGTCTGCTATTCACTTACCTAGACCCGAGAAGAGTTTAACTCAGACCTATCCCTGGCACTCTCTGGATGGGTGACTTGTCCCTGTTCACAGAATCACAGGACTGTAACAGTACATGTAGTAGTAGTAAAGTTGCTCAGTCATGTCCGATTCTTTGTGACCCCAGGGACTGTAACCCACCAGGCTGCTCTGTCCATGGGGTTTCTCAGGCAAGAATACTAGAGTGGGTAGCCATTCCCTTCTCCAGGGGATCTTCCCGACCCAGAGATTGAACCTGGGTCTCCTGCTTTGCAGGCAGATTCTTTACTGTCTGAGTCACCAGGGAAGCCTAACAAGCTCTTGTCAACCTAGCTCCTCATGTTTCATTTGAGGAGCCTGAGAGGGACTTGTCCAGACTCACACCAGAAGCTGGCATCAGAGCTGGACTAGACTCCTGATTCCCTTCCATGCCACCTACCTGCCTTTCTATCACTGATTCAGGTTTAACCTCATTCCCCTGCCAGGGACTTTGATACCAGTGAGGGCCAGGCGACCAGGGCTGCCCACAGCTCCCAGCAGGGGCATACTGGAGATGCCCAGCTCTGCCCCACTCTCTCCTTGTTCACTCTGGCTCACACACCCTCATCATCTCCTCTTTCTGCCCCATGGACAACTTTTCCTCGAGCTGGAAACAACTCCCTGAAACCCCCTCATAGCCACAAGGGCCTGGAGCAGGAGTGAAGATGGCTCAGAAGAACAGGGAAAGCAAACTCAGGTCCTCCAGGGTTGTGGAGGACTTAAATATGCCTGAACCTGGAAGGTTTGTTTCCCCCAAAACCTGAGCTGCTCAGAAAAGGAAGTCACTCTTTGCTGCTCGGCCTTTCTATCCCTTGAGACCATCAGTCAGAACTGGGAAAGCCTTCTGACTGCTCTCACCTACACACTGGAGAAGATCCTGATGTTGGAAAGACTGAAGGCAAGAGAAGAAGGAGAGAACAGAGGATGAGATGGCTAGATGGCATCACCGACTCAATGGACTTGAACTTGCGCAAACTCCGGACGATGCTGAGGGACAGGGAGGCCTGGCGTGCTGCCATCCATGGGGTCGCAAAGAGTCGGACATGACTGAGCGACTGAATAAGAACGTGTTTCTCTGGGTTAAGCATCCACAATCCTTGTAACCAACCCTCCTTTAAAGTGAGTCTTCTGAGGAGTAATGGTTCCTCAAACACACTTTAGTATATTAGCCAGTAAAACCGATTCTCTAGCAAGAAGAAGGCAAAACAGCAGGAATCTTGCTTCCCGCCATCCTCCAGTGACAATGCCATCAAGTCTGGGGTTGCTGTTTCCTGTCCACTGCGGCCCACAGTCTGGGTGTGGAGGTGGCTGAGTAGGGCAGAGAAAAGGGAGGTAAGGGGTCTCTGGACAAGCTTCCCTTCTGAGAACACCGGCTCAGACTCAGCCTCCACCAGGCAAGATGGCGGATACGGTCCTGCATCTGGACAGCGGTGAGCAGAAGGGGGCTGCGAGCTGGCTTTTCTCCTTAAACTCACCCTCCCTTCTGTGCAGTCAGTGGCTCTCTATGAGCTATTTCTCCCTGCTTCAGTGACATTCTACAAACCCCCTTTTCTGATACAAGTTTAAGTTAATTAAATGTGGAGCGTTTGCGTTGGGTTGTGTTACAGGGCGCTTTGTGGTATCAAGTGTCTGAGATAAAGAAACCTTTGAAGTCATTCATCTGAGTAGTTTCATAAAGGATGTCAACCACCCTGACACCAACCAATCTTATCTTCCTAGATTGTTGTTATGTGGGTAGCTTGGTGGAGTTTCATTATATTTATAATCATTCTTTTCACCTTTCCACAATGGCCTTTTGATAAAAATTGCATTACCTTCTTGGATTTCTTGTTCCTGGCTTGACTGCCAAAATCTATGGCACTCTATTGATGTTTCCTAATTTTTAATCATTTTGAGGTGTGTGTAATCTGAGACTTGAGGTAATCTTGCATTCCATTATTAAAAATGCCATCTCCGAGGTCACATGTGACTAGTCTCCAAACTCGAAGGGTCTTCCCTTTCTCTGTCAGCTGATGGTTGAAAATGACAAAAGATCCAAAGGAAACCCGCTGAAGCAAACACTGGAGAGTCTGAAAGAGGGGTCATCAGACACGGTTGGCTTCAGGAGTGCCAGCATGTCATGAGAACCAGCCCCTCTCCATCTCTCCTTCCTGTTGTCTGTGCTGGCTTAGTTCGTGGGACTACTCCCTGTTGTAGTTGACTCCCTCCAGGATTCAAGTCCAGCAGGAAAGAAAAAGCTTCCCCTCTGCTCAGCAAAAACAAGTTAGGATCTGCTCTCACTGAGCAGATTAGTTAAGTTAGTCTTCTTGGGACCCACGTCATCTCTGAGCACATCACTGTGGCTGTGATGACTTCCAGCCGTAATCGGGAGCACTGAGGTAAGTAGATCAGTCCCAGAGCCTGAGGCGCCATCAGTTCCACCAAGACAAGTGTTCTGAGAATGCACGTGGAGGATTTCCCGCCAAAGAAACTCCACTGACTACCGGCAGAAGGAGGATGAGAATAGACGGCAGAACAGCGTGCGTCCACCACTCTCCACCACTTCCTTTACGAGGGCACTTGATCTTGGTGCCCTTGAAAAATCCCACATTGCTGTCTTTCCTCACACAGGGCTCCTTGGACTCCCTTCTCTCTGACTGTCCCTCTTTGGTCCCCTCTTCCTGCTCCTCCCCTGAGAAGAAAGGGCTGGTCCACGATTGTCCAACCCTAACCCCTCAGCTTAACCACATGGGGGTCAGACTCAGCTTGCCATCATCTCCTCTGTGCCTTTACCTAGCTTGTTCCTTCACCTAGAAAGCCACCCCTCTCCCCACTCCTCCTCTCTCCATTCATGTCCTCTATGCTAGAGTTCAGGCTTCCCTGGTAGCTCAGCTGGTAAAGAGTCTGCTTGCAATGTAGGGTCCCCAGTTCAATTTCTGGGTCAGGAAGATCCCCTAGAGAAGGAATAGGCTACCCACTGTAGTATTCTTGGGCTTCCCTGGTGGCTCAGATGGTAAAGAATCCGCCTGCAACACGGGAGACCTGGTTTTGATCCCTGGGTTGGGAAGAGCCCCTGGAGGAGGGCATGGCAACCCACTCTAGTATTCTTAACTGGAGAATCCCCATGAACAGAGGAACCTGGTGGGCTACAGCCCATGGGGTCACAAAGAGTCAGACACGACTGAGCGACTAAGCACAGCACAACACATGCCCGAAGTCAAATACTCTTTGTGAATCTTCCATCTCTAATTTTCAAGGCAGAAATAAACTCTCCCTTTCCTCTAAACTCATATATTTACCCTCTCTCAAAAGTAGAAACTTCTGGTTTATGTAGTTATAAATTGAAATATGTATGTGTGTTACTGTTGTCTCTTAGTTCCCTGAGGGTGAGGATGTCATTTATCGTTGTTCCTCACATAATTAAGAATATTTAAAACGAAATCCAGATCAAGTGGCTCTTCCGGGCATGGGTATTTTCACTGTTGCAGAGATGTCTGTCTATCTGTTTCCCTTCCTCCCTCCTTCTGCCTCTGTCTGTGTTTTGGTACAGACACATTTTTCATAAAGAGAAGAGATGAGGTGAATTTCTTTCCCCAGAGTGCCTTTTCTTATAAAGGAAAACAAATATCCCTCACCTTTAAAACTACCTCTATGAAAAGGAAACCCTCCTACACTCCATGAAAAGGAAACTCTCCTTACATTCCTACACTCGGGAGGAATGTAAACTGGTACTGTCACTATGGGGAACAGTATGGAGGCTCCTTGAAAAACTAAAAATATAGCTACCATATGATCCGGCAATCCCACTCCTGGGCATACAGCCAGAGAAAACCATAATTCAAAAAGATAGATGTACTCCAATTCATTGCAACACTATTTACAACAGCCAGGGCATGGAAGCCACCTAAATGTCCACCACAGAAAAATGGATAAAGAAGATGTGGTATATACATATATAGAGTGGAATATTAGCCATAAAAAAGAATGCAGCAATATGGATAGATCTAGAGATTGTCATACTGAGTGAAGTCACAGAAAGACAAACATATGGTATCACTAATATGTGGAATCTAAAAAAAATGATACAAATGAACTCATTCAGTTCAGTTCAGTCGCTCAGTTGTGTCCGACTCTTTGTGACCCCATGAATTGCAGCACGCCAGGCCTCCCTGTCCATTACCAACTCCCGGAGTTCACTCAAACTCATGTCCATCGAGTCAGTGATGCCATCCAGCCATCTCATCCTCTGTCGTCCCCTTTTCCTCCTGCCCCCAATTCCTCCCAGCATCAGAGTCTTTTCCAGTGAGTCAACTCTTCACATGAGGTGGCCAAAGTACTGGAGTTTCAGCTTTAGCATCAGTCCTTCCAATGAACACCCAGGACTGATCTCCTTTAGAATGGGACTGGTTGGATCTCCTTGTGGTCCAAGGGACTCTCAAGAGTCTTCTCCAACACCACAGTTCAAAAGCATCAATTCTTCGGCGCTTAGCCTTCTTCACAGTCCAACTCTCACATCCATATATGACCACTGGAAAAACCATAGCCTTGACTAGACAGACCTTTGTTGGCAAAGTAATGTCTCTGCTTCTTAATATGCCATCTAGGTTGGTTATAACTTTCCTTCAAAGAAGTAAGTGTCTTTTAATTTCATGGCTGCAATCACCATCTGCAGTAATTTTGGAGCTCAGAAAAATAAAGTCTGACACTGTTTCCACTGTTTTCCCATCTATTTCCTATGAAGTGATGGTGGGAATACTAGACCACCTGACCTGCCTCTTGAGAAACCTAAATGCAGGTCAGGAAGCAACAGTTAAAACTGGACATGGAACAACAGACTGGTTCCAAATAGGAAAAGGAGTTCGTCAAGGCTGTATATTGTCACCTTGCTTATTTAACTTATATGCAGAGTACATCATGAGAAATGCTGGGCTGGAAGAAGCACAGGCTGAAATCAAGATTGCTGGGAGAAATATCAATCACCTCAGATATGCAGATGACACCACCCTTATGGCAGAAAGTGAAGAGGAATTCAAAAGCCTCTTGATGAAAGTGAAAGTGGAGAGTGAAAAAGTTGGCTTAAAGCTCAACATTCAGAAAACGAAGATCATGGCATCCGGTCCCACCACTTCATGGGAAATAGATGGGGAAACAGTGGAAACAGTGTCAGACTTTATTTTTGGGGGCTCCAGAATCCCTGCAGATGGTGATTGCAGCCATGAACTTATTAACAAAACAGAAAGTGACTCACAGAAAATAACAGAGTTACCAAAGTGGGGAGGGAGGATCAGGAGACTGGGATTAACATATACACCTATTATATATAAAACAGACAACCAAGAAGAACCTATTGTACCGCACAGGGAACTCTACTCAGTACTGTGTAATAACCTATATGGGAACAGAATCTAAAAGTGTGGATACATGTATAACACTCACTTCAATGTAGACCAGAAACTAACACAATATTGTAAATATCTTACACTCCAATAAAAGTTCATATAAATATCAGTTCAGTTCAGTTCAGTTCAGTCACTCAGTCGTGTCTGACTCTTTGCAACCCCATGAATCGCAGCACGCCAGGCCTCCTTGTCCATCACCAACTCCCGGAGTTCACTCAGACTCACGTCCATCGAGTCAGTGATGCCATCCAGCCATCTCATCCTCTGTTGTCCCCTTCTCCTCCTGCCCCCAATCCCTCCCAGCATCAGGGTCTTTTCCAATGAGTCAACTCTTTGCATGAGGTGGCCAAAGTACTGGAGTTTCAGCTTTAGCATTATTCCTTCCAAAGAAATCCCAGGGCTGATCTCCTTCAGAATGGACTGGTTGGATCTCTTTGCAGTCCAAGGGACTCTCAAGAGTCTTCTGCAACACCACAGTTCAAAAGCATCAATTCTTCGGCGCTCAGCCTTCTTCACAGTCCAACTCTCACATCCATGCATGACCACAGGAAAAACCATAGCCGAACTATGACTATGACTAGACGGACCTTTGTTGGCAAAGTAATGTTTATATGAGTTAATATAAATAACTTTTATATTAAAAGAAGTACCCAATAAAAGTTCATATGAATAAACTTTTAAAAATAAATTAATAAAACTACCTTCAAGGTGTTTCCCTTCTAATGACCAAGACCAACACATACACCAGGATTCAGAGCCCAGAGTCTGAGTTGCACTGACTTTTGGTTGCAACACCATCCTTTGGGCGCAGGCCCGGCCCCGGGTTGGCTGGCGGGACTGTGGTTGGAGATGGATACGCCCCTTCTCCCCGCCCCACCCCGCCCCGCGGCCGAGTTGATAAACCTGGACGCGGGGCCCCGGGGCTGTCCCCAGTCACCGAGGAGGAGCGCGCCCCTCGCCATGGCTGCGCGGTCGCTCCTCCTGATCCGCGGGGGGTGCGTCGTCAACGACGACTCCTCGCAGGAGGCCGACGTGCTGGTGGAGGACGGCGTGGTGCAGGCAGTGGGGCGCCACGTGCTGCCGCCCGGGGACGCGCCAGCCGGGCTGCGGGTCCTCGACGCCGCCGGCAAGCTGGTCCTGCCCGGCGGCATCGACACGCACACACACATGCAGTTCCCCTTCATGGGCTCGCGCTCCGTGGACGACTTCCATCTGGGCACCAAGGTACCCGCCCCCGCGCGCCCTTACACCCTGGACGTCCGCCCAGCTCTCGGCTGCCTCTCCGGCGGTCCCCGGACCCCGAGGAGCGCGCCGGGGCGACCCCGCAGGATGTCGGCCCCCAAGCTGAGCTCCCTTCTGGGTGGTCCTCCTCGGGGTGGCGGGGTGGGGGTGGGGCATCAGTTCAGCTTCGGCCGAGCCAGACACCCGTCTGATCCTCTCTTTGGATAATCTGACTCGTTTAAAGCAACCTATTCCCTCACCCCTGTTTCTCTACTCCTCTCCCCCGAACCCCTCCTTTTCTCTGGGTGTTCTGTGAAACTCCGAAATTCCTCCTTAATATGTTAGACTCTTTGTAGTCGACGCTCTCAGCCAAAACCAAATGAAAAATCCATTCACCCAGTAGTTACCGCCTTGACTCAAAAGTTAGCAGCGCACGGCAGGTGATGGTGATGAGCCCACGACATTCACAATTTTTACTGCCACCCGCCAGCCAGCAGAAAAAGTATTCATGCAAGGCCGACGAGGGTTTCCAAGAACGCTGTTGTAGAAACGGTCTCCCAGCGCTAGCTCTCCACCTGACCCCATCCCTTCTCCGACCTGCTTGCCTGGGGACATCAAATTCAGACCCTGATTCTTGGTGATTGAGCGCCTGTGGCTTTCACAGCAGGGTCGAAGGATCAGATTATAGATCTCCCCAGGTGAGGGAGGCCTGGGTTTCTCTAGACACAAAGGCCTAAAGACTCAGCCTATGAAAATAACTAAAACGAAGGAAAAAAAAAAAAAATCAGAAGATGAACAGGGCAGCTTACAGGAACCTGAAGTTAAAACTGCACGCAGCTACTTTGGCTGGAGCCTGACCTGCACCCTTCTCGAGGCTCCCGTTGGGGCTGTGGTGGGAGAGCTGGCTCCTTGGAAAATTCAAGTAGCGGTGTCCTGAAGGTCTGAGCTCTCTGTAGGGGTTCTTTCTCGTTGACTGTGCTGTGATGTGTATGAAGCAAATCCGGCCGTTAGTCCAAATACAGGCTGTGCAGTTTCAAAGCAGTTATGAGGATTTATCCATTACCCTACCGATTTCTAACAGCTTTACTCTCTCTACACCTCTCTTCCTCCACGTTCCCAATCCTCTATGATTGACCAAAATGTTTAAGATAAAAAGAACTATCTGACCCAGGTCTGGGGCAGGCTGCTGACGCCAACATTTGCAAAGCTTCCTCCTAGTTACTAATTATCAGGACAATGGTCAAGGTCTTTTATAGGAAAGATCAGTATCTGTTAAAGAGTATTCACTTCTCTTTTGCTAAAATGTGAAATTTGCTAAACTTCAACAACTTTATGTTGACATGTAAAATACATTTTTTTCAGATATCCAAGCAATTCACGATTGTAGAAAGTTGGGGGAAAAAAATAGAAAAGTAGAAAGAGGAACAGTATTACCCAGAATCTCTCACTCAGTGACAATGTTTTGGTTTAATGTCTTTATGATTTTCATATGCTTTATTTTACATAACTGAGGTGGTGGTGTGCATGTGTGTATAAGTGCATGTACCTGTATATAGAAATCATGCACCCTGTTGTATTAAGTTATCATACGTGCACTTTCTGTTGTCACGGACTCACCATTCACTCGGTGCATTGCTGATGGCAGGGCATTTCATTGACACCTCCATTTATCAAATAGGGAGCTGCTGTTGCTGATCATCAGTCAGTCACCAGGCCCACTAGCATCATTCCCCTTCGTTATTTCCCTTTCTCTCATCCCAGATGAAGCAGCCAAGAAGGGTTAGGATGCTGTGGGAAAGGGACGTTCCTTCTCTCTCAAGATGATTGGTGCATGCCCAAAGATCCAGGGAGGTGGTTCGCAGTTTTCTACATGTTCTTGTCCATTCTGGGATTCCAGTTTGGAGAGGTTTACGATTCCATTACGGTAAAGAATCCGTACAATTCTGTACTGAAAACAGTACAAACTGTTTTTCAGACAAATATAAAGGTAGAGGTACATTCTGAAAAAATACAGGGATTAAATGAACACATACATACTGAACATATAAAGTTGAATTACAGATAAGTATGTGGGAAATAAATAAATGTCATTATCTCCAAGAAAAAAAAAAAAAGAATCCGCCTGCAATGTGGGAGACCTGGGTTCGAAAGATCCCTTGAAGAAGGGAAAGGCTACCCACTCCAGTATTCTGGCCCAGAGAATGCCATGGACTGTATAGTCCATGGGGTCGCAAAGAGTCGGACATGACTGAGCGACTTGCACTTTCACTTCACTTCACACTTCCATACTTAGAAGACAGCTTTTTGTAGCATACTATTTAAAGAACTTACTGGTTGATTCTTTAGGTGTTTCTCACTTATAGAGTATAGTGAAGTCGCTCAATCATGTCCGACTCTTTGCGACCCCGTGGACTGTAGCCTACCAGGCTTCTCCGTCCATGGGATTCTCCAGGCAAGAATACTGGAGTGGGTTACCATTTCCTTCTTCAGGAGATCTTCCCGACCCAGGGATCAAACCCGGGTCTCCCACATTGGAGACAGACGCTTTAACCTCTGAGCCACCAGGGAAAAACATTAAAGGAAAACATGTTTTTCATGAGCTTAGAATTGCAGCAGAAAATGATATGGTCAGAGATAAGGTCAAAGACTGAGCAAAGACTAAATGCATGTTGAACATTAAACAGTACTCACAAAAGGGCAAAGTTGCAAAAGTTTACTTTGAAATCGGTTGGTTGGATCCCAGGAGATATTCACCCTCCCACCCCCACTCCCTAAACAGATGAGACTTCATAACAGGGAACCAGACAGGTAAATAGAGATAAACATGAGCATTAAAGTATTGGCCTGAGTTCTGAAAGAAGGCCATTATGAAGTTATTTTGTCCTCTTTTCTAGAGTCTTCACGATAATTCCCAACGCAGGGTTCGTGGTTTTGGGTTTGGGGAAATAGGGACAAAGAAGTCTTTTGTAAATGCTGGTCATATTTTATACTAAACTTGAAAGACATGAGTACTGTTGAGCAGCCTTTGCTTCATCAATCTGTGCTATGTTTTAGGCACCTTGCTAAGCTGTGCTTTGTCTTCCAACAATCCCAGGTGCCACTGTCTACCCTTTGCAATTAACGAAGCTGAAATGTAAGTCACGTGGCCATGATTGCACACCTAGTAAGTGGCAGAGTGGTTCTTCAAATTCAGGACCGCCTGCTTTCAATACTAGGTTCTCATCCTTTCTGAAATGATGACTTTAAAAAAAAAATCTAAGGTTTAGATTCACCAAAGTGGCAGTAGGTAGATGAAAAACCTATATAAGTAAGGGGTATGTTACTGTGAGATGTCTTTTGTCAAAGACAGAGCAAAGTCAACCTTAAGATATACAGTAGCCTTTCACCTTCCCAGTGCTGCAGGCAGTTAAGGTTGTCAAAATAAATATACACTGCAGGGAGTGGGTTTGTGAGACATTTGTACCTGCATTTATAGCCACATCATCTCTAAGGGTACAGAAATGGGTACCTTAAGTACAGAAAGCCATAAAGTAAGAATGATATATCATGCTTTCAGGAGATGGGCCCCAAAAGGTTAGACCAAAGTGTGCTTCCTGCAAGCACCAGGCTGATCATTTATAATATCTGACAAACAGAAGGGATACTGTTTGTGGTGTTCTACGTATTGATCACTAGGTTGTGATGGAGCCAAATTTAAAAACTGAAATATAGGTCAACCAAAGGTTACATATGTTGGAAATCTAATTCATGTCAGAGGTAGGTTTAAAGCTTATAATTGATTTACTTAATTACAGGTAAAAGCCTTCCATCCGATATAACTAATGGTAATGGCATTCTGCTTTAAAGAAATCACATTTCATTTTGTTATTCTGTACTAGATATACAGTAGTCTTCCAATAATTTAATATTTGTTGTGAAAGACAATGGGATTCTTTATTCAAATGGGTATTGTAAATTAGATAAACTTGAAGGAATTATGACTGCTTTTACAACATCCTGTGATAAGAAAGTGAATTAAAAGAACTCAGTCAGTTTTCAAATATATATATATTTGTATTCAGACATAGACACAGCTTGGAGTGGGTGGACTCACATTAAAAACCTGGCAGCATCAGTGGCTGGCAAAAATATCATTTTTTTTTTTAATTGAGAGAATGCAGAATACCTTTTATGTGAAGGACAAAAAGTCCTCAAAATGATCAAGAGAGAAAATTATACTTTGCTCTGGAACTTTTTGGTAAAATGCCATGATGGTGATTACTTATAATAAGGGAGTGGAAGGTATATGATTAAGCACACATTTATGGTTGTATTTATAGAGCTTCCTCACCTTGTAGAAGAGCTGTGATTCAGAGAGTTTGGTTGCAAACCAAACCTCTTTTCTGTTGCCTCTCTTTTGGAGCGCCAGGATGGGTTTCAGAAGCTGTGCGGGCAAGTCAGTTCCTCTCTTGGTGTTGTCAATCCTTCCTTATCTGTAAAACAAAGCAATAATAGTGAGAACATCTTTGATTAAAAAAAAATTTTAAGTAATGAAAAATATATATTCATCATTCAGGAAAAGGCTGGAAATTATAGTTGCTTAATATATATGAGTTGAATGAAGAAACTGCTCTTTTAAAAAAAAATAAAAGGAAAATACAGAAGAGTATAAAGAAAAATATAGCTAGATCGCCTACAGTTTCAACATTTTCCTTTCAGATTTTTCTTTTCTGGGAGGGACAGATGAACTTTTTGCCTTGTACTAAATTATGCCTTTGAAATCAGCCTTATTCATGAAACCTTTCCCCAGGATCTTCACTGTTGTCAGAGAATATGATTTCTGTGTCCTGTTGTCTTGTCCAAGACTGAGTCCCAGATCTTTCTCTCTGGTCTTATATCTCTTCTGCATCAGGCTTCCATTTCTGCCCGTCTGAATATGTCCCATAAGCGCCTCAGACTTCAAGTCCTCAAATTTATCCTTCTCTTCTAGTGCTTGCCCCATTTTTCTTCCTATCTTTCCCCTACTGTTAACAACTCCACTCTCACCTTGTTCGTGTTGGACATTTTGGTGGTATCCAGCTTTTTTTGGCTTGTGTATAACAATATAACGTAATTCATTGCTCAGATGCTTGATGATTGACGTGGAAATCACCCCACAGGGTGAAATGCCTGGGCCAGCATTGGATCCATCTTAAAAGAGTCTAACACAGACATCCAGATTGCCTTTCAGTTTATGCCCCAGTCCCCACCCACCTCTGCAGCAATACCTCCTAATTCCCGTTTCACTGCATCCTAGCTAATTGTGGATGTTGACTTTTAAAAAATTGATGCTAATTTAATAGGAAAAGCATAGAATTTCTTACTGTTTTTAAACAAGCATTTCTTTAATTGCTGGTAGCAATGGCACCCCACTCCAGTACTCTTGCCTGGAAAATTCATGGACAGAGGAGCCTGGTAGGCTGCAGTCCATGGGGTTGCTAAGAGTTGGGAACGACTGAGCGACTTCACTTTCACTTTTCACTTTCATGCATTGGAGAAGGAAATGGCAACCCACTCCAGCGTTCTTGCCTGGAGAATCCCAGGGATGGCGAAGCCTGGTGGGCTGCCGTCTCTGGGGTCGCACAGAGTCGGACATGACTGAAGCGACTTAGCAGCAGCAGCAGCAAGGATGAGCTTTGAACATTCTTGTGTTAATAGCTTCCATGTTCCAGCTGTAAAAGTGTGTAATTCTATGATTTCCATCAGTGGCTATTTACTGGTTACACATTTAATCTTTGTACTAATCAGAAAACAAAAATAAAACCATCTCAAAGATTAATTTGAAGCCACTCAGTATGAAGTAGGGCTTTGGCTCTATTGAGGGTGTTGTGTGTTAGGAAGCCTTTCACTGAATTTTATAGACTCTGGGACTTGCCTTCTTTCAGTTTTCATATTTGTGTTTTGCATGCTTTTCACTTCCACTTGTTTTCTCCTTCATTTATCTGGACCTCATGTCTTCAGGCTCTGACAGAGGTAGTCAGGAATCATGGTTTCCTTGATACTGCTATCAGGAAGGAAAAGTTTTCCTCTAACCACTTATGTTTAGTTTGGTGGGTAGCTCAGTCAGTAAAGAATCTGCCAGCAGTACAGGAGACCCAAGTTTGATCCCTGGGTTGGAACGATCCCCTGGAGAAGGAAACCAAGGCAAACCACTCCAGTATTCCTGCCTGGAAAATCCCACGGACAGTGGAGCCTGGTGGGCTGCAGTCCATGGAATCGCAAGAGTCAGACATGACTTAGTGACTAAAACCACCCTCTCAAAATAAACTGACAAAAGATAGATTTGAAAGAGAAAAGATAGATTTTTAAAATTCATGTACATTCAGGCCAAGTTCACAGAAAAATGTGATTCAAGAAGGCAAGTTAGAATTAGGGGCTTCCATATCACTTTGGGGCTTCCCCATGGCTTAGTGGTAAAGAATCCGTCTGCCAGTGCAGGAGACACAGGAGATGCAGTTTCGATCCCTGGGTCGGAAAGACCACCGGGAGGAGGAAGTGGCAACCCACTCGTATTCCAGCCTGAAAACCTCCATGGACAGAGGAGCATGGCCCGCTAGAGTCCAAAAGGTCACAAAGAGTCAGAAATGACTGAGCACAGGCATGCCTATCACCTTAACATGGGAAGGGCACCTATGAGAAAACAAATGGCTTTTAGGAGAGACCGACAGGCTCTTAGGAGAATAGATGGAGATACGATATTTCATGACAAGATCTATTTAGTGTGGTGCAAGCTTCTAGTCTCAAGTAGTAAGAGTCATCTTCCTGGAAGGGGATTTATGACAATTCAATTCTTTTTTGAAAGGCTCTGCTTTCAGGCAGATAAAGGAGTTCAGGGAGAAAAAAAAAGGCATCTATTCTCAGATGCCTTCAGCTCAAAATGATTTTTATGCCACAATGGCATATTCTGGACCTCATCACTGCCATTTAATATGGAATAACCTTAAGTGATGGATTTTTAAAGTTCATAATTAGGTTCCATGAATTCAGGCAACAAATAGTTCTTGGAAACCCCCTAAGTGCCAGGCATTATGGTTGGGGTTATAGAGATGAAACCGTGATCTTTGTTCTCAATGGCAGACAGACTGGAGGTATATGGAGCTCTAATTTTTCCTGGCTTTGGTAATAAATTATATGCAGTGAACTTTTGGATGTGTAGGCTTAACTTGAATTTTGTGTGACTGTTTTTGAGTGAACACTTGCAATCTGGCATTTTTCCTTGTGCTTAGTAAACAGTCATAATTGCTGACATCACTGGGCTACATTTCTGATAAGTGAGCTTCAGCACCTGCCCAGAGCCTTCCCCTCAACACTGCTTTGTCCTCTTCTTTTCAGATGTCAAGTAGCAATCGAGGAAGGACACCTCACTTTTTCTGTTACATTTCATTGCCTCCAATAGAGAAATTGTGTTACAGTGATAGTAGTCATGAGTTCTGAGTCCTGAGGATCTGTTTACCCATAAATGCTTAAAATAAAATGAAGCAAATCATAATCTTAAAAAAAAAACAAACAGGAAATTATTGGAGGCATAGATATAAAAATAGACTGTAATTCTGTTTTGTTAAAAGTCCTATTTAACACTGATTAAGTAACTCAGCAGTGGCCACAGGACTGGAAAAGGTCAGTTTTCATTCCAATCCCAAAGAAAGGCAATGCCAAAGAATGCTCAAACTACCACACAATTGCACTCATCTCACACGCTAGTAAAGTAATGCTCAAAATTCTCCGAGCCAGGCTTCAGCAATATGTGAACCATGAACTTCCTGATGTTCAAGCTGGATTTAGAAAAGGCAGAGGAACCAGAGATCAAATTGCCAACATCTGCTGCATCATGGAAAAAGCAAGAGAGTTCCAGAAAAACATCTATTTCTGCTTTATTGACTATGCCAAAGCCTTTGACTGTGTGGATCACAATAAACTGTGGAAAATTCTGAAAGAGATGGGAATACCAGACCACCTGATCTGCCTCTTGAGAAATTTGTATGCAGGTCAGGAAGCAACAGTTAGAACTGGACATGAAACAACAGACTGGTTCCAAACAGGAAAAGGAGTTTGTTAAGGCTGTATATTGTCACCCTGTTTATTTAACTTATATGCAGAGTACATCATGAGAAACGCTGGACTGGAAGAAACACAAGCTGGAATCAAGATTGCCAGGAGAAATATCAATCACCTCAGATATGAAGATGACACCACCCTTATGGCAGAAAGTGAAGAGGAACTCAAAAGCCTCTTGATGAAAGTGAAAGTGGAGAGTGAAAAAGTTGGCTTAAAGCTCAACATTCAGAAAATGAAGATCATGGCATCTGGTCCGGTCACTTCATGGGAAATAGATGGGGAAACAGTGGAAACAGTGTCAGACTTTATTTTTCTGGGCTTCAAAATCACTACAGATGGTGACTGCAGCCATGAAATTAAAAAACGCTTACTCCTTGGAAGAAAGGTTATGACCAACCTAGATAGCATACTCAAAAGCAGAGACATTACTTTGCCAACAAAGGTCCGTCTAGTCAAGGCTATGGTTTTTCCTGTGGTCATGTATGGATGTGAGAGTTGGACTGTGAAGAAGGCTGAGCGCCCAAGAATTGATGCTTTTGAACTGTGGTGTTGGAGAAGACTCTTGAGAGTCCCTTTGACTGCAAGGAGATCCAACCAGTCCATTCTGAAGGAGATCAGCCCTGGGATTTCTTTGGAAGGAATGATGCTAAAGCTGAAACTCCAGTACTTTGGCCACCTCATGCGAAGAGTTGACTCATTGGACAAGACTCTGATGCTGGGAGGGATTGGGGGCAAGAGGAGAAGGGGACGACAGAGGATGAGATGGCTGGATGGCATCACTGACTTGATGGATGTGAGTCTGAGTGAACTCCAGGAGTTGGTGATGGACAGGGAGGTCTGGCGTGCTGCGATTCATGGGGTCGCAGAGTCGGACACGACTGAGCGACTGATCTGATCTGATCTGAAGTAATAGGCTTGGGACAAAACTGAGCATTCAGCTTTCAAATGTGCTTAGAGTCTACATTCCATGTTAACATTTCAAAGAAGGATCTTGAAAACAACCCAGCCAGGGCTAGCAATTTTTTTGAGAAATGGAATTGTGCATGAATATGCAATCTGCACAGCTTTCCCACTTTGCTATTGGAGAAGTGAATCATCTTAATTATTCTACCTCATAATTTCTGGGAGAAATTCATTGGTCTCTCTTCCTTTCTCCCTTAAACATTTAAAGAATATTTATGTACTATAACAGGCATGAGGCATATGGTGATGAAACTACATCAACTAAATAAAAAAAATCTCTGGAGGATGGGATAAAAGTTCCCTAAAGCAGACCAGTAGGCAGCCAGGGCTAAGATCATGGAACTGGGGACTTCCCTGACAATCCAGTGGTTAAGACTTCATCTTTCAATGCAGGGGATGCAGGTTTGATCCCTAATCAGGGAGCTAAGATTCCACATGCCTCACAGTCAAAAACCCAAAACATAAAACAGAAGCAATATTGTAACAAATTCAGTAAAGACTTTAAAAATGGTCCACATTAAAAAAAAAAAAATTCTTAAGAAAAAAAGTCACTGGATTAGAGAAGGGACAAGGAGAAAAGAATGTGGGTGACTTGACTCTCTGATATGGAAAGGAACTCAGATCATGCAGAGCTTTATGAAGCTGTGTGATAACTGTTTTCCTTCATCCTAACAGTACAGGGAAGTCAATAAAAGATGGAAAGTGGCTAGCGTGACTGGGGACAAGGTGACAGTACACAAACTAACTGCTCTGGTCTGGTCAAGAGATGCAGGTAGCACTCTGAGCAGGGCTGGAAGTATGGTGACTCAGGGTGTATGTTGGGGAGGGGATACGTTTGCTGACGGATTGGATTTGGTGATACCAGGGAAGAAGAGAGGTAGACATCAAGGGTGCCTCTTGAGTCTGTGGTTTGCCCAGTTGGATGGGTGATGGTGTGATTAATATTTCACACTTGGGGAGGCAAGGAGTATGGCAAGGTACTGTGGGACATTTCTTTTAAAGTATTTTTATTTATTTTAAATTTCATTTATTTATGTTTTATTTTTGGCCTTGGTAGATCTTCGTTGCTTCATTCGGGCTTTCTCTAGTTGTGGTGCGTGGGTTCTCACTATGGTGGCTTCTCTAATTGTGGAGCACCAGCTCTAGAGTGCATGGGCTCTGTTGCCCTTCAGCATGAGGGATCTTCCAGGACCAGGGATCAAACCCATGTAACCGGTACTGGCAGGTGGACTCCCACCCGCTGGACCACCAGGGAAGTCCCTGTGGAGGACGTCTTTTTACAAAGCTGGTTATGCTTCTGAAGTTAGAATATAAACTGGAATCATGAAATTTGCTTTCCTAAGTCTTAGTGACTATGAGAAAGTTGAAAATTCAGCCAAGTGTTTTTCTCCCTAAGGCTCAAATGTCCTGTTGGATTTCTTTTTGATTCATTTGGGTTGAGCAAGTCCTGTAATAAATTTTAATGAAACAAAGTCACTTATTCCAAGATGAGCTTAGAAATGAAAATTCAGCAGGCCCATAAAAGAAAACACTTGAGATGCTTTCAATAATTATTTATACTCTAATACAGTCTTAAGTAAAATCTTGTGTTATGTAATATTATAACCCTACTGTTGGTTAGAGTTTATCCCAATTTATGTTCGGTCACAGAAAGGAGATCAAACCAGTCAATCCTAAAGGAAATCAACCCTGAATATTCATTGGAAGGACTGATGCTGAAGCTGAAGCTCCAATACTTTGGCTAGCTAATGTGAATAGCCAACTCTTTGGAAAAGACCCTGATGCTGGGAAAAACTGAATGCAAAAGGAGAAGAGAGAGGCAGAGGATGAGATAGGTAGTATTGCTAACTCAATGAGATAGTATCACTAACTCAATGGACATGAATCTGAGCAAACTCCGGGAGGTGGTGAAGGACAGAGGAATCTGGTGTGCTGCAGTCCATGGGGTCTCAAAGCGTCAGACACGACTTAGAGACTGAACAATAAGGTTTGCACATAAGACAGCAAGTGCATGCTCTTCTCTCCCTAAGAGAAGGTTTTAGACAAATTAGAAGGTTTTCAAGGGAGAACAGCCAAAGTAATGAGGCGCTGAAAGAACTGATATATGAGCCAAGATTAGAAGAGGTAAATGCATTTTGTTTGGCTAACTGACAAATAAAGGTGAAGTCAATCATCAGTAAGTACAAAGGAAACAATTAGGTTTTGTATGAAAATATGAAAGGAATTTTCTCTTTCCTGGTTTTCCCTCCCCTAAACTCTTTATTCTTCAAATGTTGATTCTGGCGAACATGTTGTGAAATGAATGTAAAGCAACTGATGTTAAAAGTAATTCAGTGAATACTGACAATCTACAAAGTGAGCTAGGAATGCAATGTTCTGATGAGTTGATTTGCTGGATAAAGTTAATTATCCTGTGAATAGTAGCTGTGTGGAAGCAAAAAGCATCAAGATAGAGCTTTTCCTTGTAACTCTTTCAGGAGCACATTATTTCAGTGACATTTCTCAAAATGATGAACATGACATGAGCTTAATAAAATTTCATTTCCTTTGTGAATTTACAATTCATAGTTCAATAAGATTTGTTTTGTTTTGGTATGGTCTTGGGTTTCCTAAATGGTTGATTTATTTTACCAACCTGTGCATTTCTCCAAGTAGACTCACTGATGCACTGGGACAATAGGCTGGAAACCGTCACACTGAATTGAAGACTGGGTAAGGGGACAAGGCCTGCATGGGGTTGAGGCACAGAGTAGGCAGAAGGTAAGACCTCCTGGACAAAGCTGCAGCCTCCTCCGTGTTCCCAATGAGAATTGCCAACTGTGTGACCCTGGAGAGCCATTTGACATCTCTGAGCCTCAGTATCCTCAACTGTAAAATAAGAAAAGCAATTTCTATCTCTCAGGACTGTAGCAAGGCATCATTCAATGAGTTAATGTACATAAGATGCTTAACACACAGAGAACAAGATGGCGGAGGAGTAGGTGGACGTGGAGTACATCTCTCTCCACGGATACATCAGGGATACGCCTTCAGACACAGAAGTGCATGCAGAACACCAGCTGAGAGCAGGCAGGAGTACCTGACCAGCGGAAAAGAAGATATAGGACCACACAAAACTCAGTAGGTCGAAGGAACTGGGGGGGAAACAGGAGTATTAGCAGGACTGGACCTGCCCTCGGCGGGTGGGGGAACTGAAGCAGGGGTCCTATCCCCACAGCAGGGCAACTGTCTGAGTCAGAGGAGAAACATTTAAGGCTGAGAGTGAAATAGCTGATCTGTGGCAGCCTAAATGGAATGAGAATCAGACGGCTCCTGCCACAGCCATACATACCCCAGACAGGAACACTGGTCTCCCAGAAGGTGCAGCAGCTAGGAGCTGGAGGGATTGTGGAGCAATCCCAGGGTGAGGGCTGCTGTGAACTGCAGAGAGACAGGTTGAGGAGATGTGAGGGAGGAGACTGTGGTGGAAATTGCCAGTGGTGGAAAGCCAGGCAGCCATGGAAGCAAGGCGATACTGCTGAGTCATGCATCAGGGGTGGAGCCACCACCATAGCCTCTCTCTTCTCACAGGCCAGCATCAGCAGCTGAACAATAGGGAGGCTGGCCCATCACATGCCTGACACACTGAGCTACAGAGAAGGACCCCACCCAGGATGCCCCTTTAAGTGCCTTAAGAGCCGATCTACAGAGTAGGACCCCAGCCAGGGAGGGGCCCTGTATGTGCCTGATATGCCAAACAACAGAGAAGGACCCCAGACCAGTTCAATTCAGTTCAGTTGCTCAGTTGTGTCCAACTCTTTGCGACCCCATGAACTGCAGCACGCCAGGCTTCCCTGTCCATCACCAACTCCCAGAACTTGCTCAAACTCATGTCCATTGAGTGAGTGATGTCATCCAACCATCTCATCTTCTCTTGTCCCCTTCTACTCCCACCTTCAATCTTTCCCGGCATCAGGGTCTTTCCTAGTGAGTCAGTTCTTCGAATCAGGTGGCCAAAGTATTGGAGCTTCAGCTTCAGCATCAGTCCTTCCAATGAATATTCAGGGTTGATTTCCTTTAGGATAGACTGGTTGGAACTCCTTGCAGTCCAAGGGACTCTCAAGAGTCTTCTCCAACACTGCAGTTCACCAGCATCAATTCTTTGGCGCTCAGCCTTCTTTATAGTCCAACTCTCACATCCATACATGACTACTGGAAAAACCATAGCTTTGACTAGATGGACCTTTGTTGGCAAAGTCATGTCTCTGCTTTTTAATATGCTATCTAGGTTGATCATAGCTTTCCTTTCAAGGAGCAAGCATCTTTTAATTTCATGGCTGCAGTCACCACCTGCAGTGATTTTGGAGCCCCCAAAAATAAAGTCTTTCACGGTTTCCATTGATTTCCCCATCTATTTGCCATGAACTGATGGGACCAGATGCCATGATCTTAGTTTTCTAAATGTTGAGTTTTAAGCCAGCTTTATCACTTTCCTCTTTCACTTTCATCAAGAGGCTCTTTAGTTCTTCTTTGCTTTCTGCCGTAAGGGTGGTGTCATCTGCATATCTGAGGTTATTGATATTTCTCCTGGCAATTTTAATTCCAGCTTGTGCTTCATCCAGCATGGCATTTCTCATGATGTACTCTGCATATAAGTTAAATAAGCAAGGTGACAATATACAGCCTTGATGTACTCCTTTCCTGATTTGGAACCAGTCTGTTGTTCCATGTCTGGTTCTAACTATTGCTTCTTGACCTGCACACAGATTTCTCAAGAGGCAGATCAGGTGGTCTGGTATTCCCATCTCCTGAAGAATTTTCCGAAGTTTGTTTTGATCCACACAGTCAAAGGCTTTGGCATAGTCAATAAGGTGGAAGTAGGTGGTTTTCTGGAACTCTCTTGCTTTTTTGATAATCCAACAGATGCTGGCAATTTGATCTCTGGTTCCTCTGCCTTTTCTAAATCCAGCTTGAACATCTGTAAGTTCACGGTTCATGTACTGTTGAAGCGTGGCTTGGAGAATTTTGAGCATTACTTTACTAGCGTGTGAGATGAGTGCAATTGTGTGGTAGTTTGACCATTCTTTGGCATTGCCTTTCTTTGGGATTGGAATGAAAACTGACCTTTTCCAGTCCTGTGGCCAGTGCTGAGTTTTCCAAATTTGCTGGCATATTGAGTGCAGCACTTTCACAGCATCATCTTTTAGGATTTGAAATAGCTCAACTGGAATTCCATCACCTCCTCTGGCTTTGTTCGTGGTGAAGTTTCCTAAGGCCCACTTGACTTTGCGTTCCAGGATGTCTGGCTCTAGGTGGGTGATCACACCATCATGGTTATCTGGGTCATGAAGATCTTTTTTGTACAGTTCTTCTGTGTATTCTTGCCACCTCTTCTTAATATCTTCTGCTTTTGTTAGGTCCATACCATTTCTGTCCTTTATTGTGCCCATCTTTGCATGAAATGTTCCCTTGGAATCTCTAATTTTCTTGAAGAGATCTCTAGTCTTTCCCATTCTCTTGTTTTCCTCTATTTCTTTGCATTGATCACTGAGGAAGGCTTTCTTATCTCTCCTTGTTACTCTTTGAACTCTGCATTCAAATGGGTGTATCTTTCCTTTTCTCCTTTGCCTTTAGCTTCTTTTCTTTTCTCAGTAAGACCTCTTCAGACCACCATTTTGCCTTTTTGCATTTCTTTTTATTGGAAACGGTCTTGATCACTGCCTCCTGTACAATGTCATGAACTTCCATTCATAGTTCTTCAGACACTATCTGTCAAATCTAACCCTTTGAATCTATTTCTCACTTCCATTGTATAATCATAAGGGATTTGATTTAAGTCATACCTGAGTAGTCTGGTAGTTTTCCCTACTTTTTTCAATTTAAGTCTGAATTTTGCAATAAGGAGTTCTTCATCTGAGCCACAGTCAGCTCCCGGTCTTGTTTTTGCTGACTGTATAGAGCTTCTCCATCTTTGGCTGCAAAGAATATAATCAATCTGATTTTGGTGTTGACCATCTGGTGATGTCCATGTGTATAGTGTTCTCGTTTTGTTGGAAGAAGGTGTTTGCTATGACCAGTGCATTCTCTGGCAAAACTGTGTTAGCCTTTGCCCTGCTTCATTTTGTACTCCAAGGCCAAATTTGCCTGTTACTCGAGGTATCTCTTGACTTTCTACTTTTGCATTCCAGTCCCCTATGATGAAAAAGACACCTTTATTGCGTGTTAATTCTAAAAAGTCTTGTAGGTCTTCATAGAACCATTTGATTTCAGCTTCTTCAGCACTCCCCAGGAAAGAGAGCCCTCTAAGTGAACAGGTGGAGCTACAGAGAAAAACTGACCAAAGAGGCCTGATCGCCAACTACAAGAGGCTTGAAAAAAGACTCTGATAGGGCCATAACTCCTGCGGCAGAGGCAGTCTCTGTCCCTACACACTTGATGCCGCCAGGGTCCCTGCAAGCCAAGTAGCTGCACCATCTTAACACTCAACTGTCACTGGGGCAGAGCTGCCACTGGCAAAAAATAAGTCTTGCGTCTATGCTCACAGGGTCACTTCAGTCGTGTCTGACTCTGTGACCCTGTAGACTGTGGCCTGCCAGGATTCTCTGTCAGAGAGGGGGGTCTCCAGGCAAGAATACTGGAGCATATTGGCCAGTACTGGTTGCCATTCCCTTCTAGAGCACTATATTTCCTGCTGTGCTAGCCACCAACCCCCTCAGTGCCTGTTGCTGCCAGAACCCCTGTGACACAAGCAGCTACACCACCTCCACACCTTGCCCTCACAGGGGCAAACCCAAGCCCTCCAGGGCAGCCTCAGGAGCTGGGGACCCAGGGGACGACCCACATGTAGAGGTGGAAATAGAACCTCAATTGAAACCCAGAGGTAGAAATAAAACCACAATTGAAACCCAGGGGCAGTGTGTCTAAGGAAGAAGATCTAAAATCTTCCCACCAGCTATACAAGCTGCAAATTAAGTCCACATGATCAACTAAGCAGACTCTGTGTCTGTGGAATATATAAAAGGCCATTGAGAGCTCCCACAAAAGAAAATGCACTAACGCTGATAGCTGTGGACATTGGAGGCAAGAACACACAGGAGTAGAACCAGATTAGAATCTGTCCCACAGCAGATCCAGAGATCAGCGCAATGTTGGAGGACATCCTAGGGAGAGATCAAGCCCTGAGCATTTGGAGTTGGAACACTGACTCCCAAGACCCTAGACTAGCAAAAGACTACCCGTCGTGAATATCAAATAGTGGGAGCTGACACAAAGGAAACCACTTGAATACAAGACCTGGCATCACCCAACCATGAGTAGCACCCTGTGCAGGATGCCTCATCTAAACAACAAACAAAACAAAGATACAATCCCAATCATCAGCAGACAGGATTACCACCTCACTCAGCCTTGCCCATCAAAGGAAAAACAAACAAAAAAACAAAAACTCAGCACAAATCTTATCCTATACAAAGCTCACACAAACCACTGGACCAGCCATAGGAGAGCAGAAACCAAAAGGAAGAAAGAACTCAACTTTCTTCAAGGAAAGAATTCAACTTTCCTTGAAGCCTCAGAAAAGAGGAGACCTCAAACACAATAGCTTAAAAAAAAATAATGAAAAGACAGAGAAATACTGCACAAATGAAATAACAAACTAGAAACACAGAAGTCCAAATAAATGAAGAATAAATAGGCAAACTACCTGAAAAAGAATTCAGAACAATGATAGTAAAGATGATTGAAACCTTGAAAACAAAATGGAGAAAATGTAAGAATCAATTTAAAAAGACCTAGAAGAATTAAAGAATAAACATACAAAGACAAACTACACAATTACCGATATTAAAAATACTCTAGAAGGAATCAATAGCAGAATATCTGAAGCAGAAAAATGAATTAGTGAGATGGAAAATAAAATGTTGGAAATAACTTCTGAAGAGCAGAATAAAGTAAAAAGAATGAAAGGAGTTGAGGATAGTCTCAGAGACCTCTGGGACCATATCAAACACATCAACATTCAAATTATAGGGGTTGCAGAAGAAGAAGAGAAAAAGAAAGGGTATGAGAAAATTTTTGAAGATATTATAGTTGAAAATTTTCCCACATGGAAAAGGAAATAGTCAATCAGATCCAGGGGACACAAAGAGTCCCATACAGGATAAACCCAAGGAGAAACATGCCAAGACACATACTAATCAAACTAACAAAGACTAAACACAAAGAAAGAATATTAAAAGCAGCAAGGGAGAAGCAACAAGTAACATACAAGGGAAACCCCATACACTTAACAGCTTATCTTTCAGCAGAAACTCTGCAGGCTAGAAGGGAATGACAGGATATATTTACAGTACTGAAAGGGAAAAATCTACCACCAAGATTACTGTACCCGGCAAGGATCTCATTCAAAATTGATGGAGAAATAAAAAGCTTTTCAGACAAGCAAAAGCTAAGAGAATTCAGTACCACCAAACCAGCTTTACAACAAATGTTAAAGGGACTTATATAGTCAAGACTGAAAGTGAGAGGATGGAAAAATATATTCTATGCAAATGGGAAGCAAAAGAAAGCTGGACTAGCAATTCTCATATCAGACAAAATAGACCTTAAAACAAAGAAGATTACAAGAGATAAGGAAGGACACTACATAATGATCAAGGGATCAATCCAAGAGGAAGACGTAACAATTGTAAATATCTATGCAACCAACAGGAGAAGGCAATGGTACTCCAGTACTCTTGCCTGGAAAATCCCATGGACGGCGGAGCCTGGTTGGCTGCAGTCCATGGGGTTGCTAAGAGTCAGACTCGACTGAGCGACTTCACTTTCACTTTTCACTTTCATGCATTGGAGAAGGAAATGGCAACCCACTCCAGTGTTCTTGCCTGGAGAATCCCAGGGACGGGGGAGCCTGGTGGGCTGCCGTCTCTGGGGTTGCACAGAGTTGGACACGACTGAAGCGACTTAGCAGCAGCAGCATGCACCCAATGTAGGAACACCTCCGTACATAAGACAAACACTAACAGGCATAAAAGGAGAAACTGACAGTAACACAATAATAGTAGGAGACTTTTAACACCCCACTCACACCAATGGACCGATCATCAAAACAGAAAATTAATACGGAAACACAAGCCTTAAATGATACCTTAGATGAGATGGATCTCATTGATATCTTCAGGACATTGCATCCAAATGCAGAAGAATACACCTTCTTCTCAAGTGCACATGCAGAGTTCTCCAGAGTAGACCACATCTTGGGTCACAAATCAAACCTCAGTAAATTTAAGAAAATTGAAATCATATCAAGCATCTTCTTGACCAGAACACTATGAGACTAGATATCAATTACAAGAAAAAAACTCTAAGAAGCACAAACACATAGAGATTAAACAACACATTTCTAAATAACAAACAGATTACTGAGGAAATCAAAAGGGATATCAAAAAATTTCTAGAAACAATGACAATGAAAACACAACTCAAAACCTATGGGATGCAGCAAAAGCAGTTCTAAGAAGAAAGTTTATAGCAATACAATCCTATCTCAGGAAGCAAGAAAAGCACCAAATAGACAACGTAACTTTACACCTAAAACAACTGGAAAAAGAAGAAGAACAACAACAAAAACCCCAAAATTAGTAGAAGGAAAGAAATCATAAAGATCCAAGCAGAAATAAATGAAAAAGAAGTGAAAGAAACAATGGTAAAGATTAATAAAACTAAAAGTTGGTTCTTTGAGATGACAAACAAAATTGACAAACCTTTAGCCAGACTCAACAAGAAAAAAAGAGAGAAGAATCAAATCAACAAAATTAGAAATGAAAAAGGAGAGGTTACAACAGACAATGCAGAAATACAAAGAATTATAAGAGACTATTATGATCAACTATATGGCAATAAAATAGATAACCCGGAAGATATGGACAGATTCTTAGAAAAGTTCAATCTTCCAAGAGTGAACCAGGAAGAAATAGAAATTATGAACAACCCAATTACAAGCACTGAAATTGAAGCTGTGATCAAAAATCTCCCAAAAAACAAAAGCCAGGACCAGATGGCCTCACAAGTGAATTCTATCAAACATTTAGAGAAGCACTAATGCCTATCCTTCTAAAACTCTCAAAAAATTGCAGAGGAAGGAACACTTTCAAATTCATTCTATGAGGCCACCACCTGGTTTTGATACCAAAACAAGACAAAGACAACACACAAAAAGAAAACTACAGGCCAATATTACTGATGAACATAGATGCAAAAATCCTCAACAAAATTTTAGCAAACAGAATTCAGCAACACATCAAGAAGCTCATACACCATGATCAAGTTGGGCTTATTCCAGGGATGCAAGAATTCTTCAATATACACAAATCAATCAGTGTGATACACCATATTAACAAATTGAAAGATAAAAGCCATATGATAATCTCAATAGATGCATAAAAAGCCTTTGACAAAATTCAGCACTCATTTATGATTAAAACTCTTCAAAAAATGGGCATAGAAGGAACCTACCTCAACAGAGTAAAGTCCATATATGATAAGCCTACAGCAAACATTATTCTCAATGGTGAAAACTGAAAGAATCCCCCCTAACGTCAGGAACAAAACAAGGGTGTCCACTCTTGCCACTATTATTCAACATAGTTCTGGGAGTCCTAGCTGTAGCAATCAGAGAAGAAAAAGAAATAAAAAGAATCCAGATTGGAAAAGAAGAAATAAAGCTCTCACTGTTTGCAGATGACATGATCCTGTACATTGAAAACTCTAAAGATAGTATCAGAAAATTACTAGAGCTAACCAGTGAATTTAGCAAAGTTGCAGGATACAAAATCAATACAGAGAAATCACTTGCATTTCTATATACTAACAATGAAAAATCAGAAAGAGAAATTAAGAAATCAGTGCCATTCACCATTGCAACAAAAGAATTAAATATCTAGGAATAAACTTACCTAAGGAGACAAAAGAACTGTACTCAGAAAATTATAAGATAATGAAAGCAATCAAAGATGACATAAACAGATGGAGAGATATTCCATGTTCCTGGGTAGGAAGAATCAACATTGTGAAAATGAATATACTACCAAACACAATCTACAGATTTAATGTGATCCCTATCAAATTACCAATGGCATTTTTCACAGAACTAGAACAAAAAATGTCACACTTCATATGGAAACACAAAAGACCCTGAGTAGCCAAGACAATCTTGAGAAAGAAGAATGGAGCTGGAGGAATCAACCTTCCTGACTTCAGATTATACTACAAAGCTACAGTCATCAAGACTGTATGGTACTGGCACAAAAACAGAAATATAGACCAATGGAACAAGTTGGAAAGCCCAGAAATAAGCCCATGCACCTATGGGTACCTTATTTTTGACAAAAGAGGAAAGAATATACAATGGGGGAAAACAGCCTCTTCAATAAATGGTGCTGGGAAAACTGGATAGCTACATGTGAAAGAATGAAATTAGAACACTACCTAACACCATACACAAAGATAAACTCAAAATGGATTAAAGACCTAAATGTAAGATCAGAAACTATACAACTCTTAGAGGAAAACATAGGCAGAACACTCGATGACATAAATCAAAACAAGATAATCAAAGAAAATAATAGCAAATGAAACAACTGACAAAGGATTAATTTCAAAAATATACAAGTGGCTCATACAGCTCAATACCAGAAAAACAAACAACCCAAGCAAAAAGTGGGAAAAGACCTAAACAGACATTTCTCTAAAGAAGACATACAGATGGCTAACAAACACATGAAAAGATGCTCAATATCGCTCATTATTGGAGAATGCAAATCAAAACTACAATGAGATATTACCTCACACCGGTCAGAATGGCCCTCATCAAAAAGTCTACAAACAATAAATGCTGCAGAGGGTGTGAAGAAAAGGGAATGGTCTTGCATTGTTAGTGGGAATGTAAATTGATACAGTCACTATGGAAGATGGTATGAAGATTCCTTAAAAAAACTAGGAATAAAACCACCATATGGCCCAGCAATCCCACTCCTAGGTATCTACCCTGAGGAAACCAAAATTGAAAGAGACATATGTATCCCATTGTTCATTGCAGCACCATTTACAATAGCTAGAACATGGAAGCAACCTGGATATCCATTGACAAATGAATGGATAAAGAAGTTGTGGTACATATACATAATGGAATACTATTCATCCATAAAAAGGAATGCATTTGAGTCAGTTCTAATGAGGTGGATGAACCTAGAGCCTATTGTACAGAGTGAAGTGAGTCAGAAAATACCATATTCTAATGCATATACACGGAATCTATAAAAATGGTACTGAAGAATTTATTTACAGGGCAGCAATGGACAAACAGACATAGAGAATAGACTTATGGGTGTGGGGAGAGGGAAGGAGAGGATGAGATGTATAGAAGGACTAACGTGGAAACTTACATTACCATGTGTAAAATAGCCAATGGGAATTTGCTGTATGGCTCAAGAAACTCAAACAGGGGCTCTGTATCAACCTAGAGGGGTGGGATGGGGAGGGAGATGGGAGAGAGGCTCAAAAGGGAGGGAATATATGTATACCTATGGCTGATTCATGTCGAGGTTTGACAGAAAACAGCAAAATTCTGTAAAGCAATTATCCTTCAATAAAAAATAAATTAAAAAAAAAATAAAAGGGATTTCAGTTCAGTTCAGTTCAGTGACTCAGTTGTGTCTGACTCTTTGCAACCCCATGAACCGCAGCACGCCAGGCCTCCCTGTCCAACACCAACTCCCAGAGTCCACCCAAACCCATGTCCATTGAGTCGGTGATGCCATCCAACCATCTCATCCTCTGTCGTCCCCTTCTCCTCTTGCCCCCAATCCCTCCCAGCATCAGGGGCTTTTCCAATGAGTCAGCTCTTTGCATCAGCTGGCCAAAGTATTGGAGTTTCAACTTCAGCATCAGTCCTTCCAGTGAACACCCAGGACTGATCTCCTTTAGAATGGACTGGTTGGATCTCCTTGCAGTCCAAGGGACTCTCAAGAGTCTTCTCCAACACCACAGTTCACAAGCATCAATTCTTCGGCGCTCAGCTTTCTTCACAGTCCAACTCTCATATCCATACATGACCACTGGAAAAAACATAGCCTTGACTAGATGGACCTTTGTGGGCAAAGTAATGTCTCTGCTTTTTAATATGCTGTCTAGGTTGGTAATAACTTTCCTTCCAAGGAGTAAGCGTCTTTTAATTTCATGGTTGCAGTCACCATCTGCAGTGATTTTGGAGCCCCAAAAAATAAAGTCAGCCACTGTTTCCCCATCTATTTTCCATAAAGTGATGGGACCGGATTTCTAAAAGGGATTTAGAAGACAGAAAAAAAAAAAAGTTGCTTAACACAGGACTGAGTGTTTGAACAAGCTCTTCCTTGAGAGGCAAATACTTAGTAGGAGGTACAGGTCTCCTTCCTACATCTGAGTGTCCCCTTTAATTGAGATTACAGAATTGCTGCTGTGACACATGGCTCCCTGGACCCAGTGGAAAGAAGGGAGTATTTCAGCTCTTGAAATCGTGTTCAGGGATTTGAGATAACTTTGGGCTGCCAAAGGACTCTGGGTGACTAGAGAGACCAAAAGAGGCTCGAGGGACACAGGGAGGGATGCTGATGGTGCCCGACCACTGTTGGCCAGGTCCCAGGGTAGCAGCTAGGATCCTTGTGGCAGATGGATGGATGATGCCCTAGTGGTTTGGGAAAAGACAGATTCTGTTTTCCATCCATTGCCCACTCTGGCCCGGGCTGTCCTCTCCCAGGCACTTTGCTCCCATTTTGAGATTTGAGGAAATGGAGGAAAGTGGGAAAGAGAAACAGAGCAAGAAGAAATGAAAAAAGACAAATGTCTGCTCCTTTTCATTTTATTAGGGATGTGAAGCATTTGTGATAAATATGTATTCATGATTAAATTATAGCTAGCCCCAGGAATTTTAATTTGCTGTAGTTTTAATAAAAGTGGCTGTTTGACCATCACATCTTCAGTTTCATAAGAGACTCATCATTACTTAGTTTATATGGCATATATGCATATATGAGTTTGTATCATATTATGTAAAACCTATACTTAATATAATACAACAGGCTTCCCTGGTGGCTCAGATGGTAAAGAATCCTCCTGCAATGCGGGAGACCTGGGTTCAGTCCCTGGGTTAGGAAGATCCCCTGCAGAAGGGAACAGCTACCCACTCCAGTATTCTGGCCTGGAGAATTCCATGGTCAGAGGAGCCTGGTGGGCTATAATCCATGGAATCACAAAGAGTTGGACACGACTGAACACTTTGACTCACACTAAAACCATGTAAAATCTATTTTTTCATCTTTCAAAAGTTAGGCTTTTTTGTAGAAAATATAGCAACTATGGAAAATAAAAGTTAACTAGAGGGAAATGAAGACCCGTAAGTACGCCATCCAGAAACAGCCACTGAAAACGTTTCGTCCTGACTCCGTCCAATTTTGTTCTCTTGCTAAAGGCTGGTATGTTCTGGAGCGTGTTGCTGTGGCTTCTCTCTCTCTCTGGTTATTTCTGCCAACCTCAGGACCCCTCTAGCATCCTCTCCAAGGTCACTGCCACATCTTTCTCCTTTCTTCCTCATGAGTGTCGTTCAGTCTCAGGGCTGTGTCTTTCTCTGTCCACAAACAGAGTGGACATGTGCCCGAGCACCTCACACACAGGCTGCTCTCCACGGAACCCAGGTGGGCTGTCCTCCTCTGTCCCTCATCCGCCGCCTCAGTCACCCCAGACCCCCATCACCCTTGCAGCCTCCACCGCCCTGCCTTCCTCTGGGAATCACTGCTTCACACGTCTTGGTCATCTTTTCAAGTGTATTTATTTTTATCTGGAGGATAATTGCTTTACAATACTGTGTTGGTTTCTGTCATACATCAACATGAATCAGTTGTCTGTGTACATATGTTCCTTCCCTCCTGAACCTCCCTCCCACCTCCCCCTGCCTTTGAAGTACACTTAGTTGATTTAGAATGTTATGTCAGTTACAGGTGTACAGCATAGTGAGTCAATGCTTCTGCAGATTTCACTCCATTATAGGTTATCACAAGATAACAGCTGTAATTTTCCATACTGTGCAATAGATCCTTGTTGCTGCTCTAGTTTATACATAGTGTTTGATTCTCTCAGCCCTAACCGTCCCTCCCTGGTTCCTGCTCTCCTTAGATAGCCACTAGTTTGTGATCTCTGTGAGTCAGTTTCTGTTTTGAGATACATTCTGCCCTTTACCACTTCTCTGCTGATTCTTCCTTGCAGACCCTTTTCTCAGAACTTCTGCCTGCTCTTGGCTGTTCCCGAGAGCACAGGCTCTGGAACCCAATGCCCTGGGTCCAGTCTAGCCTTTGTCATTCTCTAGCTGTGAGAACTAGGCAGTTATTTCATGGTGCTGGTCTCGGTTTCCTCAACTCTAAAACGGGGTTAATGATATGCCCTGCTGCAGAGCTGCTAAGTTGGTTTAAACACTTCGAACATCAGAATAGTTCCTGGAACATAATAAGTAGTCTCTACCAGTTAGATCTTATTACCATTAGTGGCAGCTTCGAGTGTATGTCCTGATACTAATTCAAATCCCAGCCTCCTCTGATTGTTTCCCTTGGGATTTTCCAGCAATCTTTTCCCTCTACCTCTTCTAGCATGCATACTAAGTCATTTCAGTTGTGTCCGACTCTTCGCAACCCTGTGGACTGTAGCCCACCAGGCTCCTCTGTCCATAGGATTCTCCAGGCAAGACTAGTGGGTTGCCATGCCCTCCTCCAGGGAAATCTTCCCAAGCCAGGGGTTGAACCTGCATCTCTTATGTCTCTTACATTGGCAGGTGGGTTCTTTACCACTTAACACCACCTGGGAAGCCCATCTTTTCTAGGAGCTTAGCAATGTTAGCTTCCTTTTCACAATCCCTATACTGTGCTGGATCATGGAAAAAGCAAGAGAGTTCCAGAAAAGCATCTATTTCTGCTTTATTGACTATGCCAAAGCCTTTGACTGTGTGGATCACAATAAACTGTGGGAAATTCTGAAAGAGATGGGAAATACCAGACCACCTGATCTGCCTCTTGAGAAATTTGTATGCAGGTCAGGAAGCAACAGTTAGAACTGGACATGGAACAACAGACTGCTTCCAAATAGGAAAAGGAGTACGTCAAGGCTGTATATTGTCACCCTGTTTATTTAACTTATATGCAGAGTACATCATGAGAAACGCTGGACTGGAAGAAACTCAAGCTGGAATCAAGATTGCTGGGAGAAATATCAATCACGTCAGATATGCAGATGACACCACCCTTATGGCAGAAAGTGAAGAGGAACTCAAAAGCCTCTTGATGAAAGTGAAAGAGGAGAGTGAAAAAGTTGGCTTAAAGCTCAACATTCAGAAAACGAAGATCATGGCATCCGGTCCCATCACTGCATGGGAAATAGACGGGGAAACAGTGTCAGACTTTATTTTTCTGGGCTCCAAAATCACTGCAGATGGTGACTGCAGCCATGAAATTAAAAAACGCTTACTCCTTGGAAGGAAAGTTATGACCAACCTAGATAGCATATTCAAAAGCAGAGACATTACTTTGCCAACAAAGGTCCGTCTAGTCAAGGCTATGGTTTTTCCTGTGGTCATGTATGGATGTGAGAGTTGGACTGTGAAGAAGGCTGAGTGCTGAAGAATTGATGCTTTTGAACTGTGGTGTTGGAGAAGACTCTTGAGAGTCCCTTGGACTACAAGGAGATCCAACCAGTCTATTCTGAAGGAGATCAGCCCTGGGATTTCTTTGGAAGGAATGATGCTAAAGCTGAAACTCCAGTACTTTGGCCACCTGATGGGAAGAGTTGACTCACTGGAAAAGACTGCCCCCAAGGGCAGGAGGAGAAGGGGACGACAGAGGATGAGATGGCTGGATGGCATCACTGACTCGATGGATGTGAGTCTGAGTGAACTCTGGGAGTTGGTGATGGACAGGGAGGCCTGGTGTGCTGCAATTCATGGAATTGCAAAGAGTCGGACAGGACTGAGCGACTGATCTGATCTGATACTGTGCTTACTATGAAAGTGTACTTGCTACCTGTTATTACCATCTGATTATTTTATAATTGTTTGTTCGTATTTCTGTCTCCCCCTCTAGACTCTTTGACTATTCGTGTGTCTGATCATTTGTGTATCACATAGGGGAGTGACCAGGTGAGCCACTAGGAGTCTAGTTTCTTCCATTCAGTTGCTTAGTCCTTGCTCTGTGTAAGATCAAGGAGTGACCAATGTCTAAACACAAGAAACTGGTGATGTGCGTTGCTTCCTGGAAGTCAGAATTGGAGGGAAGATTTTTCATTGCATTGTGCGTAACCACCCCTTTCACTCCATGAAATAGCTTACATAGGGTAGACTTCTGGGGGGTAACAATTTTATTAAAATGTAATTCATATACAATGATATTTACTCATTTGGAATGTGCAGTTTAATGTTTTTAGTACATTGACAGAGCTGTGCAAACATCAGCACAATTTTAGAACATTTTTATCTCCCTCAAAAGAAGCCCAGTACCCTTTAGCTCTCCTCCCAACTTTCCCCAACCCCCTTAACCCCAACAAACCACTGGTCTTCCTACTGTCACTGTGATTTATCCCTTTTGGACATTTCATGTAAATGGGATCATAGGCTATGTAACCTTTTGTGACTGGCTTCTTTCACTTAGCATCATGTTTTCAAGGTTCATCCGAGCTGTAGCAGATGTATCAGAATCTCATTCCTTTTTATGGCCAGATAATATTTCATTGTATGAACACACCACCTTTTGTTTATTCATTCAATAGTAGATGGGCATTTGGGTGGTTTCCACTTTTTGATTATCATGAATAATGCTGCTCTGATTATCTGCGTACAAGTTTTTGTGTGGACGTGTTTTCATTTCTCTCGGGTATATACCTAGAAGTGGAATTGCTAAGTCGTAGGATAACTCTACGAGGAACTGCCAAACTATTGTCCAGAGTGGCTGCGGCATTTTATTTATATTCTCACCAGCACTGTATTTAGTTTCCCACATCCTGCATGTGATGAGACTTTTAATATGGAAAGAATTGTTCTTTAAGCTTGATTTTCTAGTTCAATAGACACGAAAAAGGTATTTTCTTTCAACACTTTAATTAACAGCACTTTCTATTAGAAAAATGCCCTTCATCCTCCAGGGATAACGGTGAGAAGACATTTTAGAAGGAAGAAGGTGAGAAGATTAATCTACATTCAAATAAAAATACAGAGCCTAAGGAATTTTTTCTGGTACTCTCATTATACCCATAGGGATTTCTTAAGAAATGCAAATATGTATTGTTTCACCATGCATAAAGCAATCGTTATCTAAAGATACAGATAAAAGTATAGAATCCTGTATAAATAGTGAGATTTTTGAGAGCAGAAAGAGTTGGAGTGGGACCGAACGACTTAAGGAAAAAATAAAAATCCACTGAAGTAAGCACAAAAAAAGAGATGGAATACAGCTGGTGTACCTGCTGGAACGTGGGAGCACTCCTGGGAGCACTCTGTGTCTCGGGAGGAAGGCTGTGGGGTGGGGGGTAGGGGAAGGTGACATGTGGGCATACCTGGGAGAGAAGCTGGTGGCACTCCCTTCTGTGTTGTAACATAACATGTAACATTGTTTCCTGGTGATGAGATCAACTAACATATGAAAAGTGGGAAAATGCCTAATTCACAAAGGCTCATTGTGAGTTGAAGCTTATGAAGCACTTACCATGAAGCAAACACCATACTAAGCACTTTATATACATCACCTCAATTTAATCTTCCCAGAGACTCTATGGTTTAGGTAAAATCCTCACTTCACAGGTTAGAAATCAGAGGCACCCGGAGGTTAAGAAGCTGCTGTCTACTTTCCCCTGTTCATTGCAGGATTATTCAAAAGTCAAGATATAAATAAATTTACATGTCCATCTATGAATGAGTGGATAAAGGAAATCTGTGTATATACAATGGAATATCATTTAGAAGGAGGGAAATCCTGCCATTTGTGACAACAGAGACGGACCTTGAGGACATTGTGCTGAGTGAAATAATATGAACTCGCTTACATGTGGAATCTAAAAAAACCAAACTCAGAGAACCCAAGAGTAGAATGTGGTTGCCAGGGGCTGAGAAGAGGGTGCGGCGGGGAAAAGGGAGCTGGTGATCAAAAGACACAGACTTCAGTTACAAGATGTCTAAGTTCTGAGGACATGATACACAGGGCAATACTGTACAAGGAAGGAGGTACAAATGAACTAACAAAGGAAAGAGAATTTCCCTACTGGTCCAGTGGTAAAGACTCCACCTGCCGATACAGGGAATGCGGGTTTGATCCTTGGTCTGGGAAGAGGCCACATGCTGAGAGGCCACTAAGCCCAGGAGCCACCAACTACGGAAGCCCACGCACACCTAGAGCCTGGGCTCTGCAGGGAGAGAAGCCATCACAATGAGAAGCCCGTGCAGCACAGCCAGAGAGCAGCTGCCTCTCTCCAAAACTAGAGGAAGCCCGCCTGCAGCAATGAAGCCCCAGAGCAGCCAAAAATAAATAATAAATAAATTTAATTTTAAAAAGGAAAGGAGGAAGGAGTGAGGGAGTGAAGGAATTACTCGGAGTGTAATGTTGAAGCTGAGCTGTACCCTGGAACCAGTAAACCTGTGTGGTCAGTGCCCTTAACCCACGCGCTAGTATGTCTCTGCCTGTGTGTTCTTCTTCACCTGCATCATTTGAACTGTGGTTGTTGTTCAGTTGCCCAGTCGTGTCTGACTCTTTGCAACCCCATGGACTGCAGCATGCCAGGTCTCCCTGTCCCTCACCATTTCCCGGAGTTTGCCCAGGTTCATGTTCATTGCATCGGTGATGCTGTCCAGCCGTCTCATCCTCTGATGCCTTCTTCTTCTTCTGCCCTTGATCTTTCCCAGCATCAGGGACTTTTCCAATGAGTCATCTGTTCGAATCAGATGACCAAAATACTAGAGCTTCAGCATCAGTCCTTCCAGTGAATATTCAGGGTTGATCTCCCTTAAGATTGACTGGTTTGATCTCCTTGCTGTCCAAGGGACTTTCAGGAGTCTTTTCCAGCACCACAGTTCGAAGGCATCATTTCTTTGGCATTCTGCCTTCCTTACAGTCCAGCTCGCACAACTGTATGTGAGTATTCAACCATTGTTTAAATGCAACAGTTAAAAACATACATAACCATCTTGTAATAAAATCAGTGTCAATAATTAGTCAAAGACTTTTGATTTAACAACTTAATAGTTTTTAATCCAGTCATATTGTACCCTAGTATATGCCAAAGAGACTAGAAGTCTCAAGGCAGATCATTCAGGGCCTTGTAGACCACATGAAGGTTAAAGGCTATCCCAGGGGCAGTGAGAAGCATTCAGTTTTAAGTCTTGGAGTCAAGAGGTCACACTTGTGCTTTGAAATTTCCTACTAATTGCAATAAAGGGGTTTGTATTGGAGGAAGTAATAGCAAAACTGGGGGCGTAAGGAGCAAGCCGAGGGGTGACGCTAAGGCCAGAGCACTGGAGATGGATTAGAGGAGACAGCTGAGGATTAAGGAACGATTCAGGAGTTGCCCGAACAAAGACCAGCTGGGAATCACGTGAGTCTTCTGAGAGTCTGTGTGGAACCCAGTCTCGTTAGAGATACAGTTCTCGAGGCTGATTCTAATGAAGTGGATTTTACAGTGATGAATATAGTTCTCTTGAGAAGAAAAAATGTTTGAATCGTCTCCGTTTTTCTATTTTGGCTTTTCTTTACAGCCTCCATTCTGTTTTCTTTGGATCAAAGCCATTTTCATTTCACCAGACATGTCATTCTTTTTGCAGAAGCCCTTCCAGCTCTTTTAATGCTTCAGACTTTAATTTATGGAACATCTATTCATGTCTCTCTAGATCTTTTACACAGGCAGCATCTTTGTGCAAATACCTGGACCCGTCAAATTTGCCCAAATGCTTATAAATGCATGCTATTCAAGGAGATAAATGACTCAACTGGAAAACCGATGGCTAACCTGTTGAAACTCTCTTTGTCATTTCAGGCTGCCCTGGCAGGAGGCACCACCATGATCATGGATTTTGCTATTCCACACAAAGGCCACTCCCTCATTGAGGCCTTTGACACCTGGCGAAGCTGGGCTGACCCCCAAGTCTGCTGCGATTACAGCCTGCATGTGGCAGTGACGTGGTGGAGTGACCAGGTGAACCATGCAGGGGTCCAATTTCTTCTAGTTAGTCCTTTAATCATTGCTCCGTGCAAAGATCAAGGAACGGGCAACGTCAAAACATAAGAAACCAGTGATGTTGGTTGCTTCCGGGAACTCACAATTGGAGCAAAGACTTTTCATTGCATACTCTTTTGTACCATTTGAGTTTTGAATCCTGTGAAATATTATCAATTGAGAAAACTAAAAAAAAAGCATATGAAGATAATAGGATAAATCCCTTATACTGATTCACAATAGTCTTTCATAGTATTTAAATCATGAATTGTAAATACTTTAAATGCAATTTTTAAAAGTACTTGACTTTTCAACTTCAACATCTCTGGGCACTTTTAAGCAGTCTTTTCCCACAGATTAGACTTCAGTTAGATAAATGTTTTTAATATCTGGAAAGAAACCAAGGAAGGGACAGACCAGGAATGTGTTCCAGGCCTTCTTCCAGCTGTGCACTAAGCTGGTACTCTGTTAATATCAACTCCTGGTCAGATCATTTCAAAATCGAATTTCCACAGTCTTCTGTATCTGCTCATTATTTAGACCATGGCAGAAATGATAACATGACTCAGATAGAAAAGAAAGTTTTGTGAGATGTTAAAATATGCTTATTTTCCCCATGAAAACATGTATGTGTACTTTGGAAGAAACCTTTATCTGTGATTTAAATCAATAGCATGTTTTCCACCTTGGACTTAATTCAGAAATCTTTTTGCTAGAAAGGGCTCATGGGGTGACTTTATTTGAAGTCACCATGTAACTTATGTCCCTGCTTCCTCCCAAAATTTGGGTTGTAGACACTAAGTTAATATAAAACAAGTAATCAGATAGTTCAGCAAACATAGTAGCAAGGTTTAGAGTCCAGAGAAAAAGTTAATCTTTTTCCAGAAACTGCAAAATTCTGAGTGAGGCATCTGACCTCCGTTGTGCGTTTAAGGTCTTCCTGCCTGCCTTCTTCTCTCCGGCCCCTCCTTCTGTCCCTTCTTCCTTCCTCCTTTCCTCTCACTCTTGTTTTATAAGATAGCGCAAAGGTGAAGATGCTTGCTCGTACCAGTGTTTCTCACATTTTAATATGTACATAATTCACCTGGTGAATACTGGTAAAGTACAGATTATGCTCAATGAGTGTGTTAGTTGGCTAGGACTGCTTTAACCAAGAAAACAAACTGGGTGGCTGGAACAGCTTCTCACAGTTCAGGAGACGCACAGCCTGAGTGTCTGTGCGGCTGGTCCCTTCCGAGAGCTGTCAGGAATCATCTCTTTCAAGCCTTTCACCAACTTCTGGTGGTTTGCTGGCAATCTCTGGTATTCTTTGATTTGTAGGAACATCACCTGAATCTCTGCCTTTGTCTTCCCATGATGTTCTCTGTGTGTGTGTGTGTGTGTGTGGCTAAATTACCCCTTTTTATAAAGACACCGATCATACTGAATTATGGTCCACCCTAGTGACCTCATCTTAATTGATTACTGTGGTAAATGCCCTATTTCCAAATGTTGACCTGAAACAAGGAGACTGCCTGATATTTCTCCAGCAAAGATGGGCATATTTGAGATCAATAGAAGAATTGCAGTTCAGGGTCTACAAACATGTTGAGCCATGTGCAAGTCCCCACAGGGCAAGGGAAGGCGCAGGCTTTCCTAGAGGGGAGAGGGAAGCTGGGAGGCTCCAGTAAACAGAGTCCATGACTTTCATTGTTCTGGTCCTCGCTGAGAAAGAGAACCCTTTCTTCTGCGCTGACATGCAGGTATCAGAGCTCCCCCTTCTGGTCTCTTGACTCTACTTAATTGAGGGAGTGAAAATCACTCAGCTGCGTCTGACTTTTTGCAACGCCATGGACTACCAGAGTCCTTTGTCCAGGGAATTCTCCAGGCCAGAATACTGGAGTGGGTAGCCGTTCCCTTCTCCAGAGGATCTTCCTAATCCAGAGATCAAACCCAGGTCTCCTGCACTGCAGGCAGATTCTTCACCATCTGACCCACCTTCTACTTATTACTTTTTTTATACAAGTCCGAGGTGGTCCTGGGCTTCCCAGGTAGTACTAGTGGTAAAGAACTTGCCTGCCAAGGTAGGCGACAAAAGAGATCCCTGAGTCGGGAAGACTTGTCTGGAGAATCCCATGGACAGAGAAGTCCATAGGGTCCCAAAGAGTTGGATGTGACTGAAGTGACTTAGCATGTATGCACAAGGTCACATTTGGTACTGGGGGCTAGGATTTCAACCTATAAATTTAGGGGGACACAGTCAGCCCATAGCAGTAGGTCTGGGGCAGAGCCTGGGGTTCTGCATTTCTAGTAAGCTCCCAGGTGATGTTGCTGTGGCTGTTCAGGTACCACACTTTTGCAATAGCAAGGCTTAAACTGCTATGCCGGACCGTCGTGTAGTGGGACTCACCCCAGAATGTGGATGTGGGTGACAGTGATGTTTAACAAGGTCATCTGCAGAAAGGCTCTTCTACTCTGGGAGTCATGGGTATTTCACTTGAGCTATGTGAGTTGTAATTGGGAAGCCCGTAGTGTGAGTTTCCTAACAGTCTAAAGCGGTTTTTCCCCCACTATAAAAATAATAGACTCACGGTAGAAAATTAGAACTTGTAAAAAAGTTTTAAAAATGAGGCACATTATACCAAGTTCTACCCTTGCTGTTGTCACTTAATGCATCTTGAAACTCATTCCATCATTTCAGTGATGTTCACTCTCAACATTTGGGCGTTTTCTGCTCCTTTGCATTCATTTTTCATCCAACAGGAAGTTTTTGAGTGGCCACTATGGACCAGGCACTGTTACAGGATATAGCAACAGATAAACTATACAAGCTTAGCTTACATGTGTGCTCAATTGTGTCTGACTCTTTGCAACCCCATGGACTGTAGCCTGCCAGGCTCCTCTGTCCATGGGATTTTCCAGGCAAGAGTACTGGTGTGGGTTGCCTTTGCCTTCTCCAGGGGATCTTCCCCACCCTGGGATTGAACCCGCGTCTCATGTGTCTCCTGCTGGGGTAAAGACAGGTTCTTTACCCCAGAGCCGCCTGGGAAGCCCAAACTGTACAAAGCTGCTCCTCATATGGGGTGGAAATCCTAGAGGAGGAGGCAGGTCATCAACAAGTAAACATATATGCCAGCTGGTAAAGTGCCATGGAGAAAAGTGAGGAAAATTAGTAAAAGAGTAAACAGTGATGGAAGTGAGTAACTTAACGTGTGATATTGTCATTTTTAAAACTTTGCTCATATAGAAGGAAAAGATTGCTTTGTTTTATTTTGCACTTTTTAATGAGTAGGAAGGTTAACATTTTTTCCATGTTTCTTAGTCATTTGAATTTACTGTTTGAACTGTAAATAACATTTTTCATCTAGAATGTTAGGGTTTTTCAAGTAGAAGCAGCAATAACTCTTAACATTTTTATTAACTAAGCGATAGTTCTATCCTTATTACATATTTTTTATGTTTTATTATATATTTTTGTTCTATGTTATATTTATATGTGTATATTTTTTATGTGTATATGTGTATTTTTCAACTTGTAGAAATTGAAGCAGTTTTATTTGGTCAAATCTTCTGACTTTTCCTTTGAAGTTATTCATCATTGTTGAGACTAGAAACGGACCTGCAAAGGCAATTACCAAACTAGTTTTGATCCTATCTTGTCTCTTATCATTGGTATGATATTATTGTTTATAAGAAGAAATTCACATCTGGTCTTTGTCCCCATTTCTGGCACAGAGCTCCTAAAACGCTTGGAATTTCCTACATGATGAGGGCAATGAAAAGGTCTAGTATGTTAAGTGAAGTGAAAGGCACTCAGTCGTGTCCAACTCTTTTCGACCCCATGGACTATACAGTCCATGGAATTCTCCAGGCCAGAATACTGGGGTGGGTAGCCTTTCCCTTCTCCAGGGGATCTTCCCAACTCAGGGATCGAACCCAGGTCTTCCGCATTGCAGGCGTATTCTTTACCATCTGAGCTACAAGGAATTAAAGAGGTGATTTTTAGACACCACCTAAGGACAGGGGCGGAGAAGGCAATGGCATCCCACTCCAGTACTCTTGCCTGGAAAATCCCATGGACAGAGGAGCCTGGTGGGCTGTAGTCCATGAGGTCGCTAAGAGTCGGACATGACTAAGTGACTTCCCTTTCACTTTTCACTTTCATGCATTGGAGAAGGAAATGGCAACCTACTCCAGTGTTCTTGTCTGGAGAATCCCAGGGATGGGGGAGCCTGGTAGGAGGCCGTCTATGGGGTTGCACGGAGTCAAACACGACTGAAGTGACTTAGCAGCAGCAGCAGCAAGGACAGGGGCTGATTGACCCAGGAGCCAACTGTGTGATTAGATGGTTGAAAATTTCAGTCCCCCCCAACTGACCTGTGAGGCGGGGAGAGGGGCTGGAGGTTGGGTTAGTTGCCTGTGGCTAATGCTTTAATCAGTCATGCCCGTGTAATGAAGCCTCCACGAAACCTAAAAGGATAGGATTTGGAGAGCTTCAAGGATGTGACCGAGTGGAGGTTTGGGAAGAGCGGTGCTCTCAGAGGACACACAAGCCTCGTGCCCTTCCCCCATTCCTTCACCTATGAAGGACCTCTTCCACCTGATGTTCGTCTGTATCCTTTATCATGTCCTTTTATAGTAAACTGGTGATCCAGTAAGTACAATGCTTCTCTGAGCTCTGTGAACCACTCCAGCAGATTAATTGAACCTGAAGAGGGTGCTGTGGGAAGCCCCGATTTATAGCTGGTTGGTCAGAAGTGCAGGTGACAACCTGGATACCCCGTAAGACTGAACTCTTAACCTGTGGACCATGAGGCAGTCTCCAGGTAGTGTTAAAATTGAGTTAAGTTGTAAGATACCTCCTGGCTGATGTCTGGAGAACTGCTTGGTGCTGTGAAGGAACCCCCAATCTCCCCACTCACACACTGGAATTGGTGATCAGAACGTTTGAGTTGGCAACCCAGAAGGCTCCTGGGGCTTCCCACTGGTTCAGAATCTTTCACCTCCAGGAGCTGCCAGTGGGTCAGTTCACATCTTCCACCACCTCCATCTTCTAACTCATCCTGTGGGGTTCAGATGTGACCCCAAACCTTACTTCACATTAGCTCTGATTCCTTCCAGAGACATGACTGCTTCTGTTGCTGCCAAATGGTTGTCTTTTCATGTTCTAGAATAATTTCTTCCCATCTCAGTACCTGTTTCTCTAGATACTGAGAATTTCATATCTAAGTGTAAAAGTGAGGTATTTGGGGGAGGGGGAGTACTATTAACTCTTTCATGATTTAAAAGCATCATAGCCACAACAGTTCATCAGATGATGAAGTCTGAGACGAAGTCTGACTTAGGGGAACGATCGAGGCCTTAATTACATTTTTCTGGAATTCAACTGATGTCCTCATTTTGCTTTGTTTTCTTCTGAATGCAGCACTTTGGAGAATGCTGGTATTGTCTTTAAAGGGTGACATTTTGCTGTGATTGTGGTGCCCTTTTAGGTTAAAGAAGAAATGAAAATCCTTACCCAGGATAAAGGTGTGAACTCCTTCAAGATGTTTATGGCTTATAAAGATGTGTACATGGTGAGGGATGTGGAGCTGTATGAGGCCTTCTCTCGGTGCAAGGAGATTGGAGCCATTGCTCAAGTTCATGCCGAAAATGGAGACCTAGTTGCAGAGGTAGGTAATTGCCGTTCAGAGCTTCCACAGAAGGGAAACTGCCCATGATTTAAGGGGAAGATGACTGGCCGCAAGTAGGTAAATTCATTCAAAGGACTGGAAGAAAGGAAATCCAGGAACTAATTTTCTGTGACTTGGAAACACTTGACTCCATTTACGTGCTGTCCTTGCTGAGTTTTTTGGGGGTGGTATATGCGCTGGAATGAGGAGTTCCCTTTTTCAGAGCAGCCATTAGATCTCAAACAAGGTTTATTCTAAAAGCACAGATATTTTTCTTTGTGTCCCCAGCACTTTTTTTTTTTTTTCATTTAAAGTATGCTCAAGCTGCTGGTTCAGAAAGCCAAAGTGTGGGCATCAGTGTAATCTGATGACTTAGGCAGAGCATTAGGTAGCTGTTTTAAGCCCCACTCTTTTCATAAATTGGGTATTAAAATGTGCTCTGGAGGAATCTAGATGGTATTTATTTCTCATATTAACTCCATCATTAATGCCCGAAGGGTATACCATCTGTAAGATTTAAAGAGCTGTCTCTTACCCTTTCTATTGGTTGATCTTTCTCTCTCCCTGGGCTCAGTTCCCATTAAAGTCTGTGAGAAGGTGGCCACATGGCCAGAAGGTGGGGGAAATGATATGAGGAAAGCATGAGCTGTAAGCTCAAACAGACCAGGGTGTAAACTGGACTCTTCCATGTCCTAGCTGTATGACACCGGGCAAGTCAGTTTGACACTCTGTCTTGACTTCCTGACTTTCTTGTAAGGAAGAAATAACACTTTCGGAGAGGAGAAATACAGATCTAATATCATTCTGTGGGTTAGAGGAGAAGGCAGTGAAGAGTATGAATTGGTAAAGAATAGAACTAACTGCATAATAGCATGAGTCATTTCAAGAAGAATCGAATATGGGGGACTGGAATACTTTGTTTTGTTTGTTCTGAACCAAAGTCTTAAATACAGACACTACTTCTTTTCAAAGGGGCTTCCCTGGTAGCTCAGCTGGTAAAGAATCCACCTGGAATGCAGGAGACCCCTGTTTGATTCCTGGGTCTTTTCAAAGAATGTGATTAGAACAGACCTCATATCTTCTTCACCTTTCCAATCAAAATAATTTAATTGTGAAATATGTATATGAAAAGTTAACAACATGCTATCAGAGTACTGGGGTTCCCAGATGGCTCAGTAAAGAGCCCACTTGCCAAGCAGGAAACATGTGTTCTAACCCTTGGTCAGGAAAATCCCCTGGAGAAGGAAATGGCAACCCACTCTAGCATTCTTGCCTGGGAAATCTCATGAACAGAGGAGCCTGGCGGGCTACAGTCCGTGGGGTCACAAAGAGTCAGACACAACTTAGCGACTAAATAGTAACAAATCAGAGTAGTAGATTATTTTTTACCAAAAACACACACTGTATACCCACACGTTCACACACACTTATGCCAAACAGATCTCAAATAAAAAGCTGGCAGTGTATTTATTTCACATAACGATGGAATTTGTCATTAGCAAAGCTTTCTCCCATGTATGTTCCTGCTGCCTTTTCAGGGAGCAAAGAAGATGTTGGCATTGGGGATAACAGGTCCCGAGGGCCATGAGCTGAGCCGTCCAGAAGCGGTGGAGGCAGAAGCCACGCTGAGGGCCGTCACCATAGCCAGCGCCGTGAACTGCCCTCTCTACGTCGTGCACGTGATGAGCAAGTCTGCGGCAAAGGTGGTGGCGGATGCCCGGAGAGATGGTAATTCCTGAACTGTACCCTCCTTACGACTCAGTACTGTTAGCTGAAGAGTAAGGTGAAACAATGGCAACCCCTATGAGAAAGCTGTCCATGCATTTCCATAGTTTTTCTTCCTGCCTTTTTATTAGCATCCTTTCTGTTTTCTCCCAGTCTTGCACAGGTCTGTCTGTTTTTGCCCTCCTTCAGTCACAAGCTCCAACCTTCACACCACTAACTACCAGTTCTCTAGGGCTTTCAAGGTGGCGCTAGTGGTAAAGAACCCACCTGCCAATGCAGGAGACATAAGAGATGTGGGTGCCATCACTGGGCTGGGAAGATCCCCTGGAGGAGGACATGGCCACCCATTCCAGTATTCTTGCCTGGAGAATCCCATGGACAGAGGAGCCTGGTGGGCTACAGCCTATAGGGTTGCACAGAGTCAGAGCAGTTCTCTAGTGAACTTCAAAGAAGCTTTCCTGTCTCTTAGGCACCTCCATTAACACTTCCAATACCTGAATCAGGGTCATGCAAGGCACATAGTAGGTGCTCAACACATTTCTTTTGAACCAAATTAATCTGTCTCATAGCAACTTGGGCATTGGCACAATGGAAATAATCATCCAGATAGTGTTTTTATTATAATTATTTTAAGGTTTTTAATACAAAGGTATTTTTACTCCAAATTGTTTAATTGCCTCACTTCTATAATTTAATATGTGGTGGTGGTTTAGTTGTAATCGTGTCCGACTCTTGCAGTCTCGTGGACTGTAGCCGTTCAGGCTCCTCTGTCCATGGGATTCTCCAGGCAAGAATACTGGAGTGGGTAGCCATTTCCTTCTCCAGGGGATCTTCCCGACCCAGGAATCAAACCCAGGTCTTATGTAATCATTAATCTGCTTTTGGTAAGACTTAAGGAAGGAAATAATTTCATTCATTGGCCAGTACTGGGAAAGGAAGGATGAAAAACAAATAAGATATATTTTATTCAACACTTTAGACACTCCTGGGAGATGGTTGTGGTTTCTCTCACTTTTAGGAAACCAGATAACCAGAAAGAATTGTATAACTCATCCTGGCTGCATTTTTATAATATAGATTTTTAAAACCATGAAAATAGACTTGGCATGTCCATAATTGACACTAGGATAAATTTTGTCAACGTTACTTCTTGCTGCTTGAATTTCACTAAGAATTTTGGGCAAGCTAAATGCACTTTTAAATGCAGTACATCAAATTAAGAGTAACCTCAGTTTCACACAGGAGTTGATAAGATCTGACTACCATCTCTGTCTTCTCTGCACTGGGAGCAGCTCTCCTGAAACAGCCCTTCATTCCCTGAAAATGTACGCTTGTGCCAAGTTTGTCTCCACTCCCTCCCTGATCAGCTTCCCAGGTAGCACTAGTGGTAAAGAACCCACCTGCTAGTGCAGGAGACACAGGAGATGGGGGTTCAATCTCTGGGTTGGGAAGATTCCCTGGAGGAGGAAATGGCAACCCGCTCCAGGATTCTTACCTGGAGAATCCCGTGGATGTGGAGAGAGGAGCGTTGTGGCTACAGTCCATAAGCTTGCAAAGAGTCAGACACGACTAAAGCGACTTAGCACGCAGGCATGCCCTCCTTGATCAGGAGAACCTCTTCACTATTGAGCCGGTCACTGTCTGCAGGGGTACTAAAAAGACCGGCGACACTGACAGCTGAAGGCCACAGTAGCTCAGCAGCCCCATGTTCCCGGACCACTTCACTTATTCCTAGCCACAGTTCCAGACTGGTGCCATTTCAAGGGACATTGACACAGTGGTCAAGTTCATTGCAGCTGGGGCTGCCACAGTAGGGGTGGCTGGCTCCGGGACTGGAATTAGGACTGTGTTTGGGAGTCTCGGGCTTCCCTGGGGGGCTCAGATGGTAAAGAATCTGCTTGTAATGCAGGAGACCCAGGTTTGATCCCTAGGTCAGGAAGATCCCCTGGAGAAGGGAGTAGGAACCCACTCCAGTATTCTTGCCTGGAGAATTCTATGTATAGAGGAGCCCAGTGGGCTGCAGTCCATAGAGTTGCAAAGAGTCGGACACAACTGAGCAACTAACACTTTCTACTTTCCTTTGGGAGCCTCATCATTGGTTATGGGAGGAACCCTTCTCTAAAGCAGCAGCTCTTCTACGCCATTCTGGGCTTTGCCCTGAGGCCATGGGGCTCTTTTTGCCTGATGGGGCCTCTGTCATCCTCTTTGCCATGTGAAGGAGCCATTTCCACCTCCCATAGTTCTTTCTCCCGTGTCTCCTTTTCCTGTACTTCTCCAGGAAGCCAAGGGAAGATGGTTGGCTCAGGGCTTGAAAGAAGGAAGACAAAATAAATACTGTATTCATAAGAAAAGAAGATCTTAGTACCAGCCATTTCTGGTTGCTTTTTTCTGCCATACGTAATTTCAGTATTAAAGAACACAGCACTTCAAAAAGAACCTTTACTTCAATTTTATTAATCGTTATAGCTTTAGATTTTGCCACCAGGTGGCGCTGTTGCTAGCTCTATGAAATTGGTTTTCTCTATTTTCTGGTAAGTGATGTACCAGGTCCTATAGCTTGTCAGTGAGGTCTGTAATGTAAGAATATGATTTAAGAAACAGCAAAATCAGCAGAAATGGTCAATCTTAACCCACAAGCGATCTGTGATTTTGACCATTCTGTCAGGAAATTGTTTCTGGATCCTGAGTATTTTGATTTGGGATAGAATTCCATTAGCCGCAGAATAAGCCTAGGAAATATTTTAGAATGTAAATCATAGGTAGAAAATTATTAAAATTAATTATGAATATCTTAATATTACTTTAAATATAATTTTATATTTTGAACATGTAAAACATTTACATAGTCCAAAAGTCAAAGTGATACATCAAAAGATGTGTTCTCAGAGATGTCTTGCTTCCTTCCTAGCTTCATCCCACATCCCATAGTTAATTATTTCATTAATTTATTTCTGGGCTACCTTTGCAGTGGTTTTTGTTTTTTTTTTAAAGAACATATGGTTCTTATTTTTCTTTCTCTTCTACTTGAAAGGTAAAATAACACAGTGTTCCCTAACATCCCATAGTTAATTATTTCATTAATTTATTTCTGAGCTACCCTTGCAGTGTTTTTGTTTTTTTTTTTAAAGAACATATGTGTCTTATTTTTCTTTCTCTCCTACTTGAAAGGTAAAATACACAGTGTTCTCGATCTTGTTTTTTCCTATTTGAAAATATGTCCTAAAGGTCAGCCCATGTTAGATATGGAGAGCTTCTTCATTCTTTTTTACAGGTGCAAAGCATGGCACTGTGTTTGTCAACTAGTCTCTAATGATGGATATTTGAGCTGTTTCTGACTTTTAGTTGTTGCAGATAAAACCACAGTGATGGCCTTATGCACATGTTATTTCATATATGTGGAAGGTATAGTAGTCTTGTATTACTGCTGTAACACATGATAGCAAGTGTAATAGCTTACAACAGTATAAATTTATTGTCATATAGTTCTGGAGGGTGGAAGTCTGAAATAGGTAACACTGGGCTGAAACCAAGGTGTCAGAGGGCTGTGTTCCTTCTGGAGGCTCCAGGGGGATACCCTTCCTTCTCTAGCTTCTAGAGACCACCTATATTTCTTGGTTCCTATCTCCCTTCCTCTTCTTCACAGCCAGCTGTGGTGGGTGGAGAACATTCCTTTGTTCTGATCTCTCTTTAAGGATTCTTGGATTATATTGAATCCACCTGTTTAATCCAGGATACTCGGCCTATCTGAAGATCTTTAAGATCTTTGAAGTCTCTCTGCCATGTACATAACATACTCACAGGTGGTAGAGATTAGGTCATGGACATCTTTGGGGCATCATTATTCTATCTTCCACAACAGGGTAGCCTCACTAGAAACGGGACTGCTAGTTCAAATACTTTTTGGACATGGCTAAATCCCTTTGCAAGGTGGTTATAAGTATGAAATACTTAAAATCTCAACCCAAATGCTCTAGTTGAGTCAGACGTACTGTAATAACACTTGTGAAGGTATTCCAACATGCAATTGTTAGGGGCAGCGGAGGTCCAGAATAAACTAGCGTGAGAGATTATTCCATCACTGGCATGTAACTTCTCACAGGTGACCAAGCAGTGTCACACCATTCACATGGTGACCGCGTCAGCCAATCCGAGGGCAGGTCCACGGGGAGTACAGAGTGACAAGAGCTGGCGGGCACAGTGGCCTTTTTCAGTAGATTCATTTACTCCGTCCTTATTATCTCACATAATTTCTGAATGTAAAAGAGCAATACACATCTATTCATCATTGTCTTGCTTAAAAAAGGAATGATTCAGCCTTACAGATTTGCAATATGAAGATTTCCTATCAGTAAATCCTTTTGCCAGCCCATTCTGTCATCCAGGGCCTTGCCGCTCAGGGTGTGGTCCCTGGAACAGAGCATTGACATCCCCTGAGAGCTCGTTAGAGATGCGGATCCTTGGACCTCGTGCCAGATGCACTGAGTTGGAATGTGCCCTTATAACTAGAACCCCAGGTGATTCATATGCATATTAAATGTGAGAATCATTGCTCCCGGAGGCACAAAAGAGATCCAGTTATTAATCGTCTCTATTGTAGTTGCCTAGAAATACAACACTCTCATTATGTTGGATTTTATTGTTATGTTGCCAGCTATATACCCAGAAGATAGCAACCTGAGGGTGAACGATTATAACAACCAACTTTGTTTGTTGAGTGCTTAATACGCACTTGGCACATATTTCAATATATCTTGTTTCAAGTTTTAGTATATGTTATCTCATTAATACACTCTAACATATGTTATCTTTTCAAATTGTCATAACAATGCTTCAGGCAAAATTTTTCACTGTTTTGTGATTGATGAAATTGAGGATTGGGAAAGTTTGGTAAATTAAGCCCAAGTTCACTTTACTAGTAAGTGCTAAAGCTGGGATTCAAGTCTATTCAACCCTAAGTCCACATTTTTAATTACTCTTTACTCTGTTCAAGAAGAAATTGGGTTACAGTGTTGGAAAATGCAGATGTCAAGTTTATATTTGATTGGTTTTGCTTATTGGCCTTACATTTTTTAGAAACATATTTAAAATGTTACTATCATTCTGTTATTTATCATTGTTAAAAGAAAAAAAAATGCCAGAAATAGAAATGATGAAGACTGTATTAAGTAAGAAGTAAGCATTCTCTCTCTCAGCTCAGTCTTGGAACTAGAATTTTTTAACCATATCTATTTTTTGTTGGTGGTGGTTTCCTCCAAAATCCTAAGCCCTAAGTTTGTAAGCAGTGACTTATTTTTTGACAGTATAACTTGATTCTAAGTGGTGAAAAAAGAGCAATCTAACTTACATAAATCTAACCCTCCTGAGTTTTGTTAGTAGTAAATGTCACTTCAAATAATGTTACTTAAATTTATGTGTTTTGGCTAATTTTTTGTGTGGGATCTCCTTATCATCTACTAGGTTCAAAAGAAACCGAGAGTCCCAGTATTACCCTCTCTGTCTCCTCCTGACTTCTGTCGGTTCCGTTATTATCTTCACGTGGACAGGAGTTCCAGCGTTTGTAGTTGGCTCTATAACTGGGCTTCCCGGGTGGCGCTAGTGGTAAAGGAGCCACCTGCCAGGGCTGGAGACGTGAGAGACATGGGTTCGATCCCTGGGTCGGAAAGATCCCCTGGAGAAGGGCATGGCAACCCACTCCAGTATTCTTGCCTAGAGAATCCCATGGACAGAGGAGCCTGGCAGGCTACAGGTCATGGGGTCACTAAGAGCTGGACAAGACTGAGCACTTAACACTTTTTCCTGGATTATCTCTGTTTCTTACTGAGTCAATTTTTCAGTGTGTGTGTGTGGTATTTTTTTAAACATCTTGGCCCATCTTTTTATGTTGTTTGTTTTTTCAAGTGTCTGGTGATCCTGGGCTGTCCGTGTTATGACTGGACACTGCAGGTGGTTGAGCAGGGAGCTGGTGTGGACTTCCTCCACTGTTGAGCAAACTCTGCCCCTAGTTGAGAGCACCAGCAATGAGACTATGGGCTTAGTGAGTGTAAATGGGGCATGGTCACTGGTGAGCTTCAGTTTCAGGTATTGGGGCTTCACACTGTAGCATCAGCACCACCTTAGGAAGCTTAATTCCCTGGGCAGAGGTGGGGACAGGGGCCAACTGCCCCATCTCATCCCCTTCCCCATGCTCACTGCCCTCCCCACCCCAGGAAAAATGTCCGTCATGACCTTTCTGCCCCTTTGAGCTCAGGCTGTTGCTGCCACTACTTCCTGTTATAAGCACTGCAATCCCGTCTGCTTTCTGTCTTCCTACAGTCTGTCAGAACCTCTGGTGAGCCATGGTCCCTCTTTTGTTCTCAGCACAGCCCTGTATTTTGTTCATCTGTTGTACATCTTCACCAGCGTTTGATGTGAGCTGGAAAGGAAGAGAGGGGAATACATGTTCAGTGAATCAACTTTCATTCAAAGCCTGCCGTTTCCCTTTGTTCATACCTTGATATTTCCTTTTAGGGTTCAGCACCTGCAATAAAACGTGAAAAGCAGGTTATAGGAAAAAGAATACAGCTTCCCCGTGCACGCCATTGAAAGCTTGAGTTGCCTTTGACAGTTTGCAAGGAATTTCGATTTCGTGTGTATTTCAAGTCTCAGTAATCCAAGTTGAGCAACTAGATCTAGGCTAGTTCCCATCCACTCGTGCAAAAATGAGGCAAGGGGGTCAGAAGGCTGTCCCTAGAGTGTGTTTCTTCCAGAAGTAGAATTCCCCCTCCGTTGTTCCATACCTCCAGTAAAAAGTTGGGTGAACCAGCTGAAATCGTACCTCGCCTAGGAGTTCCCATCTGCCTACTCTCAGATCTCTTTCACTCACTGTTCACTCTTTGTCTAAATGGTACGGGCGTCTGTATATGTCATGTGCTTCAGTGACAGAGGTACTTTTTACGTTGGTTTGAGTAGCTTTGGTTATCCATGTTCCTTTTTTTTTTTTGCCACATATTGACACATGGGATTATTAATAGTGTTTAAAAATCATTGCTCACCTCTCCTTTCCACCTCCCAGTAGAACATGGATGCACATGAATTTAGTATTTTTCTGGTGCTTTGCTTAGAATGCTGGTGATTTCTCTCTGCAACTTACTTGATGCTCTCTTTGGTGTATATCTGTTATAATTTGTTTACCAATTAAATACTGAAATTTTTAATACTAATTTCTCTATATAACTTGTTTCAATTTGTCTTAATAAAGCATAATTCTGTTTTACATCCATATTCATGTCTTTCAGGTATAAATATGACTCTCACTTGAACTTTTTAATAAAATGTTTTGTTTATACTTCATAAAAAATGAAGTTATTGGATGCCTAATATATGCTTGACACTGCTCTTGGCATTGAATTTGCAAAGATGATTAAGATAATTTTGATTCTCAAGCAGCTTACAATGAACTGGGCTACATTATGGTTGAGTTTTTTTTGTTGTTCGTTTGATTTGATTTTGGTTTGACATTTGTAGAAAGCTTTATTCTTCAGGCTTATTGCTGTAAAACACAAACTTCTCTTCCAGGAAGGTTTAGATGTCTTATTTTCCATTTTATTTAAACTCTACCTTCCCTTCCTCACGTATTCCTCTTGTGTTGGGGACTAAGGGGGAGAAAGGGCCACACAGAGGCCTCTCTCTGCCCATGTGTTCATGCTGCCCCCTGCTTTTTGGTGCTGAGTAGAGTGAACCAACAGAGAAGGCAATGGCAGCCCACTCCAGTACTCTTGCCTGGAAAAGCCCATGGGCGGAGGAGCCTGGTGGGCTGCAGTCCATGGGATCGCTAAGAGTCGGACACGACTGAGCAACTTCACTTTCACTTTTCACTTTCATGCTTTGGAGAAGGAAATGGCAACCCACTCCAGTGTTCTTGCCTGGAGAATCCCAGGGACAGGGGAGCGTGGTGGGCTGCCATCTATGGGGTCGCATAGAGTCGGACACGACTGAAGCGACTTAGCAGCAGCAGCAGAGTGAACCAAATCTCACTTCCACAAGTACAATGAGCTGATGCTTGGTAACCGGTGCTTTTCCTAAGAAAAGATGGGTGTATGCCTGAGTCAAGATGGATTTGAATCTCAGACTTCCTTTATTCTTTCCTGAGCATGAGCATCTGAACCCTCCTTGTCCTTTAAATTTAGAACATGGTGTCTAATTGCAAACCAATTCAAGACTGCCCAGTTTATTTTATTTTTTTATTTTTTTTTAAGACTGCCCAGTTTAAAACACTGAAAAATAAAAAAAAGGAGAGAGAGAGAATTGACCATAAGAAAACTAATGTTTGCTGCTGCAATAAAGTACCACAGACTGAGTGGCTTAAACAACAGAAATTAATTTCCTTACCATTCTGGGGGCTAGAAGTTTAAGATCTTCGGCTTGGCGATGTCAGTCCTTTCTGCGGCCACTGAAGGAAGGATGTTCCAGACCTCTCTCCTCAGCTTGTAATGCTTGCCTCTTCCCTGTGTCTTCACCTTGGGTTCCCTCAGTGTGTGTCTGTGTCCATATTTCCTGTTCTCACAAAAACCCCAGTCTTATTAAATGAGTGCTCGCTTCTAATGACCTCATTTTAACCTAATTAGCTCTTTAAAGCATCGTTATCTCCAAATATAGTCACATTCTGAGATACTGGGGGTTAGGACTTTAACATGTGGATTTTGACAAGGGACACAGTTCAGCTCATAACATGAAGTGATTCCAGGATCCCAGGAAGATGCCAAGTACTTTCATATATGTTAATTTATTTGATCCTCACCAAACTGCCACACTAGAGGGACACTACAATCCCATTTTGCAGATGAGCAAAACTGAGACCAAGAGCAATGACTCTTCTTGCACAAGGTCACCAACTAAAATGAACAAAATCAGAATTTGAATCTAGATCTGTGTGATCTACTTTATTATGCCCCTTCTATGTGTTATCCTTCTCAATTATTTTTTTTTTCTTTATAAGTGTAATGTTTTGAATCTGAAGTCCAGTAAGGTTCTACTCTGTCTTTCAAGCTGGGACAAATTTTTTTCATGAAAGTGTTTGGTCTTCTGTTTGGTAACCAATGCTTCCGCTCTTGGGCACCTATGCCAGCTTTTCTGCATCTTTCAACCTTTTCTAAAAGATGCCGTGACTTGATTAAATGCAGCTCCCAAACGTAGACAAGATGTTAACATCTGCTTTCTCACTTGCATTTAATAAACAGTGATTTTATTAGTGTTGTCTGGCCAGGGATGGGGGCAGTGTGGGTTGATCTGACATGTTTCATTATTTAGAAATCTTAAGAATCTCTCAGAGAGTAGAACTCCTTCAACTGGGAGATTGCATCATAAGTGCAGATTCTTTGTTGGTTTTGAGCCAAAGGATGGAGAAAGAAGGAGAGAACATGCATGGGGAGACAGAGTACAACATACTGTGAAGCTTGCTGAGGCAGTGGGAGGACATTAGTGATGGAGATGTACTATCTCCCAAGGGTTGTTGAAACCATCTGCTCTCGAATATAATCAAGAGAGAACAGATCTAAGACTTTTCATTACCAACCTGTTAAGTATAGTAAATCAAACCAGTAAGTGAAATTGGAAAATTGCTTAACCAAGTCCACAGATCTTATGGTTGACTTTTGAAAATATATATGCTTTTTACCAAGAAATGAAAAATAATACTTTTCCCTGCTAACATAGTGCCTACGTGTGGTATGTTATTAGTGTACTAGGGTTCTATAATTCTCATGTACCACTTACTCCTGTGTCATGGATGAATTAGTCTTATTGGGGGTCAATTTTTTTTCTTTCAATTTTTATGTGGTCTATTTTTAAAATCTTTATTAAATTTGTTACAATATTACTTCTGCTTTATGTTTTGGGTTTTTGGCCAATGACTCATATGGGATCTTAACTTCCTGACCAAGGATTGAACCTGTACCCCCTGCATTGGAAAGCAAAGCCTTAACCACTGGGCAGCCAGCGAAGTCCTGAATGTGCTTCTTTATCTGTCAAACCAGTGTTTGGGTTTCCATGAAGGTCAAATAAGATACATGATCTTCAGTCTACATCTGCAAACTCCAGAGAGCTATACATAAGTTATATTTTTTATTACTACTTTATTTTTGGCTCCCAAATAACAGAACCCACCATTATGCTGAATTATCTAGTTTAATTTTTCACTTTATAGATTACCTAGGCCCCTTGTTTTCTTTTCACTGCTTTCCTGCTGTTTAGCCTTTTGAAAGTGTCTTAGAACCATTGTGAAATACAGGGAAGAGTAATTAGGAATTTTTACTTTTTTTAAGTATTTAAAGATACTTAATGGGGAGTCAGTTGAAAATAGCCCTATTAATGGAGAGTTTGTTAAGTGGCATATCACATTTTAAAGGTGCTAAGCCCTTCCAAGGAAATGGCCTGTCATCTGGTTTCAAAACAACCCTGGCAGACTCCTGGTAGATGCTGACACTTTTAATTTTTCCAGAGAGCTATTAAAATTGTAGAACTTTTGGAACTATATTCCCATACCACCTTGATGGGCCAAATGATTGAACAGAACATGTGATAAGAATCTTTCCTCTGTGACGAAGCACCATGAAAAATCCTGAGTTGGCAACTTGTAAAGTTATTGCAGATCAAGTATCTGAGTTTCTCATTGTCTAAACTATCCGTTAAGAGTTCTCTTGGACTAGGAAGTTCTCTTTTACCTGCAAATAAAATACCCTGTCTGTCCTGTTATCTCTCCAATAAATAGTGCATTACCTCTTAGTTTAGGGCTTTCCCAGTGGCTCAGCAGTAAAGAATCTGCCTGCAGTGCAGTACAGGAGACACGGGAGATTTGGGTTTGATCCCTGGTTCAGGAAGATCCCCTGGAAAAGGGAATGGCAACCCACTCCAGTATTTTTGCTTGGAGACTTCCATGTACAGAGGAGCCTGGCAAGCTACAGTCCATGGGGTTGCAAAAGAGTCAGACACGACCTAGTGACTAAACAACAGAAAGTTCTCAGAGGATAAATTTCATTGACCGTGGTTTGATACTGGGTTAGTTAAGAGGCAAAGTTGGTTAGGCTTCAAGCAGCTTTGTTTTCAGGGTTTTTCAAATTCCTAGGCTCACTGGAAGAAAATGGCTTGTTTGGGGGAGAAATGATCTGTGTGATAATAGTATGCTACGCTCCAATTCAGCACGACTCGGGCAGCTGGTGGCCATCCGCTGTCAGGACTCTCTGAGGACATCAGTGGATTTCAGTTGTATATCAGGATTTTAACTAAGGTCTGGCATCTGGTTAACCAGAGTGAAGTAACTGGGATGCCAGCTTCTCTCTTCTCTGTATTCTCCTTCAAGACAGCTTGGATGTGATCAGGTGGATGCCAGAGAATCTATTATAGTGCTGACAAATGCTAATCAGAGATAGGCTTCTGATTTTAAATTTAAATTCACTATGCGCTATTAACTTTTCTAATATTGTGTGCTTTTGATAGTCTCATTTGCATGATTTTATAAATATGCATTTCTGGCTACAATTTTATTATCTGAGTGTTCTTTTATTTAACGTTAAGCTTTTAGAGGAGGTTTTTTTACCTTTAGAGTGTGGAAAGATGATCAATCTATTTGTGGTTGGGCTCTATGTTGTCATTATCATCAGAGTAGTATAGTGCAGAGATTAGGATTGATGGAATGAAAACGCCTGGATTCAGATCCTACTTCCTCCCCCAACTTGTGTTGAGTTGTAGTTTAACTGTACAGAGGTTGTTTAACTCTACAAGCCTTAGCCTTGCCTTTTAAAATTTATTTATTTATTGAAATATAGTTGATTTACAATGTTGTGTTAGTTTCCAGTGTACAGCAAAGTAATTTAGTCATACATACATATATAGTATGTATGTATATTCTTTTTCAGATTCTTTTCCCTTCTAGGTTATTTTAAAATATTAAATATAGTTCCCTGTGTTATACAGTAGGTCCTTGGTGATTATGTATTTTTTATATATACTGGATTGGCCAAAAGGTTCATTCGGGTTTTTCCATAAGCTGTTAGGAAAAACCTGAATGAATCTTTTGGCTAACCCAATGGGAGTGTGCATTTGTTAATCCTAAACTCCTAATGTATCCCTCCTTTGGGAACCCCTAAGTTTTCTATGTCTGTGTATCTATTTCTGTTTTGTAAATAAGTTCATTTGTATCTTTTTTTCTTAAGAGTCCGCACAGAAGCAATATCATGTGGTATTTGTCTTTCTCTGTCTGGTTTACTTCACTTGGTATGATCATCTCTAGGTTCATCCGTGTTGCTACAAATGGTGTGATTTCATTCTTTTCTGTGGCTGAGTAACGCTCCATTGTATGTATGTACCACATCTTCTTTCGTTTGTCAGTGGACACTTATACTGCTGCTATGCTTTGACTGTCGTTAATATCGCTGCAGCGAACATTGGGAATGCATATATCCTTCTGAATTATAGTTTTCTCTAAATATATGCCCAAGACTCTTCCTTTAATGGAGATAATAATAGCATTTTCCAGACAGGGTTTTTGAGAAGATTCCATTAAAATGGCATATATATCAGCCAGCTTTTGCTAGGTTATGCTCCAGTAACAAATTTACCTAAAATATCAATAGCTCACAGCAGCAGAGATCTGTATTTCATTCATCCATCATCAGTTGGCTCTGCCTCTGCTCCATATTCTCTTCATTCTGAGACACACCTGAAGAAGCAGCTTCCACTGGTCTCATGACAAGACTCATTGTGGCTTTAATAGCTCCTGCCCAGAAGCAGCACGTGGCACTTCTGTTCATATTTAATTGGCCAAAGGAAGTCATGAGGCCAAGCCTAGTATCAGTGAGTGGGTGCAATCATCTACCACAAGCTGCAATGCACATTTACCATAGTAAAGGTTTTACTGACCATAGTAAAGGCTCAGTGAATAGGAGATTTTAGTTTTCAATCTAGAGCCACTGGAGAGGTGAAAGACAAAGGCACATGATGGTTTAGCTAGGACAGGGAGACTGATATTAGGTGTTTGTCAGTCAGATCTCTTAAGAGCAAATGGAGGTGCTGATCACTTCCTTTGAACTTTCCAGGGAAGGTGGTCTACGGAGAACCCATCGCAGCAGGTCTCGGCACGGATGGCACTCACCACTGGGATAGAGAATGGCTCCATGCCGCCCATCACGTTATGGGTCCACCCCTGCGACCAGACCCTTCAACGCCTGACTTCCTCATGAATCTGTTGGCTAAGTAATCAATTAGCAGATGACTGTGAAGTGTTTTGCCAAATTAAGATGTTTTTCAAGTCTTAAAATGTGAAGGATTTGAGTATAGGAGGTTGTGTGATACCAACTTGACCTTCCATTGACCTCCCAGTCTTCTGTTCTACTTGACCTGACAGGCCCTGGGAAGTCCTGCAGTTGGGGACCAAAAAGTATTGGCTTCATTACGTTATGATGTGGTGTCAAAATCTCTCCTGACCACAGTGAAATCAGATCATTTTTCCTGAAGTTTTCCTCTGCTTTGATTTTTTTGTTGTCTTTTCTATCTCTTGTTGCTTAGGGCCAGGTCTCTTCCGTATGCCCTATTTTTATCAGACAGAATATTCTTAAGTATTTTCCATGTTGATATAACCCAGGAATTGGATATGCCTGTGGTAGAGATACAAAAGATGATGATCTAGGGAAGAGCCACAGGTAAAAGACAAAATCCTGCCCTCAGAGCAGGTTATCCCCATGAAAGACCATTCAGACCATTTACAGATGCTTTTTGGCATGGGGGGGGGGGTGCATTATGATCATTTTTGTTGATGAATACACCATTCGTGGATATTTTGACATTCCCCATTCACAGATACTCAGATCTGAGTTAACAGAGAGCTTTTCCCAATAGACTGTACAAGAGTTCACTTGCCACTTCCTTCCAGCCTTGAAAAGCTGCTCATTCTCCATTGCGGTTTTCTGAGTTTCAGTTGAGAATGGGGTCAGGGTACCAGAGAAAGGTATGGTAGTTTCCTCCTGACATTTTCTATCTCCTCACCCACCCCTGCTCTCATGTGTGTCTCTTTTACAGCGATGACCTAACCACCACAGGGTCTGACAACTGTACTTTCAACAGCTGCCAGAAAGCTCTTGGGAAGGATGATTTTACTAAGATTCCCAATGGAGTGAATGGTGTTGAGGACCGGATGTCGATAATATGGGAAAAAGGCGTGGTGAGTGTCACGGAATTCAGTTTGTTTTGGTGAATTCTTCAATGAGGATCTGGTCTATTTTAGGACCAAAGTTCCAGAAGACTTCATGAGAAGCTTCTTGATTGTTTTCACAGAAGTGGCCACTGGGAATACTGCCGCATCACCACCTCCATGCCATCTCCCCAGATAATAAGGAAAAATACTTTTCTTCTCTGCATAGTTTAGAGGATGCTTTGCACCATGGTGCAGACATCAGAGTATAAGTTTAGATTGGGTACCAAGAGGATTGTTTTTGAAGTCTTTGAAATCTAATAGCCCTTCTATCTGATTTCCATGTTTGTGAATCCCAGTTCCTCATGTGTCACTGATATAAACACTTGGAATGATTGAAAAGACATGAAGGGTTTTTATTACATTTGTACCCCTTTTTCATATAAAAACATAAATGTCCCTTTTAAAGAACTTTTGAATATTATGGTTAAAAAGCTACTGTATGAGGTCACATAAATCATAAATCCAAAGCACAGACATTTTCTTTTAATTTCACAGTTTAGAAATTTCTACCTGAGGATGAAGAATAATCAAATGGCTAAATGTTCATACATGAGCCTATCCAGGTGGCTGACGAGTGTAGTTGTAAAGATCAGCAGTGAAGACTTGCTGGGTAGGACCTGAGGTCCCCAATGTCATGCCATCCTCATCCATCTCTCAGAACCCCTCCCTTCAATGATGTAGTAATCACATCTCTGGACTTTTTTTTGAGGCAAAGACCCTTTGATAATTAAACAGACCTTAAGGATGCTCTTGCCATATAAGTGTGTATAGGGATAAACTCTCAACATTAAAAAAAATCATTTTAGAAGGATCACATCCCACTGAAATGTGTCCATATTAAAATCTCTTGCAGCAGACTGTCCATGACTGTTGGTTCATGTAGATTTTAGTAGAGCAAAAACTGAACCTCTTGGCTGATTTTTCTTTTTTAAAAGTCTTGTCACCTGATTTATAGGCCTATCTTATTTTAATTCTGTAGTATTCTATATAATATCTACATGATTATCTTATACATCTTATCTATAAATCTTAGGTCTGCAGTAAATAATCCAGATCGTAAATGTAGCAGGTAGTGGAAGTATAAAGAATTGGAAGTCCTGTTACCAATGTTTAGCTCTTTTCTCTGTGATTCTGGGAAGAATGGGAAAAATTTGTGCAGATGTTTTGTTAAGCTGATAGGTTTTTGAAAAGTTACTTTCAGGCTTCCAAATTTAACCCCATTCATCCCCATCATTATCACAATGATTGTTTAAGATTTATCAGTATTCACAGATGTGTTTGGCCTCACAGTATACAAAATTAGGTGTGGTTCTATTTGGTTCTAAGAGATACAAGTCTCCTGCTTTTATCGATAAGAGATTTTTAGTGTTTTATGATTTATCAGAAAAAGAAATGTATTTTCTTCCTTGAATTGTTTTCCAGCACAGTGGCAAAATGGATGAAAACCGGTTTGTGGCAGTTACCAGCACAAATGCAGCGAAAATCTTTAACCTCTATCCAAGAAAAGGAAGAATAGCTGTGGGCTCAGATGCTGACATTGTGATTTGGGACCCAAAAGCCACAAGGTAAGCCTAAGTTTTTGTATTACTTGGCCTCTCCATGGAGAAAAAGCACTAACTTGCAAAGAAATTATTCATTGGCCTTAATCAGCCATTTCTTCTTCAGTGATTTATTTAGGCAGGCTCAGGTATTATAAGCACAGGGTACAGATTTGACTGTACAAACATTCTTTTGTTCTCTTTGGCATAGAAGATGCAAAAGTTGTGTTGCTTACCTTCTGTGGAAATGCATATGTGTATAAAACCAATGTGAATTTCCCAGTTCAGTGCTGGGCAAGCGCCTGAGTTCACAGGGAGGAAAGGTACAGAGCAATGAAGAAAAGGAAAGGCTTAGTTTAAAAAGGGTTGCATTGAAAACTCGAAATAATTATAGCCTTTTTCAAGCTTTCAGATAGAAAAATTCCAGCACAAAGGATGTCACTTTTAGCCACATTTTCCAGCTCAGTTCATCTTGAGCCTGTCGTTCCCAGTAGACTCCGGCTTTTTTGTTTCCAATTTCCATAATTCTATGTTAGTATGGCAGGTTTGGCCAATTCTACCAACTCAGAAAAGCATTCGGTAGAGACTGAAGCTTTGTTAATTTCTCCTGATAAGATGTTGATGCAGACAACATCTGCATCCTGATCGTGTTTTTCATAAACTCTGCAGCTGTTAATAGAGAAAACCCCACATACTTTCACATTGCACATGTGTGTGCACAAGTGCGTGTCGATGCACATGTGTGTGTGTAAATGGGGATAGGTAAGACCGTCTACTATTACCAAGAGACATTTGTTTAAAGGGTTTATGTGGTGGTAAACAAAAGTCTATGCAAACAAACCCTGTTTTATTGGACTTCAGATACGTGTTTTTAACTAATTGAGGGATTGTGGCAAACCTGCTTGGAGCAAGTCTGTTGGCTCCATTTTCCCAACAGTATTTGCTCAGTTTGTGCCTCTGCATCGTATTTTGGTAATTCTTGCAATATTTCCAGCTCTTTCATTATTATTGTGTTGGTTATGGTGATCAGTGGTCTTTGATGTTACTGTTGTAATTGTTTGGAGATGAGCTGAGCCAGTGTAAGACAATGAATTTGATACATGCTGTGCATGCTCTCACTACTCTACTCGATGGTCATTCGCTTGTATCTCCCCTGCTTCTTGCGCCTCCCATTCCCTGTAACACAACGGCATTGAAATTACGCCAGTTAATAACCCTATCAGTTCAGTCAGTTCAGTTGCTCAGTCGTGTCTGACTCTTTGCGACCCCATGAATCGCAGCACGCCAGGCCTCCCTGTCCCTATAGCAGCCTCTAAGTTTTCAAGGAAAGGGAACAGTTTCATGTCTCTTACTTTAAATCAGAAGCTCAAAATGATTAAGCTTAGTGATGAAGGCACTCTGAAAGCTGAGATAGGCTGAAAGATAGGCCTCATGCATCAAACAGCTAGCCAAGTGGTGAATGCAAAGAAAAAGTTTCTGAAGGAAATTAAGAGTGCTCCTCCAGTGAATACATGAATGATGAGAAAGTGAAACAGCCTTGTTGTTGATATGAAGAAAGTTTTAGTGGTCTGGATAGATGATCAGACCAGCCATAACAGTCCCTTAAACCAAAGCCTAATCCAGAGCTTTGCTGCTGCTGCTAAGTTGCTTCAGTCGTGTCCGACTCTGTTCGACCCCATAGACGGCAGCCCACCAGGCTCCCCCATCCCTGGGATTCTCCAGGCAAGAACACTGGAGTGGGTTGCCATTTCCTTCTCCAATGCGTGAAAGTGAACAGTGAAAGTGAAGTCGCTCAGTCGTGTCCAACTCTTAGCGACCCCATGGACTGCAGCGTACCAGGCTCCTTCGTCCATGGGATTTTCCGGGCAAGAGTACTGGAGTGGGGTGCCATTGCCTTCTCCAATCCAGAGCTTTACCTCTCTTCAATTCTGTGAAGTCTGAGAGGTGTGAGGAAACTGCAGAAGAATATTCATAGTTTGAAGTTAGCAACGATTTGTTCATGAGGTTTCAGGAAAGAAGTTGTCTCCATCACATAAAAGTGCAAGGTGAGGCAGCACGTGCTGACGTAGAAACCACAGCAAGTTATCCAGAGAATCTAGCAAAAATATTTCGTGAAGGTGGCTACACCCCACAACAGATGGTCAATGTAAATGAAAACACATTATATATTCCTGATATCAGAAGAAGATACCGCCTAGGACTTTCATAGCTAGTGAGAAGTCAATACCTGACTTCAAAGCTACAAAGGGCTAATGCAGCTGGTGACTTTAAGTAGAAGCCAGTGCTCGTTCACCTTCTGAAAATCCTAGGGCCCTTAAAAATTATGCTAAACCTACTCTGCTTCTACTCTATAAATGGACCAACAAAGTCTGGATGACAGTACATCTGTTTGCTGAGTATTTTAAGTCCACTCATGAGACCTGCTTCTCAGAAAAAAAAAAATTCCTTTTGAAATATGACTGCACCTGGTGACCCAAAAGCTCTGATGGAGACTCATGCTGTTTTCATGCCTGCTAATCCAACATCCATTCTGCAGCCCATGGATCAGGAATAATTCCAACTTTCAAGTCTTATTGTTTAAGCAATACATTTGGTGAGACTATAGTTGCCCTAGATAGTGATTCCTCTGATGGATCTGCAAAGTCAGTTGAAAACCTTTTGGAAAGGATTCACCATTCTAGATGCTGTTAAGAACATTTTGATTCATGGGCTGTGGTCAAAATATCAACATTCACAGGAGTTGGGAAGAAGTTGATTCCAACCCTCATGGATGACTTTGAGAGACTCAAGACTTCAGAGGAGAAAGTAACTGTACATGTGGTGGAAATAGCAAGAGAACTAGAATTAGAAGCCTAAGGTTATGAAGTAATTGCTGCAATCTCATGATAAAATTTCATGGATGGAAAGTAGTTTCTCATGAGCAAGCAAAGAGAGTGGTTTCTTGAGATGAAGTTACTACGAAGGTGTTGAAATGACAACAAAGGATTTAGAATATTCTGTAAGCTTAGTTGATAAAGCAGAGGCTGGGTTTGAGAGGATCAACTCCAATTTTGAAAAAAGTTCTGCTGTAAGTAAAATTCAATCAAACAGTCTTGCATGATGCTGCAGAGACATTTTTTTTTTTAATGAAAGGAAGAGCCAATCATTGCAGCAAACTTTATTGTTGCCTTATTTGAAGACAATTTCCAGACTTCTCTTGTGGTCCAGTGGTTAAGAATCTAACGCAGGGGACACGGGCTCCGTACCTGGTCAGGGAAGATCCCACAAGCTGTGGGGCAGCTACTGAAGCCTGCACGCCCTGGAGCCCTTGTTGTGCAAGAAGAGAAGCCACCACAAGAAGAAGCTCGCTTGCCTAGAGAAAGTCCTCACAGAGCAGTGAAGATCCAACACAACCAGAAAGAAATAAATAATAACAAAAAAGAAGTTGCCACAGCCACCGAAGCCTTCAGCAACCACCATCCTAATCAGCCTGCAGCCATCCACATCCAAGCAAGACCCTCCATCAGCCAAAAGATTAGGACTTTGCTGAAGGCTCAGATGATGGTTAGGCCTTTTTTAACAATAAAATAATTTTTCATTAAGGTATGCATACTGTTTCTTTAGACATAATGCTATTGCACACTTAATAGACTACAATATGATCATGACTTTTATTTGCCCTGGGAAACCAAAAAAATTCATGTGACTTGCTTCATTGTGATAATCGCTTTATTCCAGTGCTCTGGAAGCAAACCTGCCCTCTCTCCAAGGTATGCCTGTATTCTTCCAGATTCATTATTCATGGAGTCTCCTCTTCAACCACCTATTCGACCCCATTTCTCACATTCTGCAGTTTTCACATTGAAAAAGATGAATAATGATAGTGCAAAAAATTCTGACTGTGGATTAGAGAAAATTCTTAAAGGGTTGGAGAAGTAAGATATAAGTCAAAGAAATCCAAAGAGAGCTAGATCATTTCAGTACATCCTGCCAAGTAAAGATAACATTTCTCTGTGTTTCAAAAGGACATTAAAATAAGAAAAGTTTGTTTGTTTTTTTAAGATTCTGAGAGTCAGAGAAATAGAACCCAGTAGTTCATCTGCCTCCCTGATCACCACAGGCAAAATAGCTGAGAACACCTAAAAATAAAAAAGTATTGCAAAGAATGACACCAGCCAAACTAGATAAATGTAAAATAACCATAGTAATACATATCTTATTTTGGTGTAACACTTTCTTAGGTTATAGAACGTTTTCGCATTTCTTATGTGATTCTAAAAAAAAACCATCTGAAGTAGGCATAATAATTATTATCAATATCTCATTACAAATGAGAGAGTGGACATTCAGAGACCTTAAATGATATGCCTGGGTCCTGCAGCTTAGCATTGATGACCTAGGATCAGACCTACACAGCAGGCTCTCAGGCTGTGCTGGTTTTCATTATGCTTAGCCTTTAGTTATATACAATAAGCAGACATCAAGAGAGAAGACTCAGAACTAGTAATCAAAGGCCAATATATAACCTTTCCCCAAAAGACACATATATAAAAATGTAAATATTTAATTTTCTGTTATCATTACTGTTATAAAGTGAAGGACAGGTATTATATAAGAAATATTAGAGAACTGATAAAAAAAAAGTGGTAGAGAGAAACTTAAAAGCACAGAGGCTTTTTGGCTTGACCTTAAGTTAGTTATTTTAGGCTAGAAATTAGGGAAATTAAGCAAGTAATATATAGATCTTTAAAAAGAATAAGAACTTAACATCTGGATCATTATAGGCTATTATTCTGAAACAAGTGAATAGGAAAGGAAGGACAAAGAATGTTATAGAAATCGGTAGCTAACACTGGTGAGAGAGTGGTCTAAATTTATATAGTCCAAAAACATGACTCAAAGAGACATAATCACAGCCTATAAATATCTTCCAAGCAACAATATATGTGTAAGTAAAGGAAGCGAATTATTCACAACCTGGAGTTCAGGTCGTTTTTCTTTGTCCACTTGTCTAAGGAAGACAGTGCTTTACACCTGAGCTGGTGTCATTCTCAGACATTGTAAGAACCAAGGAGACTCCTAAGGCTGGTACCACGGGAGATAGATATCCCGGAGAAGGGTTAAAGAGAAGATCCACAGGGACTGGCCTGCATATGGCTGTCCACATGGCTAGGAATTAGGACAGTCAACACGCAGAGTGTTTCCATTTCTCTCTTGTCTTTGAGGGGCTTCCTTGGTGACTAGACGGTAAACAATCTGCCTGCAATTTAGGAGACCCAAATTGATCCCAGGGTTGGTGAGGAAAATGGGAAAGATTTTCTTCAGCAAAGATTAAATGAGAGGAAAAGTGAGGAGAACATTATTTCCTCACACTTTTAACTTACTGCAAGTTATCAATAAATAATTGTTGAAAGAATGAATGAACAGAGATGAATAAAGGATAAAGGATTTTCTGAGCAAAGGAGGAGGAACTGGTTTACAGGTCTCCTTTTCCTTGTGTCCCCTTTAGTTTGAGGTTGGGAAGCAATTAGCTTTTTAAGCAACTCTTATAATAGGAAAAGAAAATGAAGTTAACAGAGAGCTATCTTCCTGGTTCATGCACGCATTCACTCAGCAAGGAGCGGCGCTGAGAGACAGGCATGAGGGTCAAAGTTATACAAGAGCCAGGCTCTGCCTTCGGGAAGCTGACAGTCTAGGAATGTGTTAAGAATACCGCATGCTAGGCAAAAACAAGGCACCACCGAAGTTCAGAGAAAGAAAGATCCTTCTTGTATTAGTGCAGTCATTGGCAAAAGACCTACAGGCCCACCATCAAGAGAGAGAAAACGAGACTTCTAATCCTGAGTGTGTGTCAGTCGCTCAGTCGTGTCCAACTCTTTGTGACCCCATGGACTGTAGCCTGCCAGACTCCTCTGTCCATGGAATTCTCCAGGCAAGACCCCTGACCTGAAAGTCGGATTAAACATGGAGGTCAGATAAACCGAGGCATGGATAGGAGGGTCTGTCTGGGTGGAGGCAGGTAAGGTTTGGGGTTACAAGGCAGAAAGAACAGGTTCAAGATGTGGAAGGGAGCAGAAGGATGAGGAGGCCGTGGGCTGCCTCTCTTCCAGTTTTAATTTTGTTTATTACAGTTTTAAATAGAGCTCATCTAGTGGGGAAACATTATTTAATTAAATGAACAAATAGATGTATCTATAGGTTTTTTATTTTCAACATATCCCTTCTTATTTTACATGATTTTATTATTATCTGAAGGCTGGTGATGTGAAAGCTTTCTGTCTAACCACACCATTGGAGATTGGACAGAATTTTCCTTCCAAATTTCCTCAAAAGGTTTTAGCAAAAGCAATCGCCCCACTATGTCAAATGAGAGCAATGTGCATTTCTCCCAAGAGCCTGAAGGGGGAGCGCACAGCCCGCCCTGAGCTAGGGGCCCCAACGAGGCCAATCTAGCTGCTGGTTATGCAAGAACAAGCCAGCCCCTGGAGGATGGATGCACTTGCTAATGATTTTTGGCTTCATGGTACATAGATGTTTTCCTTTCTTTTTTTTTTTTTTTTAATTCTCATTACTTTTTAATGGCATGTGAGGTAAGTATGCTTGCAACACAATCTGTAACCTTAAAAATGGGTTGCATTAAAGTGACTGAGGGAGATGAGAAAGAAAAGCAGTACACCAAGCTTTTTTTTTTTCTTTTAAACTTGTAAAAAGCCAGATGATTCCAGAGTGAGGAATCTGACATGTGATGATGGATGTTGAGACAGGACTGGCAGTGGGAGTCTGTAGAGACAGTTTGGACATCCTGATGAAAGATTACCTAAGACGTTGCTAGCCTGTAAAAATTTCTGCAAAAATCAAGTGCAATAGCTCTTCTGTGTCATTGCACAATCAAAACAAACTGCATTTCGTGCTTATGGAGCATTCACCTTTTTTGGAAGTAAAAAAGAGTCTGCTGTATGCAGCATGACAGCCCACGGAGCCGGGGTCTATTGCTTGTTACAGAGGTATGTGTCCTAACACGTCACAACTTGAGTCAGAGCTTCAAATTTTGGACACGTTGCCAATCTAAATGTTTGGCCCATTTCTGCAGGATATCTTGGAACTTAGAATCAGGAGCACGAGATCCAGAGTGTGATTTTCATGTGATGTCAAGACAAAATCTTTCAGTATTACGTGGTGAAGACAGAGACCAGTCAAATTGGCCAACTTGTTAAAAACCTTATTAGTGAAGATGGCATGTAAGTTACTTGCAAGCCCATAGCAGCAGCAGTAACTCAGGTTCTGACAATTTAAGACTATCCTATGAGCTTCTGTTCTTCTGTATTCATTAAATAGCACTTAGTTACTATGGCAACTGTCCCTTTTCAGTATTTATGAGCTGCAGGGTATCTCACAGAATCTCAAGCACACAAACACACAGCTAACCCATTGTGTACACTGGAACATTTCATGAAGACTCCTAGCCTGGACTGTGTTTTACAAAGCAGGCATACTTTGCTCACAGTTATTTGTGTGTATTATTTTTTAAATTCAATTATTGCAGGTTTTGACCTTGAATATGCCATTCTTGAAGGCATTGTGCTGTCTTTCCTGCTTAATTTCCTTCCCTTTCTCATTGAAGATAGAGATAAATGAATTTAACTATATTCAGAGAAGAGTAATGACTTGCAGCTTATGAAAGTGCCCTCCTAGATCTAGAGAGGGCCTTGTGTGTGAAAGAAAGCAGGATAAGAATGATGGTTTCATCCTTGGGCAGTGGGGATTGTGGGACTTGGGGAAAAACAAGAAATAGGGAGTAAGGTGCCCTTTGGTAAAGGGTGGTGACTGTGGTTGATTATTACAGCTGTGTCATCAGTGACTATTTCATGGAAGCTACCGGGCATTTCCCCTTGAGGTTGGACATTGTGTACCATTTAACTAATTTGTACACTATGCTTTTCCTTCTCAAAAGGAGTGTCAGCACGCCCACATACTAGCACACATTCACAGACACACAAACACAGCTACCGCGTCTCTGCTTGTAAATGCTGGTCAGCCTGAAGGCTCTGCTTTTAATGCCTGTTTCTAAGACTGTTTATAACTCACGCCTCCTCTAGTCCCCAAACCCACACTATTGCAGCACACATCCTGTGGGTGGAGGGAAGAGGGCCAAGCCTTGTACCAGATGGGCGATGGGAAACGAGGATGATTTACGCCATGATTGTTCACTGGGTTGCCTTGCAGACGTTCACGGGGGCAGCATGGCGTCCGGTGAAGGTCGTGCAGCCTCTGCTTTCGCACAGCTATCCAAGCACCCACAACGTAGTAGATCTACCATAGATTTATAGAGCAATTATGACAGTTCTCTGGCAAATGGTAGCAAAGTATCTTGAGGAATAAATGACTTTTGCTAGTCCACACAAAATCTAGCCTACCTGCTGCGGCAGGAGCAGAACCAGGTTGTAAAGAGAAAGCCTTGGCGGTTCGTTCCTTCTCTGTCTGCCACATACTGGGTATGACCTTGGGAATGTTATTTAGTTTTTCTGAATTTCAGTCTCTTTATTTGTAAAATAGGGATGATGATGATGTCTAATCTCATAGCATTGCTGTGTACATAAAATGCTTGGTATAATAAACCAAATAAAAAACAAACTATTTGAAATGCTCTGTACATAATTAATGTTCATAATTAAATGCTGTGTACATAATTAATGTAGTGCCTGGCATGCAGGAGGTGCTCAGTAGTTGTAGGTAGTCAGTGGCAGTAGATGGTCAATTGATTAAATAAGTGGGAGCTAGTGTTAACTATAATTGTGATTCAAAAGCAGACTAAACAGTACTAAAATTATATGAGATCATATACCGTACAGTACTAATATTACATGAAATTATGCTAAAATCATGTGAAAGCTCAATCTCTTGTGTTTCTTACACACCTGCAACTTGCAGCAAAAAGGACTAAAATGAAGATGCTTAGATGGATTCTTTTGGCTAAGATAACCTGATTAAATCAGAACTCATGTGCCCCTAGAGCTGACTCCTTTAAGAGATTATTTGCAGTGAAACAGTTTCAACAAACCACTAAGATCCACTCTGTGACCTTCAGAAGATATTTGCTTTTAAAAAGTTTTGGACTACACGTGAGAAAAGCTAGCTTGCTGATTACATATGGATAAAATTTTCTCTACTATTTATTCCAGTTTGTTTATTTAAACATGTTCTTATGCAACTGAACCTTTCAAGTGAACTAGAAATGATTTCCAAGGACTTCACTACTAACTGCATTTTTTTCCAAATTATAAAATAAAAGCAGCTTAGAAACAGATCACAGTAACCCATCTATCACTGATGGTTTGCCTTTGCCAGAGTAAGCACAGTTTATTTTAAGCATTAGGATTTGGGCAAAAAATAAGCACCAAGGGGAGGTGGTTGTATGAAAGGCGTAGTCTTTTCTAACTAAGCACCTGCTATATTTTTCTTCCTACCACACATGTATCATACATTTTTCTGTCTTTGGCATTTGCCTGTCTTATTTACAGCTATATCCCTAGGTACCAAAACAGTGCCAGGAATACATAGCAGTTCAGTAGTTATTTGCTGAGTGACTAAACCAGATATTAATTGTCTTGGGCCAGTGAATAAATGTGACTTTAAATTTTTGGTTGGGCCTTGTTTATCTGTTCCTGAAACAAGTTCAAGATCCAGGTTTTACATTTTCCCATCTGAGTTGGAAAAAAAAGAAAGATCCTTGGCACTTCTGTCTTCTCCTTCCCCAAGGCAGTGCTCGACAAGGATACATTCCAGAGTCAGGGGCCAGTAGCATTGCCAGACCTAGCCTGGCCACGAATGTGGCTGAAGCCAGATTGGATTCTTTTATGGGTTAAATGATTCTGTGTTTTGGTCACAGACTCACCCCTGATTCTGGTTAGTTATCTTAAAAACATGGGCCCTTGGTTATGGAAGGGTCAGGAGACAGAGTGAAAATGGATGGGAGGAAATTTAATATCAGTACCTGCAAAGAATCCCAGGGGGTCCTTGTGTTCTTAAAGCACAGCAAAGAGCCATAGCTTCCTACAAAAACCTTTAGAGAAAACATCAGTAACAATGCATTGTTCTCTGTGGAAGATGATCTCAGTGGAAGTCTATTTGGAGGCAGTGAGTCATTTAGGAAGGCAGTCTTTTTTAATGATCTGAGCAAAACTCAACCCCCCTCCCCGCCACACACACAAACCTTAATGTAAGCTGATTTACCTTTTTTTTTTTTTTTTTTAAATCTGGGGTCCTCAAAGTGTGGTCCCTGGACCAGCAGCATCAGAATCATCTGGGAATTTACTAGAAATGCAGATTCTCAGGTACCTCCTGGGCCTACTGTCTCAGAAACTGTGTGTGGAGCCCAGCAACCTGTGTTTTCACAAGCCCTCCAGGGATTTCTGATGCTTAGGTTTGAGCAGCACAGGTTCTCATCGTGTATGAGAAGACTTTGGAACTCAAAATCCAGTTAACTCCCCAGAGTTCTTTATAGCCCCATTTGATTATTACTTATTTTAGGGAACTTACTACCTAACCAAACAGCTTAATCTTTCCTGGGAAGGTTTTAATTGTTAGGATGTACTTACTTTGGTTGCATTAAAAAGTACCTCCTTCCAGTTCCTAACATGTTTGGCCTCTGAAGCTACAAGGAATGTGTCTACACTCTCAGATAATAGTCCATTCATTCATTTATTTAATCAAACACTTGAAGAAAGACATTGGCTCCAATAAGTCATCCCATCACCAGCTAAGCATCCTCAGATCCCTCAGTGGATCCTGAGGACCATAATTAGCAGAATCCCAACATCCTGGGCACACCTCTGCTCACCCTTCTCTTGACAGACACCTCTCCATATCCTACAAAGATGCAAGTCCCAGAACTGGATCTGACTCTGCTTGTAATACCACCAGAGCAGGAACTTGTGAAGATGACTGGTTTTATAACTAAGTAAAGAACTCTTCTGGAGAAAGAAATGGCACCCCACTCCAGTACTCTTGCCTGGAAAATCCCATGGATGGAGGAGCCTGGTAGGCTGCAGTCCATGGGGTCGCTAGGAGTCAGACACGACTGAGCAACTTCACTTTCACTTTTCACTTTCATGCATTGGAGAAGGAAATGGCAACCCACTCCAGTGTTCTTGCCTGGAGAATCCCAGGGACAGGGGAGCCTGGTGGGCTGCCGTCTATGGGGTCGCACAGAGTTGGACACGACTGAAGCAACTTAGCAGCAAAGAACTCTTCATTACCTTCATGACATTTTTCTAGGATATATTGTGGTGGCCAAAGGTTCATTTGATTTTTCCCATAACATTCTACAGTAAAAGCCAAACTAATCTTTTGGCTGACCCAATACCTTATGAAATTGCCATTTGTAGATTAAGAATATGAAATATGAGCAATTGTATGGAGTTTTAATATCTTATCACATTTATTCAGTCAATAATATAGAAACTTGTGTAAGGCCTTCTCTGGTATTAATATTTATGTTAAGATGATAGGATTATACTGAATGGTTGTTTTTGGTATCACATTCTTAAGTCCACTTGAGCAGATAGTAATTTACAGTGTCCATAATCCTTCAAAGACACAATATTTAACATAAACAAAAGGTACAAAGAACAATGCAATGAACACTTGCATATTAACCTTCCCAAAGCCATCTCTCCCCTCCCCCAGTAAACACCTTGAATCCTGGATTTGATGTTTATTGCTTCCATGCATTTCTTTCTATTTGTGCAATACATAAATGCATCCCCAAACACAGTATATACACAATATATGTATTCTGTGTACTTTTGGCTTTATATGAATTGTTCCACATATGTACAGTGTATTATGTTTATGGCACTCATCTGTGTTGAAATGTGTAGGTGCTTCACGCATTTCCACTGCTGTATCATATTCTATTTTATGAGTGTAGCGTGATTGATTATATATGTGCCAATGCTGGAGGATGTTTAGGTTGTTTCCAGTCTTTCACTATTTCAGACGCTGTATCCATCCTTGGTACCCTGGGAGAGTTTCTACAGGACATCCATTTGTTTTATATCAAATGCTGTCAGATTTTTGCCAGTAGAAATATATACAATTGCATGATTCTTTGTAAGTAAACACAGAACTTTCCATTTGTCTGTAGTGCATTTTATCTTGTCCCACATTCATTTACTCAGTCATTAAGAATGGTATATTGGACCCCTTTGTTGTTCAGTCGCCAAGTCCTGTCTGACTCCTTGCGACCCCATGGACTGCAGCACGCCAGGCTTCCCTGTCCTCACTGTTTCCCAGAGTTTGCTCAAACTCATGTCCACTGAGTTGGTGATGCCACCCAACCATCTCATCCTCTGCCGCTTCCTTCCCCTCCTGCCCTCAATCTTTCCCCAGCATCAGGGTCTTTTCCAGTGAGTCATGTGTCAAAGACCACAGTAGGCAGCTGAAGACAAAAGTAAGACACAATCCCACTCTTTACTCGGGGGTAGGGGGAGCAGGGCAAGGCTAGTGGGGAGGTGGTGGCTTTTGCTTTTTTTGCTGCAGTTATTGTTTTCTGAACTGCAAGTGTGACATTCCAGGATCAGCCCTCACTAGCAGAGCGGGACAGAATGTGGAGCTGGGGTGTGGGTGGGAGGAAGTGGAGTTAGACAACTTGTGCTCAGGATCATTTCCTGTCCCTTGAGATGACGCAGCAAATATCCACCTTTAGACCTGGCCCTGTACCTATTTTGTTATTCTAACTTCATCCCTCATCCTCTTAGCCTTGATCCAGGACACATGCACACAGACATATAACTGTTTCCTATTCATCAGGGACTCTGGTTATAGCCTCACATGCTTTATGCAAACATACATGTTGGTCATGATTTCCCCACTCTCATCACGTATAAACTGAGATTAAATTTGTATTCATATATATACACACATGTATATGTATAGGTTCATGAAGAGCAGGCCACCCCAGACTTCAAGATCACAGCTTCTTCGCTGGGCTGTAGAGAAGCAGACTGCATGTAATGTCCTCAGTGACAAGTGTGTGCTTGGCCAGCGAGTGACATAGGTCCCTGCAAATCTGCCAGCGCTCTGGGACCGCACTTCCCAGCACATCCTGGTGGCTGGGGGATTCTCTGAACACCAGAGGACAGTTGACGTTTTCCATTTAAAAGGTTTCCTGCGCCTGCAGAAACTCTGCGCCCTCCCAGAAGAGTGGCCAGTGCAAAGCAGAAGCGAGCTGGGGAAGGAGAGTCAGGGTGCATTAGGTTTATTTTGCAGCTGCAGTTGGAGTCAAATTAAACCTACTGCCTAATTTCCTTTGTCTAACTTGTTTTCTCTTTGGCTGGAAGGCAAATGGATCAATATTGTTTTTTATGCAGAGATTATGTTGCCTGAAGGAAATTTCCCATCAGTTCCCTGTGCCTGCCTTGGGTCCTGTAATTGGGGCTGCATGCTGACCAGGCATCTGGGCACCCCCGGGCATGGACACAAGTCCCATCATCTGCATGGTGCCCACAGAGGGCGGCCTTCTGGAGGGGGTCACAGGAGCGGTGCCTCCAGGCAGAGCTTGCTGTTTGTGCCAGGCCTCTCTGCACATTCTCTGGCCATACGCTAACACAAACAGCTAATTTTATTTTTTCTTTTCTGTGAAGCCCTTTTCCCCTCTACCTTTTCTCTCTTTTCCTATATTTAGAATCCTCTTCGCCTCTCCAAAATTTCTTAAAGGTTGTTTCTTTACATTTCTGTGGTAATATTTTCTTCCTGTCTCCCTTCCCAACCCCGCCTCCAATGTGATTCTGTCCTTTTTTTTTTTTTGGTCACCAGGGAAGGAAATGTTTATACTACGCTCTGGGTTCTATTCTCCTACCCGGCATTTAAGAAAAGCTAAGAGTCTGGAGGCAGAAAAATGAGAAGGCAGTTTAGCCTCACACACAAAATTGGAGCACTCATCTGTGTAGAAGGGTTGCTGAATTCTTTATGCAGTGGAGGTGGGAGAGAAAGATAGTATTGACCAGTTATTTATAAACATGCATGTATTATATGCTCACTCAGTATAAGAAATGGCATTTGTAAACACTGCGGGGGACATAAATATAAGGTGTAACACCTGCCATCTAAAGCTGCATTCTGGTTGGATAGACAGATATAAACCTAGGAAAGGATAAGGGAGCTCTTGGAAGGGGAAAGTTATAACCTGTCAACACATCAGTTCCAGAAGAGGGCAGGGTCTCGTGCACTTGATTCCTACCAATGGATGGTTCAAATAACTGTCCTGAGTTGAGCACAGAAGATTGAGATGGGCTTGGGAAAGGCGTAGAACTAACTGAATCCTTGCGGGGAGGATCTGGACGAGTAGACAGGGGGCAGTAAAGCCCTCCAGATGAAGAAGTCTGGGCGAACTGAGGGAAAATGGAAAAGATAATTCAATAGGCAATCAAGAGACAGAAGAGGCTGGGCAGAGAGGGGTCAAGAGGGCAAGCAGCTGGAGACAAGATTAGTCCTGAAAACTGCCAAGGGCTTTGAGTGGTGGTTTAAGTCCAGCAGATTTTCTCTTAGGCAGCACGAGCTATTGAATGTCTTTGTGTGAGGATCTGAATTGATCTAAATCTGTGCCTCCCTATTTTTACATGGCATAAGTAGAAAATGGTTATTTGTAGAGTGCGTGGCAGTAAAGAGAAGGGGATCTGGAGACTGGAAGGAGAATACAGCAAAGTCGACTTGTCCTGGTTTGCCCGGAACCGTGCCAGTTTTCCAGTAACGCTGAAAGTCTCACATCCAGACAAAATCCTCAGCCTGGGCCTATGCCAGGACTGCTTGGCACTTGCGAGGATGCTTTTGGTCAAAGGTGACTAGCTTAGGAGCTCTGCCCACACTTGGTCACCCTGGGATCTCAGAGTTTCAATCTTGCATCTGGGCTCATCAGTTGGCAAACCTTGATTAAAGAGCATTTTAGGGTCATGAGTGTACAGGTGAGGTTGGAGTCTGGGCGAACAGTCAGAAGGCTATTGGTGGAGTCTGGCTTGAGTGAATAAGGCCTCAAACAAGTAATGGCAAAGAAAAGGAATGGAGGAAAAGGAATTGATTTAAGATATTTTTCCCTGGGGGACATAAAAGTCTCCTGACAACTTGGAGAAAGACTGAAAATTGAATGAAGTAGAAATGACTTCAAAACAACCGCAGCTTTTTTCATTTATGACCCAAGCATTTATTGAGTGCCATCTGGGTGCAAGACATCATACTCAAAGCTGAGTGAGAAAATGTGTTCCCCTTATGAGCTTAGAGCCTAATTGGACAGATTGAAACAAATCTCTTCATATTTACTATAAAGTAAAAGGTAAGGGTGTGTGGCACAGTAGTTAAGGGTCATGAGATTCAGAGCAAAACTGGGTCACTAGATTCAAATCTCAGATACTAGCTACATGACCTTGGATGAGTTACTCACCTCTTCAGGTCTCAGTTTCCTCTCAAACACAATAATGTAGATATGCGAATCATAGTACCAAGCTCTGGGGCTTGTTGGAGGAGGAGATAATACCTTTCACATGATGTGTGGCATAGGTAAAACTTGAAGCACGTTAATAGCTTTATCGGGCTTCCTTGGTAGCACAGATGGTAAAGAATCTGCCTGCAATATAGGAGACCTGGATTCAGTCCCTGGGTTGGGGAGATCCCCTGGAGGAGGGCATGGCAATCCACTCCAGTATTCTTACCTAGAGAATCCTCAGGGACAGAGGAGCCTGGTGGCGACAGTCTATGGAGTCACAAAGAGTTGGACACGACTGAGAAACTTAAGCACAACACAGCAATAGCTTTATCATTATCACATACAAAGTGATAAGAGATTTCTCAACTAGCAAAGAAGTATCAAAGTAAATGACTTTTATGATTCGAAAACCTATGGGAAATTTAAAAAAAGCTTAGAAGAATCAACAACGGTTTCAGAATTCCAGTTTGTTTCATCAATCATAGTTTCCATCCTGTTTACAAATCCTCTTCTGCACACTTAGTTTGTGATTGGCATGTCACTGGGGTGCAGTTGTTCCTGTGGTTTTTACGAAAAAACCCCCTTAGATGTCACATTGCAAAGCAGTATTAAGCAGCGATGGCTGTCTGACCATGTGGGGCAGTGTCTCCAGAGAAGGCTGTCTGGGTAATTTCTTTATGTTAGTTATAACTTGGAATACATTTACAGTTTTTAAGTCTTTCTCTCCCTCTCTCTCTCTTTTTTTTTTTTTTGGTTTTAAATCCAAATTTCTGATTATTTCTATTGGCTGAATTACTAACAGCAGAATCACTACATCAAAGAATATATGAATTTAAGGATTCTCTGCATATGTGGTTACCTCCTCACTGTTCCTGACCAACTCTGAGCACAATCTTTTATTTTCTTTGATTTTTGCTACTTTTTTGGGTAAAAATTCTTACCTTTCAGCTACAAATTGCCTATGTTTGAACACTAAGGAAGTTGAATATTTTTTCATGTTTATTAGCCATTGGGCTTTTTTTTTTCCTTGTAAAGAAATATCTGTTCATGTGCTTTGTATATTTTTCATTTGGTAACATATTATTGTTTGTCTCTTCATTTAAATGGTCTGTCTTATTTTTTGAAAACTCTCCAAGTTTTCTTTTGAGAAATAAAACCTATAGTTACATGAAAGTGCTTTGCATAAACTGTAAAGCCCTATATGCACATTATTATTATTGAAAGATTGGCCTTGTTCATATGTTAGAGTCATACTTACAATAAAGAGGTCCTTGCAAATTCAGAAATAGGCTTGAGTAGTGTGAGCTTTATTCAGGTTGGAATTTTTGTCTGTTTTATTCGCTGCTGTATCCCCAGTGCCTAAAACAGTCCATGGCATGGAGTAGTGATCAGTAAATATATGTTAAATGAATGAGTATGAGATAAACACATAGATGGATAGAGATTTTCTACAATGTTCCACCAAGATGACTTCATTTTCTTTTTCGCCTCAAGCTGGAAGCAAATGGAGTTGTGGATAGCTGGCAGGTCAGGACTGTGAAATAGTATTCTTATCATTCTGGACTTAGGAAACTCATTTCTTAGAACCTAACTTTCTTTTTGGTAACATTGTAAGCCTAATTAGTAATTCTACCTCATTTATTTAAGTGATAAACCAGAGACAAGAAGAGTTTAATGACCCAAGCATGGCTTTCAGCAATATGATAAAAGACTCAAGTTGTTGCTTTGTTTTTATATAAGAGCATTTCTAATTCCTAAATATATGGCAAGCCTCCTAGTCTTCCCATGCCTCACTTGTTGTTTTCTGGCAATAATGAGAATAAACTGTTCACAAGGTCTAAAAGAAAACATGACAGAATGCCTTAGAATTGATTCATTCTTTGGTCGCCTAGTTTGGGGGAAAGGTTTTGCATAGAAATTTATGCTAATGAGTTTAATCTCCTGTATAGACCTAAATTCAACTACACACAGGTGCCTGGGACCATCTTCTTTTCTAAAGTTTCTCTGTTCTGTTTTTATCTCTAATTATCCTACCTCAAATTAGTTTTCCTTTTAAGGTGCTTTAGTGTTTCTGGAAGAACATGGGGTAAAATGTGCATTTTGCTCCAGACTTGTTTCCTGGATGGATCACTTACAGTGGGAGGCAGTACATGGTGGTTAAGTGCTTTGTGTTTGAGGCACACAGACTCTTATTTATGATCTTAGGTGAGTCACTCAGCTTCCCTGAGCCTCAGTTTATTCATTTACAAAATAAGTATTTTAAAAACCCTGCTCCTGTTGGATTGTGAGGATTAAATAAAATAGTGCATGTAAAGATGCTGGCATAGGGTCTGACAAATAAGCAAGCAGTAAATAGAAGCTGCAACGGAATGTTATTTATCATTGTCATGTTCATCATACATGGCTTGACCATGGCCCCTAAGCCACTGAGGTGCCATTAGTGACTGTAAGAAAATCAAGTGAAAATGTCAAAGCAAAAGCCAAGAGAGAGAGATCCCTGTAAGAAAAGATCCCAGAAGTAGCCCATCTAGGATATATCAGTCAGGGTTCAAACAGAGAAATGGAACCACCTGGAAATATAGATACAGATGTATACACACATGCATGTATACATGTGTATGAGCAATAGATATATGCTCACATGTATATATACATACATGGACTTCCCTGGTGGCTCAGTGGTAAAGAAGCCGCCTGCAATGGAGGAGATATGCATGCGATCCCTGGGTTGGGAAGACTCCCTGGAAAGGGATGTGGCAACCCACTTGAGTATTCTTGCCTGGAAAATCTTGTGGACAGAGGAGCCTGGAGTCAGAGTAGCTGATGGAGGCTGATGAAGACAGAGCAGGAGAACCCAGGGGGGCTTCTCACCCCTGGAGATGAGGTGGTAGATCATTTGACCCGCAAACTGGTTGCTGCTTCACTTCCACCCTCTAAAGCCTAGATGCCGTGATAAATGCGGGTGTCTGTTTTAAGATAAAAACACTGAGAGGTTCAGAGATGTTATTCATTAGCTTCAGACACACGGCTGAAAAGGGCAGAGCTGGGATTCAGAGCAGACCTGGTTGGCTTGTGTCTCATCTCTTTGACACTGCAAAGTGACAGCCTCCCTAGAGGGCAGGGAAGGAAGGTGCGCCTGCAGCATAGACGTTAAGACGTGGTCTCTGGACTGAGACCTCCCTGCACTCAGACCTCTCAGGTTTATAATTTGGCTTCTCCACTTACAGATGGTGAAATCTGGGTTGCGTTACTTAACCTTGGTTTGCTTCAATTTCCTCATCGTCAAATGGGCCTGATTATAATCCCCTAGTCAAAGATTATATGTAGAGTCAGGGCATTAATACAGGTGCATTCTCTGCAACAGTGCCCAGGGCTGTAAGCACCCTGTTGGCAGTTGTTACCCCAGTTTGCTCAAGTCAGCGGGTTTCTGCCCGTCTCTCTGCAGTGGCAGAGCGCTTGTCCGGCCGCCGCTGCCTTCGCTGCTTCACTATGGGTGAGCTGCCCTGAGGCGGCTCGGTGGCGGGCTCAAGCGCTGTCAGTTTCTCCCACAGCATTTTGTGCAACTTTTCAGCATCACCACCTTGGATTCTGAGCCTCGCCTGCTCGAGGAGGACAGAGGTGATGCTGCCGTGACCACAATTAGCCCCGGCGCCTGCTCCTTTGACCCGACAGTGCTCCCTTGAAGCAGCTGCCTTTTAGGTCCGGTCAAGTGGAAACTAGACTACTGTATTGCTAATTGGGACTTTGGGGTTGTGCTCATTCCTCCAAAATGCTCTATTTTTGGAGGGTCAATGAAACGCTCTGGTGCACCCGGACGGAAATAGATGATTAGCTGTCACCAGCATTCTTGCCCAGATGGAAAGCAGATACTCACTGTTGAAAGTCCCAAGTGTTCTAGTAACTTTGTCAATGAGTGAAGATTGTGATGCTCTCATCCTTGGGGCAGGGGGTGCTCATGGATGGTGGGGTGTGATGAAGGAGGGTGGAGAGGGAGGGGGTCAGTCTGCCAGTGTTTATTTCCTGCCCTGCCATATGTACTTCCTGTGCAACTCAAGCAAGTTTCTCAACCTCTCTCAGTCTCGGTGTCCTCAACTGTTCAACAGAGATAATAATCTGGGCTGTTGCGAAATGAGATAAGGCAGTGCACATGGAGGAAACTGGAATATAGTTTAATGGACACTGATCACACCTGGAATTTGCTGGATGGTCACAGTTGAGTCCCCTTCTGCCCACAAGTATTTGGTCACCCTTTTTGTCCTCCTTTGCACTTTTAAAATTATTATTTTCTTTACCCCTTTTCTTTCCTCTCTCTCTTTCTCCCCTGTCCTTCCATTTTTTCTTTCTGCATCTCTATCCCTTGTCAAGATTTTAGGTCTTTTTTATTTGTTTGTTTGTTTGTTTCTTTTTGCTACAGGATGCATTTAGAGCTGGAGAAGGAAATGGCAACCCACTCCAGTACTCTTGCCTGGAAAATCCCAAAGACGGAGGAGCCTGGTAGGCTACCGTCCATGGGGTCGTGAAGAGTCCAACACGACTGAGCGACTTCACTTTCACTTTTCACTTTCATGCATTGGAGAAGGAAATGACAACCCACTCCAGTGTTCTTGCCTGGAGATTCCCAGGGACGGAGGAGCCTGGTGGGCTGCCATCTATGGGGTTGCACAGAGTCGGACACGACTGAAGCAACTTAGCATCAGCAGCAGCAGCATTTAAGAGCAGAGGTCAGTGAACTCTCCTTTTGTAAAGGGCCAGAGAAAAAATATTTTAGGTTTTATGGTTGCTACTATTGTTGCTACCTCTGTTGCTACCATTCAACTCTGCCATTGTGATACAAAAGCAGCCACAAGTAATGTATAACTGAGTGAACATGGCTATGTGCTGCTGCTGCCGCTAAGTCGCTTCAGTCGTGTCCGACTCTGTGCGACCCCATAGATGGCAGCCCACCACGCGTCCCCATCCCTGGGATTCTCCAGGCAAGAACACTGGAGTGGGTTGCCATTTCCTTCTCCAATGCAAGAAAGTGAAAGTGAAGTCCCTCAGTTGTGTCCGACTCTTAGCAACTCCATGGACTGCAGCCTACCAGGCTGCTCCATCCATGGGATTTTCCAGGCTAGAGTACTGGAGTGGGGTGCCATCGCCTTCTCCAGGCTATGTGCTAGTAAACGTTATTTACAAACACAGGTTGTGGGCCTGATCTGACCTGCAACCTCTGATAGTTTTCCAAGCCCTGATTTAGGCTTTTGGGAGATTACAAACTCTTCTTAAACATCCAAGGTCAGCGCCTTCTCTGGACACCTGGGACTCTGGTTCACACCATGACACCGGGGAAGCCTCTGGTATCTGAGTGGCTCTTGTGGGGTATTATACCACAGCACAGCCTTTAGATAGAATCAAAAAAGTGATGGGGAAATGTTACTTTGTTATTCACAATTCATGTCTAAAAAATTTTAAGAAAATTCCCTTTAGATACTTGGATCATCAGTGACTCCATCCATTCAAAGCTGATTGATGGTGTTTGAGCAGTCAGCATGAGGGAAGACTTGCTAGCCATGGCAGAAATACATAAGCATAGCACTTTGCATAGTTAACGACCAATAGTCTCAGGCTACTTCTGAAAGAATGTGTAGAACCTGCATTGCCATTAAATCAAGCTGCTTTTCATCATTACGTGGAAGCCTTTTTACTTCACAGACTGAAGTTCAAGGTCTAGCTTTGCCACATGCTAGCTGTGTCCTGGAGAATTTAACCTCTTTTGACCTCAGTTTTCTCATCCGTAAAATGGGCGTAATGATAACACATCAATATCATAGACTTACTGCAAGGATTAAATGAGATAATGCTTTCAATGCCTATGACAGAGTAAATCCTAAGTATTTTGGTAATGGTTATTATAGCAGATGACAGTTTTGGAGTTTCTGAGGGCCCCTATTTGAAGGGACTTGGAAATGGAATCATGCGACATTCTATTTGCCTCAGGAATGCTGGAGGCCAGGGGTCCATTCTTAGGTTTGTGGAGTTGGAAATTCCCTCTGGCTTCTTTACACAGTTCACTGGCAGCCACGTCCATGGATCTCTTTCCTGGCTGTAGACTTTGCTCTTCTTCACTAACACATCTCACTCCTGGTTGTCAAGAAGTTATCTTCCAGTGTCATACCACATTCCATCTGCCAGCATTTCTGCTTACTACCTCTTTTTATTCGCTTCAGCAGGGATGGAGGGAAAATAGGTCATCTTTTTCCTTCCAAAAAAAAAGTTGTGAAGTCCCTCTGACATTTCTGTTATCCAGCGTTCTCTTTTTCCATCCCTTTATTAAGAACCCTACTGTCTTCCCTTTATATTCCAGTAAACCTTTTTTTATTCCTAAAATATGTTATTAGAGCTGAATAATTATGTTAATCTTAAGGACCTGGCCTATTCTGATTTTCAGGAAGGATATTATGTGAATTTAACCTAGAGTATTGCTGTGTGGAAAACCTACACAGCTTCCCCAATGACTCAGCTATAAAGAATCCACCCATAATGCAGGAGATGCAGGTTTGATCCCTGGGTGGGGACAATCCCCTGGAGGAGAGCGTGACAACCTACTCTGGTACTCTTGCTTAGAGAATCCCATGGACTGAGGAGCCTGGAAGGCTATAGTCCATAGGGTCACAAACAGTCGGACATGGCTATAGTGACTGAGAGAGCATGAATTGCTGTGTAGAAAAACCACGTCTTTTTCTGCCCAAGTTGCCCCCATAGTTAGGGTATCAGTGTCATCTTGCCAGGAGCAAGGCAGCTTCCCAGGAAGGGTAACAATGTAATTACAAGGCCAAGTCCACCCCTTCACCCCAGAAAGTTATTTCTGACTCAAAACCAATATGTTGAGCCCACAGACAAGCCTTCTGAAAGCTAACAATCAAACCTCAGCAATAAGCACTTACCTGTTTACCATTCATGGGACATGCATCCTAGAATCATGCTAAACTTTTGCTGATTCACATTCAGCTCCTGTTCCTTTGAGACACTAAATTATTTTTAGTTCCTCACTTTCTGAAAACTACTATATAAAACATGAAATATTTATGTTAAGTAGTAATGTCAAAATTAGCTAATAACTTATTTTCAGATAAACAAATATGTATGCAAAGTGCCTTCTGTTTGCTCAGTGCTGTGTGAGGCACAGGGGGTGAAAGATACAGTACCTCCTTCCAAGGTCAACTTGTTGTTGTATTTATTAGTCACTCAGTTGTGTCCGACTCTTTGCGACACCATGGACTGTAGCCCGCCAGGCTCCTCTGTCCATGGGATTCTCCAGGCAAGAATACTGGAGTGGGTTGCCATTTCCTTCTCCAGGGGATCTTCGCAGCCCAGTGATCAAACCCAGATCTCTCCCGAATTGTAGGCAGACTCTTTACCATTTGAGCCACCAGGGAAGCCCAAGGTCAACTTTATAGAGTCTAAATCCAGTGTATCTAACTGCAGTCTTTACCATATCCATGACCTGTAGAATATAACTCCAAGGACAAAATAGCTGGCTTACCTGATCAGTTTATTTCTGTAAGTCAATGTTTGGGCAGCATTTTTATGATTCTGCATTGAATGTTTTGTCATCCATGGAGCACCAATAGAGTTCCAAGTGATTGTCCAATTTAGATTTAATAACGTGGCTGAAGCAATTCCCATTTTCTCTTCTGTGGGAGGCGGTGCAGAAGTCTGCAGAGAGGATGGAAGATTGATGGGTGCAGTGAGCAGCAACTTTGCTTAATAATGAGAATGCACTTGAAGCAGCACCATTTAGCATTTCCAGAGAAGTGACTGCTTTGCTCCCCATTTATATAACTTGTCACATCCAAGAAATTGACAGAGAAGTAGTTTGAAATGGACAGTTGGAACACACATTAAAAAAAAAAAAATCTTCCACTGTGATCAGCTGGAGAATGACCAATCTCAGTTTAAGGAATAGCATCCTAAACCTCTCATGGCTAAACAGAAAACAGACTTAAGAAACACCAGAAAGTATGGGACAAGCTGCTTCCCATTTGTTCCTGGTGGAGGAAGAATGTTTTCACTGATTGCATGCTTTGCAAGTAACTTCTCATAGAGCTTTCAAGGGGCTACATTGTCTAGTGGTTAAGAGTCCAACTTCTTATCTCATGTTAGCTACATGAACTTACAAGCTGTGTAACAGAGCATGAGTTACTCACGTTTTTGTGTCATCATCCTTGTCTATTGCACGGGAGAAAAAATAGTATCTACCTCATATTGTTGTTCAGTCAGTCAGTTTAGTCGCTCAGTCGTGTCCGACTCTTTGCGACCCCATAGACTGCAGCATGCCAGGCTTCCCTGTCCTTCACCAACTCCCAGAGCTTACTCAAACTCATGTCCATTGCATCGGTGATGCCATCCAACCATCTCATCCTTTGTCGTCCACTTCTCCTCCCACCTTCAGTCTTTCCCAGCATCAGGGTCTTTTCAAATGAGTCAGCTCTTTGCATGAGGTGGCCAAAGTATTGGAGTTTCAGCTTCAGCATCAGTCCTTCCAATGAATATTCAGAACTGATTTCCTTTAGGATGGACTCCTTGCAGTCCAAAGGACTCTCAAGAGTCTTCTCCAACACCACAGTTCACAAGCATCAATTCTTCGGCACTCAGCCTTCTTATAGTCCAACTCGCACATCCATACATGACTACTGGAAAAACCATAGCTTTGACGAGATAGATGGACCTTTGTTGGCAAAGTAATGTCTCTGCCTTTTAATATGCTGTCTAGGTTGGTCATAACTTTTCTTCCAAGGAGCAAGCATCGTTTAATTTCATGGCTACAGTCACCATCTGCAGTGATTTTGGAGCCCCCAAAAATAAAGTCTGCCACCGTTTCCACTGTTTCCCCATTTATTTGCCATGAAGTGATGGGGACAAGATGCCATAATCTTACTTTTCTGAATGTTGAGTTTTAAGCCAACTTTTTCACTCTCCTCTTTCACTTTCATCAAGAGGCTGTTTGGTTCTTCTTGGGAAGCTTTAAATGGTTAATATCCCTTCATGTTCAATATAGAAGGTACCAGAACACAGTGTAGACAGATGAGGTGTATATATATATATTTTTTAAATTAATTTTTATTGGAGTATAGTTGATTACAATGTTGTGTTAGTTTCTACTGTACAGCAAAATGAATCAGCCGTACATGTACGAATATCATCTCCCTTTTGGACTTCCTTCCCATTCAGGTCACCACAGTACATTGAGTAGAGTTCCCTACACTATCCAGTACGTTCTCATTCATTATCTATATTGTACATAGTGTCAATAGTATATAAGTGTCAATAGTATATAGGTGTCAATCCCAAACTCCCAATTCTTCCCACCCCCTCCCTTTTTTTGAGATAAGATATATTTTTGAAGAAGCCACTAATAGACCTGAGACAATTCTTTTAACTTACTTTTGGTTCTCATGGTAAGAATCTATTCATGCCATGGACGAAGTAGCTGAGTTGGAGAAACGATAAGAAAACACCTACACAAGTGACTTCTCTGGGGTCAGGAAGACCCGCAGTTATTCTCAGGAATTCTCGTCCTCTCTCCAGTGTCCTCTCTGAAAGCACACGGACAGTGTTGCCATCTCCCGCAGGCTTTGCTTCAGTGATTTTCTCATCTGTAGGAGCACGCAGCTCTCTGATAGGAAGCTATTTGCAAAGGGACAGAATGTTTTTCTGTGGCTGTGATGTCAGTGGTATCAAAGTTATTGACTCAGTTGAAAAACAGCTTAATGTTATCTTCAGGGCTTCTGCTTTCCTGTCAGCTCAAGCCTTGGAGATGTGTATAATTGGGACTCGCTAAGACAACCTTGACACCCCTCTGCAGAGAGATGTGCCTGTTTGATACAGGCTCAAAGCTCGTTTGACAGAGAGCAGCTTTTCCCTTGGGGCAGGGTGACCACAGAGAATCTGCTAATGAAGAGTCAGTGGTCCAGGAACCCAGCCTCACTTCCCAGATGGGAAGACTTTAATCATTCTTATCTTTCCTGTCACCACCGGGACAGACCAAGAGCCTAGCCATCCAATCGATAATCAAAAAGAAGGTATTTCTTATAATTATTCCTCTCCTGAGCTGGCTTGCATATCATTAAGTTGAAAAAATGTTTGATGATGAATTTCACAGCTCTTTGGTTTGACTTACGAATGGAATCAGAGCACCACCCCACATTCACATCTATTCTGTGGACAGATGTGGTGGAAAGTAGCTTCTGATTTCTTTTTGAGTAATAGACCTTTTGAACTGTTCCTCAGACATCTTGGGCTTTTCATTACAGGAATTACTCTCCAAAGGCCAAAGTCTTTATCAGTCAGGGTCTTTGGCTGCAAACCAGAGCAAGTAACTTACACTCAGGTGAGTAAAAATGGTCTATGAGAAGGTCATGGGGAGCTCATAAATCAAAGGAATAGTCTATGGGCCAGGCTTTGAAAGAGCAGAGCCCAGAACAACCATGGACAGAAGAAGTTGATCTGTGTTCAGTGATGTACCCTCCAATCACTTTTATTTATTGGTTTATTTTGTCATCCTGCCAAAGATTCAAAGTCTTGGGAAACATTGAGTTTTCCCGTCTCTTAGCCAGGGAAGAACAGGGCACCATGTGTAGCCATCTTGCCAGATTAACTCCAGTGGGAGAGAGACATTTCTTTTTTTCTTTTTTCTTTGGCCACAGCATGCAGAATCTTAGTTCTCTGACCAGGGATTGAACCCACCACCCCTGCAGTGGACACACTCGGATTCCTAACCACTGAACCACCAGGGAATTCCTGAGAGGGTTTTCTTAAAGAAAAATCGGGGGTGGCTGAAACCACCGGAAGGGAGAGTGAATGTCAAGGGTTGAGACTACAGTGCTTGCTACACTGCATCTCTCGGAATAGGACCACGTGTGGCTGAAATACGCTGCAAAGCTCCCATTTGTCACCTGCTCCAGTTGGTCTCCCAGTGTTGCTGAACCTTAGGATGATGACATGTTCGTCCAATGACTGAATCCCTTTTAGTCAGAGCCCGGGCATGTTGTCCTTGCTTTCTTCTAAGATGGCTAAAAGAAAAAAGTGTATCAGGCAGGGTTCTTCAGCTGCAAGCAAAAGAACTCTAAGCTAGGTGGTTAAACAAAAGAGGAACGTGTTAAAAAAACTGGTGGCTCAGAGAATCTCCACGAGGGCCAGAAGACCAGGCTGAGAGGATGCGTAACTGGGACCCATGCCCCAGGTCTCCCACAGGATAGTGGAGAGCCCCAGGGCTGTCCCTGGGCTCAGTTACCATGGATGGTTTGACTGAAGCAGGGCTTGAACCCTAGTGCTAAACCTCTGTTACAGCTGGCCTGAAAAACAGGATTGATCCATCTCTACCTTCACCAACATGGATTCTGTGGCACCTGCTTCCTGAGCCAACAGCTTGCCATGCAAAGACTGGTGTGGGGGCACCATTTTGGAGGAGGCCAGGTCACGTGACGGGGTCAGCTGCAAAGGCGTCTGAGAAGTGTGTTGTGGCTTCTGCCTTAGAGCAGAAGGCCTCTGCCTTGGAGGAAGCATGTTCAAAGGGACAAGCGTCCTTACAAAAGCAATTGTGTGACTTTGAACTTATGCTTATTTCATCAGTGGACCACATCTTTCACGGTGGTAGTTTAGTTGCTAAGTTGTGTCCGACTCTTGTGACCCCATAAACTGTAGCCCGCCAGGCTCCTCTGTCCTTGGAATTCTCCAGTCAAGAATACTGGAGTGGGTTGTCAAGAATACTGGAGTGGGTTGCCATTTCCTTCTCCAAGGGATCTTTCCAACTCAGGAATTGAACCTGGATCTCCTGCACTGCAGGCAGATTCTTTACCAACTGAGCTATGAGGGAAGCATCTCCCATACTACACTGGTAATAAGTAGATTTTAAATACATTTTGTAATAATTTTATAAACCTTGTGATGATACTGTGTTGTATTTTTTTGTTTAAAACAAATATTGAAAATGTACCACAAGTTTTAAAATCTTCTTAAAATGGGGTTACAGATATACCAGTTTACTCAAAAAGAGGCAGTGATTACAACCTCTCAGAGGTTGCTTCAGTATCAAACTGGGCAAGCTCTTGCTGCTGCTGCTGCTAAGTTGCTTCAGTCGTGTCTGACTCTGTGTGACCCCATAGACGGCAGCCCACCAGGCTCCCCCTTCCCTGGGATTCTCAAGGCAAGAACACTGGAGTGGGTTGGGCAAGCTCTTACACAGCTGTATTTCAGTCTTGTTATCCAGGACATGAGGTGATAATACTTATCTATGGACTTGATCATGTTGACAATGTTGGTATTGCTAAGTATTGTTAGGTATTGATACACAAATGTTTCGTATAACTGGATACAATACAACTAAGAATGATAATTGTAACAATGTTTATTTATTTATTACTAATGAGCTAGTACAGTTCAGAAATGTTAAGTACACAACAGAACTGTAGGACTGGATGTTTACATTCCATTTAAGTCAGCATTCTATTTCCAAAACATACAAAACATAGTAACTGATTTAGATAATGCTAAACCACAGAGGAAAATGCCAAGTTTCACCCTGGGTTATCAGGGTTAGCTTCTAGAGGGACCAGTATTCTTTTTTCTTTCCTTTCCTTTCCTTTTCTTTCCTTTCCTTTTGTTTCTTTTCATTTCATTTCGCTTCTTTTCTTTTTCAGCTTTATTGAGATATAACTGACATGGAACCAGGATTTTTGAGCAGAATCTAGTTAGTGGAAGGTAAAAGAAGTTGGCATGGCAGGGGCAGGGAGAGGGCAGATGTGAGCAGTGAGAAGAGCACCCAGGGAAAGAGAAGATTCAGAAGTGTGAAAGCACAGAAGGAACTGGAGACTCTCAGCTCAGCGGGAAGGAAAAGCTGGGTGAGGAATGACACCCTGTCAGACACCTTCCAATGTGAGAGTGGAAGCACAGAGTTTTGCTGCTGGTGATAATGCCAAGAATTTACATTTTGTGTTAATTGGACCTCATTTACATAATGCCTTATAGCGCATCACTTAGATGTTGCCTAATTGCCCTCTTTCTCTTGCTAACCCCAACACTGAGAAAGTCAAAACCATGATCTTTATTTTGGCTGAGGCAGAGAAATCTGATTTGGTATTTTGCTGCCACAGATCTTTTGCTCTCATATTTACTTGTTTTTTGTGTGTTTGTTTTTCCTAGGCACACAAGCACTTTGTCTTGTATATTTCCTTGGCATTTGTCCACATGATATGTGTTCACCCATGCTTTCTGGGAAGTTAGGAAAACCCAACTTTTTTCCATTTAAATCTTTCCCAGTGTATTCTTAATTCTAGTCTTTCATAGATATGCCATATTCCATTGAGTAATCATTGGAAAATTGTTATGCTTCAGTTTTTCAATAGTTTAGATATTGTAATGGCAATTTTTGTGTATAGAACTTATTTCTTCTGTTAGATTATTTTCCTAACAGCATCTGTAACTCTTAACTTTCTGCTTAGAGAAATAAAGTTTTATAACTTATGGTTTTCTCTTTCTTGCCTCCCAATCTTGTACGTAAACAACCATTTCAGCATGAATTACTATGCATTTTATTTTCTCTCTACAGCAGCCTTACTAATGCATCAGTCTAGACATGCTTATGTAACATACAACAATATAAGCCCCAGAGCTTCTGCCATCAGTGTAACTGTGAAAAGCAGGAACCCAGTACCAGACTATGGCACTATCAGAGAGACTGTGTTGGTCATAAAAAAGTCACTGTAGCCTGAACGTCTAAATCTCCTTTATATTGTTTCCTAGATTTATTTTCTTTAAGTCTGCATCTTTTATCACCAACTCATAACTTATTCATAACTCATTCTATATCTACTAACCCTTTGACTGTTTTATTCATTTCCTTACGTTAATGACATCACTTGCTATTTGATCAGTACTCTTCCCGCCTCCTTAGTGTTTGAAATTATTGTTGTTGTATTTGTACCCACCTGCCAATCATTAGTGATCTTTTAATGTTTCTCTATATGAGGAAGTTGATTGCTAAGGATACTGAAAGCCGTTTTTTGGCAGTATACACTGGCCATATGACCCAGCAACGCCACTCATGGGAATATATAGTAGAGAAGAGCTCACAACAAATATGTACGTGAATCTTTATGACATCTGTATTCATAATCATCAAAAGTTGGAAACAACCAAAATGACCTTCAGAAGGTGAATGGAAAAGCACTCGGTAGTGCATCTGTACAATGGAATGCGTGCATGCTTGTGTGCATGCTAAGTTGCTTCAGTCGTGTCTGACTCTTTGCTACCCTATGGACCATAGTCTGCCAGGCTCCTCTGTCCATGGGATTCTCCAGGCAAGAATACTGGAGTGGGTTGCCATGCTCTCTTCCAGGGAATCTTCCTGACCCAGGGATCAAGCCCACATTTCTTCAGTCTCCTGCATTGGGAGGGGTTTCTTTACCACTAGTGCCACCTGGGAAGCCCATGCAAAGGAATACTACATGGCAATTAAAAAGAAATGAACTCCTGATACACACAACAACTTGGGTGAATCTCAAAACAGTTATGCCAAATGAAAGAAGTCAGATTCAAAAGGTTACCTACTCATTGATTCCATTTATATGACATTCTTGAAAAGAGACAGCTACAGTAACAGGGAATAGATCAGGGTTTTCCAAGAGTTATGGGGGAGGGGAAGTTGTGACTACACAGGAATGGTGTGAGTTATGGGAGGTGATGGGACTGTTTTGTGTCCAAAGTGTTGGGAGGATAAAGCTTCTATCCAGGTGTCAAAATTCACAGAACTACCACTAAAAAAGTAAATTTATTGTAGTTAATTTTAAAAATATAAAAAGGTTGCAGTTTCATCAAAGTAGTCATAGGTATTTTGACAAGTTATATAATCTCTCGAAGTCGCAATTTATTTACTTGTCAAGTGTAGAAAATACTCTCTATCTTGAAGCAGTGCTATAAAGATGAAATAGGATGTCATAAAGTATCCACCTGGCATAAGGAAGCTCCTCTCTTTTCCATGCTGATATTTCTCATTGGGAGCAGATTCTTTTTTGTGGTTATCATCATCTGGGCTTTTTAAACAGTTATTTGGCTTTTGGGGAACAGACTGGAGCTAGTGAGGGTTTCAAGCAGAAATGTGACCTGATGTGATACTCATTAAAAAAAAAAAAAATCATTTGAGCAGCTTTGTGGGGAGGGGTGAGGAGTGCAGAAAGGTAGGAGTTGAAACACGGAGGGAGCTCTCTGGTGGCCTAGTGGTTAGGATTTGGTGGTTTCACTGCAGATGCCCTGGATTCTATCCCTGGTCAGGGAACCATCCCACATGCAGCACAGTACAGACAAAATGCTAAAAAAAAAAAAAAAAATAGAGTGGAAACATGAAGAGGTGTTGAGGTTGTCCAGATGAGAGATGGTTGTGGTGTCACCGAGATGACTCAGTGGGACAACAGAGTGGGAGAAAAGTGGGCAGGTTTGAGATCTTTGGGGGAAGAGGTGGAATCAATAGGCTTGATGATGGTTAAGGATTGAGGAAACATAGTTGGAGGTAGCGTTTATTGAGATGAGAAATTCAAGAGAGGAGCAAATTCAAGTGTGTGGACTGTAGTCATCATAGAAAATCAAGAATTTGTTTGGACGTGTTAAGGAGTGGAAACCCAACAGGTAGTTGGGTACGGGGTTCTGGAACCCAAGACCAGGCCAGTGTGATCCCATTCATTTCCACTGGAAGTGGCTCTGTGAAGTTTCCCAGCTCTGACCCTCCAGATTAGGACTGCAGGGGAGCTGTTAGCTGCTATTCCTTCGACCTAACCTTGGGATTTTTTTTTACAAATCACTTTTGTTTAATCCATTCCTGAGAGCAAGCACTTGTAGAAACTTCAGGTTATGCTTGTATGGTCCAAATCCACTGCTGCCAGATTTTCTTTTTCATTTTCCATTTAATGTGATTTAGGGAAAGGAGACACCCAGCATTTCCAAATATCCAGCCTGGAAGTCATATTGTACATGATTGAGAAGTATTAATAAACTGCTGAGACAGCTGATAAATATGCAAACATGTGACAAAATATGCTAAGGGATTATATGCTAACATATTTTGTTATTTATATTGTGCTCAAATTTCCAGTTTTGCCACAGACAAGGGAAAGAAATTCAAGATATGATTTTCCTTGAAAGCTACCCTTTAACTATTACCTCTGGGAATGGAATGGAATTTGGGGAGAAGTATTGAGGAAGCCTCAACTGTGTCTGCAAAAAGTTAAAATTCTGTAGAGTTGGGTATTGGGTCAGTGTGTTCATCAGACTCATCTATTTGAAATATTTTATAATTAGTATTTTGTTCTTTAAACATATACATAAAAATAACTTAAAATCATAAACATGAGAGACAATGCCCTTCTTCCACCCACTCCACCTCTTTAATCACCATAAAGAGTGATCTACTGGGTTTTTCTCTCAGAAAATGTAATTACTTTGTAATGAAATGTTAATGCTATGTTCTATTCTTAAAGTCACTTGTTCCAGTAATAAAGCTATGGCTTAATAGAGTTGCTAAATTTTCTTCTAAGCCATTCTTTTAATATTTCATACTTGTCAAGTGAGCCAGGCATGATCAGGAGAATCTTTGTTTTTACATCAGGACCATTTCGGCAAAAACTCATCATCAGGCTGTCAACTTCAACATCTTCGAGGGCATGGTTTGCCATGGGGTGCCCGTGGTGACTATTTCAAGAGGCAAAGTGGTATACGAAGCTGGAGTTTTCAGTGTCTCTGCAGGAGATGGGAAGTTTATTCCTCGTAAACCGTTTGCTGAATATATTTACAAACGGATCAAGCAACGGGACCAGGTGAGTTTGGGCCTGCAGGGGCTGGACTGTCACGTGCTCCTGGATGTTGGTGCTGGTATTATCACATACAGTGGGGTAACATATTCCTGGGATGTCAGAAAAAGTTAGGGATACATAGAGCTTTCAAAGAAAAAATCATTACTGGATGGATGCATTTTCCTTTGCAGATTACTGCCTATTCAGGGTTTCCTAATGGACCAAGTCGTGTTTTCCTAGACAAGTTCAGGGCCGCTATGGACCTTTTGGCAATTGCTGTTAGTCAGGCTCGTCTCACAAGTAGCCATCCAGAAAGATAAAAGTGCCACCGTTTTACACCTGAGAGAAAAATGGGAGGGAAAGTGGGAAAGACTGTGGAGAGCCATCAGACTGCAACTCAAGCCCAACCCCAAGGAATGAGAGAGGGAGAAAAAACAGCGTGAGGAGCATCCTAGAATACCATCTCATACAAACTAACAAAGGTTGAGCAACCTACAGACAGCCCATGAGCCCGTTCCTGCGTCCAGCTACGTGGCGTGCTGTCATTGGCTGGGAGCAGCAGTGGGAGGCATGGCCTCCCCTACGAACAAAAACATGACATTCAAGCTCAACAACTGCCCCTTGAGAAACTACGCTCCCTGTAGTTGAAGGTCTGCAAGGTGCATCCTGGCTTCCCCGATAGCTCAGTTGGTAAAGAATCAGGCTGTGATGCAGGAGACCCCGGTTCGATTTCTGGGTCAGGAAGATCTGCTGGAGAGGGGATAGGCTACCCACTCCAGTATTCTTGGGCTTCCACGGTGGCTAAGCTGGTAAAGAATCCGCCTGCAATGCGGGAGACCTGGGTTTGATCCCTGGGTTGGGAAGATCCCCTGGAGAAGGGAAAGGCTACCCACCCCAGTATTCTGGCCTGGAGAATTCCATGGACTGTATAGTCCATGGGGTCACAAAGAGTCGCACACGACTGAGCGACTTTCACTTTCACGTTCAAGGTGCATTCACGGCAGGGTTTGGGGTCAAGTAAATATGAATTCTACCTTGACTTCACATTTCCTCGCTGTGTGGCCAAGCTTCTCTGTCGTCCCCGGGCTGCTTCCTCATCTCGAAATCGAGGATAGTGTTTTCTCCCCAGGAGATTGTAAGAGTCAAGTGAGATTGTAAAATATAAGGCACTAGTGGGAGGTCTATAAATATCAGTTCTGTCTCTTTGTTTTCCCCCTTTGATGACTGAATTTATAATAAAGTCTTTGTAATAATCCTGTTGTTACAAGAGAGGTATTAAAAGGTATGTTCTTTTACTATGTCTTGCATTTCCACGTTTGTTTATTTAGGTCATGCAGTGTTTTCAACAATTTTAAAAAGTCATTTCACTAAATACACTAACATATCAAAAATTTCAGATTAAAATCATCTAAACGGCTGGTTTGGAAGTGATGGAAGGCAACCAGTGCCTTCAATCTCACAGGGTAAGACTAGGCTAGAGCTGGGTGACAGAGCCCTGCAGAGGCAGCCTTTATGACTTTCATCTGCAGGCTTCACTCATTAATGTTCCCAACCTGACTACATAACCATTACAGTTTATAACCCTTGGATTAGTTCTAAGGCTTCCTTGTCTTTTTACATTTTAAAATACATTTCTCTTTTTCCAAAGTTCTCTAGCTGTTTTCTGATTCATTTCATTTGGATCTTGTAGTCTCTTTGATTTCTTCCCTAATGTCTTGTGAAATGTTTTTGCTTGTGGATTCTCAGACTTTGTTTTAAATAAGATTCATCCTTTCTTCTTCTTCTTTAAAAATCACTTCCTAAAGCTTTGATTTAGTAAACAAGTACTCTGGAATGCTGTAAATTCTCAGAATGTTACAATTCGTCATCTACTGTATTCCAGTCAAAATATTTAAGGTTGCCATTTATTTTGTTAATTTGTAAATGTTGACACTGACAGGTGACAGGTAGGTAGAAACTATAAGGTTTCCATGTATTTCTAAATATCATATGGTAAATTACAGCAATACTAACATTTACTGAGCTCTTACTGAGGCAAAGCACAGTGCTAGGGGGTCTTGTCACTGTAACAACCCTGTGAGTGAGGGAGTATTTATTATTTTCCCCACTTTAAATATTAGGAAACTGAAGCTTCAGGAAATAAAGTTCGTAATGTCATACAGGTCATATATGGCAGGACCAAAACATAAACTCTAGTTGTCTGACTCCAAAAGCTATATGCTTAAGCAATAAACCACATATTGTAAAACATAAAGGTTGACTTAAGTGAGTTAAATAAGTAAGTGTTAGTCGCTCAGTCATGCCCGACTCTTTGCCACCCCATGGACTGTAGCCCATCAGGCTCCTCTGTCCCTGAGATTTTCCAGGCAAGGATACTAGAGTGGGTTGCCATTTCCTTCTCCAGGGGATCTTCCCAACCCAGGGATCAAACCTGGGTCGCCTGCACTGCAGGCAGATTCTTTACCTACTGAGCTACAAGGGAAGCCCTTAAAGTGAGTTCAGTTCAGTTCAGTTCAGTCGCTCAGTCGTGTCTGACTCTTTTCGACCCCATGAATGGCAGCACGCCAGGCCTCCCTGTCCATCACCAACTCCCGGAGTTCACTCAGACTCACGTCCATCGAGTTGGTGATGCCATCCAGCCATCTCATCCTCTGTCATCCCCTTCTCCTCCTGCCCCCAATCCCTCCCAGCATCAGAGTCTTTTCCAATGAGTCAACTCTTCACATGAGGTGGCCAAAGTTAATGGGAGGTAAATTATTCTGTACTAGGTTTGGGAAAAAATAATTAGAGACATTGATGGAAGCTAGTTCATTCATGACACTCGTAGTAGTAATACAAGGAATAAACAGAAACGTAGACTTAGAAGTGGTAGATCCAACAGAAAAAGTGAAAGGGTTAGTCTCTCAGTCATGTTGGACTCTTTGCGACCCCATGGACTGTAGCTCACCAGGCTCCTCTGTCTGTGGAATGTTCCAGGCAAGAATATTGGAGTGGGTTGCCATTTCCTTCTCCAGGGAATCTTCCTGACCCAGAGATTGAACCCAGGTTTCCTGATAGACTGTATTTAAAAGACTGACTTTGCCTAAGTCTTCCTCCTGTTGGGAAAATGTTTGAGGCAGCCAAGATCACCACATGATTGGCTTTATCAGTTCTCTATTTCAATTGTTGGGTGTTTTGTTGGCAAAATTAATGTCAGCGTCATTTTTTTCAGAGTTCACCATCAGTTTTGTGAGTTAGTTTCTTAATATTTTCTTCTGATCTCAATTTTGAAGGTATTTTAGTCCATGATTGCTTTTACAATAAGTAATAGTTGTCATTATAATATGTTGTTCTGAGTACTTATGATCTGTCAGGCACTGTACTTGGTATAATTAATAGTTTTTATTTTACTTAATCTGAACAGCAAGCCATGTGAGAGATAGCATCATCCCTGTTTTACAGAGTGGAAAATGACTCTCAGCAAAATTAGGTAAAACTTCCCTGGGCTAAGCAGTGAGGAATCATAAGAGCCAGGGTTTGTGATAATGCCTTCCAGATTCTCACTATACCATGGGATTTCAATAGAACAAGAAAAAAGAACATAATTGTGAAACCCAAATCATGGGGAATCCATTATTTTTAAAAGTGTTAATGTGGAGAAAGTATCAAATAAAGTGGATAAAAAGAGGTTTGAAGATTGTGTGGAGATGTTTCAGATCTTTTTTTTAAATCTCCATTAGGCAAAGATAATTTTATAGAAGAAACATATCACACTGAAGGTAAGAAAAAGAGCTGTTAAGAATCCTAGATTTTATGTTCACATGAAGTAATGAGAGCTTTTCCCTTGGTTTTCATTTAAAATGTTCAGACTTCTCCGTGAGTGAGGATAAGAGTTTGAAGGCAAGCAGGAACTGCGCACACCACTTCTCCTGCTCACCTGTTATCCTTCCCAAGAACATTAATCACTCGCCACTCTGGACTCCAAAGCACAGATTGTAGAGAAATGCCAGGGTTTCTCAGTCCCGGAACTCAGCTGGTCTCCTGGCTAGAATGTTAGTTCTTTGAAGAACTTACTTTGTTTATGCCCAATACTTGCTATCTAGTAGGTGTTTGATAAATAGACAAATTGCAAATGGAAGGAACAAAGACTATAGTTTCAGAGGCCATGGACAGGAATTTAGATTAATTTGCACAGAAGATTGTCCAGTGCCTTGTCCCAAACAGTGGGGTTATCTGTAAACTTGATTTCTATCGATGATTTTATGACTTAATAAAAAACTTAGTATCATGCTGTGCAGCTGTCACTGTTAACAGATATTAAAAGGAAGTCCAAAGGAGAGAAATGACATTTTAATGTAGTTTGACAGCTTCAGGAAATTGTTACTTTAACATTTAAACAGCGGATCCTTAAGGGAAAAAAATTAGATCAGGAGATGAAATATCAAACTTTATTTGATAAACATAATAATAAAATATATATTTCAATTCAATATAAAAAGTCACGTATGGAAGAGTACTGGGGGATTCAGGGAAATAAAAATAAAAGAGGAAGAAAAAAAGTACATTGTCCCTGGTATCTGTAGGGGTTTTGTTCTCAGAATCGGCAGGTACCAAAATCCACAGATGTTCTAGTCCCTTAGACTGTTGTCCCTTTCTATCTGTGCATTCAACCAATGATGCATATGGGGGCCACTGTAACAGCAACTGAGATGTTCGAGAACATTTTGAAAGAACAAAATCAATTCACATGTGATTCATTCTTTACCCCCCTCCAAAAGCTAGCTCTTTAGACTCAAATGGTTTATTATTTCTAGACTTTTGTGTGTTTAGAGTGTTACATTTTTTTACCAAAGCTTGGAAGTATAGACATTTTTCCGATCATCCCCTCTTTTCTCAGTAGTAAGCAACCCAATCTCTTTTGTAAAATAAGAGTCATGTGGCATTTTCTGAAGAAGCAGGAATAGCTGCATGGAGTCATGCATGGTTTCAGAATACTGCTGCCCAAGCTTTTAAACTGGCTGTACCTTTGCATCTATACACATAATTTGCCATTTAGATACGATAAAATTGAGTGAATGGCTGATCTAATCTTTGAAATGGGTGTCCTCCATTTCTTAAATGACAGTTTTTCAATGTCTTTCTCAATGTGGTAGCTCAAGGAAAATATTAATAATTGAAGTCATCATCAACTGCCATATAATTCTAATTTTCCCAGATGGATGGCTAGTAATGAATAAAGTAAGTAGATCTCTTCTTACTTACACTTACAAAAGGTGAGCTGTATATTGGAGCCACATGTATGTATCCCACCCCAGCTCCTTATTCAGTGATGTTAGTTTGGTAGCTTGAAATCAGCCATGGTGGGAGCATTTACAGGACAGAAAGAGGCACGTGCATTAAGTCAGGGCTTTAGGAGTGACGAGAGAAAGGGAAGGTGGGTTGTCAACATTTACCAGCACATCACTGTGTACAGAGACTTTCTAAATGCTTTCTTTTCATATTTCATCTAACCATTTAACACTCAGTAAATATTTGCTGAAAACCAATTAGGTGTTCACGTTGTTCTGGAGAAATAGCTCACAGAGTATTTTGAACATTAAATAGAAACATTTGGTGGATTATAAAACATTATCAAAATGCGAATTTTCATTGTTATAGATCACCTCTGTTGAGTCTAGTGATTCACCATCCCTTGGCAAGCTCAGTTCCATAAGGACCTCTGAGAGCCTCGGCGTTCATGAGGTACTGAGTACCTGTCTAAATTCACCAGCCAGGTGTGGATTTTATTCTCAGACAGTCGCTGTTCCAAAGGAACAAAGGAGCTGCTTGGTGTTAGGTCAGCGTCTGCTTTTGGTATTTGGAAGTTCTGTTGTCTTTATTACTATTTTAATATCTTAGCCTCCATGGTCAGCATTGTATTAGGAACTCCATGGAATTCAAGATTCTTTTCTATGGTCTTGCTCATCAGAAAATCTAGCATCTTGGCATTCCACTCTCTGCAGACAATACAGTTAAATTTTCTATCAACTTTAAGTTTCCTCTTTCCCCTGATCAGCTAACTAAAATGCAGTTATGCAGGTATAATGATTACAATTAATATTTATTCTAGCACTGCATATTGTGATATAATTCTTTTTTGTCTTTCTATTAACTCATCATAGTAACAATCATCATTAAATACTGTGAACTCAAACTGAACTCTCATCTATGTGAGTAAACCACCAGCACCCTGCTGGGTGAGGTGCCATCCGTGTTTCCTGTATTACTTAGGATAGCCTTTCAAACTGTTTTACTCTCAAGCCCTTCTATTTGGTTGTGAATACATCAAGACAGGAAGAACTGCTGGCCTGGGCTGATCATCTAATTTTGACCAGCCTGTAACAGGGCGGAAAGATGCCACCACCCAGGTCAGTCTCCCAAAGCTGTACATTCAGAACCCTAGTCTCTTGAGGTGCTCCTTGAGAAAGGTGTCAAGTGATCATAGATAATGCTACCCTCAGGTGATTCTATCGCCCGATATCATCTACAAAGTTTGAGAAAAAAAAAAGTCCCGCAGTCAAGAAATCTTTCACTTAACAAATGTTTATTAAGCCCCAGATGCTATTTCATCTTCCATGTGTTGGGTATGATACAGGTACAACTAAGACAGCAGTTCCTAGGCTCAAAGAACTGTAATCAGCTATAGTTTGTTGCTGCTTAAGTTCTCATTCTGTTTGAGATGCTAGTTACGCCTCCCTGTGAGGAGGTCATTAGCCATTTGGATAAAGGAGTCTGGGATTTGGGAGAGATTGGGGCTGGACACAAGATTCAGAAATCCTGGCATATATAAGATTTAAAACCACAAGTCTGAGGCCACCAGAGAAGAAAGCAACCTTGAGAAAGAGCTCTGGGGCTGTCAACCTTCAGAGGTTGAGGAGGGTAAGAGCCAGCAAGAGAGCTGAAGAAAGCTGACGGGTGAGGCTGGAAGAAAGTCAAGAGAACACAAGAAGAGAAGAGACCTACTTCCTTTATTCAACCCAGAACCCTCTGATGCTTCATCCTGGCCTTTCTGTGAGCTTTATGCTGCATTAACATCCTCTAAGTAATAGGTGTGCCCTTAGTTGGGAGACTTGGGATGGAGTCCTGTCATTACTGTACTCCTCCTGGATACCCGGGAAAGAAACCCGCTTGATTTGGATTCCCACTCCTAGGACAGCCTCTGAAATTATGCCAGATGCTGGTGCCCCTTGGACAGTCTCCAGGACACCCCTAGGGCATGCCCTCTGAGGGCATGCCAGATGCCAGTGCCCATGTCCAGGCTGAGATGGAGACTTGCCGTTTGTCACCAGAGAGAAGCCACATGACTGCTTTTCCTGAGAGCTGCAGTGTCAGTCTACTTGGAAAACAAATGGGCAACTGAGCTCTGGAATAACGCAGGGACAGCTTCACATTCCGCAGCACCGGCACCGTCACCTTTCCATTTCATCAGAGTGAACATCACTGAGGTTCTAAAATGTACACAGAGTACAGTGCCCCGGGCGATAAACAGTACAAAGATGAACGAGACCTGGGTCTAGCATTAAAAGAGATTATGTAACCATGTCCGAGGATAAGAAAAGATGAAAAGGTTGAAAGGACTACAAGGCTTGAGATCAGAACTTTTCTTTGATCCCTGTCCGCTTGTCTATACAGGGGAAGGCTGTGACCTGTGGGGTGGCAGAAAACTCCCCAAAGAAGGTCAGTCTGTGCCGAAGTGGCCGTTGGCCATGGCCATTCTGGTGGGAAACCGGTCCCTGCCCATCCAGAGCCTCAGCGGCAGATGCAGAGGGAAGCTATGTGCAAGTGACACCTGGCCAGTCGGGTCAGAGCTGTTGGATGGGCAGTGTGACCACAGTGACCAGCCAGGCTGAGAGGGGCCTTGTGGCCTTGCTAGTACAGTGACTGAGCAGCTGGAAAGCAGTCTTAAGACAAGTGCAAAGGGCAAGTGCAACCTGGGGAGCAGCTCAGTGGTGAAGCAGAACAAAAGAAGATGAGGGAAACTGAGTCAGCTCTGGCCAGGACAACAGACGCAAAGAAGAGAGAAGCTCAGATGAGGGATCTTTTCCCACCAACACCCTCCACCCTCAGTAGGGACTTGTCAACTATTTACTGAATACTCGTTATGGAGAAACAGAGCAATACACTGTCCCTGAGTCTGCTGGAGGAGGCAGACTATTACACAAAACCAGAAAGTGGTAAGCAAGATACTCTGATGTGGCAGGCAGAGTTAAAGCTTCCTGGGCTGACGATTGTCTGGGCTGAGTTACTGAAGGTCCATTGCAGATATTTAGGTAAAAAAGAGGGTGGGCATGCCACAGTGGGAGAAGACATGTTCCTGGCAGAAAGATGTTAGGAAGGACCCTGATTCACCTGGTTTGAGTCATCCCTGAGCCTGCAGTTGGGTCCAGGGAAAGGATCCTTCAAGGGACCAGCAGCCAGCTTGTGGAACAAGCCCTCTCCTGAATGAGGATGGTAGGGCCCAGACTTGACAGCCCCATTTAAATCACCAGTGTTGTCCCTAAGGAGTCCAGGAGAGACCAAAAAGTACAGATGAAAACCACAGACAGAAAGGTTTCAAAGGAACTGTTGTGGGAACCGGGAGGTGGGAAGGGGAGCTGATGAGGAATACACAGCACAAAGGCAGGTGACACGGATTATCTGCCCACCGATGTCATTTTCTCCAAGGGCTGTGAAAAAGCTGATGATTGAACTGAAATATGCCACGGGTTTTGCCAAGTGCAAATAACCACTAGAAAAGAGAAAGACGTGAGACTTTAGATTGTCGGTAAGAGAAAGGTTGAAGGAAGGTGGAAACAAATCCTGGTTTGCTTGGACGGTCCTGGATTATGCCTGTTCATTATGTTTAGTACCCTTTACGCACTCAGAATGTCCCAGTTTAGATGGTAAATTTATGATCACTTTAGTTTCAAGTGTGCTTCCCCAGTGACTCAGGGGTAAAGGACCTGCCTGCAATGTAGGAGACACGGGACACTCGAGTTCAATCCCTGGGTCGGGAAGATCCCCTGGCGAAGGAAATGGCAGCCCACTCCAGTACTCTTGCCTGGAAAATGCCATGCAGAGAGGAGCCAAGAATTGGACAGAACTGAGCACACTCATGTTGCAGGTTGTGCTGCATGTCTTAGGTTTTTATACATACCGCTGGGCTTGGAAAGTGAACCAGGAGAAGGAAAAGCCTGGAGACTTAAGACCTGAAAGGGAGATTGTGATCAGAGAGTGGGGAATTACGTGAGTGTAAAGTTTCAGGTGTTGATGGGCTCCAAGTAACCATGATGTCCAGGGGCTGGGTGGCAGCCATGAGAGGTTGGTGTTTCATTTCTCTGTGTCGATGTTCAAGGTGATGACAGGATCCAGGGTGAAGGAAGGGACTTAGCTGACAGTGAGCCGAAGTGGAGGTTCAGCAAAGCATTCCATTGGACACAGGAAATGGACAGAGGCATGGACTTGTGTGCAGAGGTCAGGGGTCTTCCTATTCACTGAGTGATCAGCTTGCTTCAAATTCTGCAGCTGTAGGGATGGTCTCCATCTTGTTCTCTGCTTTATCCTCTGTGCCTGGGGCTCGTGTGTACTCAATAAATATCTATTGAATGAATGAAGAAAATGCTTTGTATCTGGGAAATCTCATGTGCCTGGGATGTGGGTTTTATTCCCTCCATTTCATAGGTGAGTAAGTAGGCTCAGAGGGGCTTATTAACTTGCTAGTTTCCTGTAGCCAGTAAATGGCAAAGCTATTATTCAGACTTAGACCTGCCTTTCTCTAAAGCCCACACTGTTGATCACTATCAGATATTAGTTTTGATGGTAAAAATAAGACAAACATACACACATACATACACACATACATATTTATTTGTTAAGAGCTTATTATACACTCGGCATTATTCTAAATGCTTTATTTACATATATTTAATCCTCTCAACATGTAATTCTCATAACCAACTTATAAATTAAGTGCTGTTACCATCCTCAGTTTACAGCTGAAGCACAGTAACGTGCCCAGGCAAGCTGGCTCCAGAGCCCATGCCCTTAATGATGGTGGTTTACAATTCACCTGACCTGTCAGGGAATTTGTTTCCACACTGATGAAGAATATAATTTACTTCTTATGAATCCCTTTGTTTAGATAGTCCTGATTTCAAAACTCTGGTCAAACACTGAATTAACTCTGGCTGAATCCAGGGTCCCGCTACCCAGTTGGCCAGCAGAGAGGTGTAGATCCAGATGGGAAATTCTGTGGAAGGCCCGTTACAAGCAGAGACGATCAGGAAAATGAGGAGACGTACACACAGATTGCTAGAATCTGCTAGAATCTGCCGCAAAATGCTGGAAGTCTTAAGACATGTACAACAAAGAACCCTGGGGACACAGACACCTGGGATTGAAGCCACGAGAAAAGATAAAACATTTGATAAGCCTGTACGGTGGTTATAGAACCCAGTGTGGGAGGGTATGGTAGAGGTCCCAGAGAAAGTTGCGGTGGAAAGAATGGTGTTAGCATGTGTTCCCTGGGCCTTTGTCTGATGCAGTTTAATCCCAGCCAGAGAAAGTGGGCTGACACAGGTACCTGCAGTCGCTGGGAATTTCTGTGAAAGGGTAAAGAGTACGAGGCACATGATAAATTCACTGCCTCGTTTTTGATCTCACAGTTCATTTAGATAGCAGAACTTAGCTTTGAATTCAAAAAGTCAATAAACCACAAGAGAAAAATGAAATGCTCTCTTTCAGACTTGCATACCTACCCCCGTGAAGCGCGAACCCTATAAAGGAGAAGTCATCACATTGACATCCAAAGAAGACTCCACACACGGGACCAGGAAGCAGGCCCAGCCCTGAGCCACGTGCTGTGGGTAAGGGACGGTGGGCACAGCAAGGTTTCCTGCAGCACAACATATGACATTGCTGCTGCTAAGTCACTTCAGTTGTGTCCGACTCTGTGCAACCCCATAGACGGCAGCCCAACAGGCTCCCCTGTCCCTGGGATTCTCCAGGCAAGAACACTGGAGTGGGTTGCCATTTCCTTCTCCAATGCATGAAAGTGAAAAGTGAAAGTGAAGTCGCTCAGTCGTGTCCGACTCTTAGCGACCCCATGGACTGCAGCCTACCAGGCTCCTCCGTCCATGGGATTTTCCAGGCAAGAGTACTGGAGTGGGATGCCATTGCCTTCTCCAACATATGGCCTTAGCCTATCTCTTTTTTCCTGAACGGTTGAAGAGTCCAAGATCAAGGTCAAAGACTTCCAAGTGACTTAAGATTCAAGGATAGTTTGGCCAAAGGGCAGACTGATAAAAGACCTCTTGACGCAGAACACTTGGGTGAGCCTCCCAAGTTGAAGAAGGCCTTGAGCTAGCTGGAGATTTATTCTCTGAGATGTTAGGGAACATTGCACAGAGGCTTGCAAAACCAGATATAAGCAAGAGGCTGGTAACACAGAGGGCCCTGCTGTTGAGGAAGGTTGCTACTACTTAATACCAAGAGTGCAAGTTTATAGTCAAAATGTATAAACTGATTAGGACTTTATCTGGAAGTAATGAATCTTCCTATTGTAAAGGCAACCATTTCTAGAAGCTAGAATGAGTGAAAAATGAATCGAATGTTGCTTTAGGTGTAATTTTTCAGGAAAATTATTTGATAGTATATGATAAGCTTTATTTCACACTTAGTTTTAGAATAATATTACAGATATGGTCATTAAAAAAAAAAATTTGAGTGCTTCATCAGTTTTCTCTTTTTGCATTCAAATCTGTCCTCTTCAAGCACCTATGATCATCATCTTTGTCAATTTTCTTTTTCTTGTTTTTTTTTTTTAATTATTATTATTTTTTCAGTTGTTTTCTGGTCCCGCTCTGCCAGGTACCTATTTGGTTGGGCTTTGCTGTGATTTAAACATTTCTCTAACATCATTTCTATTGACTTCATGAAATCTACATGTTTTGTTTTGCAACTTCACTAGCCTCCATGTTTTTTTTTCTTTTTATTGTGTAATATAGATTCAGATTTGCAACATGTCACATCAGCAAAAGATTACAGAAGAGGTTGACATGACGGACAGGGAGAGGTGTTTGTGTTAATTAGGGACACTGTCTGTCAAAGGATTCATTTTACATACAAATCCAGTTAGGCATTGCTGGTTTGCACATTATGCTAACCTGTGCTTCCTGACATAAACCCTGAGACTGTGATGGGGTGCTGTGTACTCCCAGCCGTGTTCTCTTTCATTTGAATGTTGTTAAGTCTTTAATAATGCTGTGAAGCCAACAGTTCCAGCTTTGTTGTCATTTCCTGATGATTGGAATTATTCTTCCAATCCAAGAAAATTGTGTTAAAGGTTCAGAGGAAGATTAGCAAGAGGAAGACATTCTGTTGAATGGTGTAACATGCTATTACCAGCATTTGTAGGAGCAAGATTGGTGTTTACTTTGATTATAACATTTCTTGGGGGTTAGGCTTCGGTTCTGCATCTCTTTGTGAGGGAGAATGTTACACTCATTTCCTTTTATTCTGTTCAAAGGTAAAATCAGAGAAAAGGATGCTGCTGTTCCCATCCCAGTTAAATGCTGTCAACCCGTGGAGAAGCAAGCCTTATTTCAACTCCCTAAGATCCTTTTGAAAAAATAATCTCTCTAGGCTTCTTTGATTTCCTTTCAGAAGCAATTGCTGTCTTTCTTACTGTGACTTTGTTGCTGTGTAAGATTGAAGATATAAATGAATATTATTGTGAGATAAAAAGTCAGTGTGAAAATTCATTGACGATACTTTAAAATGTCATCTTTGCTTGTACCAGATTTCTTACTTTGAATTTTTAAAAATCACTTTCCCATTTAAAGTTTTATAATGACTACATTTATTTTAAAATAGCTAACTCTGTGATTTTACATTCTATTGTAATTCACAAGCATTTAGATCTTTAGTATAATTAATAAACATTTAGATCTTCATTTTATATCCTGTTATCCAGTCATGTGTATCTTCTCCTAACTAATGGGATTGGGAGTCTGGGAGGTTGGTTTTGATTCAAAAGCATAATTTCTTGAGAGACATCTGCTTCCAAACTCTTGGAAATCAGATTTCTCAGCAAACCCCATGTAATCAAATAGAATACTCAACCTTAGAATACCTCCAACGCAAATTATCCAATCACACCAATGAACACAGGATTTGAGGGCATTAAATGGAATCGGTGTGGCTGAAAGATGCTACAATGAAAACTTCCCTCCCCATGCTTCCTGGCCTATGCTGTGATCCTTCATGTATGCAGAGAAGCTGAGCTTATATTTCTTCCCCTGGGTAAATAGGCCAAGAGGGATTTTAAAAACATGTCGTAAAATCCAGGCACTTATGTTCTCAAGGCAGGCAAATCTGCCCCAACTTACTCACTTAGATGTGGGATGTATTCACACTTTTGAGAAAGGGTGGTAGAAATCCAGTTTTGTGCTGTTGTTCAGTTGCTAAGTCATGTGCAATTCTTTGCAACCCCATGGACTGCAGCATACCAGGCTCCTCTGTCCTTCTCTATCTCCCAGAGTTTGCTCAAATTCGTGTCCATTGAGTCAGTGATGCTATCTAACCCAGAGAACCATCTCAACCTCTGCCGCCCCTTGTCCTTTTGCCTTCAATCTTCCCCAGCATCAGTTCAGTTCAGTCGCTCAGTCGTGTCCGACTCTTTGCGACCCCATGAATCGCAGCACGCCAGGCCTCCCTGTCCATCACCAACTCCTGGAGCTCACTCAGACTCACGTCCATTGAGTCAGTGATGCCATCCAGCCAACTCATCCTCTGTCATCCCCTTCTCCTCCTGCCCCCAATCCCTCCCAGCATCAGAGTCTTTTCCAATGAGTCAACTCTTCACATCAGGTGGCCAAAGTACTGGAGTTTCAGCTTTAGCATCATTCCCTCCAAAGAAATCCCAGGGCTGATCTCCTTCAGAATGGACTGGTTGGATCTCCTTGCAGTCCAAGGGACTCTCAAGAGTCTTCTCCAACACCACAGTTCAAAAGCATCAATTCTTCGGTGCTCAGCCTTCTTCACAGTCCAACTCTCACATCCATACATGACCACTGGAAAAACCATAGCCTTGACTAGACGGACCTTTGTTAGCAAAGTAATGTCTCTGCTTTTGAATATGCTATCTAGGTTGGTCATAACTTTCCTTCCAAGGAGTAAGTGTCATTTAATTTCATGGCTGCAGTCACCATCTGCAGTGATTTTGGAGCCCCAAAATATAAAGTCTGGCACTGTTTCCACTGTTTCCCCATCTATTTCCCGTGAAGTGATGGGACCAGATGCCATGATCTTCGTTTTCTGAATGTTGAGTTTTAAGCCAACTTTTTCACTCTCCTCTTTCACCTTCATCAAGAGGCTTTTGAGTTCCTCTTCACTTTCTGCCATAAGGGTGGTATCATCTGCATATCTGAGGTTATTGATATTTCTCCCGGCAATCTTGATTCCAGCTTGTGCTTCTTCCAGCCCAGCATTTCTCATGATGTACTCTGCATATAAGTTAAATAAGCTGGGTGACAATATACAGCCTTCTTTTCAAATGAGTCAGCTCTTTGCATCAGGTGGCCAAAGTGCTGGAGCTTCAGCTTCAGCATTAGTCCTTCCAATGAATATTCAGGATTGATTTCCTTTAAGATTGACTGGTTTGATCTTGCAGTCCAAGAGACTCTCAAGAGTCTTCTCCGGCACCACAATCCGAAAGCATCAATTCTTCAGCGCTCAGCCTTCTTTATGGTCCAACTATCACATCTGTACATGACTACTGGAAAAACACAGTAGTGTTTTTGATAATATGGATCTTTGTCGGCAAAGTAGTGCTTCTGCTTTTTAATATGTTGTCTAGGTTTGTCATAGCTTTTCTTCCAAGGAGCAAGAATCTTTTAATTTCATGGCTGCAGTCACCATCCACCAAAGAGATTTTGGAGTGCAAGTAAATAAAATCTGTGGCTGCTTCTACTTTTCCCCCTTCTATTTGCCATAGAGCGATGGGACTTCATGCCATGATCTTAGTGTTTTGAATGTTGGGTTTTAAGCCAGCTTTTTCACTCTTCTCTTTCACCCTCAAGAGGCTCTTTAGTTTCTCTTCACTTTCTGTCATTAAAGTGGTATCATCTGCATATCTGAGGTTTCTTGAGGTATCTTGATTTCACCTTGGGATTCATCCAGGCTCACATTTTGTATGATGTACTCTGCATGTAAATTAAATGTACAGCCTTGATGGACTCCTTTCCCAATTTTGAACCAAGCAGTTATTCCATGTAAGGTTCTGCTTGTTTTTGATCTGAGTACAGGTTTCTCAGGAGACAAGTAAGGTGGTCTGGTACTCCCAGCTCTTGAAGAGTTTTCCACAGTTTTTTGTGATCCATAGAGTCAAAGGCTTTAGCATAATCAGTGAAGCAGAAGTAGATGTTTTTCTGAAATTCCCTTTCTTTCTCCATGATCCAACAAACATTAGCAATTGATCTCTGGTTCCTTTGCCTTTTCAAAACCTAGCTCAGACATTTGCAAATTCTTGGCTCACTTACTGCTGAAGCCTATCTTGAAATTAGTAATCATTCTCTGCTCTCCCACAGTAGCATATTGGACACCTTCCAATCCGGGGGCTCATCTTCCAGCATCGTATCTTTTTGCCTTTCATACTGTCCATGGGGTTCTCCAGGCAAGAATACTAGAGTGTGTTGCTGTTTCCTTCTCCAGTGGCCCACGTTTTATCAGAACTCTTCCCTATGACCTGTTCAGTCTTGGGTGGCCCTGCTTGGCATGGCTCATAGCCTCATTGAGTTATACAAGCCCCTTCACCACAGCAGGCTGTGATCCAGTTTACTCAAACTGTCATTTATCTTGACTGCAGAACAAAAAGGATGATGAACTATTGGGTTGGCCAAAAAGTTTGTTCAGGTTGTTAGTAAAACCGTACAGCTAAAGCTGAATGAACTTTTTGGCCAAACCAGTAAGAATGGATACTTTTGATTTGGGGTGCTGGAGAAGACTCTTGAGAGTCCCCTGGACTGCAAGGAGATCAAACTAGTCTATCCTAAAGGAAATCAACCCTGAACATTCATTGGAAGGACTGATGCTGAAGCTGAGGCTCCAATACTTTGGCCACTTGGTGCGAAGAATCTACTCATTGGAAAAAATCCTGATGCTGGGAAAGATTGAAGGCAAAAGAAGAAGGGGGTGGCAGAGGATGAAGTGGTTAGATAGCATCACTGACTCACTGGACATGAATTTGAGCAAACTTTGGGAGATGGTGGAGGACAGAGGAGCCTGGTGTGCTGCAATCCATGGGGCTGCAAATAGTCAGACACTACTTAGTGACTGAACAACAGCAACAATACATCTACAGAAGAATCACAGGGTTTTTTTTTCCTTGGGTGAAAGATACCTTAAAATATCTTACCACTTTTCTTCTCCATGTTGGTTGACAATAAAAAACTGGATAATATGATAACCAAATTCTCTGAAAAGAAAATATTGTTACTTTCTCATCTAGAAGCCAATTTTCACTCATCCTTTAGAATTCAGGTTAAATATCGCCCTCACTCAGAGGTTTCCCCAGACCCAACATGGTAGGGTTAGGTCCAATTTCTGACCCTCCATATCAGGGCCACCATGTACCTGATCCCATAGTACCATGAGTGAGTGAGTGAGTGAAGTCACTCAGTCGTGTCCGACTCTTTGCGACCCCGTGGACTGTAGCCCCCCAGGCTCCTCCATCCATGGGATTCTCTAGGCAAGAATACTGGAGTGGGTTGCCATTTCCTTCTCCAGTACCATAGTGCCATAGCTACCTGTTTTACTTGTCAGCCTCCTCCAGGAAACTGAAAACTTGTTCAGGGAAGGACCATCTGGTCCACTGTTACTTCCCCAGCATCTACTAGAGTGTTAACTGTTGGGCATCTGATGGATCATTATTGGAGGACATGAAGGAGTTCCTGCTAAGTTCCTAGATTGATACTGTTAAAGTTAGTGTGAACTTTCTGTTACTTCCCCAGCATCTACTAGAGTGTTAACTGTTGGGCATCTGATGGATCATTATTGGAGGACATGAAGGAGTTCCTGCTAAGTTCCTAGATTGATACTGATGAAGTTAGTGTGAACTTTCAACAAAATAAGGATAAATGTTATGGAGTATTTTAGTGTGGTGGTGGTGATTGATTTAGTCGCTGTTATGTCTGACTCTTGGCAACCCCATGGACTGTAGCCCTCCAAGCTCATCTGTCCATGCGATTTCCAGGCAAGAATAATGGAGTGGGTTTTGTTTCCTCCTCCAGGGGATCTTCCTGACCTAGAGATCGAACCCAAGTCTTTTGCATCTCCTGCAATGGCAGGCAGGTTCTTTACCACCTGAGGGACCAGGGAGGGCTTTAAATGAAGAATACTGATTCATTACTAGTATTTGATGGATTTCTTTGGGAGAATGAAATAACCATAGGATCTGCAACAACAAAATAATTTGAAATGAATGTCAGGATCCCTTTGTTGCTCTCATTAGGTTTTGTCATGATAATGTTTATAGAAACATAGTTCTAAATAATGACATAAGGTGATGGAAAAACATAATGCCATGTTTTTCAGGATTGCTTCTGGTACACAAAATAAGGGTCCCTTACTCACTAAACAGTTACATTCTCAAGTCTTGTCCGAAGCCTAGACGGAATTAGTAGCTTTTTTTTTTCCAATATTCACTACTTCCTCTGATAAACAGCATGATATACTGGGATGCAAAAGTATGGGATCTAAACTTCTGTTTCCTAGTTTGAGGACTTAAGCGGTTTTTAAAATTAAAATACAAGATGAATTTATCAAAACATACAAAAGCAAAAAAAAATTGACATAATCACATTTATTTACCTATTATCTGTTTAAAAAATAAAAGTTTACAGCTGAAGAGCCTGTGTACCTCTCTATTCATTTCCCCTTCCTCCCTGAAGGTAACCAATATCCTGAATCTGGTATTTTACTCCCATGTACAACTTTTGTATCTTTGCTATATATGTATGTATCTCTAAGCATTGTTTTGTATGTAGTTAAATTTCATAAAAGCATTATAGGGACTTCCCTGGTGGTCCAGTGGTGAAGGCTCTGTGCTGCCAATGGAGGGGGTATGAGTTCAATTCCTGATTGGGGAATAAGATCACACATGTTGCTCAGCCAAAAATTTTAAAAAAACATTATATAGGATATATAGGTCTTTTCTAGGCTTTTTTTTTTTTTAGTATGTATTGTTTGGTTCACGTATTTGGAAGTTATTTGTTCTGATAGGTCTAGCGCTAGCTATTATCCATTTTATTGCTATCCAGTATTTCCTAGTATAACTGCACCCCACAGTCTACTTACCCACACTCCTACTGATAGACATTTAGGCTGTTTCCATTATCTTGCTACCACAAACAACACTGCTCTAAGCATTTTTGTACCGATTTCCTTGTGTTCACTGGACATTTCTCTAAGGTGAATGCCTTGAGCCAGACTGTTGGTTAGATACTGGCAAATTCTTCTTCAATGTGGAAACTTATGCCCTCCATAACAGGCTAAGGGTTTCTGTTCCTCCAGATTCTCACCAACATTAGATATTGTCCAACTTACCAGCTTTGCCAATCAAGAAAGTTATCTTATCCTGTCAAATTTATCTTATTGGAGATTTAATTTGCATTTTCTTGAGTGCTAATGAGGTTGAGTTCCTTTTCATCATGCAGTTTAATTGATCTTACTAAGCATCAGTTCCTTCATTTATAAGATGGAAATAATAGCATCTTCCTAATGCACATGGATGCTGTGAGGATCACAAAGCCCATACTGTGTGGTCAGCACAGGCTAGCTAGGACTACTGCTGATAGGAACATGATGAATTAATAAACAGCTCACTGCCCAGAGACTGCCAGAGTCTCGACTGTTCCCTTTCTGTGGGGAAGCTCACCAGGCTCAGGAGTGCCAGCTCCTCTGACAGCTGGAGGAGCATGGAAGCCAAGGCTGGAAGGGCGGAGTGAATGGGTACAGGGTGAGGGAACAGCGTGGGCCTGGAGAGAACTCTGAGGTCAGCGGGCATGCGGGCCCTGAGGCCTGGACCAGCTGAGAAATCAGCAGAGCTACAAGAGGACACACGGAGGATGAGCAGGGCCTGGCTCTCAAGCGACGCCTGCAGGTCCAGCAGATCCCAGGGCCGGCATCTGCGGCTCCACCTGGGACCCGCTTTTCAGCGTTTTCTCTTCCCCTCTGCCTGTCCACCGTAGGGGAGGCAGCATCCTGTGGGGGAGGGATTGTGGGCCTGTCACAGGCTTTAAAGTCACAGAGCTGGGTTTGAACCAGACGATCTAGATACTTGACCTTCCTGAGTCTGTTTCCCCATTGGTAAAGAGGAAAGAGTTAATAATACTTCCTCACTTGGGGCGCTTTTGAAGGGACTAATTGAGATGATATGGAAGGTGACTTCTGTGCTCTTTGCCCCTCCCGCCACCTGTTTTTACTCTTTTATTTGCCTTGTTTCTCATTTACCTGCTGTTGATTAGATTAATTAGATTTCTTTGTATCAAGCCCACTTTCTCCCTCTCCTTCTTTTTGGACAGTATCTATAGACATGTTAAAAGAAAGAAAAAGGCAGTGGGTCTATCATTTACCATTAAACGCCTACTGCTTATAGAACACAAACCAAACCCCTCAGTTTTTTGTTTGTTGTTGTTTAATATTTGTTATTTGCCCTGTCTTAGTTGCAGCCTGTGGGAACTTCAGGTGTAGCCTCTGTGGGTCTAGTTCACTGACCAGGGATCCAAGCTGGGCCCCCTGCATTGGGAACTCAGAGGCCTAGCTACTGGACCGCCAGGGAAGTCCCCCCAAGTCCCTCAGTTTTGGCTGCCACTGTCCCTCAAATGTACAGTGAGTAGCACAAAGAAGTGCTCAATGAATTCGTCTCAGGAAAAGAAGACAAAGAAGATGATGGTGATGGAGGAAGAAAAGAGAAATAATTCACAAATGAAGATGAACAGTATAGCAAACCATTATTTGTGTTCAGGGGTCAGGAAGGCATTTATCTCAGGAGCTATCCATAGGATATCAGGGAAGTTTATAAAATTAAAAATGACCAGTTGTGAAATACATTTGCCCACTTTTTAATTTAGCCTATACAATAATCTAGCATGATAAAATAGCTATGTTATATTTACTGTTCAAAGTATTTGCAACTGCGTTGTAATTGTAAGTTCCTCAAGGGCAGGGACGGTTTCTTAACAGCTCGTGCCCCAAACAACACCAATACAATGTTTTACTCAAGGCAGACCTTCACAATGGGCTTGGTGAACAAAAATTAAAGTACTGTGGCTGAGACAATTTAAAGGAAAATGTCTGAGTTTGGAAAGATTTGCTGAAAGACAAGGATTTTAAATCCTGTTGATGAAGACAGTCACACTTGGCAGAGGAGAAAAAGAAGGATGTTCTAGGAAAAGGAACAATATGGCCAGTATGGCAAGATCAGAGGTCAGCTCATCCAGGGCCATCCGCCATGGAGGTTCACTGGGGACAGGCCACTGTGGCTCTATGAGCCAACGGAGGTTTCCATAACAAGCTGTTGGAGTTAGGAAGCATTAACAGGGCTTTTTCAAGCATTGCTCTTCATCTTAGAATAGGATGTAATCTCCACAAGAACACAGAACCTTCAGCATTTTCTTTAATGATTTCTATAAACATGCTCGACTGACCATTAATGTAATATTTTTTAAGCCCCTATTGAAACCATGCAGGACCCTCTAGGGCTCCTGGGCGTAGAAGTCTTTCTGTGCTCCCTGTTTCTTGTTTATAGGGAATAGATTCCAGCCCCCATGACATTTCTTGATTTGCAAAGGGCAGATTGGAACTGTTGCTCATCAGGGAAGGGGGGGATGCAGAAACAAGGGAGGAGACCACCCGAGCCAGATTAAAGGAGTGTGGGCCCTGCACACACCCTGATCCTTATTAGCAACTCCACCCTTGAACCATTGCTATAAAACTCCACACCACATCCTCCTGGGTCGGGACACACAGTTTTTGAGGCATGAGACCGTTGTGTTCCCCTTTGCCTGGCCAACAATAACGCTATTACTTTCTAAGATTTGATTTAGGAACAGGTTCACAGATGAAGAGTTTTCAGCATCACTGTTAGGTGTCTAGACCACCATTGGAACTCCCCCATACCTCGTGTTTATGCCCATCCCATTCTCACCTAGTGAGACTCTGATGGTCAAGTCTCCATCTTGACCAGGTACAGCCCCCACAGGGCTGAGTGAGTGCCCACTCCACCCCCTCCAGGGGCATTTCCTCCCATCAGCACCCTGGGAGCTGTCCAAGCTCCACTCACAGCTTTGCAGACAGACATTTGGGAATTATTTATTCTCCACTCCCCCTTCTCTCAGGGCCTGTGTTCTTTTCTTAAGTGGTTTACAATTCTCTGAGTTGCTTTACACCTTATGGCCAGCTTGCCGTCAACTTGCCATAAAGCATTCTCTCGTCTGGGGAATTTTAGTAACAAGACCGCTTGCTTTCTCTTTTCTAAAAGAACACGCTGCACCCCCTCCAATCAATATTTACTGGGTGTAGGTCTGCTGAGAGGGAGAGAGGTTTACAGTGCATTAAGAAGATGTAGACACAGCCCTCAGGGAGCTTATAATGAAACTGTTATGGGGAAAGGAGTCAAAAAGTTACTAAGATTCTTAGGAGTGGATACTATGCCAGTAGTGCTGGGATTTTGAGGGAGTTGTCAAAAAAAAGGAATTTTCTTGCTATGTTTTTTTATTTTTTTCTTCTCCTCCTCCCTTTTCTCCTCCCCCTCCACCTTCTTATAGGCAACAAAAGAAAAATGAAGGTTTCTGAATCCTAGAATCTACCTTTATGTCACGGATCTAATTAAAGAGGAAAAATTGAAGATATTTCTCTTTATTGAAATTCGTTGGAGGACAATGGTTTAACACTAAGAAGGAAAGATTCTTAGAATAATTTGTGGGGGGGTAGGGGTGGTGAAGGCAAAGATTCAGAGCCCCAAAAGTTGTGCCTCATGCACCAGAGGGCACCTGACATGGACAAGGAGCCCAGGATTTGGGGTGAAAGGACAGCTTTCATCACAGTGTGCGGTCTGGGGCAAGTCTCTTTCAATCTCAATTTCTTGATCCATAAATGGAAATGGCAATATCTGCCCTGCTTACTTTATTGTGTTGAGCTGAGTGAAACTTGTGGACAATTAAACAGTATGAATGTAATGAGGATAATATGATTATAAACTCAATTTCAGGACCAAAAAGTCAGCTATTCTAGAAGTTGAAAAGTGAAAGTGTTAGTCCCTCAGTCATGTCCGATTCTTTGTGACCCCATGGACTTGTATCTGGCCAGGCTCCTCTGTCCATAGGGATTCTCTAGGCAAGAATACTGGAGTTGGTTGCCTTTTCCTTCTCCAGAGGATCTTCCCAACCAGGGATTGAACCCAGTATCCTGCATTACAGGCATATTCTTTACCATCTGAACTACAAACCAATTCTGAAAGTTGGTTTGTAGTAAAAAAAAAAAAAAAAAGACTCAGAATGAGAGAGATTGTAAAGGCCATAGGAGACTTAAAAATAAACTGGTGAGATCACTGTCATAACAGAAGGGCACTTTTGAGGGGAGGGTGCTAAGAAAAGGAGAAAATAACTGAGAACTGAACAAGTTTAACAGGGCACAGAGAAGGAGGAGGTGTTGCTGGGTCCCACTGGAGGAAGCTGGAGGTATAGTTCACTGATATGCAGAGCAATTGGGGTTAGGGAAGAGCTTATAATGTGAGCATTTACTATGAGTCATTGTACCATCCCTATTGAGTGCCACATGCAAAAGCCAGATCCCAAAGGAGGCATGGCAAGTGGAGGCTAGGACGGCATTCAAGAACTCATGGAGAAGATGCACTGAGCTGGAAGAATCAGGACAGTGAAATGAGGGGGACACTGCAGGCAAGTTCTGAGAAAGCTCAACAGGAGGCCATGGGAGGGAAGAGGTTAGGACAAGCTCGTGGATATCTGAGCCCAAAAGGCTGCCAGGAAGTACAAAGATCTGACGTAAGGATGGAGTTGGAAGCCAAGAAGATCAGTTCAGAAGGAGCTGGAATCCTAGGCGGCGTGACAAGGATGCTACTGGATCTGGAAGGAAGCTTGGCAGACACCCTGGGTTAGGACCAGAGCTGCCAGGCACAGAGAGGCTGGATTCCCAGGAACAGGACATGAGGACAGTGGTTAGGTCTTGCTCATCCAGAGACCTCAGTCTCCTTGTGACCTGGAACCACTGCTTCCTCCCTGTAGCCTCACCCGCCCCGCATAGTGCCTGGCCTTCAGACTTGATCAATGTCTGTTGGAATGAACCAATGAATGAAAGACAAATGAGTAAAGTCAAGTTCAAAACACCCAACAAACCATGAATTTTATTCCCCTCTCTGGTGGCTTCGGGCAGCATCTGGCTCTCCTTCTAGTGCTACATAGTTCATGTGGAACCACCCTGTGATCCCTCCTGAGAACTCCTGACCATCTAGCATGTCTCCTTCCCTTCCCTTCACATGGTGTGTGCGCTCGAGATGGCCACGTTCCACTCAGTGGCTTGTCTCCATGGCAACTTGCTCCTTCATGATGCCACGCTCGCCCTGCCTCTCATTACCAAGCATTGCCGTATCCTTTTCAGATGTCTAACCCTGGCAGTTCCCAGTGTGTTTACATCCTGTCCGGATATAGAATGTCTTACATTAACAGAACATTGTCTTCTCAGAAAATTAACTTTAAAAATTGCATTTAAACACATTATGGCATGATTTCTTTTTTCCCACTAGAAATAAAAATTTTCTCAACAACTTCTTTGCCAAGAAACAAGTTCCCTTGTCAGCCAGCCATGTTCATTGATTCCTTTCAAAACTTTTTTCTCCATGTGTATTGTAAAGCCCTGGAAAGAGTCTCCAGGAAAAGCATTTGGTTCCTGAAGTAACATATGGCTCTCAAACTCTCACCTACATCGGCAGACTCTTCCTCCTGCTGGTCATTGCCATGGGCAGACCGCAGCGACCTCAGCCTTGGCACTGATGAAAATCTGAACACCATTCCAAGAAAAAGGAGGTACAAAAGTCACAGTGCACGTAATGTTTTTCCCTTTTGTACCTGAGAAGGTCCATTTTTTAAAAAATTTATGTATATATATTTTTAATGTAAGACCACTTCTTCTACCTGTTTTTGGCCATGCTGGGTCTTTGTTGCTGTGTGCAGGCCTTCTCCAGTTGCGGTGCTCCAGCTTCTTGTTGCGGGCTCCAGCTTCTCGTTGCGGGCTCCAGCTTCTCGTTGCGGGTCTCCAGCTTCTCGTTGCGGGCTCCAGCTTCTCGTTGCGGGCTCCAGCTTCTCGTTGCATCGGCTCCTCTCATTGTGGAGCATGGGTGCTAGGTGTGTGAGCTTCAAGAGCTGAGGCTCAGGGGCTTAGTTCCCTCCCCACACCCACCCCAGCATGTGCAATCTTCCTGGACCAGGGATTGAACCCATGTCCTCTGCACTGGCAGGCGGATTCTTATCCACTCACAGTGCACATTTAATTTCATTTTATTGTGTCCTTTTTATTAGACTGGCCCATTTGTGTCTTAAGGCTCCCGACCTGCTTTCATCACTTTAATGAAGATGGATCTAGCCAATCTGTTCTTAGAATCCATCTCAGTCCCCTCGTAGCACGAGTCTCGACCTCAGTCTCTTTCTCAGCTGTCACCTATATTAAGAAACACTCAGAGGAGACCCACTAATGGTGGTTCAGGATCACATGATCTTTTCTTTTCCAAGGTGGATTTTTACATCTGCAAGGAGAACTGTCTACCACACACCTGCCACATGTTGCCAGTGTGGGTGGGCTTGTCCTTGGTGCAGCAGCTCATCCTGTTCCTCCAGTGGGGCCTTTCACCACTCCTTGCCTTCCTGCAAGATAACAGATGGATCGCTACACTTGGTGTCTCTCGCTTATAAGGTCCCTCAGCTCAGTGGATTGCTGGGATCTTTCATCTAGAGCTTTTCCTCAACTCCCAGTGAGCCTCTATTAGCAGACCATTTATTGTGGCTAAGATACAATTCCAAGTTCCATAGAGCAACTTTCCTCTGGCTGTACATCAAAAATTCAATTCTGAAGGACCTACTGTTAGGCACAAGGAACTCAATATTTTTCAATAACTGACATGGGAAAAGAATATATATATATATATATATATATATATATGAGAATCATTTTGCTTTATGCCCAAAATTAACACAGCATTATAAATCAGCTATGCTTCAATAAAAAAAAAAAAGAAAAAAATTTCAATTCTGATTTCTCCTAACTTCTTCGTATCTGAATTTAGCAGTAGAATGCATCAGAGGATAATGTAAAGTTTATCCTAAATGTGCACCTAAGCTATGACCCAGTAAGAGATATCTTTAAAAGTGTTGGTTCTGCATACTGTATATACCATACAAGGGGTAATTCCCTAAATGGGAAAGAGATTCTAAACAGAGCAAATGTATGTATATGTACAGTTGATTCATTTTACTGAACAGGAGAACTGAACACAACATTGTAAAGCAACTGTACTCCAACAAAAATTAATTTAAAAGTTTTTAAAGGCTTTAAAATAATAGTGAGCTTGCCTAAGCTCTGTGTGTCTAGCAGATCTGGGCAAGTCAGCTGACCTGGCAAAAGAAGGAAGAGCTGCCCTCTGTTTGGATGAGGTGGGCGTACATTGGTGTGCCCCTCCACCTGGTCAGCTTCCCTACAGATTCTCAACCTGGTCCCTGCCCGCCGTGGAGTCTGCCAGCCCTAGGAGGGGAGGAAAAGCAGGGGCCCTGAGCCCGAGCCCAAGTTCAAGGCCAGAGCTGGGATTGTTAATGGCAGGGGTGAAGGGAAGCCTACAAAGGAACCACGGGACAGGGAGGACCAGAGAACCTAGGTCACAGAAGCTAAGGTCTTGTCCAAAGATTCAGGGACAGAATTTTCATCTATTTTTAGATGAAGTAGCAGGATGTGGAAACCAAAAAAAAACAAAAAAAAATGGTCAGTTCTCCCATACTGCACAATGGTGATGACTTATGCAAAACATCCTCTTTTCCTATTTTTAACTAGATCACAGAAGCTGCGTCAAAGGACTGGCTGCTGACTAATCCTGTTGAGACACCTTTCTCTGAATTGCATAAATGCCATCTACGCTAGAGAACATTCGAGAAGGGGGAGAAAAACTGTTAAAGACTACTGCACACGGGGCATCCTTATAAATAGTCTTCTGAGTGGGATTGAAGTGTTCTGGGCCACAGCTTTCTGGGAGTTGTCTAGGATTTCATGGCTGAATGAGGCAGACATTCAAGGAGAAATCATTCATTTACTTAAGCTGAATTAATGGTCCCATGACTTTCTCACATTCCAAAGTACAGTGACGACTGTTTTTCAGTAGATTACCTGGAGAAGAATGCTGGTTTTTCAGAAAAACTATTATCTTGTGGTATAAATATCCCCACACCAGGAACAGATATTTTATTAGAGAAAAGGAGTCAGGAACGAAAGCAAAGGGTTCTCAGTGCTTTATGGATGAGAACCACGTCATGCCAATGGAGGCCCTTGAACATCAGCAGAGACCTGAGCCATCACGGAAGGCAGCCCTTCTCCACTGTACTGGAGGGGAGATGGCGCTGCTGGAGATGCTGTGGGGACCGGATTCCTCCTGCCTCCCCGGACTCACCACTTCCTCATGCTCAAGCAGACCCCCAGCGGCCAGTCTCTGCATCTCTTTGCCTGGGAGCTTTTTTCATAACTGAGGGAAGTCAGATGTGCCAGGGGATACACACCACCCAGAAGCAGCACCAGCCCACAATCAACAACTGGCAGGACTTGATGTATAAATACCCCAGGCCCTCACCCCTCAGTGGGGTAACCCCTAGGTATAGGGGCTCCAAGCTGCTAACACAAAGAGAAAGTGGGCTGCAGGCTGTGGTGGGTGGATGTTGGCTAGAAGTTAATGTAATAATGTTGGTTTGCTTTCAAGGTATGTATATGAGTCTCTGTGTATATCTGTATGGGGTGTGTGTGTGTATATATATATGTATACACACACATATATGTATAGACATATTGAGTGTATTAATATATATGTAAGTGTATATATATATACATACAATAAATATTATATATGATGTTTATGTACGTTACCTTCTATTTACAGAAGGTGATACTGTTTTTCTGTTTGCAATGATATTACAAAGTTTCCCTTTAAAATAAACTTATTTAATAAAAAATGCTGGGTTGATTTAAAGCACATGTAAGTACATGATAGAACATGAATTATGCTAATATGATAAAAACTGGGGAAGGCTGTGCATGAATGACTAACGTTAGTCTGGTATCTCCTGCCTCAGATTCTGCTGGTGCTGCAGAAACTGTGGAGAGAAAGGAAAGCTGGCTTCAGGTCACCTGCCTCAGTTTCAAGCAGGGCAACTCTGTGTTTGTTGGGTTGGGAATCAGTAATTTAAAGATTGAATTAGGAATACAAGCTACTAGATATAAAACAGATAAACAACAAGGACCTACTGTGTAGCACAGAATTATAGAATTATATGCAACATCTGAATTATATCCAACAACAGAATTATATTCAATATTCCATTATAATAACCTATAATGGAATATAACCTGAAAAAAACCTGAATCATTTTGTTGTATACATGAGACTAACACAATATCATAAATCAACTATACTTTAATTTAAAAAATCCAATGTTGGCATTGAATTGTACATCTAAAAACTGTTAAAATGGCAAGTTTTATGTTATGTATATCTTGCCACAATACAAAAATATAACTTTTTTTAAAAAAAAGAATGAATTAGAGGAAGGGAGGTTTACTGCTTAAAGGAATATTAGTTGATACGTTTGCAAATTTCAGGAGTCCGGCATTCAGTTGATCAAGAAATTGGAGCCCAGAGAGATTAGATGACATTTCCTAGTTCCCACACAGAGGTTGTGAAGGGTGGGTTGCATTCTCATAACTCCCTCCCATGCTCTTCCCACTGTGCTCACTTCCTGAGGTAGTGGGACTTGAAGGATAGGAGGAAGTGAAAGAGGAGCAAAGACTGGAGAGCGCTTTACAGGTGGGGAGGTCCAAGAGCTCGAAGGTGTGAAGGCGGAATGCAGGTGACTCTTCCCAAGCCAGGTGGGAAGAGCTTTTTGACTGAAGGGAGGGTTGGGGCAGAGGAGGGGTGAGGAATAAGGTGAGGAAATAGGCTAGGATCAGACTGGAGGGGAGCTCAAATGCCTGGAGCTGACTCATTGGAAAAGACCCTGATGCTAGGGAATATTGAAGGCAAAAGAAGAGGGCCGCAGAGGATGAGATGGTTAAATGGTATCCCGGACTCAATGGACATGAAAAAATTTGAGCACACTCTGAGAGATAGCAAAGGACAGGGGAGCCCGGTGTGCCGCAGTCCATGGGGTCACAGAGAGTCGGACATGACTGAGTGACTGAACAACCAACAAGAAATGCCTGGTGTGTGTAAGTCGCTTAGTTGTGTCTGACTCTTTGAGATCCCATGGACTGTAGCCTGGCAAGCTCCTCTGTCAATGGAATTCTCCAGGCAAGAATACTGGAGTGAGTAGCCATTCCCTTCTCCTGGGGATCTTCCCAATGCTTGGGGAGGAGAATGTTAACTCCCCAGGATTTGTGATCCAAATCTCTGATCTGGGAATTGACAGATCAAAACCAGGCTATAGAATGCAGCATGGTAAAAAGTAACTGTGATCAAATATCGCTTCATGAACATACAATTTACTTAGCCTGTCTATGCCTTAGCTTTTTCATCTATGAAACAGCAACAGCATCAGAAGTTCCCACTTGAGATTTTGGTAAGGATTACTGGAAATTATATACCCCAAACAATGTCTGGTATCTAGTAAGGGCTCAGAAAATAATAGCTACCATGATCTCCGACTATGCCAAAGCCTTTGACTGTGTGTATCACAATAAACTGTGGAAAATTCTGAAAGAGATGGGAATACCAGACCACCTGATCTGCCTCTTGAGAAATTTGTATGCAGGTCAGGAAGCAACAGTTAGAACTGGACATGGAACAACAGACTGGTTCCAAATAGGAAAAGGAGTTCGTCAAGGCTGTATATTGTCACCCTGTTTATTTAACTTATATGCAGAGTACATCATGAGAAACGCTGGACTGGAAGAAACACAAGCTGGAATCAAGATTGCCGGGAGAAATATCAATCACCTCAGATATGCAGATGACACCACCCTTATGGCAGAAAGTGAAGAGGAACTCAAAAGCCTCTTGATGAAAGTGAAAGAGGAGAGTGAAAAAGTTGGCTTAAAGCTCAACATTCAGAAAACTAAGATCATGGCATCTGGTCCCATCACTTCATGGGAAATAGATGGGGAAACAGTATCAGACTTTATTTTTCTGGGCTCCAAAATCACTGCAGATGGTGACTGCAGCCATGAAATTAAATGACACTCCTTGGAAGGAAAGTTATGACCAACCTAGATAGCATATTCAAAAGCAGAGACATTACTTTGCCAACAAAGGTTCGTCTAGTCAAGGCTATGGTTTTTCCTGTGGTCATGTATGGATGTGAGAGTTGGACTGTGAAGAAGGCTGAGCGCCAAAGAACTGATGCTTTTGAACTGTGGTGTTGGAGAAGACTCTTGAGAGTCCCTTGGACTGCAAGGAGATCCAACCAGTCCATTCTGAAGGACATCAGCCCTGGGATTTGTTTGAAAGGAATGATGCTAAAGCTGAAACTCCAGTACTTTGGCCACCTGATGTGAAGAGTTGACTCATTGGAAAAGACTCTGATGCTGGGAGGGATTGGGGGCAGGAGGAGAAGGCTGGATGGCATCACTGACTCGATGGACGTGAGTCTGAGTGAGCTCCAGGAGTTGGTGATGGACAGGGAGGCCTGGCATGCTGCAATTCATGGGGTTGCAAAGAATCGGACACGACTGAGCGACTGATCTGATCTGATGATCTCTGAGGGGCTTCCCAGGTGGGGCTGGTGGTAAAGAACCTGCCTGCCAACGCAGAGGACGTAAGAGAAATGGGTTTGATCCCTGGGTTGGGAAGATCCCTTGGAGGAGGGCATGGCAACCCACTCCAGTATTTTTGCCTGGAGAATCCCATGGACAGAGAAGCCTGGTGGGCTACAGTTCCTAGGGTCATTCAAAGTTGGACACAACTGAAGCAACTTAGCATGCACACATGATTTCTGAGGTCTGAACTGACTCTAGAGATGGAAGTGCCTTGGCTGAGCTAGCTCATAGCAGAGCCAAAATTAGAAGTCAGATCCTATAATTTCTAATTCAACATTGTATCATATTTTAAAACAGTGGGTTATTTATTTTCTGATACAATTATTTATTTCTGATATGCATTAGCATTTCTACTTGCAAGGCATAGGGCTCTTATTCTTTGTGGGCAGTCACTACAATGGTTTCCTTTTAGAAAAAGAATTTTTATCAATATCTTTCATTCTCTAATTAATATATTACATTTAGAGTGAGTGCACTGTTTGCTTTGAAAAAGCCAGACTTTCCATTTTCAGCCAACTGATGTTGCAGCCTTACTTTAAACCTTATGAAATTATGACATTTAGAATATAATAACTATTCTGATTGTTTCTTTGTGTCTGTGGAGAAAACATTTATTTTGACCAAATGCTATCTTTTCCCTCTTTCATCAAATGGATCATACTTATGATCCAAGTGCATCTGTTGTTCTTTATGATTCATTGATCAACCATGAAAGAACAAACAAATCAGATGCTGAAACTTGGGTGGTAGGTTATCGGTGATTCTCTCCAGGAGACTGCAGTCTCCTAAAGAATCATAGACCTGAAGAGATGGCTTCTCACTGAGGAACAAAAGGTTTAAACTTCACAGTGGGAAGCCTCCACTTTTAAGATCTGCATCTAAGAGATGGGCTACCAAGACATCTAACTTTGAAAACCAATAAGGCTCTGTTCACAAGCCCCATGAGGCTATAGGGAGGTGGGCTCTTAAAGGGTTCCTGTCCTGGGATGCACCAGCCTGAAAGCTCAGGGTATAGGGCAGAGACAGAGTGCTTGGACTTTGTGAGAGAGAAGCCCAAGTGCTGATCTTGGAGTTGGCCTGGGGGCAGGCATCTGATCTGACACGCATTTGGGGGCCTGCTGGCACTCTGAGGGGGGAAGTTAGGGGTCTGGTGGCCACTGTCTTGGCTCTCACCACCTCTGGACCCTGGGATTCCCCCAGTGGAACTTTTATAGGCATCTGGCTCTCAGTCTTTGCAGCTGCTGTCCAGGGGCCACTCCTTGATTGCCTGGCTCTGATAGGCAGCCAGGCTTGCATGCCTGGATCCCAGGGCAATGTGGCAGTCTGCGAGATGGTTCTTGGTTGGTAGCCACCCGGGGCAGTGCACAGGTGGTGATCTGAGGTGCTCCCCCAAGTCCCACACGAGGCTCTCTGTCTGGGTGGCCTCTTGGCTGGTCCTGGAGCTTTGACCGGAAGGACAGGACCACCTGTAAGGCCCTGTGGATGCAGATGTGCTCTTGGGGCAGGTAGGCTATTGCAAAGCATCTCTGCGGCCTCCCACTGCCTCACTGTTGCTTGTGGATATCTCCCAGATGGAAGTGCATATGGTCATCTAGAGCCCCAGTTTGGGGGGTTGCTGCCCAGGGGACACCTCAAGATGATGGCCAGGGAGACATACCTTTGCAGTCCTGTAGCACTGGTATAGACTTACATGCTTTAAAGTTGCTGCCTGACAGTCTGGCTTCTTAATCACATACCACCACATGGCACGTTGATGCTGTTCAGTCACTAAGTTGTGTCCTACTCTTCATAACCCCATGAACTGCAGCACACCAGGCCTCCCTGTCCTTCATTATCTCCGAGTTTGCTCAAATTCATCTCCACTGAGTCAGTGATGCCATCCAGACTTCTCATCCTCTGTCACTCCTTTCTCCTCTTGCCCTCAATCTTTCCCAGCCTCAGAGTCTTTTCCAATGAATCAGCTCTTTGCATCAGTATTGGAGCTTCAGCTTTAGTGTCAGTCCTTCCAATGAATATTCAAGGTTGATTTCCTTTGGGATTGACTGGTTTGATCTCCTTGCTGTGCAAGGGCCATTCAAGAGTCTTCTCCAGCATGACAGTTGGAAATCATCAATTCTTCCGCCCTCAGCTTTCTTTATAGTCCAACTCTCACATCCATACATGACTACTGGAAAAACCATAGCTTTGACTATACAGACCTTTGTCAGCAAAGTGATATCTCTGTTTTTTAATACACTGTGTATGTTTGTCATAGCTTTTCTTCCAATGAGCAGCATCTTTCAATTTCGTGGCTGCAATCACCAACTGCAGTGATTTTGGAGCCAAAGAAAGTGAAACCTGAGACTGTTTTCACTTTTTCCCCATCTATTTGCCATGAAGTAATGGGACTGGACGCCATGATCTTCATTTTTGAATGTTGAGTTTTAAGCCAGCTTTTTCACTCTCCTCTTTCACCGTCAAGAGGCCCTTTAGTTCCTCTTCACTTTCTGCCATCAAAGTGATATCATCTGCATATCTGAGGTTGTTGATATTTCTCCCAGCAGTCTTGACTTCATCTTGTGAGTCATCCAGCCCAGCATTTCACATGAGATACTCTGCATACTAGTTAAATAAGCACGGTGACAATATACAGCCTTGACATACTTCTTTCCCACTTTTTAACCAGTCCATTGTTCCATGTCCAATTCTAACTATTGCTTCTTGTTCTGCATACAGGTTTCTCAGGAGGCAGGTAAAGTGGTCTGGTATTCCAATCTCTAAGAAATTTCCACAGTTTTCTGTGATCTACTCAGTCAAAGGCTTTACCTTAGTCAATGAAGCAGAAGTAGATGCTTTTATGGAATTCCCTTGCTTTTCCTATGATCCAGCGAATGTTGGCAATTCGATCTTCAGTTCCTCTGACTTTTCTAAATCCAGCTTCTTTATCTGGAAGTTCTTGGTTCTGCTGAAGCCTAGCTTGTAGACTTTTGAGCATAATTTTGCTAGCATGTGAAATGAGTACAATTGTATAGTAATTTGAACATTCTTTGGCATTGCCTTTCTTTGGGATTGGAATTAAAACTGACCTTTCCAGTCCAGTGGCCACTGCTGAGTTTTCCAAATTTGCTGGCATATTGAATGCAGCGCTTTAACAGCATCATCTTTTAGGATTTGAAATAGCTCAGCTGGAATTCCATTGCCTCCACTACCTTCGTTTGTAGAATGCTTCCTACTGCCGACTTGACTTCACAGTCCAGGATGTCTGATTTTAGGTGGGTGACCACATCACCATGGTTATCCAGACTACTAAGACCTTTTTTACATAGTTCTTCTGTGTACTCTTGCCACTTCTTCTTCATCTCTTCTTCTGCTGTTAGATCCTTGCCATTTCTGTCTTTATTGTGCCCATCTTTGCATGAAATGAAAACTCTAAATATGAAAAATAATCTTCTACAATCTCACCAGCAATCACTGACTTTTTCATTCACGCCACTCTCTAATCTGTCCAGTTTATTTTCAGAATCTGTAATGACTTTCATTTTCTTATATGGTGATTTAAAAATACTATATTTGTTCAGTCAAAAAAAAACCCACCTCTCTTAAAAAGTTATGCATGTGCTTACTAAACACAGCATTAGTTTCTAATGTGTATGTCAGTGATAAATTTACGAATATCCTGGATTACCCTCCTTATTTTTTTCTTGTGCTCTCTTGCAATAGTTCCTGGACTGACTTTGCTAACTGGTGCTTGTCAAAATAGATATTTTATATTCACCTCTTCAATTCAAGCTTACTACACTTCACAGATATAGTGGTTCCAAACCATGATATAGTATAAATAACAAGCAATTAGCTTGTAATTTTATTTAAAAGTACAAAGTTCCAATTTCAAAAGTTTTGCATGCATTTTCCATAATTATATGAGAATCTTTTCAAAGCTGCTTTTTAATCTTTTGAGTTTCCCTGTCTAACTTTGCCAAATACATTGATAGTAGTAATAAATCTTTACAATAATTATTTTTAAACAAATTTGCTTAGATTTTAAGACAAGTTTAATTTTTGTAAGCAATTTTATAAATATAGAAAGATACTGGGCATTCTTGAAAGCAATGATTTAAAAAGCTGATCTAATAAATTCTCTGGTGTATGAACTTTGATGAATTTATATATGGTGTATGAACTTATATAAATGCACACCACTATATCTTATGTTATCATAAGGCTTAATGATTATGGTCTTAGGGTAACATGAAAGGTTTCTTTTAAGTAGTACCCAACATCTTTAAGCAGAGAAGGCAATGGCAACCCACTCCAGTACTCTTGCCTGGAAAATCCCATGGATGGAGGAGCCTGGTAGGCTGCAGTCCATGGGGTCACTAAGAGTCGGACACAACTGAGCAACTTCACTTTCACTTTTCACTGTCATGCATTGGAAAAGGAAATGGCAACCCACTCCAGTGTTCTTGCCTGGAGAATCCCAGGGACGGGGGAGCCTGTTGGGCTGCCGTCTATGGGGTCGCACAGAGTCGAACACGACTGAAGCGACTTAGCAGCAGCAGCAGCAACATCTTTAAGAGAACAATTAACTGTCTTTACTTGGAGGCAGTGTGAAGGATTGGTGACTCTAATCATTTTTATCAGAGTAATTAAAGTAAATGAGTTAACCATATCATTAAAACTTATTTTGCCTTAAATGCAACAATAATAATAATTGACCTCAGTGGTCTTTGTCAGTATTACTGACTGGGTGAAAAAGTTAGTGCTTACTTCCTTAGACAAAAATGTATGATATGGGAAGATGTAAACATATCCCATATTATAATTTGGATTGACTAGGATCTAACAGAAAAAGCAGCAGATACAGAATCTAAGAGGAAACACAATATTTAACATCCTCAGTATGACAGTAAAAGAAATGTATTAGTATGAAGATTTTTAGAATTTTTGTATCTTATTGTCAAAGAGAAACACAACTGATAACAAATATGGAGTCAATGAGGGCATCATAATGACACTTATAGCAAAATATGGCCACCAAGTGCAGATTCATGAGATGAGAAAGAGTGATTTAGAACATGTGATACAGTTTATAAGCCATTAAAATTAGAGGTGAAAGGAAGTTGTATTAAATTACTTAGGGCAATATCTTTCTGCCTCTACAAGATTAAGAGAGCGCACTTCACAATAGATGTCTTCAGAAATTTAACTGACCATTCATTTAAATCTAAAGTGGATAAGCTGAAATTTAATAAGCATTTTATGTCCTATATTAGATTGGCCCTAATAAGCAAGTCTGAATCTTGTTTTCAAGAGGAAAATTGCCTTTGATGACCAGCACCTCTTTGCCTGTCTGTCCTTCCAGTAGGGACGAGCTCTTCAGAATAAGGGCAAGCATGCCTAGCAGATAATAACAGCAGGACATTCTCCAGGTGTCTGGCGAACTGTTCAAAGTCATGGTCCATTAGAAACAACAAAGGTAATTTGGTTTCAAGGAAACTGAGACCCCTTTACCAACGCCTCTAGTGCCCTTCTCCTAGAGAAGAGGGGTAAACAGAGCATTCAGTTTAGAGCGTTCAGACGAGGGCAGAGAAACAGGCCACTGTTCCCTGAAGGCACTGCCTGCTCCATGCCCTTGGGACTTAGCAAAAGCTACCACATATTATTGTTTATTGTCTAAGCATACGTCTGTCTTCCTGACTAGACTGAAATCATCCCAGAGGCAGGGACAAAGGTGAGTTATCTGGGCATCCCCAGCACCTTCTATGTGCCCTATGCAAATTTTTGCTGTGGATAAAGGTGATATTTTTAGGTAAATAAGTAAGCTAGTTAATTAATAGAATTTAGAAAGGATAAGGATCCAATTTTCTCTAAAAATTGAGTAGTAGTAGTAGTATTTTTAATTTTTCATTAAAGTATAATTGATTTATAATGTGTTCTTTTCTGCCATAGAGCAAAGTGATTCTGTGATATATGCACATTCTTTTTAAAATATTCTTTCCCACTATGGTTCAGCATAGAATACCGAATATACTTCTCTTTGCATACAGTGCATGTGTGCTAAGTCTCTTCAGTCCTGTCCAACTCTGCGATCCTTTGGACTGCAGCCCGCCAGCCTCCTCTGTCCATGGGATTCTCCAGGCGAGAATACTGGAGTGGGTTGCCACGTTCTCCTCCAGGGGATCTTCCTGACTCAGAGATCAAACCCGCGTCTCTACGTCTAAGCTGCAATGGCAGGAGGGTTCTTTAGCACTTGGCCGCCTGGGACGCCTGTGCTGTGCAGCAGGACCTTGCTTATCCATTCTATATAGAAGAGCTTACATCCGTCACCCCCATCTCCCACTCCTCCCCTCCCCAACGCCCTCTCCCTTGGCAACCACAAATCTCTTCTATCTGTCCTTGAGTCTGCTTCTGTTTTATAGATAGGTTCATTTGAGTCATATTTTAGCTTCTACGTAAGAGTGATATCATATTGTATTTGTCTTTCTCTTTCTGACTTACTTCACACAGTATGATAATCTCTAATTGCATCCACGTTACTGCAGATGGCATTATTTTGCTCTTTTTTATGGCTGAGTATTATTCCATTGTGCTGATATATAGGCACCACATCTTCTTTATCCATTCCTCTGTGGATGGACATTTAGGTTGCTTCCATGTCCTGGCAACTGTAAGCAGTGCTGCTATGAACATAAGGGTGCATATGTCTTGAATTATAGTCTTGTCTGTGTATATGCCCGGGAGTGGGATTGCCAGATCGTGTGGTAATTCTATTTTTAGTTTTCTGAGGAACCTCCATGCTATTTTCCATAGCAGCAGCATCAACTTTCATTTCCAGCAACAGCGCAGGAGGGTTACCTTTTCTCCACACCCTCTCCAGCATTTGTTATCTGTAGACTTTTTAATGATGACTATTCTGAACTGTGTGAGGTGGTACCTTATTGTAGTTCTGATTTGCATTTCTCTAATCAACAATATTGAGCATCTTTTCATGTGTCTACTGGCCATCTGTATTTCTTCTTTGGAGAAATGTCTATTCGGGTCTTCTGCCCATTTTTTGACTGTGTTGTTTGGTTTTTTGTTGTTTGTGTTGTTGAGTTGTATGAACTGTTTGGAAACGAAGTCCTTGTCATTTACAAATATTTTTTCTCATTCTGTAGGCTTTTTGTTTTGGTTATCGTTTCCTTTGCCATGCAAAAGCTTGAAAATTTGATTAGGTCTCATTCGTTTATTCTTGTTTTTATTTCTATTGCCTTGGGAGACTGACCTAAGAAAACATTGGTACAATTTATGTCAGAGAATACTTTGCCTATGATCTCTTCTAAGAATTTTATGGTATCATGTCTTATGTTTGGGCCATTTAGAGTTTATTGTGTGTATGAGTGTATTCTAACTTTAGCAGATGATTTTTTGCCTTAGTTAATGTGGGGCAGATCCCTTCTCTAGGAGAAATAAGTGTCAAATGAGTAAAAAAAATCACATATCATATCAATGTATTAATATATATATTTGTTTAGAAAATACAGTAAAGCATAAAATCATTAGAATATTTATAAAATCCAAAACTACAAATTTATCTTCACCACAGGTCTTTTTTGGTCAAAAAGTTATGCTAATTAAATCAACACTTATCAGAGTTTGGGCTCTAGAGCTGGTCCTATGTGCTATTAATAGCTATTACAATTAAAATTGTACCAAAGTTTAATAATTTGAGAAAATTTGGGGTGAAACAAAATTATATGATATTCCTTTATTATAGGGTTTCTCAAAGATCTATTATTAAAGGGTTTCTTTTAATTCTTAAAAATTATGCCAACATGCTTTATGGATCTTCAAGGTTGGAAGGCAGCTGATACGGATTTATTAACATCATTTATCTCTTTTATGAAACAACTAAGGGATTAGTGGTTTGAGGAACACACTTTGGGAAATGCTGACTCAGACAGAATTCTAATGTAGGCTCCTTCTGCTAGAGAAATTTCACCATTGACGACCTGTATTTAAAGAACTGCAATGTAAAACTTCCTGGAATGATGGTTCTCAGCGCTGGCTGACCGTTAGAATCATCTGGGAACTTTAAACATGCGGAAGCCAAGACCCCATCCTAGGCAAGATAAGTCAGGGTTTCTGAGGGTAAGTTTCCCATCGAGAAGATAGAAATAATACTACCAACCTCACAGGATTATCATGAAACATAAATGAGATCATATGTGTAAAATGCCCACTCCAGTGCCCAAAACGAAAGTTGTCTTTGAAAAAAAAAAAAAAAAAGTTTCTTTCTAGGGATAATGTAGAATTTCAATTTAAAAATGTAGAAGATACTATGAAAATAGAAAATCACTATTTGGCTGGCACTGTTTTGCCTCCTTGAATGCAAAAACTAAAGGGTAAATGTATGATGAGAAACAGGATGTTTGCCTAGTCTCAAAGGATTTCCTCACGACATACTTATTCATTACAAAGGGAAAAGAGCGACTTCAACAGTGGAAGAATCTGCGGACCCCATCTTCATTAAGCAAAGAAAGGTTGCCTCACTAGTAAGGAGACATGTCAACATGACCTACCCCGATCTCGTGCATTGAGACGAGCATGTCAGCACTTCTGCAGTACCGTTGCCAAAAAATACGTCTCCAGGGTTTCCTTACTAGGAAACATCGGACAAACCCAAATCAAAGGACGTTTCACAAAATAACTGGCAGCACTCTTCGGAAGTGTCAAGGTCATGAAATAAAAAGAAAGACACACTAAGGAACTGTCCCTGATCAGACGAGAGTGAGGAGCTATGACAAACACCTACAATGTGTGAGGCTGGATTGGATCAAGGACCAGTCCTTGGGACATTAGTGGGATGTTAGTGGGACAATTGGTGAAAACCAATGAGTTTTGTAGAGTCTGCATTTTCCAAACGCTATTACCTGGTTACGACAATTGTGCTGCAGTTATATAAGATGGTAACTTTCGGAGATGAGGGGTGATAGGTAGGTGGAACGTGGTACTATTTTGCAACTTTTTTGTAAGGCTGAAAAATTTTCAAAATGAAAAGTTTTAATACATTTGATGTGTATTTCTTTCCTACTTGGACACTATATAGAAAACAGAATCAGTATTTTTTTTTCTTAGGTATTATAGAGGAAATATGTCTCTGTGCTCTACAGTGTATGTTGAGTATCGTGAAAAAGAGGCCCAAGGTGAACATTGTAACCAGTCTTTCATATGATGTTAATAAATGTGTTCTCTAAATAAATGTGGCTAGCGGATTTGGCAAAGAGGAAAAACCAAAGAGATCCAGGAAAGTAGAGGGTAGGAGAGAGGAGATGGTGGGAAGAAATTGGGAGCTGCTGGAACGGGTTTTGGAAACAGTTCTTGAGTAAGGCTGCAGGAGGCAGACAGACAGTTGCGAGAATAGGAAATAACCATGAAGGATATTAAGGAGGGCAGAGAAGGGACAGAAGCACTGAAAGATATTTTCCTGGCATCATACATGTATTTCTCCTTGATATTCGCTTGTGAGTCTATAGTAGAGATTTTTATTTTTTCTAAATTTTTCCTTTGAATATTAATCTGTGCTGAGACTCATCCTTGAAGGGCCTGGGTTATAGTCCTGTTACACTGACACACAGCCCAGACAGCGTGCCTGGTCTGTGAGACAGACAGCTTAACCGTTTACCTGGGAGCCCTTTATGGAAAAAGTAGCTTGACCCTGCAAACTTAAGCCGCTGAAGGATCCTGCTGGGCAGTTCTCTCTTGCTGGGGATGAGGAAGGGCTGCCATCTGTAGACTTGAGAAGGACTGCTGGCACAGGGTGGATGAAGAGCTGTGTGGGGTCTCTTCTGGGTTGTCTTCACTGGCAATGTCCATTTGTTTCTTCCCAATCATTTTCAAGACTGGAAGCCAGAAATGAATCTGAAAAGACACAAAGTTGGATGAATGAGCATTAGAATTATTTCAGCTGCCACTGACATAAACTTTTCAAAAGACTTTGAAAATGGCCAGAAAAACTTATCCTTAAGGATTGCCTTGGTCTTTCATTGTCTATGAAATATTTTCCGATTCTGTAAGTTGTAGATGGCTGATGGCAACAATGCAAATTATTCTTGTCCATAGGCATGCAAATGAATTTCACCCAGTAGGATACAACTCATCCTCCCATCCACCCTGTTGGAACAAGCCAGTTTTGCATCTATTAAGCAAATTAATTTTGGTCTTCTCAGTGGTTTGTATATATGTGTGTGATTTAAATTGTTCTTTGAATTGGTTGGAATTTCTTATTGTTCCCTTTTTAATTAATAAGCTGAATAAAGTCTTTGACAAGTGTTCATTTTATATGTGTGTGAAAGTCATTATGTCATCATACATATGTATAAATATACATATATCATATAAATATCATCATATATTTTTTAAAAACTTCAATGTTTATTTATGCGGCTGTACCAGGTCTTAATTGCAGCAGGTAAGATCTAGGTCCCTAACCAGGAATCAAACTTGGGTCCCCTGCATTGGAAGCTTGGAGTCTTAGCCACTGGACTACAAGAACAGTCCCTATGTCTTTTAATGCTGGACAATGAGCAAATTCTTTGGAGTTTACCAAGCTGTAGCAGATACTTCCCTTCTGTTCTTTGCTTACTCTGGTAAAATAACTCTGGGCATTGTCCTTTAGCAGCCATTAGAGGAGGCATTCCCAGTAGCTTCTCTTCAATAAGACTGAAAAACTCACTTGGAATCAGCGTTTTGAAGAATTATTCTTGCAGAATCTTCTGGAATGACCAGCATTATTGTATAATCTTCTGGACCTAGCCATGTGTGTCTGTTCCCCATCTTCACCCCCTCACCCCCAGGGTCTCCCCACCTGTTGCTGGGGATATAAGCCTTAACGTAAACCTGAAAGAGTGCTTTGAAATTCCATTTGCCCTTGAAGCTCAAAATTTCCCTAGTTACAGGTCACACCCCCATTTCAGCTTTACCTTTGTAAAGTACAGGCTCAGTTTCCCTTTTACTTCTCCCACTGGCCGCTTTGATCTTTTCTTCAGTATCTTTGCGTGGAGGTATTGCATGCGCTCCCTCTGCACGCTCGGGTAGAAGGATGCTGACACCAGGATTTTAAGTTGCATCAGGACGGAGGACAACAGTCCTAGCGTCACTAGGATCACGAGAATGATGCTGAGAGGAATCCAGGTCTTAGATAGAAGGAGCTTCGGTTTAGGGATGCAGGTCGGTTCAAACAGAGATATATTAAAGGAAGAAGCATGGATGATATCTTGAGTCCCTTGTTCCTAAAATGAAAGAATAAAAACATTAAGATCCATGCCATTTTCATACCCTGCCCTAGTCTTTTCTCTGTACTGCTCTGCAGCAGGTAGCATTTATCTTAAAACAGGCAGGGAGCTTTGGTGGAAGGAGCTATTCCAACTCCTTTTATGTGCAACGATTGGAGTAAAGAAGGGAGGAGTTTTCGTTGTAGCTACTGCAGTGTTTTGCAAAGTGGATTTGGGGAAATATCGATTTCTTTGAGAGAAGGATATCAGGTAAGTTTGTTTGCTCTGTCTCGTCTTTAGAGAGAAATGATGCCCACGAGACTGTTGAAGGCTCCAAGAAGAAAGCAGAGAAATTTGTTCACTTCAGCAAATCCTTCTCCTAATGATGTTTGAAAGGATTTTAAAATAATGTGTTATTTTCGTTTTGGCTGCACTGGGCTTTTATTGCTGCGCATGGTTTTCTCTAGTTGTGGCAAATCGGGGCTACTCTCTAGTTGCGATGCCTGGGCTTCTCATCGCAGTGGCTTCGCTTGTTGCAGAGAACAGGCTTTAGGCACTGAGGTTTCAGTAGTTGTGGCACACCCATGGGCTTAATTGCTCTGCAGCATGTGGGATCTTCCAGACCAGGGATCAAACTCATGTCCCCTGCACTGGCAGGCAGATTCTTAACCACTGGACCACCAGGGAAAAGAAAAAAGTGAAAGTCACTCAGTCATGTATGACTCTTTGTGTTCCTTGGACTATGTAGCCTGCCAGGCTCCTTTGTCCATGGAATTCTCCAGGCCAGAATACTGGAGTGGGTAGCCGTTCCCTTCTCCAGGGGATCTTAGCAAACCAGGGATCAAACCCGGGTCTCCTGCACTGCAGGCAGATTCTTCACCATCTGAGCCACCAAGGAAGCCCAGACCACCAGGCAAGTCCTCTTCTAATAATTTCGACCGCATAACCCACGTATGGAACACCTGTTTCTATACTTCAGAGGATGTGGGATTCATGAAAAAATGGTTTTAGCTCAACTGGAAGAGATTTTTTTGTAGCAGAGCCCATCAAGACCCAGTCATAGACTCTGCATCTTGACAAATACCCCGTCAGCAGACCACAAGGTCATAACGATGTGGAGGCATTGAATTATGTTCTCAGTCACCCTTCTAGAGCTTGAAGTGGCAGGGATGGGGTGGAATTATTCTTGATGCAAGGATACTAAAAAGAGTATATTTACTGAAAGTAGTTCTAAAATCCTATTTATAGAGGTCTCAAAATAGGACAATTTCTCATCTCTCTTGGATGCTAGGAGGGGTACATTCCTTCCTGCTTGAAGGCAACAGAATAAACCAGCTGCCCTCATCAAACTGACCCAGAGGGCAGATGACATTGGGCCACCCAGACAAGCCACAGGCAGGAGATGTGTGTGCTGATTCAGCTCTTACTTTTCCCTGACCTGAGAAAGTCACATCATCTCTCAGTGGATCTGTTTTCCAATTTGGTAAAACAGGAATTAATGGACCAGATCCTGCCCACGAATAAACTACTCCCAGTGTAAATTAAGCACCTTGGGGATGGAGCATTAACCTTATAGACTGGAATACTTAGTAAGTTATTATCACCCCAGCGCCCCAGAGCCCTGGGACCCAAAAGCCGGCAATGACTTCTGAAAAGAACCCAACCACACCCAGAGAACACTGTGCACCTTGGATTCACCCCAATACCAGTGAAAAATCTGGAAACCCCAATCCTGGGACTTTAACACAAATGTCAAGTCCAATCTGCAATTTCCCCAGCACTGTAGCTAGGCGGGAGAAAGCCTTCTTGTTGCCTCTCCTTTTCTCTTTTTTAAAAAAGACAGTTTGCCTGAGATTAAGTAGAGAGTTTTCGGTCCCCAGAGCAAAGGCATGCACTCTTTTTAATACCGTTGAAGAAACAAACACATCGATTGAGTCAGTGATGAGAAATCCTGCAATAAAAAAACAGCGGGTGTCCGGTCTGGAAAGAAGTTATTTAGTTTAGGAATCTAACCGAGGATTTTGCAGTTGGGAATCAGGATTGAGTCAACACTTTTGTAAGGGCTTAATAGACGGTAGTGTGGAAGACAAACTCTCAAAATACAGAGCAATGTATTAAATGGTATTCCAATGTTTTAAAATGCGTTTGCCTCTCCCAAGTAAACAATTTGCCAGAATGGCATCTAGTCACAAACAAAAAGATTCGCTCAGGTAGCAGACAGTCCTAAAAAGTTAATGCAGAATGGTGTTGGGCACACAGTAGGCGCTCAATAAGTAGCGACCTAGTAGCTACTTTTTTCTTACAGTGCCCAGCCATCCAGCCAGGTCTAGTCACATCATCTGCCATCTTTCTTCTTTAAATAAATCATATGAAAGTGGGAGGAACCTTGAGCCAGTGTTTCTCCTCTTGCTTGCTGCTGCTGCTGCTAAGTCGCTTCAGTCGTGTCCGACTCTGTGCGACCCCATAGATGGCAGCCCGCCAGGCTCCCCATCCCTGGGATTCTCCAGGCAAGAACACTGGAGTGGCTTGCCATTTCCTTCTCCAATGCGTGAAAGTGAAAAGTGAAAGTGAAGTCTCTCAGTCCTGTCCAATTCTTCACGACCCCATGGACTGCAGCCTACCAGGCTCCTTCGTCCATGCGATTTTCCAGGCAAGAGTACTGGAGTGGGTTGCCATTGCCCTCTCCTCTTGCTTGACTGCTTTGCAAATCTGCCCCACCTGAGGGACCAGAAATCTCCAAGGACATCCAGGAATAAGAGAGGCACTGCCAGTCACGTGGAAGCCAGCCGCTGGAGGCACGGTCTCCCAGGCTCCACAGCAGAGTCTGAGAGGAGCCGGAACAGCAGTCTCATACTCACATCTGTCCCAGCGCCCACTGCCCTGTTGTCCTTGTGAGTGTCTGAGTCGGCCTCCCCCTGCCAGATCATGAGGTGCTTGACGGTAGCCCTCACGCTTGAGACATCTTTGCATCCCCAGGACCCCCGCAACAACACCCAAAAATGTATTTGTCAGGACATTGTCACTGGGAAGTTTCTGGGCCTTTTTCAAAAGGCATAGATCACTTCTGTCTCCCACCGTCTCCCCACCCAACCCCCGTCTAAAACAGTGAGAATTCACAAACCAGGCATGGGTTTTGGCTGAGAGAGAAACAGATGAGAGAGGAGCAAAAAGAGAAAGAAAGAGAGGAGCTGGTTAAAAAAGGGACTACGAAGGGGATGGGGTGTGGGGAGGGAGGGAGGGGTTCTTTTACCAGCTGCCCCCCAGGATCCAGCCAGCCTGAAAAATCTTATTTGGCTTCCATCTGAGATGCTGCTTCCATTATCCACTCTGCTCCAGATATCTTGAGCAATAGGGGGTTCTTGTAATTAACTGAAGTCTTCAGGGGAAGGGAATGCTCAGAGTAATCAACTCTGAGAAGCAGCCCAGGAGTGGGAGAGACAGGGGCCAGACAGCACCTGCTGACCAGGAGAAAATGGAGGGAGAGTGCGGACACTGCAGGAGGAAGTGGGGTTTCAGAGGAGGGTTTCCAGGTCCCCTTCTGCCCTTCCCCTCTGAGATTTCCCCCGGCAGAGGCACAACCTCCTGTAGCTCCATAAAGAGGAAAGAGTCGGACACATGGAAACAGTGGACGGTATTTTCACCAGCCCAGGCTAGTACACACCACCCAGCGTGCATGACTTTCCTACACACGCACATGTGCAAACACATACAGCCATACACATTGTGTGTGCACATGCACACAGACACATACACGAGACACACAAGTGCACATCCCACCTAGCTCAGCTCCACACTGACTGGGTTTAAAAACAAGTAAGACAAGTATCTGACAGCATGCAGATCCTCTGAAATGTCCAGAATGGGCTCAGTCATGTCTGACTCTTTGTGACCCCGTGGACTGTAGCCCTCCATGCTCCTCTGTCCATGGCAAATATTCCAACCAAGCATACTGGAGTGGGTTGCCATTTCCTACCTTAGGGAATCTTCCCAACCCAGGGATCTAACCCAAGTCTCTTGCATCTCTTGCATTGGTAGGTGGATTCTTTACCACTGTACCTGGAAAGTGGCAAGGGAAGCCCCCTGAAATGTCCACGTAATCATAAACTGCCACAGGGAAAAAATGGAAAAGAGGAAAGGTGGGATGAACAAAAACCATGGTCTTTTTCATTGGGACACAGCTGCCCCAGGAAACTAACGCAGTGATCAAAGACGTTCAGAACGTTATCATATAACACTGGGGTTTCAACTCAGTTTAACCAACTCATTTGGGGCTCTTCCTACATTCCAGGCTCCATGCCAGGCCCTGAGGATCCAGAAAGGAAATAAAACACTGCCCTTCCTTGGGATGTTCACGATCTTTTGCAAAGAGACAGCGAACAGCGAGGATACCAGGTGAGATGGGCCTGTGAGCACCCACCTGTCTGTGCAGTTTCAAGCGCACCTCGAGCCCTGGCAGGCTTTGGAAATGTTTGCTCATGGAGAAAATGAGCGAGTACAGCAGATAATCTATGGCTGCAAACAGCAGCCAGATATAGAGGTGGGTAAGAACCGGGAGGAAAAACAGGCCCAGGTTCCTCCTGTCTTTAGGAGTCAGCCAGAAAGACGGGATGACGACATACTTCTTCCTTTCCTGCTTATTCAGCGGGAGGACACAGGGCCTCTGTTCACGCCTCTCCCTTTCGTCCAGCTGAACAAAGTGCCTGGTGAGGTAGATGTTCTCAAACTTCCAGCCACAAGGGTCCAAGAATCGCTTCATGAAGAGGCCAGTGCCAAGCAGCACCAGCAGCAGCCCCGTGAGGGCAAGGAGCTGCCGCCCCAGGGAGCACAGCACCTCCGTCGCCATCACCATCTGGTACAAGACACCCAGGGCTTTGTCCGTGGTGTCGTTTAGCTGAGCCTCCAGGGCTTGGCTGGGACTGAAAAGAGAGACCTCCAGGGTCTGGTTCCAGGACACAAGATCATCAAATAGACTCAGGTGAGTGACAAGGCCGTACACCCACCGAATTGCTTCGATATATTTTTTCAAAAGTGGGAAATGGATGGCAAAGCTCTTTGCCCTCAGGTTGCAAGTCATACTGTCCAGGAGCCCTTTAAAGTTGTGAAAGATATTTTCCACGTGTCCGAAGATGACCACCCCTGTGCCCGCAGCGATCAAAGCGTTCCTGCCTTCACGGAGGCCGCACGAGAGGAAGAACAGCAGAATGAAACACCGTGCATGCTTGGAGCAGCACAGCAGAACGCACGTGGCCATCCAGGAGGTAATGAAGACGGTGAGTGAGGACAGGAACCAGTAGAAGGCCCCAGAGAGGAGGCCCACGGAAATGAAAGAGACAAAACAGCAGACACCCGCGTGCTGGGCAAAGGCCATCCATCCAGGGCTTCTTGGAGACACATACGTCCCCCAGAGGCTTAAGAAGATGTTGCCGCCTGAGGTCCAGACACCCATGCTCCCTGTGTCCCTGGAAATGAAAAAGAAACCAGGGTCAGATGCTGCTTTTAAGTGTCCTCTTTCACTTTGCAAAGGGCACGGTGATAGACTGATTGCAAAAAGAATGGCCATAATTCTTTACCCTTCTCAGTCTCCACACTGTTTTCAAACTTAAATTGGGTCCACTCGCCTGAACGTAGTAAAGCTAACCTACTGGCACCAGATTGTGGGGAAGGGAAGTACAGACTTTATCCCAAGGTCCCCAGGGTGGGGCCAAGCAGGAGAATGGGCAGCTTGAGTTCAAAAGACCCAAATTTGATATAAATGAGCTTATTTATGAACCAGAAATAGACTCACAGACACAGAAGACAAACATGGTTACCAAATAGGATCATGTGGTGAGGGGCGAAGGAGAGAGAAATTAATAGTTTATGATTAACATACACACACTTCATGTGTAAAAATAGATAAAAAATACAGACCTAATGTATAGCACAATTAACTGTATTCCATGTCTTTGTAATACCCTAGGGAAAAGATTCGGAAACTATATATATATATATATGTGCGTTTTCAGTTGTGTCTGACTCTTTGTGACCCCAAGGACCCATCCTACCCGGCTCCTCTGTCCATAGGATTTCCCAGGCAAGAATACTGGAGTGGGTTGCCATTAAATTATGTATATACATACATATATGTATATAACTTAACTTGTATATATATAACTTAATCACTTTGCTATATACCTGAAACTAACACAACATTATAAATTAACTGTCAGTCAGTCAATTGGAGAAGACTCTTGAGAGTCTCTTGGACTGCAAGGAGATCCAACCAGTCCATCCTAAAGGAGATCAGTCCAGAATATTCACTGGAAGGACTGATGCTGAAGCTGAAACTCCAGTACTTTGGCCACCTGATTCAAAGAGCTGACTCATTTGAAAAGACCCTGATGATGGGAAAGACTGAAGGCAGGAGGAGAAGGGGATGACAGAGGATGAGATGGTTGGATGGCATCACTGACTCAATGGACATGAGTTTGGGTAAGTTGGTGATGGACAGGGAGGCCTGGCGTGCTACAGTCCATGGGGTCACAAAGAATCAGACATGACTGAGTGACTGAACTGTTAGTCACTCAGTCGTGTCCAATGCTTTGCTGAACCTCAATAAAAAACGTGGTTTTAAAAAAAAGGCCACAACTCCCCAGTGGCTTTTGGGGAAAAGCTGTTAAAGGCAAGATGGGGGAGAGGCTTGCAGGTGCTTGATCAGCTCATGTAGCTCTTAATTGCTTGGTGGTGAGTGTGACATTCTGGGAATGAGCATCATCAACCTGGTTCCAACAACCATCAGGTGGTTCCTGAGGTCCACCTGATGTGGTCAGCCTGCAGTTAACTTCTTTCACCTGATGGAGGTTTTGATGTCTACAAAACAACTCAAGGATATGGTGCTGAATATTATCTATAGCCTGTGAGGAGGAACTAAAGAGCCCTGACTTTGTTTTATGGCTAAACTCATTATTTTGTTTTTCTTGACTGTTTTCCTTCGTTTCTGTAGTTTCTCACTTTTCTGATTAAATTTTCTCTTTGGACTTGGAGAAGGTCTACGAGGGTGATGCTCTTCTACAGAGTTGGGGCACATGGGGCTGGTTCCTGGGAAGGCCCTGCAGAGTACTGCTCAGTTTCAACGCCTCCTTGCAAGGTGACTTTACTGCGTCTCCCATCAAGAGGTGAGAGAAATAGAATCCAGTGGTGGTGTTTATTTCTCTAGCCCTTGAGTTCTGGATGGCCTTGTGACAGCACTGGCCAGCAGAATGTGGCAGAAGTGACAGTGTGTCTCTTCTGAGTTTATGATTCCCTGCCGCTTCTCTTGGAACCCTGCTACGAACTTGTTGTTAACAAGTCCAAGTGTATTAGCCTCTATTACTGTTAAAGCAAATTTCCACAGCTAGTGGCTTATGAAAGTGTGAAAGTGTCAGTCGCTCAGTCATGTCTGATCCTTTGTGACTCCATGGACTATATATCCTTTGTGACTCCAGGCTCCTCTGTCCATGGAATTCTCCAGGCAAGAATACTGGAGTGGATGGGTTGCCATTCCCTTTTCCAAGGGATCTTCCCAATCCAAGGATTGAACCTGGGTCTCCTGCATTGCAGGCATATTCTTCACTGTCTGAGCCACCAGGGAAGCCCTTGTTAACAAGTCCAGGTGTTCAGTTCAGTTCAGTTCAGTTCAGTCGATCAGTCGTGTCCGACTTTGCCTCTATTACTGCTATAGCAAATTTCCACAGACTTAATGGTTTATAGCAACACATATTTATTCTCATAACAGTTCTAAATTTCAGAATTCTAAAACTGGTCCAGAAGGCTGGAGTTTCCAGGGGAAAATTCATTCCATTGCCTTTTCCAATGTATAATGCTGCCTATATTCCTTGGCTCTTGGACTCTCCTCCATCTCAGAGAGAGCAATGATTCTTCCTCTTTTCTCTCCGACCTCTGCTTCCATCCTTATGTCTTCTCTCAGGACTCTGATCCTCTTGCCTTCCTCTTGTAAGGACCCCTGTCACTATACTGGGGCCACCCAGATAATCCAGGATAATCCCTCCATCTCAAGATCGTTAACTCAAGTACACATGTAGAATCTCTTTTGCCACGAAAAGATAACATAGCCACAGGTTCTAGGTATTAGGACATGGACATCTTTGGTTGGGGCTCGGGGTAGGGGGTCATTCTGCCTGTTATACAGGTTGGACTGCTGAATGACAAGAGGCACATGACCAGTCTGTTCCATCAACTCAGCCGATAGCCAGTGCCTGATATGTGAAGCAGGGTATCACATATCACATACCCACATCACACATCACATAGCCAGTCCTCAGCCCCCAGCTGATCGCAGATACTTGAACAATAATAGGAAATGCTGGTTTACTCTCAGGCCCCAAATTCTGCAGTGCTTTGTTAGGCAGTGGCTGTTCACTGCTAAGAGCAGTGGGACTGTGCCGTGGGTCTTATTAATTGAAACCAACCTTAGGTTGATGGACAGGCTGAAGTTTCCACAAACTGAAGTAAGATCACTTTCAGATAATCATCTATTTTCTTGTGCTCTAATTTTACAAAAAAGAGCGAACTGAAGGCATCCAAATTCAAACGTGGCATTGGACTGAGATCGATGTAGTCATCTCTGTGACACTGTGCCTTCCCTCCCTAGCTCTCACCCTCCAAGTTCAGCTCTCTCCTGAGAATCTTATAAGGAAAATGAGAATAATTTGTCACTGAGTTAATCATCTTTTCTTTTTTCCCAGATCTGGCATAATAAAATGAAGATGCTAAGGGGTTGCTACTGCCCTGACAGTCATGCAGATTTAGGTCCATGAGGCACTCAGACAGCCTTGGGTTCACTTGGAACAGTATAAAATAAATTTGAGCTCTCTTGATTGACATGAAAATATCTAATGAGCATTATACCGTATGTATGGAATTTTAATGAAGACATTGATCAATTATTAAATCCTCTCAAATAAATCCCTTTTCACATCAACTCTTGTGGGGCTGGATTTATGGAGTAGCTTAATATCATTCCAGCCAGTGAATTACACTCGCCATGTGAGAAAAGTGTCTGTGCATTGGCTGGAGGGCATGACCTGAAATGAAGAAATGACTTTCTTTCTGGGTTCAGGCAGAATGTGGTTAATGTAGGGCAGAAATGAGATGGGGAAATAGGCAGGTTAGGAACAAACCTGTGGAAATTGCTCCAGCAATAATATAGAGGCCTTGCAGCTCTTGGCAAGTAATCTGAACAGGAAAGTTCTGCGCAGAGAAGAGAAACAGGGAGACATTGTGTCGAAGAAGGGGCAGTACCATGTGGGACTGGCCTTCAGGAAGATTCAAGATCCTCCCCACGAGGGTGTTCTAACTCCATCTGAAGGAAAGCGGATGGGAGTAAATGATCATTAGAAGGGTAACCAGCAAAAGAACAGTTCTTTTTCCCCTAAGCTTGCTTCCTTTCAGAACTGGAGGTTGGTTTGGAGGCTGGCAGTGAAAAGTGGCACCCCACTCCACTACTCTTGCCTGGAAAATCCCATGGACGGAGGAGTCTGGTAGGCTGCAGTCCATGAGTTCGCCAAGAGTCGGACACGACTGAGCGACTTCACTTTCACTTTTCACTTTCATGCATTGCAGAAGGAAATGGCGACCCACTCCAGTGTTCTTGCCTGGAGAATCCCAGAGACGGGGAAGTCTGGTGGGCAGCTGTCTATGGGGTCACACAGAGTCAGACACGACTGAAGCGACTTAGCAGCAGCAACAGCAACAATGAACTTTCCCATTCAGATTACATGCCAAGAGCTGTAAGCCCTCTATATTATTGCTGGAGAAATTTCCACAGGCTTGTTCCTAACTTGCCTATTTCCCCATCTCATTTCTGCCCTACATTAACCCCATTCTGCCTGAACCCAGAAAGAGAGTAATTTTCTCATTTCAGGTTGCTCAGTTCATGCCAGTTTGGAGGCTGGAGGACTGATGCTGAAGCTGAAACTCCAATACTTTGGCCACCTGATGTGAAGAACCAACTCATTTGAAAGACCCTGATGCTGGGAAAGATTGAAGGTGGGAGGAGAAGGGGACAACAGAAGATGAGATGGTTGGATCGCATCACCGACTCAATGGACATGAGTTTGAGTAAACTCTGGGAGCTGGTGATGGACAGGGAGGCCTGGCGTGCTGCAGTCCATGGGGTCTCAAAGAGTTGGACATGACTGAGTGACTGAACTGAACTGAGTGATCCCATGCTTCCCTGGTGGCTCAGATGGTAAAGAATCAATCTGCAATGCAGGAGACCTGGGTTTGATCCCTGGGTTGGGAAGATGACCTGGAGAAGGGAATGACAACCCACTCCAATATTCTTGCCTGGAGAATCCCATGGACTTCAGAAGAGCCTGGCAGGCGGCAGTCCATGGGATCACAAAGAGTCAGACATGACTGAACGACTAACACACACACTTTGAGTGCTCCCATGCACCGACTCCATACCCACGCCTCTCTGACCCTCAGAAATCTTGTAGGGCCCCTGTGCTCCTGAACCGTCCCCAGCCTTGCCAGTGTGAGTCAGCCCTGCTTCACTGCTGGGCAGGAGGACTTGATCAGCCAGCAGTAAGCAGGTGGGCAGTTCACACAACGCCCAGCCCCAGTGCCATTGGGAGGTGCCGCCCCTCCTCCTAGGCCTGGCCCCAGTGCCTTCTTTTTTTACGGCTTTGGATTTGACCTCAAACCATTATGTGAGTAATTGGTGCACTAATGGGTATTAATTGTCTTTTGTGCCCTAGGGGCACTTTACAAATAGCCTCTCTGCATCCTCTCTGAAGCTTCTGGGGACAGATGTTCTTTGCATTTCACATAATGGACGCTGAGGCCCAGAGTGCTTCCTGAAATGTGTCAGTGACCACACAGAGCAGGTGGCACAGCGGGATTCAGGCCAGATCTCCCTGTCCCCCTGAACCATGCCCGGATTCTAAGGCTCTGGGCTCTGTTGTGTGACAGGGTGCTCAGTTCACTCCATCTGCTGGAAACTCATCACACTTCCTGTCAGTGATTCTTTAAGACATTGTTTGTATATCACAAACCCATTTCTAACTGCTAATTTTTTTTTTTTTTGCATCAAAATAGTTGACCCTTTCGGCTTTCCTGGTGGCAGAGACAATAAAGAATCTGCCTGCAATGCAGGTGACCTGGGTTCCATCCCGGGGTTGGGAAGATCTGCTGGAGGAGGGTATAGCAACCTACTCAGTGTTCTTGCCTGGAGAATCCCCATGGACAGAGGAGCCTGGTGGGCTGCAGCCCATGGGGTGGCAAAGAGTCGGACACGACTGAGTGACTAAGCACAGCACAGCACAGTTGTCCCTGTAAGCATGTTTCCCAAATCAGCAGATTTTTCTCTACAGCAAATCACAAATCCCAGCTGTTTTATGTTTTCTAATATCCTTTACGAGGTACCCTGTTGCTTGCTTCCTAAAAAATTAATAATGCCTATTTTACATTTGTTTTCCCCTTCTCTTGCCTTTATCCTTGTACAGTTTGTTCTTAATAAAGAGATTTCTCTGCAAGTGAGAAACAGATTTATGGATCCATTAAAATTTTAACATTTGCCAATAAAATCTAATAACAATTATATAAGATATATGCCTGCAATTTTGTCTTGTAAGAGGCACATGTTTTCTTAACAAGCAACAGATCTAATATTATTCCCATTTGTTTTGGGGTTGAAAACAGCCCGTCACCAAAAGACACCAAAACTTTCTGCAGCAAGAGACCATATGCCTTCCCTCCTATTTATATTAATATCTCAAGCCACAGGGGAGAGCTTTGGACCACGAGCCCAGGACTGGTCTTCCACTCCGCCCTTCCCATCACTGTTGAATGTGGCCTTGATTTCTTCACCAATCTCTCTTCCTCATTTTCCCTACTTGAATAGAAGACATGCCTGAGCTCCTTCCTGGTGAGGTTTGAGAGGAGCTTTCACAAGCAGGTTAAGATGCCCTGGAGATAAGGTACCCAGTAAATGCAATCCGTTTCTTCTTGTTTCTTTGCTGCCACAGAAAATTGAACCTCTGTTCTCTGAAGCTCTTTAGGCAAGGCTTGAACACCTTGGATGGGAGGCTCAGAGGCAGGAGCTGGACTGCCCCGCCTTCCCAGGACTGACATTTGACACGGTGCCTTTATTAATAGACGTCTGTTCATTTCTATCCTCTGGTCCTGCAGAGGTACAGTCATTCTGTTCATCTTTCTTCCAATGGCCCCAATCCTTTCTTTTTAGAAAAAAAAAAAAAAAAACAGGGAATCAGGATTTGGACAAGCCGGTTGCTTATTTTTTCTCAAAGACTTTTTCAGGCAGATACCAGATTTTTCAACTTTATTTTTAGAGCTGGAAGAAATCTTATAGGTCAGAGTTTCTTAAACTTGAGTATGTTATTGCTGGGGGAGTCGTGTCAAAACGCAGATTTTGATCCCAAATGTCTAGAATGGCACCTGAGCCCACATTCCTAACAAGTCTCGGGTGGTGCTGATGCTGCTGATCTGAGGACTGGACATTGGGTCGCGGTCTCTAGAATTCAGCACTGTCTGACAGCACCTTGAGTGACGATGAAATATTCCGTACCTGAGCTGTCTGACGTGGTCAGCACTGGCCCTACGTGACGACTGAGCACTTGACCTAGAACTAGTGCAACTGAGAAGTTGCATTCCTAACTTTAGTTTTAATTCATTTAAATTTAAATAGTCTCATGTGGCTGGTGTCTGTGTACTGAACAACACAGCTCTAGATGACTAACACCTGGCCAGCTGGTTTCCACAGATGAGCAAATGAAAATCCAGAGAGGCTGCTGGACTTGCCAAGGCCATTCCAATTCTGGAGGCAGAGGTGGGAGGCAGACCCCAGTTTCCTGCCACAGGGTGACACATTTCCCATTCCATCAACATCTCATTTCTGACTCTTCATGAAGCCCATTTTAAAATCCCTACCAGAGTTCCTAAGCAACAGAGTATCACATTTCCCACATACCAAATTTGCCTTCAGCTGTTACTAAATAAATAATTAGAAAAGAGGAACAAGCAAAATAGTAATAATAATAGATAATATTAATAGTGATCAGGTTGTTACCGACAGTCTGGCCACTGTTATGGCATCTGAATTACATTATTCCCAATCTTCACAGCAGCTATGTATGATTATATTGATACGGTTTGGATGACACAACTCAGGCTCAGAGAGGCTGAATAACTTGCCCAAAGTCACACAGTGAACAAGCAGAAGAAACAGAATTCTATCTCATGTTTAAGTGGTACTGAGGATTCAGGATAGGCAAGCTTCTCAGATTCTCTTTCACATGATCCTCAAAGAGTAGTTTCTAAGTTGAATTGAACTTAAACCCCAAATCCCCAAAACCCCAATCACTCAAGTATCATGAAATGCATATTCAACAACGCGGGTGTACGCTCTCCTTGCCTTGTCATCTACATTGGGTGTCCTCCGCCCTCCTCTGCCAGCACAAACTAGCTGAATGCTCCAGAGCCGACAACGGATTTCCAGCCAGGAGTCAGGCCCATCCTGGTCTGAGGTCCAGGCTCCCAGGCACTTGTTCTCCCAGGGTCAGGGGATGAGAACTGCATTCAGTGTTGGCCCTGCCTTCTCTGTTGGGCTGGAGGTCAGGGTCGGGGTTTTCCCTGAGTTAGGGCATTAGGGCCCCGTGGGCAGCACTGAAGTTTTCAAATGCCTGCAGGGGTCAGACAGGCACCATAAAGAGTGAAGGAAATCAGGAGATAGAGACTTCCTGGGGTGGGCAGAGGTGTGGGGTAGTGGGTCTTGGGGGGTTATGATGCCCACGCCCCAGTTGAAGTTGCCAGAGTAGCAGTCCCACCCCAGCAGGTTTTCTTCGAGGTTGTACACAGACCCCGTGTAGCCAGATTTTCTGATTTTTTTCAAGAGAAGCCAGAAATCTCATTTCCTTTGGGTAGCATCTCCTGAGTTTTTCTCTTTTTTTAAAGTTAGCTCAATTTATTTTTAAATAGTCTGACAATGCTTTTGGACACTGGTCATCAGTTTGCAATCCTTGGCCTTTGGGGAATCCGCACCTGACTTCCTCCTCCTCTCTCTGCTCTGCCTTTCTCCTCCTCTTATCCTGCTTGTTCTCCCGTCATCTGAATTGCCTTTCTCTCTTTTTATCCCCTGAGACATTTTTAAAAATCATGCTGTAGGCCAGATTCCAGTGTCATGCATAAAGGTTTTTCTTTACGCCTTGGGAATATTTATTTCTGCCCAAAGATCTCCAGCCCTATTTCATTCCCTTCTCTTATGCTACTGGATTGAGCACCCCCTCTCCATTGCTTCTTCAGCAGGACCTAAAAGTCTCACCCGATCCCTTTAACCTGTGGTTCCCCTGTATTGTGCCTCTATTAGCAACAACGTTTATCTTCTGACTCAGTGTTTCCCCATGACCATGTTCCTGTTCTTTGCTTTTATCAACAGCAATATCCCAAAAATAATGACCATTTTTCTGCCTTTACCCCTAAACTCCAGTTTCACCACACCCTGGGGCCAGAAACCCACAGCTGTAGTCCACAGGAGACTATCACTGAGGACCCATCTCTCTTTCGCGGGATGAAAGTCATTTTTGTGTGGTTGGGTTGCTGTGCTTAGTCGTCGCTCAGTCGGGTCCAACTCTTTTCGACCTTATGGACTATATAGCCCACCAGGCTCCTCTGTCTATGGGGATTCTCCAGGCAAGAATACTGGAGTGAGTTACCATGCCCTCCTCCAGGGGATTTTTCCAACTCAGGGATGGAACCCAGGTCTCCCGCATTATAGGCAGATTCTTTACTGTCTGAGCCAGCAGGTAGGAGGGAACAAGTTAAGAAGCAGGGGCAGTGATGAGAAGCACTTGATCCAAGCAGGGAGCCATGCAGAATGTGCAGTCTGTGTACGCAGCCTGAGCCCACAATTACCTGCTTCCATGCAGAGCTGAACCGTTGCCATGGGAAACAGAAGCAGCCAGGCTCCTCCATCAACCTGCACACGCCAGCAACCACTAGCGCAGAGGTGCATTCTCAATGGATTCGATGGTCTTTCCCAGGGCGTATATGTCAGGAGTCACAGCAAAAGCCCTGGCATGGAGGGCATGGGCTCCCAGCTCCCAGCCCCTAGCCCCAGAGCTCTGTTTACTCACTTTGTTGGGGTGTCAGGGAGATGAACATTCCAGTGTTGTCCTGTGATTCTTTTGGGCCCAGATTAACTCGAGAGGTGCAAGGTATGCATCATTGTTTCAGATACGAGGCCCAATCAATGGCCATGACAAAAACCATTAGAGCCTCTGAAGTGGCCCACCCTGGGAGTCTTCTGGATGGAAGGGTATTGAAGATGTATACATGTCACCAGTGCCATTCTGGGGCTGACAGACAGAAACACACAGGCTCTCTGCTTTTGCAAGTGCCAGAGAAACCGATGCAGGCGATGAGCACCTCAGCGTTGTTCTGTTTCTCCCCTCCTTCCCTGCGTGGGGAGCACTCGCCTGGCCTGATATCACAAGATCTCCAGTAAGGGAGACCAGCTCCATTGGCGCCTGCCCACCAGGCCCACTGCTGACGCACTTTCTCTGCTCCTCTAGCCCGTTCTGCTAATCCCCTGCGGAAACCTAATCTGCACCCATCGGCCTCTCGCTGACTTCAGGGCTTGGTGGGAATCTCATTCTAGAGGCAATCTGGAGAAAGGGCAGAGGAGGCCTAGAAAACAAGCGTGAGGCTGGGAGACAGCAGACCTGTGGCCTGGCCTGCTCCCCTGACCTCGCTGGGGACCGCAGAGGTGACGTGGGCTGGCTGAGAAGCTCAGTTCTAAGGCTCCTCTAGCCCACAGTCTCTGGAAGGAAGGCAAAGGAGAGTGGCCGAGCCCGCCCTGGGCGCTGGCATTCTGCAGCCGCCCAGGAGCCCCCAGAGGGGGACATGAGGAGAATGGAGCATTTCTTGTCCTTTCTTTTTTTCTTTTTTTTTCAAACTCTTGCAAACTTCATAAATTGGTTGGGAACACACTGTTCTCTGAGCCTGCCAAAATAGCTCGAGCAGCGCCGAGAGGTGGAATGAGTTCCTCATCATTTTGTTTTCATCGCTCTTGCCTTGGGAAAGCCAGCGAACACCTTCCTCTCTGAAAGCAACCTTCACACAAGAAAGGAAAGATTAATGAAAGCTATCGGGATAAACCGAGCAGCGTCTACAGAACAATTCAGTCTGGCTCGGCATTGTCTGTGAGGCCTGGCAGCCCTTTCACAGCCAGTCCTGTTCCTCTCCTGGACCCGAGCCTTGGCTAACAGATCAATTCTTCAAAAGCCCGGGGTGGCGCAAGTCCATGCAGCTGTTCTGTTAAGAAGATGCTCAAGCTCCTGTCCTCCATGAGATGAGGGATTCAGATCCCTCAGACCATTGTTAACAAAAGCTTTCTTTCTGCCATTTCTGTTCATGGGTAAACTGTCAGGGATAGAAACAGGGACTTCAAGTTTCCTCTGGTCTCATCTGTTTATTCCAATTTTCTAATACTTAATTTTTTCTTAAAAAAAAAAAAAACAATTTCAAAGTCAAGATTATTCTGAAAGTTTACTTACAGGTTCCTCTCAGGTTCTCCTCTGGGTGCAGCAAGGCCCTTCCCAAGGGCTCTGAGTCTTGATATACAAGAGGGAAAAAGGAAGCAGAAGTAACAGGAGGGTCACATCGCCATGAATCAACCTCTTTAATTCCCCACAGAAGTGACTAAGTGATTTAATATTAACAAAGGGGTTAACTGATGCAAAGGAACTACTTATTTCTTTCTAGTGTTTTTCTCGGAATAGATGTTGCAGAAATCAGTTCTAGAAAATAATAAAATAGGGTATTTTCAAACACCAGGGAGTGAGTTATGAAAACTTGGTTGGTCTCTTGCCTTTTTCCTCTTCTTTCATCACTCATACTCCCTACCTCCATCCCTACCCCAGAGAGGAGACCAAACATTCGCCATCCCCACTCCCATCCACAGATGAAGAGGCAAGAAGGAGCCGCCTCTGTTTTGAATGACCCAAGACACTGTAGAAATCTGTGTCATATGTCTCCATCTTGCTGGGACTTCCCAATGTAGACATTTAGATTCAATTCAAGAGAACCAGCTTGTGGGGTTGCAAGGAATTAGCAAAGCCCAAAACCCTTCCACAAAAGTGCTCTTCTCCTATTCACCAAAACCCGCAATATACCTGTAAGAACTTTTATCTTAAAAATGCACACATTCCAGTCAAAATGCAAGCATTTCTGAGAAGGGTCAATGCAAAGGAAAATCTAAAACAAGTAACTGTATAGCTGGGACATTAAAAACTCATGTCAAGTTCAGTGAAGATACACAAACATTTGATGTTTGGGAAACACAGCTGTCCATCAATAAGCAGTAGGGGATTCAGCAAATTTTGTGAGTAAATTAACATTACAAAAAGCCAGTGAGCCTCACTGGAGAGAGTTGGAGGGGAGTGAGTGAACGCAGGAACAGGCAGCTGAGTTAGGAGGTAGGACAGTGTATTAGTCAGGGTTCTCCAGAAAAACTGAACCGATAGGCTGTGCGTGTGTGGAAAGAGACAGGTTTATTTTGAGGAACTGACTCACATGATTGTGGAGCTGGCACCTCTAAAGTCAGCAGGGTGGGCAAGCAGGCTGGAGACCCAAGAAAGAGTAATGTTGTAGCTGGGGTCCAAAGGTGGGTTGCAGGCTGAATTCTTTCTTCCTTGGAGGACCTCAGTCTTTTCTCTCCTAAGACCTTCAACTGATTGGACAAGGCCTACCCACATCCAAGAGGATAATCTGCTTTGCTCACAGTCTACTGACTTCATTGCCCATCTAGTCTTAAAAAACATCTTCAGAGTAATGTCTGGATTCATGTTTGACCCAATATCTGGGTACTGTGGCCTAGTCAAATTGAAACAGAAAATGAATCATCACAACCAGATTGAGTAATACTAAGGCAAGACAAAAACATAGGGGCTCTGCTTGTTCACTTTAGATTGTAAAAGGTGAATGACAGAATTTGGTATCTGGGGGAGAGGGGAAAAAAGGAATCAGTGATGATCAGAGCTTCCCACCTGAGCCAGGTAGAGCATGGAAGCACTGGTTCCTAAGGAATGTGGCTGGAGAAACAAGGTCCCAGACAGATGACCAGATGGAAATATCCATCCTCTGAATGGGCAGGAATGTGGGCCTGGGCACAGGAGGGGACATGAGGCAGAAAGACAGAGCTGAGAGTTAGCCGGGAGAGATGCCGGGAGCCAGTGTGAGGAACTCCGCCCATGGCAAAGGTCGTGAGGAAGGAGGCTCAGCATACGCAAAGGCGGGATTGAGCCTCAGGAGTCCCCCTGGAAATTCTCGAGCATCTACCCCCAAAACCAGAGTCTGCCTACTTTACTGCTTTATGCTCTCACCTACACCTCTGACTTTATGGGGGGACTGTCCCCCACCACCTCCCTCTGAAAAAGAGTTTACTTATAGCTCCAGTTAATAAAGTTCCTGGGCGTGACAAGAGTGTTTCAATCTACAAACTCCTTTGGAAGTCCTCCAGCCTGCCTGAACAGGTTCTTCTAGCCACATGTGATTGTTCACAGCCTCCCAACCGTGAGAGGCATGAGATGTTCTAAACTGTCTAAATACAGATTCCTTTGAGCAGTTAAAAGATTGATTAGAAATTGTATTGGTGAAGGGTTTTTCACTTGTTGGGCCAATGTTTGCTACCAAGTTTCCATATCTCTTACCTACTGTGTCCCTGGGAATGTACTGATTAATATAATTGGTGTAAGTAGTAGCTTTAATGTTTGTAAGCTTGGACCCTTGAGTTAATTCTTTTCTTGTTATAGCCCACCACACCTTTGCCCTATAGGAATGCAACTTTATCTAACGTTTTTGGAGTGTGGCGCCTGACTTTAGAATAATCACCTTTAGAGAAAAATAAGTTTTCTGGATAAAGGATCTTAAAATGTCGACAGGCCCCCTGGCCAGAAGATGATGTAAATCACCTAAACTTTTGTATATGATAAGTTTGAAAGCCTGGCTTCGATAAGGATCAAGGACTGCTGACCTTCCCCCATTATCCTCTATGCATAACTTAAGGTATAAAAACTACTTTGGAAAAATAAAGTGCGGGTCTTGTTCACTGAAACTTGGTCTCCCCATGTCGTTCTTTCTCTCACCTTCTGGCTGAATTCCCATCTGGAACGTGGAGGCTTGTCAAGCCTACTAATTATGCCTGGGCTTCTAAGATCTGACGGGGGAGGCCTTAGTGTCTCCTCTCCTTCCGGAGAATGGGAGGATGCCTGCGGCCTACGTAGGTGACGCAAATTCCTTATTTTGGAATTTTATTAGCTTTCCACATAAACCAAGTTATTCAGCCTCTTTTCTCCGCTGAATTTTCCTGCTGAGCTATCCTTATTCTATTACTCTTTATATCTCTCAGATCAGATCAGATCAGATCAGTCACTCAGTCGTGTCTGACTCTTTGCGATCCCATGAATTGCAGCACGCCAGGCCTCCCTGTCCATCACCAACTCCTGGAGTTCACTGAGACTCACGTCCATTGAGTCAGTGATGCCATCCAGCCATCTCATCCTCTGTCATCCCCTTCTCCTCCTGCCCCCAGTCCCTCCCAGCATCAGAGTCTTTTCCAATGAGTCAACTCTTTGCATCAGGTGGCCAAAGTATTGGAGTTTCAGCTTTAGCATCATTCCTTCCAAAGAAATCCCAGGGCTGATCTCCTTCAGAATGGACTGGTTGGATCTCCTTGCAGTCCAAGGGACTCTCAAGAGTCTTCTCCAACACCACAGTTCAAAAGCATCAATTCTTCGGCACTCAGCCTTCTTCACAGGCCAACTCTCACATCCATACATGACCACAGGAAAAACCATAGCCTTGACTAGATGAACCTTTGTTGGCAAAGTAATGTCTCTGCTTTTGAATATGCTATCTAGGTTGGTCATAACTTTCCTTCCATGGAGTAAGCGTCTTTTAATTTCATGGCTGCAGTCACCATCTGCAGTGATTTTGGAGCCCAGAAAAAGAAAGTCTGACACTGTTTCCACTGTTTCCCCATCTATTTCCCATTAAGTGATGGGACCGGATGCCATGATCTTTGTTTTCTGAATGTTGAGTTTTAAGCCAACTTCTTCACTCTCCACTTTCACTTTTATCAAGAGGCTTTTGAGTTCCTCTTCACTTTCTGCCATAAGGGTGGTGTCATCTGTATATCTGAGGTGATTGATATTTCTCCCGGCAATCTTGATTCCAGCTTGTGTTTCTTCCAGTCCAGCGTTTCTCATGATGTACTCTGCATATAAGTTAAATAAGCAGGGTGACAATATACAGCCTTGACGTACTCCTTTTCCTATTTGGAACCAGTCTGTTGTTCCATGTCCAGTTCTAACTGTTGCTTCCTGATCTGCATACAAATTTCTCAAGAGGCAGATCAGGTGGTCTGGTATTCCCATCTCTTTCAGAATTTTCCACATTTTATTGTGATCCACACAGTCAAAGGCTTTGGCATAGTCAATAAAGCAGAAATAGAATCTCTAATTAATATTTAATTTAAGCTATTGTATCCAGTTCGCTGAGGCTGTCTCCACTTCGAATTTCCTGGATCCACCAGGGCTGGACCCCAGCAGCCAGACACAGGCTTGCAGGCTAGGTGGGCTTCTCAAGTGCCACAGTGACAAAGAATCCTCCTGCCAATGCAGGAGATGAAAGAGATGTGGGTTTGACCCCTGGGTTGGAAGGACCCCCTGGAGAAGGAAATGGCAACTCACTTCAGTATTCTTGCCTGGGAAATCCCATGGACAAAGGAGCCTGGTGAGCTACAGTCCATGGGATCACAAAAATTGGACATGACTGAGCGACTGAGCAACTGAGCATGTGTGTGTGTGCATGCATGTGCGCGCGCACACACACACGCACACACACACACAGGCTTTCAGGGTAGCACCCAAGCATATGGAAGCGGAGTGAGGATCTCTGTTTGTTGTGTGTTGGGTTACATGGTACCTTCCTGGTACTCAAGGGGCTGGGGCTGCTGCTGAGTCATTAAGCTCATAGAATACACTAGGGAGAGCTTTAGGAACGTGGCTGCCTGCCTCAAGGAGGAGAGGTGAGTGCAGTGGGAAGGGAGGCATTCCAGACAGAGGAGATGGCGCCTGCAAATGCAGGAGGACCAGTGAGAGGACTGCGGAAACTCTGGATGGGACTGAGGTGGAAGACGGTAGGGACAAGTGGCCACAAATGATGCAGGCGAGCCCACTAGGGCCACATCCTTGACAGCCCATCATGTCAGGGGGCCCACTTATTCCTGAAGGAAACGAGAGCCATCGAGGCAAGATGTTTTCATTCAAACAAGAAGGTCCAGACCGCAGCGCGAATGCCTGATTGGGTAATCCAGAAGCGATGTAGGGGGTTCCAAGACAGGGATGCGTCAGGGAAGGGAGAATCGGAAGCTAGCTGGAGACTGTGAGGGCAGGAAGACCTTGAGGTCCCAGAAATGGCCCTTCAGTAGAAGGGGTGGGGGCAGAAGCCAGAGGTGAAGAGGGGACGGGCAAGCCGAAGGTCATCACGTAGTGTTAAGAATGGAACCAGAGAGGTGAGGGCAGTAGTAGAGAGGCAATGATTTTGGTTTTTGGAAGAACAGAGAAAATTCAGCATATCAAGCTCACCAAGGAGATCAGATGTGGGGAAAAGGAAGAAAGCTGATAAGGGTGGTCTCAGCCCTCTTGGGGAAGGAGAAGAGGGGGCCTTCTGCTCAAGGAGGAGGGGAAGAAACAGAGGTTGCTGGCTTGAGCAGAGCAAATGTGGGAGCAGGTGCTGGAAAACGCCCTGGGAGGAGGGGGAGGGCCCCAGCCCCCAGGGGCCATCACAGGGAGCCCCGGAGCATAGTTTGGAGAGCTGCCTGGCAATGCCCAAGCTAGGAGTGGGAGAAAACGGCCATCTGGGTTAGACCTTAGAGACTCCTAAAACTGGGTGCAACTTGAGGTTGGGGGCCTGGAATGCAGGTGGATAAGATTCAGCTGTTGCTGCAAAATTTCTTCCTGGTGCATCCATTGAACTTAGAGAATAGAAAAGCTATGCTTAGCTAGGTAGTTCAACCTGATTCGGCTCATATGTTCTTCAGTGGCTTTGAGTCTGCAGTTGGTGGGCTGGACTCTTCGAGAGTGTCTGTACTCCTCAGATAAATGGCTTCAGAACAGCAATGGTATTGATATGCAGAAACCATCTGATTTCAATGCTGGGGCTGACTGGCCACCAGCTAACTAAGACTAGGGCCTGAACTTCTAGGGCCTCTCTAGAATTCTGGTTGGGATGGAACAGTCAGTCACTGCTGAAATGACTGTACAGTCCTAGAGTCAGGATCATCTCCTGTTCTTTCTCCCGCATCAGGAATGTCTGCCCCACAGAGGTGGTTTTCTTTTGGATGAGCCATGAACTCATCAAGTGAACTCCAGGGTTCACTTGAGACTCATGTGAGTCATCCAGCCCCGGGATCCCTCTGCAGAAAGAGAATGTGTTGTGAGGCTGCAGGGTCTGGCATGGACAAGTGCAGTCAGTTTGTTCATTTAGTAGCTTTTAACCTCTTAAAAATTGTGGCAGTCTCTCCTGAACAACCTATTGAGGTAATAAGTTCCATATGTTGAATAAACAGAATTCTGTCCCATGAGGCCAGCTGCACTATCTCGGCTCTAAAACTCTCTCCTTTTCATTTCACAGTGATATTCCCAGGTCTATTTTTACTGCGCTTATCCCAATGATGTCCTTTCTAATTCCAGATCTCAATCATCTCTGCTGTTTCAATACTGGAGTCTTTCAGCATTTAGTACTCACTTCTGTAAGGACGCTGTTCCTCGGCCTCCACTTCCCACCCCCACCTTTGCCTTATATGTCCTCTCCGGGACCTCTTCTGGCTCCATCTGCTTTTTCTTCTATTCAAGTTCACTTTTTCAAGGGTAACTGGGCTGGGACCTGGGACTCCCCTGATGAAAGAGGCATGATGCTAAAAGCTCACATCTGGCCGTTAAGACAGATGCAGGCATAAGGCAGTCTAGACAGAAGGACAATGATGTTATATAGAAAGACCTGCGGGAACCTGGATGAGCAACACTCTCAGGGGTAGAGGGTGGAGTAAGAGAGAGCCAGCAAGAGGAGGATGAGGCTGAGTGCTGCAGTTGGAGAAGTGGGAAGGGAACCAGCAGAGCCACGGTACCCTGGAGGTGCCAGCGGAGCCCAGATGGATGCCCATGGGGAAACACTCCCCCTTCCCTTTCCCTGACTCCACACAGTCAGACCCTGGATATGGGACCCCACCTCAGCCAATGGGACCCTAGGAGAAATCTGCGAGGAGCTCACAGAAGAGTTTTCCTCTCTCTTAAAAAGACGTATGAAAGAAGAAGTAAGTTCGTCTTTACTAGACCTGGCTGGGCCTGCACGTGACATCTTGAAAAGTTGCATCCATTTTCATAACATGAGGGGAGACAGAGCCAAAGATAGGAGGAATCTGTGTCGTCAATATCATCTGCAGCCCCTGAACAAACCCTCGACCCCCTCTGCTCCCAGAGCCCTGATATGAGAGCCCAAACGTATCCCAGTTGTTCAAGCCAGTTTTTAAAAAGTAAACTTTACTTTTTAGGGCAGTTGTAGGTTTACAGCAAAGCTGAGAAGACAGTGCAGAGATTTCTCCTCTATACCTGGTCCCACATACCCCTGACCACCCCCACCGTCACCATCCCACCCCAGAATGGAAAATGTGTTACAACTGATGAATCTACACTGACACGTCACGACCACCCAGAGCCTGCAGGGTGAATTATGAATCACTCTTGGGTCCTGCATTCAATGGGTTTGGACACATGTGTCCACAATAACAGTGAACACTCAGTCAGACAGAACAGTTTCACTGCCCCCAAAATTCTCTGTGTTCTACCTGCTAAGCCCTCTCTCCCTGCAAACCTTTGGTGACCACAGTTCTTTCTATTGTCTCCATAACGTTTTGCCTTTCCACAACGTCATATAGCTATAATCACATAATAGGTCATTTTTCAGATTGGGTTTTTTCTTCACTTAGTATTATATACTTAAGTTTTTTCATCACTTTCCAAGGTCAGGTCACTTTTAACTACTACTTTATTGAGGTATAATGGACATACAACAAACTGCACATATTTAAACTGCATAATTTGGTTAGTTCTGATGTGTGGGGACACCTGTGAAACCATCGTCACAGTCAGGATAGTGAACACACCCGCAGCCTCAGAAGCCGCCTGGTGCAGCCTGTGAACCCTCCCGCCTTCCCCTCCCCACTCCAGCCCATTCCTAGGCCACCACGGATCTGCTTTCTATCACTATAGTTTGTATTTTCTATAATTTTATAGATGGAACTACACTGTATGTAGTCTTTATTTTTTTGTCTTTTTTCACGCAGTGTAATTATTCTGAGATTTCTCCATGTTGTTGCAGATAACAATAGTTCATTCCTTTTTATTGCTGAGTAGTATTCCACTGAATGGACACACTAGTTTGTTTATCCATAAACTGATTGATGGGCACAGGCAGTTTCCACTTGGAGGCTATTAAAAATAAAACTGCTATGAACTTGGGAAAATAAGTCTTTGGATGGACACATGCTTTCATTTCTTTTGGGAAGATACCTAGGAGTGGTATGACTGGATCATATGGTAGGTGTGTGTCTATCTTCCAAGTTTTCTAAAGTGGTTGCACCATTTTACACCCTCTCCAGCAGAGCATGAGGGGTCCAGTGGCTTCATGTCCTCACGAGCATTTGGTATGGTCAGTCTTTTTCATTTAACCCACTGGTTAAATGAAAAAGAAAACCCAGTGGTGTATCACTGTAGCTTTAATTTGCATTTGTCTAGTGACTCATGACATGGAGCATCTTTTCATGAACTTGTTTGCCATTCATATATCTATCTTTGGTGAAGTACCCGTGCCTGTTTCTAATTTATTTTTAATACAACTGCCACAATAACAATTTCTTTCTGTTAAAATATGAATCTTCTTTAAAAAATATGCACATTTATCATAGAAAATCACCCTTAACTTTACCATTCAAAGTAATTGTCTATTCATTTTATACATTTCAAATATTTTTCCAGTTTGCAATTTGCATCTTAATTTCATTTGCAGGTTTATTTTTTAATATATATAGATGTTTAAAATGCTACCACTCTTTGTCACTGAGGCCATAATTATAAAATTCTACTCTCCCCGCAATGTATGTTTGTATGGTTTGCCTATTTAAATATTTAATCTATCTAATACTATTTGACAAGTTATAAACTGGATACTCATACTAGTTTTCTACAGATGTAGCAAATGGCCACAAATCTAGTGGCTTAAAACAATAGAAATGTATTCCCTTATAGTCCTGGAGGTCAGAAGTCTGAAATGGGTTTTAGGGGATTAAAATCAAGGTGTCAGAAGTGCTGTTTTTCTTTCTAGAGGTCCCAGGGAAGAATCTGTTCTTGCTTTTCCAATTGTCTAGAGTCTGCCCTCATTCTTTGGCCAGTGTCTGGGTTGATCTGCAAAGCCAGGAATCACATCATGCCAAACTCTGCTCCCATCCTTACATTTGTTCTTTCATTTTGAGCCTTCTGCCTCCCTTTACAACCCTTGTGACTACACTGGCCCCTCCTGGATAAACCAGTATAATCCTCCAATTTCAAAACCCATGATTCAGTCATATCTGTTTGCCATTGTAAAGCAACACACGCACAACTTCCAGGAATTAGGACACACAACTCCAGGGCGGGAGGCATTATTCTATCGCAGGATCTAATATTGCTTTGTATCCAAATGGTTCACCAGTTAGCTCAATATTCTTTACTAAATAATCAATCCATAATTCTCTACTGATTAGAAATGTCAGCTTCATCATAAAAGAAATTCATAGGAGAAAACATATATTTATTTCAGAGCTTTCTATTCTGTTCCTCTGGTCATTACAACACATTTTTTCTAACATGGGTATATGGTCCCTATTGGTACAGGTCACATTTCAAACTCCTCTCACAACTCTTGAGATCTCCAGAGCCCACTTCTGTCCCTCTTCTCAGCCTCATTGCTGACCTGGGCTCCAGCCACAGCCAGGGGAGCCTAGTAACATAGTGACCTGTCTATCCTGTAGGTGATACAACTGTATAAGAGTACCGCCTTGTAAAGGGACACCAAAGTTAAAATACAAGATTTACGAGATGTGTAATGATGGAATGCCACCTCACACTCTGTGAAAAATAATGAACTGTATTTTGATGTTTTGCACTTCCCTGGTGGTACAGTGGTAAAGAATCTGCCTGGCAATGCAGCAGACAGGGGTTTGATCCCTGGTCCCCAACTCTTTTGACACCAGGGACTGGTTTCATGGAAGACCTTCTTCCACAGATGGGAGGAGGGCATGGTTTTGGTGCCCCCCACCTTCCACCACTCACCTCCTGTTACGTGGCCCAGTTCCTACCAGGCCACAGATTGGTCCATGGCCCTAGGGTTGGGGACCCCTGCTATAAAAGGAATAAGCTATCATCTTTGACTTCAAGGCATTCCCAATCTGATGGAAAGCTCAAACACATGAAATGAGAATTTTAGTACAGAGAGAGAGCTCTCGAGAGGAAAACAGCTCACCCACCAGGGTTGCGTACTTGTTTATCTTTTTCGATGTTTCCATTATGCTATCATTTATTAAGAACCACCACAGTACTCATTTTGTCAAACAGCAGAATCTGTCAAAATCACAGAGGGTTTTTACTAACATTGGGCTGTAATGATGTCTTATAGTGGTCATTGGTAGAATTACTAATGAATGCCCTGAGCTCACATTGAGAAGCTGCCTGGTGTTTGCTTCCTCAGCCACAGAAGCTGCCTGGGGGCATAACGTCCAGCAGCCAGGATGAGAAATGCTAAGATCACTGTTCCAGTCATTGCAGATACCTCTGCCATTGACCGCCAAGCAAGACGCTCTGTGCTTCTGTTTTTCATTTGCAGTGTGGCAGGATAAAACCAGATGATCTCTAGTGTCATTTTCAGCTTTAAAATTCTATTCTACCAACTCTCACTTATTGCTGATGGAAGTGCAAAATGGTAAAGCAACATTGGAGAGCAGCTTGGCAGTTTCTTACAAAATTAGACATACTCCTACCATATAATCCAGCAAACACAATCCTTGGTATTTACCCAAAGATGTTAAAAACCTAAGTCCACACAAACACCTGCACAAGGATGTTTGCGGCAGCTTAATTCATAATTGCCAAAAACCTGGAGTCAACCAAGATGTCTTTCAGTAGGTGAACAGATAAAAAACCTGTGTTACATCTGGACAATAGAATATTTAGTGTTAAGAAGAAATAAACTATTTAGCCATAAAAAGGCATGCTGCTGCTGCTGCTGCTGCTAGTAAGTTGCTTCAGTCGTGTCCGACTCTGTGCGACCCCATAGACGGCAGCCCACCAGGCTCCCCCATCCCTGGGATTCTCCAGGCAAGAACACTGGAGTGGGTTGCCATTTCCTTCTCCGATGCATGAAAGTGAAAAGTGAAAGTGAAGTTGTTCAGTCATGTCCGACTCTTTACGACCCCATGGACTGCAGCCTCCAGGCTGCTCCATCCATGGGATTTGCCAGGCGAGAGTACTGGAGTGGGGTGCCACTGCCTTCTCCGTGAAAAGGCATGAGAGAAGCTCAAATACACACTACTAAGTGAAGCCACTCTGAAAAGGCTACATACTATATGATGCCAACTATATGGCATTCTGGAAAAGGCAAAACTATGGGGACAGTAAAAGATCAGTGACTGCCAGGGGTTAAAGAGGAGGGAGGCACGAGTAGGTGGAGCACAAAGAATTTTTAGAACAATGAAGCTATGTGATACTACAATGGTAGATACATGTCAATATGTTCAAACCCACTGAACGTACAACTCCAAGAGTAATTTATAATGGAAACTATGGACTTTGAGTGATCATGATGTATGAATGTAGGTTCATTATTGATTATAACAAATTTTCTCTTCTGGTGGAGAATGTTGTTAGTGGGGGAGGCTGTGCACATTTGAAGGCAGAGGGTATAGGGAAACTCTCTGTATTTTCCATTCAAAAAATGGAAAATAGTTTTGCTGTAAACCTAAAACCATTCTAAAAAATAAACCCTATTTTTAAAAATTCTGTTATTTCATAATCCCTATTACTGAGAAATCATGAAATAAATGGCTCTGAGTGACATCGAACTTTATGTTTATTTCCCAATATCTTTTCCCTGAACTCATAAGACTTTCGGTCTTGAAGCTCACTGACTTCTGAAAACCTGGTTTCTGCATATAGCAGGATAATTCCCAGATGGAGACAGCAATGAACCCAGTCCCATGGGAGGAGCTGAGGAGCCTTCCCTGCAGAAGGTCAGGACTACAGTCTGTAGAGCAAGCCAGACTGAAGCTGGGCAGAGACTCTGCAAACAGCACTCACGCAGGGTCAACCCTGGCATCTATCACCTCACTGCTGGTTATTCTCCAGCAAGAACCAACCAGCTCTTCAGCACTGGAAATTTACCCTAGACCCAGAAGATCTGGGCTCAAAATGGAAAGTTCACTTAGACAGAAGAGGAACTTTTAGCATAAATACATAAAATAGCAGAGTGGAGAAGCATTTGCCTCTTGAGATTAAAACATAGTTGAATTTAATATGTCATCTTCATATCATGGATCCATAAATAGAAAATGTGCCACCTCTTTATGCACTGAAGTGGAATGATCTCCAAGAAATACTGATTGGAAAAAAAATGAGGAGCAGAATGATATGGTATGCACCATTTGTATAAACAGGGGTAAAAAGAATAGGCGTATTATTTTTATCTATCCCGCTGTCTCTGAAAAGATACACAAGGAACACATTAGCCATGATCGCTCCTGAAGAGAGAAGGAACCTGGGTGGCTGAGGGACAAAGACTGAGGTGTGGGGACTTTTTACTGCACTCCTTTCGTATATTTTGAATTTTGAGTCAAATTCACTACTATTTGAAAAACAAAGAACACAAAACCTCAACAATAATGAAAGTCATCAACCGTAAAAGCATTTAATATCTTACACAATTTTACAAATAAAGCTCTGTTAATTATAGAAATATATTTACATAAGTATATGTCAATAACACTAAATACACTGTGAAAATAAGTAAACAATAAAGCAGATTGACTTGCATTTGAAGCCAGTTACTCGCTGGGTGCTCTTGGACAAGTCACTTACCCATTCTGAGCCTCTGTTTTGCTTTGAGCACAGTGATGTCTATTATTGTGCAAATTAGAGAATCTAGTGGACAGTTGGTGCAAGGGCTGGCACTGGGAACCCACGGAGAGCTGGTGGCTGGGATGTGGATCAGCCCCGGGACCTACTTTCTGTGGGGTGATGGGCAGAGGACCAGAGGGCAACAGAACACAGCCCTCCTGGCATGAGGAAAGCATCTCTGACCAGTGTTGCTACTCTGGGAAGCACTCCTTCTGGTTTCAAAGGCAGCTCTGGCCCAAATGCCTCAGCATAGGTCCGACTGTAGGACCTTCTTAGTCCCTGGCCTTCTCTCAGTCTTGTTCCTGCCAGCCATCAAGGTGATAAACACTTGAAATTTACATGCCCTTAGGCACCTGTCCTGGAGAAGGCAATGGCACCCCCACTCCAGCACTGGAAAATCCCAGTGGATTTTTGATTGCCTGGAAAATCCCATGGACGGAGGAGCCTAGTGGGCTGCAGTCCATGGGGTCGCTAGGAGTCGGACACGACTGAGCAACTTCACTTTCACTTTTCACTTTCATGCGTTGGAGAAGGAAATGGCAACCCACTCCACTGTTCTTGCCTGGAGAATCCCAGGGACGGGGGAGCCTGGTGGGCTGCCGTCTATGGGGTCGCATAGAGTCAGACACGACTGAAGCGACTTAGCAGCAGCAGCAGGCACCTGTCCAATCCAGTCCTGACTGCTTCCTAGCTAGGGTGGGTGGGCAACTGAGAAGCCAGAAGGGTTGCTCAGACCCCCTCCCCATGGCCGAATTTCTCCTTCTTCCCACAGGAGTTGGGGCTCCTTCTTTTCCCAGTCGGACCCTCCCTAGGGCACAAGGCTGCCGGTGCCTTCCCAGCAGTTAGTTCTTCATTCTCCGGAAGGAGAGGGGTCATGAATCAACTCGTGGGTTGTGAGTTAGGGAAGTGGCTTCTTCTTTCTTTAGGTTTGGTCGTGGATAAAACTGAGACACCCAAGTCTGAGAGCAGGACAGGAAGGCTAGGCTGCAGGAACTCCAGCCTACCTCGACCTGTGCTGTCCTTCTAGTCCCTAACGCATCTGAAAAAAATCAAACTGCTCACAGATAGAACAAACCAGAGGTTACCGGGTGAGGGGTGGGCAACACAGGGGTGGGCAGTGGGTATCAGATAGGCTCAAGGATGCACTGTACAACACCAAGAACACAGCCAATATTTTGTAATAACTGGAAGTGGAAAGTAACCTTTTAAAACTGAATTAAATTTTTAAAATTAAAAACGTACAAACAAAATTAAGTAAAAGGAAATAAAAGATGGCTTGTTCTCATCTGGTCTCTGTATCCTCCCCCAGGCCTCCCCCTCACAGGCTCTTCCCCAATATAGTTGTTCAATTGAAACCACCAAGCTATTTATCAATAAGCAGTAGGAAGATGGATATGTCTTAATTTTTCCTTCTCTGTAGCATACCTGACTCACTCAGACTGGCCTCCCTTAGTGCCCTAAAGAGAGCTAGATTTAGAAGAAATATTACTTCAGCTCTCGGGATGGAAAAAAATCTAGCCAGGAGGCAGAGACTCTGGAAAATTGCTAATAAATTGTTACTGCCTGCTATTAAAAGGATCGATAAGATAAGGCCAGAAATAACTGATGGAAGGGACTTGTGCTCTGAGTACTAAGCGGGGAAGTGGTGCCTGGTGGCTCAGCACCTCTCTGGCTCAATGCATGCCCCACCTTCTTCACCAGAGCCTTGGGCATCTTCATTTATTGCCTTGGAAATCAGTAGTTACTGATGGAGGTTATGAATAATTAAATCAAATATCACGGGGGATGGAAGTTCAGGTTTCAGGGAAATTGCCTACTTTATGAGTGTAGCATGGGAAATGCACCAGCATCCTCTTCTGTGATTTGATTTGGGATGTTCTCATGGGACAGAACTGGGATAGGCAGTGCTTGATTTTTGGGAGGCTTCCCCAGAACAGGAAGGAGCCACTGGCTCAGCGTCCCCTGAAGTCCTGCCTGCTGCTCTGCATGCCTGTCCATCTCATGTATCTTCTTCCTTGAGACTTCCCTGCCTTTCTGCAACCTTGGGAGAGGCACTATAGGCCCTACAACAGGACAGATGTGTGGTAGACCAGGCTTCTCTGTGGGACTAACCTCTCTTCCAGCCAGCACACCTCCTCCCAAGATCCAAGAGGATGAATCCATGCATTCAACAGCCCAGTTTTTCAGTCACACACATCTTTGTTCATCTTCTCACTTTTTTTTCCCTGGTCACCAAGTGGGCCAGCAGAAAGGCCTATGGTGGGATTCCAAGGTGCCCCAGGAGCCTTGTTTGCTGGAAGTCCTGCCTGCCCCTTCCCCAATTCTTCCATAGAATTCTCATTCTTTAGAAGCTTCAGAATGCCTTGAACAAACCACATCTTTCTGGCAACCACCCTCCCAACACATGGAAGTGTTTGCAGTCTCAAGGATCAGCACAGGGAATCAGCTGTCCCTGCAAACAGCAAGGCCACGAAGTGCAAAGTGAGGGGCCAGGGCTACAGAAGGGTGGGTGGTCAGGAGACTCCACAATCCAGAAGTTGCCTGAAGGTAAGCCATCTTTGGGCAAAAAAAAAAAAAAAAAATCATTACGTTACGTGTGGCTCTCTTGCTATCTCCCCTTCACTTTCTTTGCCAATACTCTTCAATGTCTTGCTTTTCTGCTCCAGGGAGCTCTGGATAATTTTTTTTTCTTTGCTTTTTCAGGAGGTATCCAGGTTCATGGCCATTACCTTCCCTTTATCCCAAATTCAAACAAGTCCAGCATCCTTTCAGCAGAAGCCCAAGCTCACCAGCGGCCTGGGTGTCACAGGCATAATAGGAAATCATTTCACAGGCATCAGAGAAGCACTGAATGTATGCAGTGGCCTGGACTGGGGGCTCCTGGGTCATCACCTGCTCACATAGCTGTCACTCTCCTTACTGTGTGGGGAGCCTTCCGAGGGCTAGAATTATCCATTGCACAGGGCTCAGCATCCCAGTTCTTGAGCCCACATCAGGCCCCAAAGTCAGTCTCTGTCCTCTTACCTCACCCTTCCTCAGGGGCCTCAGGAAGATCAGTCTCTTAACAGGGGCAGAGAAGGCTCCAGAAGGGCAGGCTCATGACTTTGGGGCACAGATCCTTGACCTTTGCTGATAATGGCAAGTAAGACTCACAGGAAAGCCAGGACCTGAGGAGGTTGTAGCTGGGAAATGACCAACACCAAAGCCTCTGGCAATTCCTTAGATCAGTCTGGGGCTGCCTGGCCTGCCCGGAGCAGTGCTAGTAAACTCCTGATGGAGGGAAAGACAGCCTAAAACAGCCATTCTCCAGGCAATACAACCAGAGACTGACCAGGGAGAGACTCACAGGCAGACACAGGGCCTGGCCTCTCAGATGGAGGAGTCCAGGCCATGAGAGGCCCTATGTGGGGCTGGGAGTCAGGTTGCAGACGTGGATTTCGGATCACACCAAGGCTGAACACAGCTCTCAGGAGACCCACACTCCTGGGGTTCGCCAGACCCACCTCAGCTTGCTAGAAGCCAAGTGCAGCCTGGAGCACTGACGTGCCCGCAGACTTCCAGTTGGCATTTCTACACTGTAGAGCAGCCAACTTGGGCAGCCGGCAAAGTGCCAAGAAAACGTTAGGAAAATGCCAGTGGGAATGGGGACAGGGGCTGACAGGGACAGCTGCACATCCTCCTGCCTGGGACCTCATGTGGTGGGGACAGAGGATTGATCCACACATGCCCACAAGCGAGGCCACTGGGCAGTCCCAGGGCACAGGCTCTGGGGTGAGGCTGGTGGCCCTGGCCATTGGGCAGGGGCACAGATCGGTGAGGCGTCTGATTCCATAAGGGTGGAACTGGTGGCCAGGCATTTCAGGAAGAGGCTCTGTCCTCCATGCTTGGCCTGAAGGCAGCAGCTCATTCTGTGTCTGGAGCAGTTGGGTGCTTCCTTCTTTGAGACCTTTAAAGTAGGCCAGCTTCTCGCTCCTGGAGCGTCTCCAAACTCTGGAGGTTATGAAACAGCCTTACTTCTGTTTTCAGAGATTCGTTGGTGGAATTAACGGCATCACTCAACACTCCACAGCCTGGAATGGCATAGAGTAGCCCCCTGGTAAAAGGGTCATCACCCCAAAGGGCCTTGCAGTCAAGCGTGTCCCTGGGGAGTCGAGCCAATGTCCATGTGAGCCCCTGAAATGCCACTGGCTTGTGGAGTGGCCTTGTCCCAGCAACTGAAACCCTCTGAGGATGAGAAAATTCCTGTGATTTCCTCCCTGCCTGCCTGCCCTGCTCAAATAAGTCATATTCCAGGAGTCACCAGGCCAAGTAGTTTGGAGGGATAAGGCTGGAACCTGTGAAGGAATGGAATGGAATGGAAGCACCCATCGGTCCAAGAGAATCCAGTATGTGGGTACAAAGCACCCAGTGGACGCAGCAGCGATGGCTGCCCCCCTCACACGCTGTGCTGCTGAGATGCAGGGCACACCCTGCTGGGCATTGTGGGAACTGCAGCTACAGCCTATGCATCCAGACAAGCCCCAGGCGAGACTAGTAACAGTAGTAACTAGACAGCACTGCTGACAGGCTCTGCACCCCACACTCCTGCAAGCAATTTGTATCTATTATAAACTCATTTTTGGATAAGACCCTTGAGAGTCCCTTGGACAGCAAGGAGATCAAATCCATCAATCCTAAAGGACATCAACTCTGAATATTCGTTGGAAGGACTGATGCTGAAGCTCCAATATTTTGGTCACTTGATGTGAAGAGCCAACTCACTGGAAAAGACCCTGATGCTGGGAAAGATTGAGGGCAGGAGGAGAAGGGGACAGCAGGAGATAAGATGGTTGAATGGCATCACTGACTCAATGGACATGAGTTTGATCACACTCTGGGAGATAGTGAAGGACAGGGAAGCCTGGCATGCTGCAGGCAGTTCGTGGGGTCGGCCCCAAGCAAAGAGGCAGACACAACTTAGCAAATGAACAACAACAAATTCATTTAATGTCAACAACAGCCTTGTACCATTGGTACTCGATCTATAGATGATGAAACTGAGAAGTTAACAGAGAAGTTAAAGAACTTGCCCAAGGTCACATAGCTGGTAAGTGGCAGTTCTGAGATTCAAACCCAAGCAATCCAGCTTGGTTTGAGAAGGTGCTTTTAAGGACTAAACCAAGGTGCCTCTTAAAGACGCAGTGAGCACCATGGTCAACAGAAGCCAAGTGCAGATTCATGGAGGAGCTCGTCTTGGGGACCCAAGTCTGTTCTGTGTACAGAGCACAGGGCTCTGCACCAGTGCAGAAAGACCGCTCCAGAGACCAGGTGGCAGGCAGCAGAGCTAAAGGAAGCCTCCTTCTGGGGCTGGGAGGAAAGCGTCCATGGAGTGCAGCTTCCCCCGGATGTTGGGCCCCTCCTGTGCCCTTACATTGACCCTGAGCCCTGTTATTCTGCTCCATACCCTTCAATGGAGATGCACAGGCTCCTGACAAACCGCAAGGCCTGGGGAAGAATAGCAGCAGTTAGAATAATGGATGCCTCACTCCCAATTTGGAGCTACGTAAGCATTAGAATGGAAATTAAGTTGGAGAAGAGAAAGCTCTAATGGACTTCGGGAAATGTTGGTTTTCCTTTTTTTTTTTTTTCCATTCCAGATTGCCTTTCAGAGAGAAAATTAAACATAAAGCAAATGTACAAGGGAAACGGGACTCTGTTTTCTGATTGGTCGCCCGATGCTCGGGGCCGGGCCTGCCTACGTGTCCCGGCCACTTTCTGCAGACAACTGTGGGCGTTGGGGGGTGAGAAGGGCATAGCTCTACAGAACCAACTTTCAGTGAACGGAGTGGGGGTGGGACGGCCATAACACATCAGCTGAAGCTATTAGAGCCACTAATGGCTGCCTGGATGAGCCGAGCTCTAAGTGGGGCTTTTATGAACCTGCGGCATCCCAGCGTCCTCCTGCGGAGAAGCGGCAGCCATTACACTAATCACCGCGTCCTCAGGCTGCGGCCCTCCCTGCCCCCGCCTCCGTGCAGTTCCCGGCCTCTTGCACCCGAATTATTCCTGGAGGTGGGAATGCAGAGGTTGGACTCTCATAATTATATTAAGGGCTTTTGACAGGACCAACCTTTCTGTCTTCTATTTCTGTCTTGTTGAAATTCTAGTGCACTGAAATAAATGTGAGGGGAAGGATCCATCAACTCTTTCTGGGCACAAGGACGACAGCCGAGTGTATTGCGTGCCCAGCACTCGCGTCCACGGGGAGATTTATGGCTTGTTCTCCTAACAGGAAGATTGCCCAGACTTAGGTCAGCTGGGGGTGGGAAACCACGTTGTCTCACTTAGACTTAAATTTATTGCATGCAGTTTTATGCCAATATCAAAATATAGTCTGAAAGGGACCCCCAAGGTGTCTCTGACCTAACCTCCTCATTCCTATTTCACGGGCTGGCTCTCTCCTTGCACCCCTGTTCTTGTCTTGACCTAATACTTGGTAGCTTGCCTTGTCAGGTATGAAAGAGTTAGTGCTGCCAAAGTCAAGGCCATTGGCCAGAACCTTCAACTGGCGAGTTGGCCAAGGTTCTGACTGCCTTCCATCCCCAACCACCTGCTTCTCTGATCTCAAGGGGAGTTAACAGCTAGGAGCCTAATGGCCGGCACTGCCAGACTCCTGAAGGGAGCAGTGGAGCTGGGAGGCACGATGCTGAAAGGTCAAGAAAAGCACCCTGGACAAATAGTCACCTGCTCTCGCTGAAGACTCAGATAATAGCAATTATATGCCCTATGCTAGGTGCTGAGTTAAACTCATGGGCATCTCATTTAAGCTTCGTCACAATGCCATGAATGAAGCATTATTAGCCCAGTTTAGAGATGAAGTAGAGGTTCAGAGGGTTTAAATAACTCATCCAGAGTCATATGGAGAGTAAGTTTCATGATTGGAATTGTATTCATAACTCAGTTGTGAACCCAGACTATCTGAAGGCTACACCCTTGGCCCCTGCGTTAAATTGCCAGTTATACACCCAACTGTTAAACAGAAGGGTGGAGGAGCAAGGAGGTGTGAGGCCCACCTTCCCACATCTCTTGGCACCCCCTGGTAAATATCTCTTGGGATCACAGCAAGGAACCACAGCCCCTGACAATTGTACTTCTTGGAGGTCCATCCATTTTAGTTCACATTCCGTGCTAGGTCCTTGATCTGCCCTTCACACATTTTAGTTTGGGAAATGAAACATCATATTTATCTGAGTCTATTAGTCATTTCCAAGAGTTTCATAGTCACATCTAAGAGCTTAATTCCTGGTAAATGCATGAATTCATATTTGGTACTTACTAATCTTTGCCAACAAAGGTCTGTCTAGTAAAGGCTATGGTTTTTCCTGTGGTCATGTATGGATGTGAGAGTTGGACTGTGAAGAAGGCTGAGCACCGAAGAATTGATGCTTTTGAACTGTGATGTTGGAGAAGACTCTTGAGAGTCCCTTGGACTGCAAGGAGATCCAACCAGTCTATTCTGAAGGAGATCAGCCCTGGGATTTCTTTGGAAGGAATGATGCTAAAGCTGAAACTCCAGTACTTTGGCCACCTCATGCAAAAAGCTGACTCATTGGAAAAGACTCTGATGCTGGGAGGGATTGGGGGCAGGAGGAGAAGGGGACGACAGAGGATGAGATGGCTGGATGGCATCACTGACTCGATGGACGTGAGTCTGAGTGAACTCCAGGAGTTTGTGATGGACAGGGAGGCCTGGCGTGCTGCGATTCATGGGGTCGCAAAGAGTTGGACACGACTGAGCAACTGAACTGAACTGAACTGAACTGAATCAATAGATGCAACATGCCCAGGCCATCACAAGGTATGCTACTGCTCATTGTTGCCTATTAGGACCTGCATCAACCAACAGTATGCTGGGCTGCAAGGGACAGAAAATTAGACTTACAGAGGTTTACACAAAGAAATATATATTTGTTGCACACGCCAAGAAGTCTTTGGCAAGGTAGCTGATCAAGTTGATCCACTGATTCAATGATGTCAGGGTCAGCTGCTCTTGGCCTTTCTTACAAGGTTGCCGGATGGTTGATCAATCCCAGCCTTGACCTTGCTGATCTGGAACAAAGGTCAACAGAAAAGTAGGCGTGGGTTTGAATCCCAGCTCTGTCCACTTGGCCTGCCCTTTACCTCTTTGAGCCTGAAATTGTTTCCGGGCAAGGTAAGGATATCCTTTGGTTGCTGGCTACCTGGGGGAACAGGAGGGGAGACTTGAAAAGGACCGAACACAGAGCCAGGTGCAGAGGAAGTACTCAATACACTCAGTGTACTTTGTACCCCTGGCACATTCATCAGGGCTGCCAGGCTGTGATGTGCATGGCTTGAGGCACAGAGGTACTTAATATCTCTTCAGAAAGACAGCTGAGAGATTTCTTTGGAATTCTTTGACAAGGTGCATGCCTTATGAAATGGGACAGCACCACAGGCCCTGGGGCTCAGCCACGGTTGTGGGCCAATTAAGCAGAGAGGAATGGACGTGGGTGGTCACTCCAGCCCTGCCCTCAGGGGTCCGTGCTGGGAAGTGAAGCTGAGAGTCTCAGGGGTCATTGGCAGCCACACTGGCTCTGAAGCTCCGGCATTACACTTTATAAATCTTCCCACCGTGATCTGGGCCCCCTGTCAGTAAGGGGGGCAGGCAAGCAAGATGGTTTCTCTCTGAATCTTTTTCTGCACACAGATGAATTTTGTTCTATGGGTCAGGTAGGTCTCACTGTCATTCCCTGTGATTTAAAGGAGGAAGTGATGGGGGGAAATAGAGCTTTGCACCATTTAGCCAGAAACAGCAGTTTTATTCCTGGGGCTCAGTGATTTCTGCTGAGAGTTCATGGGATGACTCTTGCTGCCAGGACAGGACATTGGAGGACCCAAGGAGCCACCAGTCCAAGGAACGAGATACAGGTTTTGTTTGCAGGATATAAAGGTTGAATCTGATGCTGTTTTATACCACCTCCTAGAAGCACTGTTTCTCAACTTACCCATTGTTATGCCTTGCTTCACCAGCAGTTAAAATGGACATCATTAGTGTCTGCAGTATTTGTATAAGCTAGGAGGAGTTAACAAAGGCCTTCCACCTCTGTTTTCCATCCAACATGCCCGAGGACTGGTTGGTAGTATGAATACTGGAAGAAATGAAGAAAGTGGGGTACAAAGAATTATTATAGAATATTCCTAAAGTCAAGTGAGGAAATTGAAGAAAGGGCTCCTACCTAAGTCCTCAGACCAGCTCCTTTACTGTTTTGATTTATTCACTAGCAAGTTTTGCCCCCACGCATGAGTAAGTCACGACTTGTCCCCTGTGCGTGCTTCGTCTTCTCCACCTGGGGCCTCACAAACACAGATTCCAGACTCAGCCCTGTGGTGGGCCTGCCACTACTTTGTGACCTTGGCGCCGCACAGCTGCTTTCTGTCATCCAAATAGGGACAGTACCTCCCAGAGGATAATGTCACCAAGCACATAATAGGTGCTCGATAAATGGTGTCATTTGCCATTATTGTGGGCTTCCCTGCTGGCTCAGTTGGTAAAGTCTCTGGACCCATGGACAGAGGAGTCTCATGGGCTACAGTCCATGGTGTCATAAGAGTCATATGCAACTTAGTGACTAAACCACCATCAATTACATGACAGAAAAAATACATTATTATCAATAATATCTCTGGAAAGTGAAAGTCACTCATTCATGTCCGACTATTTGCGACCCTATGGACCATAGAGTCCATGGAATTCTCCAGGCCAGAATACTGGAGTGGGTATTTCCCTTCTTCAGGGGATCTTCCCAACCCAGGGATGGAACCCAGGTCTCCTGCATTGCAGGTGGATTCTTTACCAGCTGAGCCATAAGGGAAGCCCAAGAATACAGAATACTGGAGTGGGTAGCCTATCCCTTCTTCAGGGGATCCTCCCAACCCAGGGATCGAACAGAGGTCTCCTGCATTGCAGGTGGATTCTTTACCAACTGAGCTATTGGGGAAGCCCAATAATAATATCTCTAATTCAGTCTTACTTAACTGGAATTAATAACTGTCAACAAGAATGACAGTGTTGTACTTTATGCATTTATTTAAATGAATCTATTTAAATATTAGATAATGACTTCATTTGAATGGAAGCCTCTGAAGTCAGAGATTCTCATAATTCTCTTTGAAGCCCACCCTCTCCCATTTCCTTATCTTCACAGCACCTGTCTTTTACATATTTATCAATTTGATCTAACTTAGGTCACAGACAGTTGAAACTGCTGAGAAGCATATGAATGAATGCAGTCAGTCCAAACAAATATCCACAAGAAAACCCACCAAAAGCTAGGTGAATTCATTCTAACCACTTCCGAGGAGAAAAAAAAAAAAGACCAGGTTGGAAAGCCTAGACCCAGTGGTTTTGATAAAGCCTTTTACTTTGGTCTGCAAGTTTTGCCCTCAGGCAAAGCCTGCAAACATTTCTGGCTGAATCTCTGTACTTCCTGGATTCTACAGCTGTGTCCTATGAAAAGGAAATGGTTTATCCGACAACCCAATAACCCACCTCCCACTGTTCTGTCTATAGAGTATCAGGCAGGCATGCATTTAGGCAGGCAGGGAGACAGCAAGCAGAAGTGAAGGCATTCCTCTTTAAGGATGTATCTCCTGGAAAATCATAATCAGGTCTTTGGAAGAAACCTCATTGGCACAGATGGTCCTGCCTAAGCCCCGCCAGCCTTTGGAGTGAGAGGTGAGACACACCTAACGTAACAGGACCTTCCACCAAGGTGAATAGGAGGTTGTGTTTCAAGGGGAAAAGATGTTTTAACCCTGAATATTCATATTCAAACCACTGGACTTCCATTGTATTTTTTCCCCCTTCTTCTTCTATTGGATTCATTTTTCTAAGGTCTGCAGCAATTTTCTTGAAAGTGAATTTTTAAAACACTGCACCTTACTTGAGGTCATGGGGCAAGGACTTTTTTTTTTTTTTTTCTAAATTGGATCAACCATTTTGGATTATATTCGTCCATTATATTCATCCCTCTTGCCTCCAGACACCTCTCTCTCTCTCTCTCCCCACCAGCTCTGGGACAGGCCCAGAGACAACCACCCCCATAAGAAGCCATCTCTGGGTCAGCATCACTCCCTAGCACATCTCATTCTCATCTCTCCTTGTCAGTGATGGTGGAGAGATCTCAGGGCTGATACCCAAAGGATGGAAGGCACGGGGTGCACACCAATGCCGGGGTTTGTGTCCTGGCTCCCCGCTTAGAGCTGTGTGAGCTTAGGCAAGTTACTTAACCTCTCTGGGCTTCAGCTGCCTAGTTGGTAAAATGAGGAATGAGAATTAGGACAATTAAGAAAAACAAAGCATGCTTCCGACAGTGGCCGGCATGTGGGAAGTACTCAGTGAGTGGTATCTATTATTAGTAGCCATTATTAGCCATAGATTCATAACATAATCTCATAGATCTCCTTACATCATCCCAAACACAGATAGTGTGTTTGGGGATTATTACCTGTGGGCACAAGAACTGGGCATTGTACACTACACCATATGTACACACCATATCATGTATACACACTACACAGTGTGGGCATACCACACCATGAGATCTCAGAGAGGAGTTCCCTGAGGTCTAGAGGGACACCTTTGCTTGGCCAAGTGAGGCCAGAAGTGGAGATCAGGCAGCTTCATCCTCAGGCTGAAATTCATTAATTACCTTGAGATGTAAAAATTTTGGCCAGAGAAGAAGCACTCTCGAAATTCAAATCGCATGAAGCTGAGCCCGGGTATATGTGTTGTGCTTAAATGAAGCAGCTTATGACGTGGGTATTCAATTTCTATAATCTGTTCTAAATTTAATCATGCAAAATGTCAAGTTATCTCACTATTTTGTTTCAGTTAAAAAAAAAAAGTATTTAGATTTATGGTTGGATGTTACAAGAACTGCTGCTTCATTTCAAATCTTGGCAGGGCCCTCCAAAGCAGCAGTTGACCAAGAAGCCACTTCCTGAGCTGAAGGTCAGTGTGTTGGCCCTGGAATGAATATCAACACATCAATGGTAGGAGCCAAACCCTCTTTCTTGCCATTTTGGGATGGGGGTTGGGTGAAGGCCTTGAGGCTCCAGCTGCTCCTGGCACCACCTAGGCTCCCCATGTGGATCCCTAGCTCTTCCCACAAAGTGCTGCCACAGAGCCCCATGGGGTACGCCTCCCAGACTTGGGATGCTCCATCCCCTTGCACTTGGTCCCTTGGCAAAGGTGTACCCATCTGAAAGGGTTCCCTGGACTTAGTGCTGGGGCCTAAGGGACAGTACCTGGCTTGGGGATTCCAAGTAACTTTAAAAAAGTAATTAATTAGACCCAGGCCTCCTGCATTGGGAGCTCAGAATCTTAGCTACTGAACCACTAGAGAAGTACCCTGCAACCCAAGTCACTTTTAAATGTCCTTGCATGTCTTGGAATTCAAGAAGTTACCTATCAGGCTCCTCCATCCATGGGGTTTTCCAGGCAAGATTACTGGAGTGGGGTGCCATCGCCTTCTCCGCAAGAAGTTACCAGCATAGGTTAAATATGTATCTCCTGGTTTATGTTCCTAGGTATCAAATCGCTTATGATTATACAGTAGAAGTAGGAAATAGATTTAAGGGACTAGATCTGATAGACAGAGTGCCTGATGAACTATGGACGGAGGTTCGTGACATTATACAGGAGACAAGGATCAAGATCATCCCCAAGAAAAAGAAATGCAAAAAAGCAAAATGGCTTTCTGAGGAAGTCTTGCAAATAGCTGTGAAAAGAAGAGAAGTGAAAAACAAAGGAGAAAAGGAAAGATATAATCATTTGAATGCAGAGTTCCAAAGAATAGCAAGGAGAGATAAGAAAGCCTCCTTCAATGATCAATGCAAAGAAATAGAGGAAAACAATACAATAGGAAAGACTAGAGATCTCTTCAAGAAAATCAGAGATACCAAGGGAACATTTCATGCAAAGATGGGCTCAATAAAGGACAGAAATTATATGGATCTAACAGAAGCAGAAGATGTTAAGAAGAGGTGGCAAGAATACACAGAAGAACTGTACAAAAAAGATTTTCATGATCCAGATGATCATGATGGTGTGATCATTCACCTAGAGCCAGACATCCTGGAATGTGAAGTCAAGAGGGCCTTAGGAAATATCACCAGCAACAAAGCCAGTGGAGGTGATGGAATTCCAGTTGAGTTATTTCAAATCCTAAAAGATGATGCTGTGAAAGTGCTGCACTCAATATACCAGCAAATTTGGAAAACTCAGCAGTGGCCACAGGACTGGAAAAGGTCAGTTTTCATTCCAATCCCAAAGAAAGGTGATGCCAAAGAATGCTCAGACTACCCCACAATTGCACTCATCTCACATGCTAGTAAAGTAATGCTCAAAATTCCCCAAGCCAAGCTTCAACAGTATATGAACCGTGAACTTCCAGATGTTCAAGCTGGTTTTAGAAAAGACAGAGGAACCTGAGATCAAATTGCCCACATCTGCTGGATCATCAAAAAATCAAGAGAGTTCCAGAAAAACATCTATTTTTGTTTTATTGACTATGCCAAAGCCTTTGACTGTGTGGATCACACATCTCTTCAAGAGATGGGAATATCAGATCATCTGACCTGCCTCCTGAGAAATCTGTATGCAAGTCAGGAAGCAACATTTAGAACTGGACATGGAACAACAGACTGGTTCCAAATAGGAAAAGGGGTACGTCAAGGCTGTATATTGTCACCCTGCTTATTTAACTTATATGCAGAGTACATCATGAGAAACACTGGGCTGGAAAAAGCACAAGCTGGAATCAAGATTGCTGGGAGAAATCAGTAACTTCAGATATGCAGATGACACCACCCTTATGGCAGAAAGTGAAGAAGAACTAAAGAGCCTCTTGATGAAAGTGAAAGAGGAGAGTGAAAAAGTTGGCTTAAAGCTCAACATTCAGAAAACTAAGATCATGGCATCCGGTTGCATCACTTCATGGCAAATACAAGGGAAACAGTGGAAACAGTGGCAGACTTTATTTTTTTGGGGGGGTTCCAAAATCACTGCAGATAGTGACTGCAGCCATGAAATTAAATGACGCTTACTCTTTGGAAGGAAAGTTATGACCAATCTAGACAGCATATTAAAAAGCAGAGACATTACTTTGTCAACAAACGTCCGTCTAGCCAAGGCTGTGGTTTTTCCAGTGGTCATGTATGGATGTGAGAGTTGGACTATAAAGAAAGCTGAGCACAGAAGAATTGATGCTTTTGAACTGTGGTGTTGGAGAAGACTCTTGAGAGTCCCTTGGACTGCAAGGAGATCTAACCAGTCCATCCTAAAGGAGATCAGTCCTAAGTGTTTATTGGAAGGACTGATGCTGAAGCTGAAACTCCAATACTCTGTCCACCTGATGCAAAGAGCTGACTCATTTGAAAAGACCCTATTGCTGGGAAAGATCGAAGGTGGGAGGAGAAGGGGACAACAGAGGATGAGATGGTTGGATGGCATCACTGACTCAATGGACATGGGTTTGGGTAAACTCCGGGAGTTGGTGATGGACAGGGAGGCCTGTTGTGATGCAGTCCGTGGTGTCTCAAAGAGTCCGACATGACTGAGCGACTGAACTGAACTCAACAGCCTTTTAGAATATCCCTTTTCCTTATCAAAGGTCTGATAAGAAAGTTTCCCGATGGCTAAAAATCCTCTTTACATAGACAAAGGAAATGGGACCAGGGAGAACTTTTTATTCATTTTTTAACCAGGTCTGGTTATACCTTCTGTCTGGTATAGATAAACAAACTTATTTACTTTTTTGTAACTTAGAGACAAGAGGGCAAAACTCTGTGGTGTATCTTGAACTTTCAGAGCCTAAGTAAAACTGTTGTCAATCACAAATTGTCAATTGCTCTTGAATCCCAAGAGTTGCACTCAAGGCCACCCTATCTAAAGCCATCCCTGATCAATTGCGGTCTCATTTTCCCATCTTATTTCTCAGCACGTAACTCCCTGATAGTTTTCTTGTTTGCTTATCTTCAGTCTCCAGAGCACAAGATGTCAACCTCAACTGCAGCTGTGTCCACAGATTTGTGTCCAGAGCCCAGAATGGTGAATTGTTCAACACTGAAGGCTCTTTGCTGCATTAACTCCTGTTATGAAAGAGAGACCAGGAAACAAGTGGAGAACCAGACGAGGAAGGAGAGCCCCATGGGGTATGGGAACATCTAGATATCTACAAAGTAAAGGAAGCTGCTTCCAGGGGGAAATTCCAGGAGGGAAAGGTCCAGAGCCTGATGACCATGTGGAGGTAGAAGAGGCTAGGAGAGCTGGCTTCCTCCTTTCTCCATCGCTGGACCTACAAAAATAAACAGTAGTTTCAAGTCTCAATGGAACACTTCAATCAAGCTTTTCTTCTGCAAGCTGCTTGATGTTCATATGATCCTCTTTTGCATTCTTGGCTCCCATAGTCTCCGACCAGCTGCTGGAATTCATCTTCCCTTCTGTTCCCATCGCCCCACATCACAGCCACAGATCCTGTGGCTATGCTAGGCAGTGTTGGGAGCATAACAAACTTGATGGTTGCCCATCAGATCAGATCAGATCAGATCAGTCGCTCAGTTGTGTCTGACTCTTTGCGACCACATGTATCGCAGCACGCCAGGCCTCCCTGTCCATCACCAACTCTGGGAGTTCACTCAGACTCATGTCCATCGAGTCAGTGATGCCATCCAGCCATCTCATCCTCTGTCGTCCCCTTCTCCTCTTGCCCCCAATCCCTCCCAGTATCAGAGTCTTTTCCAATGCGTCAACTCTTCGCATCAGGTGGCCAAAGTACTGGAGTTTCAGCTTTAGCATCATTCCTTCCAAAGAAATCCCAGGGCTGATCTCCTTCAGTATGGACTGGTTGGATCTCCTTGCAGTCCAAGGGACTCTCAAGAGTCTTCTCCAACACCACAGTTCAAAAGCATCAATTCTTCAGCGCTCAGCCTTCTTCACAGTCCAACTCTCACATCCATACATGACCACAGGAAAAACCATAGCCTTGACTAGATGAACCTTTGTTGGCAAAGTAATGTCTCTGCTTTTGAATATGTTATCTAGGTTGGTCATAATTTTCCTTCCAAGGAGTAAGCGTCATTTAATTTCATGGCTCCAGTCACCATCTGCAGTGATTTTGGAGCCTAGAAAAATAAAGTCTGACACTGTTTCCACTGTTTCCCCATCTATTTCCCATGAAGTGATGGGACCGGATGCCATGATCTTCGTTTTCTGAATGTTGAGCTTTAAGCCAACTTTTTCACTCTCCTCTTTCACCTTCATCAAGAGGCTTTTGAGCTCCTCTTCACTTTCTGCCATAAGGGTGGTGTCATCTGCATATCTGAGGTTATTGATATTTCTCCCGGCAATCTTGATTCCAGCTTGTGTTTCTTCCAGTCCAGCGTTTCTCATGATGTACTCTGCATATAAGTTAAATAAACAGGGTGACAATATACAGCCTTGACATACTCCTTTTCCTATTTGGAACCAGCCTGTTGTTCCATGGCCAGTTTTAACTATTGCTTCCTGACCTGCATACAAATTTCTCAAGAGGGCAGATCAGGTGGTCTGGTATTCCCATCTCTTTCAGAATTTTCCACAGTTTATTGTGATCCACACAGTCAAAGGCTTTGGCATAGTCAATAAAGCAGAAATAGATATTTTTCTGGAACTCTCTTGCTTTTTCCATGATGCAGCAGATGTTGGCAATTTGATCTCTGGTTCCTCTGCCTTTTCTAAAACCAGTTTGAACATCAGGAAGTTCACGGTTCACATATTGCTGAAGCCTGGCTTGGAGAATTTTAAGCGTTACTTCACTAGCGTGTGAGATGAGTGCAATTGTGCAGTAGTTTGAGCATTCTTTGGCATTGCCTTTCTTTGGGATTGGAATGAAAACTGACCTTTTCCAGTCCTGTGGCCACTGCTGAGTTTTCCAAATTTGCTGGCATATTGAGTGCAGCACTTGCACAGCATCATCTTTCAGGATTTGGAATAGCTCAACTGGAATTCTGTCATCTCCACTAGCTTTGTTCATAGTGATGCTTTCTAAGGCCCACTTGACTTCACATTCCAGGATGTCTGGCTCTAGGTCAGTGATCACACCATCGTGATTATCTGTGTCATGAAGATCTTTTTTGTACAGTTCTTCTGTGTATTCTTGCCATCTCTTCTTAATATCTTCTGCTTCTGTTAGGTCCATACCATTTCTGTCCTTTATCGAGCCCATCTTTGCATGAAATATTCCTTTGGTATCTCTGATTTTCTTGAAGAGATCTCTAGTCTTTCCCATTCTGTTGTTTTCCTCTATTTCTTTGCATTGATCGCTGAAGAAGGCTTTCTTATCTCTTCTTGCTATTCTTTGGAACTCTGCATTCAGATGTTTATATCTTTCCTTTTCTCCTTTGCTTTTCGCTTCTCTTCTTTTCACAGCTATTTGTAAGGCCTCCCCAGACAGCCACTTTGCTTTTTTGTATTTCTTTTCCATGAGGATGGTCTTGATCCCTGTCTCCTGTACAATGTCACGAACCTCATTCCATAGCTCATCAGGCACTCCATCTATCAGATCTAGGCCCTTACATCTGTTTATCACTTTCACTGTATAATCATAAGGGATTTGATTGAGGTCATACCTGAATGGTCTAGTGGTTTTCCCTACTTTCTTCAATTTAAGTCTGAATTTGGCAATAAGGAGTTCATGTTCTGAGCCACAGTCAGCTCCTGGTCTTGTTTTTGCTGACTGTATAGAACTTCTCCATCTTTGGCTGCAAAGAATACAATCAATCTGATTTTGATGTTGACCATCTGGTGATGTCCCTGTATAGAGTCTTCTCTTGTGTTGACAGAATGTGGTCCACTGGAGAAGGAAATGGCAAACCACTTCAGTATTCTTGCCTTGAGAACCTCATGAACAGTATGAAAAGGCAAAATGATAGGATACTGAAAGAGAAACTCCCCAGGTCAGTAGGTGCCCAATATGCTACTGGAGATCAGTGGAGAAATAACTCCAGAAAGAATGAAGGGATGGAGCCAAAGCAAAAAGCTGTGGATGTGACTGGTGATAGAAGCAAGGTCCGAAGCTGTAAAGAGCAATATTGCATAGGAACCTGGAATGTCAGGTCCATGAATCAAGGCAAATTGGAAGTGGTCAAACAAGAGATGGCAAGAGTGAATGTCGACATTCTAGGAATCAGTGAACTGAAATGGACTGGAATGGGTGAATAACTCAGGTGACCATTATATCTACTACTGTGGGCAGGAATCCCTCAGAAGAAATGGAGTAGCCATTATGGTCAACAAAAGAGTCCGAAATGCAGTACTTGGATGCAATCTCAAAAACGACAGAATGATCTCTGTTCGTTTCCAAGGCAAACCATTCAATATCACAGTAATCCAAGTCTGTGCCCCAGTCAGTAGCGCTGAAGAAGCTGAAGTTGAACGGTTCTATGAAGACCTACAAGACCTTTTAGAACTAACACCCAAAAAAGATGTCCAGGGGACTGGAATGCAAAAGTAGGAAGGCAAGAAACACCTGGAGTAACAGGCAAATTTGGCCTTGGAATACGGAATGAAGCAGGGCAAAGACTAATAGAGTTTTGCCAAGAAAATGCACTGGTCATAGCAAACACCCTCTTCCAACAACACAAGAGAAGACTGTATACATGGACATCACCAGATGGTTGCCCATGCCTGCTACCTAAACTGAGAAGACAGCAACATGGACTTCACATGATTTTTAGAGCTGTAAGTCAAGAAACAGCCCATAGAGGGCAGGAGGGGGTGAGGCCTGAGGACACTGCTCAGGGGCACTGCCAGATACAGACAGAAGGGGCTTTGAGCAGCGGATCGGTCAGCTCAGGCTGCATAACAATACACCACAGCTCCATGGGTTTAACAGCAGAAATTTATTTTTTCAGTTCAGGAGACCAGAAGCTGAGGATCAAGGTAGCACCAGGTTGGCTTCTTCTGAGGCCTCCGTCCTTGGCTCGCAGATGGCCACCTTCTCATGGTGTCCTTGCAAGGTCTTTCCTCTGTGTGTGCACCTCTCTGGTGTTTCTCTGTGTCTCCAAGCTCCCTCATTTCATAAAGACATCAGTCACATTGGATTATAACCCATCCTATTGAAATGGGAATCCGAGTTCTTGTTCTCGGAGCCGAAGAATGAACTTGAAGAACACACAAACACTCACAGTGGCAAATGAATAGGATTTATTAAAGAGAAGGAAAGTACAAACTTCTGAGCATAGACACTGAAAGGGGGTAAACAGTCCACCAAAAGGTGGGAATTACAGCAGCTCTATATCTTTACCATGATTAATCTATACAATTTTGGTTGGCTCCTGTCCTTAAAATATGTCATATTTAACCAATCAGTTTAAAGGTCAAGATGCTTAATATCCTTTTGGCTTCTTTTCTTCCTCAGATTAAGTCACCACTCTTTTCTTTGCCCCCTGGCCATGTTTCAGTGGACCAGAAGTATGGGTTTAAGATTAATGATCACCAGTTGTTTTTCCCTCAGGCATATGGAACAGAAGTTAATTACTGCCCTTCCCTGGATCTGAGTGCTAATTATTTATCAGATCAAGGGCACACTCCAGGAATTTGGGACAAAGGGTATACTTTTAGGCTAATTGAAAACAGATCAAGGTCTAAGAGTCCTACACTGACTGCCTAGCAATTCCTACCTCACTATTGACTTCATTTTAACTTAATCACCTGTCTAAAGGCTCTTCTGTCTCTAAATGCAGTCATCTTAAGGAGTATTGCTTGGAGAAGGAAATGGCAATCCACTCCAGTACTATTGCCTGGAAAATCCCATGGACAGAGGAGCCTGGTAGGCTACAGTCCATGGGGTCGCAAAGAGTCGGACACGACTGAGTGACTTCACATTCAGGAGTATTGAGGGTTAGGATTCAACATGTGAATTTAGTAAGGACATACTTTAGACCATAATAAGCAGTGTAGGAACATGAAACCATGCTGGGCACCACTGGCCTGGGAGGTTTGTTTGAAAGGATGGGAGATGAAAAGGAAAGATACAGTAGCAATTAGAATCAAGGGTGAGGTCTGGAGTTTAAAACCACTAGTTAGAACTGGGATTATTTTATGGGTTGATTTGTTCCTACTGCCCCTGCCCCCACAACTAAATATCTTGAAATCCTATCCTCTACAACTCCAGAATGTGACCTTTTTTGGTAATCAAGTTAAAATGAGGTTATTAGGATGGGTCCTGTGAAGAAAGCTGAGAGCCGAAGAATTGATGCTTTTGAACTGTGGTGTTGGAGAAGACTCTTGAGAGTCCCTTGGACTGCAAGGAGATCCAACCAGTCCATTCTAAAGGAGGTCAGTCCTGGGTGTTCTTTGGAAGGAATGATGCTAAAGCTGAAACTCCAGTACTTTGGCCACCTCATGCGAAGAGTTGACTCACTGGAAAAGACCCTGATGCTGGGAGGGATTGAGGGCAGGAAGAAAAGGGGACAACACAGGATGAGATGGCTGGATGGCATCACCGACTCGATGGATGTGAGTTTGAGTGAACTCTGGGAGTTGGTGATGGACAGGGAGGCCTGGTGTGCTGTGATTCATGGGGTCGAAAAGAGTCGGACACGACTGAGCGACTGAACTACAACTACTAATCAAATTTGACTGGTGTCCTTATAAAAGGGGAAATTTGAACACAGAGACACACAGAGAAGGAAAACTATGGAAATATGGAGGATTAGAGGGAGTGATCTATGAGTGTACTCAGTCATGAGCGACTCTGTGACTCCATGGACTATAACCTGCCAGACTCCTCTGTAATGGGATTTTCAGGGCAAGAATACTGGAGTGGGTTGCGTTTCCTCCTCCAGGGGATCTTCCTGACCCAGGGATTGAACCTGAGTCTCCTGCAGTGGCAGGCAGGTTCTTTACCACTGTGCCACCTGGGAATCCAATCTATGAGCTGCTGCTGCTGCTGCTAAGTTGCTTTAGTCATGTCCGACTCTGTGCAACCCCATAGACGGCAGCCCACCAGGCTCCACCACCCCTGGGATTCTCCAGGCAAGAACACTGGAGTGGGTTGCCATTTCCTTCTCCAACGCAATAAAGTGAAAAGTGAAAGTGAAGTCGCTCAGTTGTGTCTGACTCTTAGCAACCCCATGGACTGCAGCCTACCAGGCTCCTCCATCCATGGGATTTTCCAGGCAGGAGTACTGGAGTGGGTTGCCATTGCCTTCTTCAAATCTATGAGCTAAGGAATGCCAAATATTGTCAGTAAACTACCAGAAGCTGGGAAGAACACAGAAGGATTCCCTTAAAGTTTTCAGAGGGAGCATTAGCTTGTTTTTTTGCCCTCACAATTTAGATATTATTTTTCATAACATCAAGGTTAGATTTTTCAAAATTTGGAATTAAAAAAATTTTTTACTTACCCTTTTTTCTTGTATCTCAGACCTATCGAGGATTCTTTCTCTCTCTCTTTATAGTATAGACTTTAGAATTTCAATTAGTAAGAGTTTGGAGGTCAACTTCCTCAGTGTTTATCTAAAAATGGCTTTATTTTGCCCTTGTTCTTGAGAAGTAGTTCTGTGAAGTATATCTATCTAGCCTGACAGCTGTCTTATTTTAGCATTTTGAAGATACTTTCTTACTATTTTCTAACTTCCATTGTTGCTGCTAAGTCAGCTGTCACTCTAATTATCACTTGTTTGTGGTTATCTTTCCTTTCTCACTGTGGCTGTCCTAAGGACATCATTGCCTCTGATTTCTGCAGTTTTGCTATGATGTGTCTAAGTGCCTTCTTTTGTCCTCCTTCTTTTTAGTTATTCTGTTTGGAGGTCATAGGAATTCCTGAATCTGAGGATTTGTGTCTTTCATAGTATTTGGAAAATGACTTTGTCTCTCTCTCTCTTTTTTATGGGGGAGGAAATGTGCTAATCTAAGCAAAAAACTAAGAACATGTCATCTGGCCCTATCACTTCATGGCAAATAGATGGAGAAGAAATGGAAGCAGTGACAGACTTTAGTTTCCTGGGCTCCAAAATCACTGCAGATGGTAACTGCAGCCATGAGATTAAAAGATTCTTGCTCCTTGGAAGAAAAGCTATGACAAACCTAGACAGCATATTAAAAAACAGACATCACTTTGCCAGCAAAGCTCCATCTGCTCGAAGCTCTGGTTTTTCCAGAAGTCATATATGGATGTGAGAGCTAAACAGTAAGCAAGACTGAACACTGAAGAACTGATGCTTTTGAACTGTGTTGCTGGAGAAGACTCTTGAGAGTCCCTTGGACTGCAAGGAGATCCAACCAGTCAATCCTAAAGGAAATCAACCCTGAATATTCATTGGAAGGACTGATGCTGAAGCTGAAGCTCCAATACTTTGGCTACCTGATGTGAACAGCTGACTCTCTGGAAAAGACACTGATGCTGGGGAAGATTGAAGGCAGGAGAAGGGGACAACAGATGATGAAATGGTTGGATGGCATCATCACCTCAATATACATGAGTTTGCGAAAACTCTGGAAGATAGTAATGGACAGGGAAGTACCGGAGTCCAGCTCTAGCAGCCAGGGATTCAACCTGAAGAGATGGATGGTGTCGGCGAGAGAAATGAGGCAGCCTCTCAGTTTTCTTGGACTGCCTATTTATTTCAAGTTTAAGATTCTCTTTTATACTTTTACAAAAACATTAGGTCAGAGGTTTGACATTTTCAGTTCCTCACCCAGATTTATTATCTCCATAAATCATTGTTTCTCTTCAGAGTTCCTGCTTCAGGGATTCTCTAGGAATCAGCTTTACCATCTATTATCTACCTCCTCTAATGTGTCCTATAGTTAACTTGTGATTACATTGTAACTCATGCTACATTCCTCAGTTTACTACTTATCTTCCTAAATCCTGTTTGCCCCTAACATCCTGAGCTCAGTTCAGTTCAGTTCAGTTCAGTCGCTCAGTTGTGTCCGACTCTTTGCGACCCCATGAATTGCAGCACGCCAGGCCTCCCTGTCCATCACAAACTCCCGGAGTTCACTCAGACTCACGTCCTTTGAGTCAGTGATGCCATCCAGCCATCTCATCCTCTGTCGTCCCCTTCTCCTCCTGCCCCCAATCCCTCCCAGCATCAGAGTCTTTTCCAAGGAGTCAACTCTTCACATGAGGTGGCCAAAGTACTGGAGTTTCAGCTTCAGAATCATTCCTTCCAAAGAAATCCCAGGGCTGATCTCCTGAGCTCACTATGTCTTAAAAAGGCTTCTAGTTATAGTGTCTCTAAAAATTCCTAACTTCTATAAGCTATAGTAAAATACGCTAACTTTACAACATTCCTTAAATCTTTAACTTCTAACTGTTTTAATTATTTCTAAGCCCTCAATTCAGTAAACTCCTTTGCCATAAACATTCTCCTCACAAATAGGCTTCAGATAGCAATCCCTCCCATGGCCTCAAGCTACGGCCTATGTGCCCATCCTGGAACACTCTTTTGTAAAATCCTTGAACAAATGTCAGTGATTAATTTTATGAATTATTTTCTGAGCACAGCTGCAGAAGGCTTTGTGCCTTCTCATGCTCCTGTCAAGAACAATAAGCACCTTAATATTCCTTTTCAGTCAACTTAGCCAAGGAGAGGAAAAGACAAGTCAGAATTACAAGGCCTAACTCCTTCATCCCGGGACCGTGCCTACAGAATGAGGAGAGGGGTCTGGGGCCGTGCCTCCATTTTGTCAGTAATGCCTAATGTGGCTCCCGACAGGGAAGCCTGTCGTGCTGCAGTCCATGGAGTTGCAAAGAGTCAGACATAGCTGAGCAACTGAACCACAAAAACGTGCTAATAATTTTTTATTTTAAAACAGTTTTAGGTTTATAGAAGCACATAGATAGTGTAAAAATAGAAACTGGTACATCTACCCCACACCCAGTTTCCCCTATTATTAGCATTTTACATTGGTGAGGTGCATGCTCAACTGCTTTAAAATCTGCTTCTCATCAGTTCTTTTTGTCCTCTTCTCCTATAACTCTCATGAGATGTACATTGGCATTTTACTCTATCTTAAATGCTCTTAACCATTATTTCATAGTGTCTGTCTCATTTAATACCTGTCCTACTGTGTAATTTACTTAGACCTATCTTCCAGCTCACCAATTCTCTCTTCAGCTATGTCCATACTGCTGTTTAGCCCATTGATTAGTATTTTATATTTCATTTATAGTAGTCTTTACTCCTATAAGTTCTATTTGGATATTTTTCAAATTTTATCTGAATATTATTACTGACTGTTTGCTCTCTTTATTAGTATTTTTAAACCCTACTTTGTTTCTTTAAACATATTGTATTCTACATTTGATAATCCAAATACCTGAAGTCTTTGTCATTCTGGTCTTTATTTTTAATGCTGATTTATTCATAAAATATTGTTTCATTTTCTGTTTTGTGATTTTATTTTTCCTTTGTAAAAATATGTATATGCTATAAGTCTATCAATGACAATTAAGGCCTGGGTTGAGACTGCAACTAATGTTCACTTATGCAAAATGGAGGGACTACAGACAAGAATCACCTTAAGTGACAATACTTGGGTTGGGAGAGGAGGTTACTTGTCTCGGTCTGAGATAGACAATTGTCCCTGTTGTCTTTCTCTGAGTGCCATGAAGGGTTTTGTTTTTCTAACTTCCTCTTCTTCAGTGGGTGTAACTCTTTTAAAAACCTATAAATACCTGTGATGGGTTTTGATCTGCCTCCTAGCTTTGAATTCCATCCCTCTGAACACTGATGTTCTAGATCGGTGGTCCCCAACTTTTTGGCTCCAGGGACTGGTTCCATGGAAGACAGTTTTTCCACGGATTGGGGGAGGTGGGGCAGGGGATGGTTTCAGGATGATTCAAGTGCATTGCATTTATTGTGCACTTTATTTCTATTATTATTACATTGGCTCCACCTTAGATCATCAGGCATTAGATCCTAGAGGTTGGGGACCCCTGTTCTAGACCAGTGCTCCTAGGGTGTTCTTGCTTCTCTATTGTGCTGACTTACCTTCCTGAATTCCTGCAGTTTTGTACCTGGCCACCACCACAATACTCTCTAAACCATACATAATGTATGTACTTTATATTTATTATAAAACAGCCCCTGCTGCTACTGCTAAGTCACTTCAGTCGTGTCCGACTCTGTGCGACCCCATAGACGGCAGCCCACCAGGCTCCTCCATCTATGGGATTTTCCAGGCAAGAATACTGGAGTGGGTTGCCATTGCCTTCTCCTAGAAAACAGCCCCTAAAGTATATTTATCATTTATATTATATGTACATATTTGAATAACATATAACATATGTACATGTTTATGAATGAACACAATTGAGTGGTTATTAATGTTATGCTGAAGAGGATACGGAAGGAGAAGGAAAAAGATGGGTTTACTCATACTAGGGCAGCAATAGCAAAATAAGGGAAACAGTCATTTGTCCCATATATTTACACTCATGATGTAGGAACACCAGTGGGATATGTGTTTTAGCATTTGGCACGTTTTAAGGTAAATAAGAAGAAAAAACTTTCATTAAGAATTCCAAACATGCCAGCAATACTTTTTGGATGTCATAATTTTCACTCAAGGGAGGGGAGAGAAAGGCTGGGAGGATGGCAGGGCAGTTTCTCACCCACCCCCTACCTCCCGCCCCTCACTGCTCCTGACTTTGCCAGCACTTGAGCCCTGACAGGAAAGTAAAAGAAAGGTGATGTTAGCAACCTCAGGCACGTGACTTCTTAACCCAACACTTCTTAATCCACTCCTTAGCTCTGTTTTCAATCACACTTAGGAAAAGGGGCACGTTTACCTTCGCGGCTCATTATCTGAGCTGCCATTGTTTCTGTTTCTCTCAAAGTTGGTCTCCAGTTCTCAGAATCTCTCTTCTCAACTCTCCTGACAGTCCTTTTCACAAATATATAGACATATTTCTCTAGTTCTTCCTTGGATCTGTGTGCCCAAGTGACCAAGGCAGCACATGACTGCAGAATTGGCTGTCCCTGGAATGGGGTCAGACGATGAGAAAGGAGTGTGCTAAGGCCTCCAGTGCCTGGGGATACAAGGGCATCTTTATGTGTGATCTGAAGTCAGCTTGCCTTTGAATGAGACAGGTTTGAGCCATCGCTGGTGCTGAAATAAACTCTTTGTTTACTCCGAGCCCCAAAGGAACACACATTCAGCTCATCTCTGTTGAGAAGACTGCATCCCTGTGACAATCAAAGAGCCTTCACTGTTGGCAATGAATAGGAGGTTCTGTTATGGTGATGATGGTCCAGGACTTTTATCTTCCCTTTGTGGCATCTCAAAGCTGAAACCCTGGTGAACTTTTTCTTTCTTTTTCTAGGTCATAAAGAGGAAACCTGGATTCTAGATGACTGCAAAGAGGTAAAGTACCTCAAAAAAATAAAATTCTTTCTGAAAGATTTTAATCAGAGAATGGTGCTATGTTTTGTGAAATCATGTTACAAAATGAATTTTACCAAGATGGAGACACAAACAGACTAACAGCAATAAAAGCACAGGCTTACCTTGAAAGACAAAAAGATAAACCTTACTGGCCAATTGTAAACCTCTATAAATTCTCTGTTTATTTCATTTTTATCTTTTATTTTACTTTTTAAAAAAAGTTTGTTTATTTGGCTGCGCTGGGTCTTGGTTATCACACTTGGTTTATTTCTGGCCAAAATCTTGGCTTTCTCTGCTCACTGAAGCTGAATAAAAAGTACGGAGACAGAGTTTGGAGGAAGTAGAAAGGTGGCTTTAATTCTCAACCAGCGGAGAGGGGAACATAATAGACTCCTGCCTCAAGAACTGTGCCCCCTGCTTCCATGAGGAGTCTGCTGCTGCTGCTGCTAAGTCGCTCCAGTCGTGTCCGACTCTGTGCGACCCCATAGATGGCAGCCCACCAGGCTCCCCCGTCCCTGGGATTCTCCAGGCAAGAACACTGGAGTGGGTTGCCATTTCCTTCTCCAATGCAGGAAAGTGAAAAGTGAAAGTGAAGTCGCTCAGTCGTGTCCAACTCCTAGTGACCCCATGGACTGCAGCCTACCAGGCGCCTCCGTCCATGGGATTTTCCAGGCAAGAGTACTGGAGTTGGGTGCCATTGCCTTCTCCGTCATGAGGAGTCTAGGGGCTTACATAAAATAAGGGCTTGTAGTCAGGGGTCTATGACGAGGAACAAAGGTGTTAGAATTTTGATTTCTTCTTCTAGGATTGTTTCACAAACAGTAATAGGCTGGCATCAGTAACCCAGAAATTGGGTCTGGCAGCTTGGTGGCTCTGTGGTCTTCTTTCTGATGTATAACTACTAACTATGAGAGGAAGGGTGTTGTAAGGGTAAACACCAGATAGGGGATGTATTTAACATAGACTCAAAGGGAAATAGGTTTGAAGTGTAATTCCTGCAGAGTTAGGGGGCAGAAAAGCAAACTTACATACATGTTGCTGCTGCTGCTGCTGCTAAGTCGCTTCATTCGTGTCTGACTCTGTGTGACCCCATAGACGGCAGCCCACCAGGCTCCCCATCCCTGGGATTCTCCAGGCAAGAACACTGGAGTGGGTTGCCATTTCCCTCTCCAATGCATGAAAATGAAAAGTGAAAGGGAAGTCGCTCAGTCGTGTCTGACGCTCAGCGACCCCATGGACCGCAGCCTTCCAGGCTCCTCCGTCCATGGGATTTTCCAGGCAAGAGTACTGGAGTGGGGTGCCATGTTAGGAGCAGTTAAAAGTAAAAATAACAGAAATGTTCAGGCCTGCTTCTTGTTCTCTTTATCTTCTTTGTTCTCAGGAAAAGGAAAGAAAAACAAATTCATTCCTCTTTTTTTTCCTGTTCACTATTCAATCTTCCTGCAGTGTGGGGGATCTTTTTAGTTGTGGCTTATGGAATCTATTAGTAGTTCCCTGCTCAGGGACTGAACCATGGCTCCCTGCATTGGGAACAGAGTCGTAGCCCCTGGATCATGAGGGAAGTTCCTATGTCATTTTTAAATCTTTTTTTTTTTTTTTAGGTTCAGTTCAGTTCAGTCGCTTGGTCTTGTCCGAACCACCGCACTCCAGACCTCCCTGTCCATCACCAACTCCCAGAATCCACCCAAATCCATGTTAGGTTATCTTTTTTAAAATTCACCTCTCTTACTGATTTCCATCATTTGGATAATATTCTCCAACTTGGTGACTTTTTTTTTTTTTAAGACCTTTTTATTTTTTTACCAGAGAGGTTTTTAATTTTGTAAGCTCAAATCTGTCCATCTTTTTCTTTATGCCTCCAGAGTTTTTTGGGTTTTGGTTTTTCTTGTTTAGAAAGGCCTTTCTTATCTCAGGATTACAAAGAGATACTCTAATTATCTAGGTTTTCTTTTTGCACCTTAATCTTTAATCTATCTGGAATTTATTTTTGTGGATGGTATAAGGATCCAGCTTGACTTTTTTCCCTTTATGAATATCCCTCATTGCTCCTTACTGGCCTATTTGGCTGCCTTGAAAAGATAAGCCTGGGAATGATCAGCCTATTGTATAATCCTGAGGTCAGCGGCAAGAATCTGTTCTGTCCTCACTGCATAAGTGGTGGGGTTATTTTCAAGTAGAAAAAATGCAGGTGAAACCAACCATGGATGTTTAGTTGTAACAAACATGAGTAACTTGCTGTTTTCTTCCAAAAGATACTCTGACTATACGACTCTACTGCTTCAAATTCATTTCCTTTCAGTTTCTAAAGGAATTATTATACATTTGCTTTGTGAATTGTGAATGATCATACAAGATAACAGCCCCTCTGCTCAAAATGCTTCAGTTCAGTTCAGTCACTCAGTCGGGTCCGACTTTCAGTGACCCCATGAATCGCAGCACGCCAGGGCTCCCTGTCCATCACCAGCTCCCGGAGTTCACTCAGACTCACGTCCATCGAGTCAGTTATGCCATCCAGCCATCTCATCCTCTGTCGTCCCCTTCTCCTCCTGCCCCCAATCTCTCCCAGCGTCAGAGTCTTTTCCAATGGGTCAACCCTTCACATGAGGTGGCCAAAGTACTGGAGTTTCAACTTTAGCATCATTCCTTCCAAAGAAATCCCAGGGCTGATCTCCTTCAGAATGGACTGGTTGGATCTTAGTCTTATGGAAAAACCAACTGTATATCAATATCTGTATCTATGTAATATAAATATATACACATGCAGCTGAGTTGAATAAGCACTCTAAAGCAGTATATATTAATGCACTATGAGTGATCTAATGAATTCCTGTATCCCCTCCAAGTCCTCGAGAGGGTAGGATGGTGTCACTGTCATTTTCACCTGCCTGGAACAAAGTAGTAGGTAAGTAACTTTAGGTTGAATGGAATTGAAATAGTAGGTAGCATCAGATCTGAGACAAGAGAGAACTTCATGGTTTTAAAGGTCAGAAGATGCTTCCTAGAGGCAATGCTTTGCTAGCCTTATGGATCCAGGAAGATGGAAAAGAGGAAGGAGGGGCTGTCAAGGCCATCTGACCCTGAGTATTCCAGTGGTCATGTATGGATGTGAGAGTTGAACCATAAAGAAAGCTGAGTGCTGAAGAATTGATGCTTTGAACTGTGATGTTGGAGAAGACTCTTCAGAGTCCCTTGGACTGCAAGGAGATCCAACCAGTCCATCCTAAAGGAGATCAGTCCTAAATATTCATTGGAAGGACTGATGCTGAAGCTGAAGCTCCAATACTTTGGCCACCTGATGAGAAGAACTGACTCATTGGCAAGGACCCTGATGCTGGGAAAGATTGAAGGTAGGAGGAGAAGGGGATGACAGAAAATGAGATGGTTGGATGGCATCACCAACTCGATGGACATGAGATTGAGCAAGCTCTGGGAGTTGGTGATGGACAGGGAGGCCTGGCTTGCTGCAGTCTATGGGGTCACAAAGAGTCGGACACGACTGAGCAACTGAACTGAACTGAATTGTCTCCCTTGAAACCAATTTTCACTGTTCTCACATATTAGTTCAGGTTGTCTGGGAGGGAGCTGAAAAGCTGTGAACATGATGTTGATCTCCCTCAATCATCAAATGCTCCCAGAGCCCCGTAGCTTTTCAGACCTGTGGAAATAAATTCTCTGGGAGCAACTTCCCCACTGACTCTTCTCTCTGCAGGAGTGACCAGCCAAGCGTGAGGCTCATGGAGGACTCCATCTGTCACAGGGCATTAGTGCTGTGAGTACACATCGTGCTCACTGAGCAGAAGATACAAAACACCCTCCGCCGTCTCGGCACAAGCCTGAGTCTGACCTTTCCTCTCAGAGCCAGATCTAGTGTCAGTCACTCAACAGCAGCAGGCTTTCTGCCCAAGCACAGGAGCAACACAGCTGGCCCTGAAGATGCTGACCCTGCATGTCAGCTCTGAGGGAAGCAAGAAAAAGATGCTGAACACAACAGAATGGACCTCATGCCCTAGGTCAGAGCCCCCTGAATTTGCCCGGGACATTTCCTGGGACAGCAGGACCCTGGGACAGGAGGAGCGTGGCTGTGGTCTAAGCTGGGAGGATACAGGCCCATGCAGACCAATAGGCATCTTTCTCTGCTAATGAGGACCCTGTGCCCAGCCTGTTGGAGCAGGAAGGTGGAAAATGGGACATCCTCCTTGTCTTAATTCAGATCATCATGGCCATGATGGCTGCTCTCCTAAGACCACTGGGGCTGGTCATATTGTTCAGCAGTATCGTTTAAGCTTCTCTTAAAAAAAAAAAAAAAAAAAACACCCAGAGCAGGCCCAGGAAAGTCTGCCCTCTGCCCATGGTCACATACGAGAAAGATTGACTTTATACAAATATTTGACCTTCATTTGCTAGAGACACTTCCATGCAAACACGCACACACACGCGCACACATAGCCAGCTACTTAAAATGTTTCTTCTAATGCCTGTTTGTTTTTTTTAATGAGAAATTGATCTCAGCTTCAGAGATTCTTTTTTTTATGTAAGTGGTTTTTTATTTATTTATTTGGTTGAGTCTGGTCTGAGTTGTGGCACACAGGATCTTCCTTGCATCATGTGGCATCTTTTGTTGTGTTGCGTGGACTCTCCGGTTGTGGCACATGGGCTTAGTTGCTCTGAGGCATGTGGATCTTAGTTCCCTGACCAGGGGTCGAACCCATGTCTCCTGAAAGATGGATTCTTAACCACTGGGCCACCAGGGAAGCCCCTCTTTCAGAGATTCTGCTTGCCACGGAGCACTCTGGCTCCAAATCTTTCCTTGGCTGATGCTTCTTGTCCTTTGCGGCTTCCCTGGTGGCTCAGATGGTAAAGAATATACCTGCAATGTGGGTGACTTGAGTTTGATTCCTGGGTTAGGAAGACCCCCTGGAGAAAAATTCTTGCCTGGAAAATTCAGCTTATATGTCACCCCCTTCTGAGAGTCCTTTCCTGTCTAGTCTAGGACATACCCTTCAGCCCAGATTCCCCACCCACCCTGAGACTTCATTTTTGAAGGAAAGGAAGAACTAGATATAATTTATTTCATTTTATCAGAACTAAATATAATTGGAAGTTATCTCTTTCACTCATTCATTCCTCTGCTCACTTGTTTATCAGACGCCTGCCTCCACTCGAAGATAAGCTTCGTGAGAACAGAAAACTTATCTTACTCACTTTCTCCCCAGCTCCTAAAACAGTGTTTGGCAAGAGTAAATGTTCAATAAACATTTGCTGAATGAACAAATGAAAACCTGTCAGACTCCATTTAGCAAAGCAGCTTTGATTTTGCTGCTACCTCAAGCGAACATCTTATTTCCCTTCCTTTTTTTTTTCCCCACAGCTCAGTGCTTTGTCTCCACTTTTGATAACTCCTTCCTCAGTCCGGCTTCATATCTGGCCCCACTGCCTCTGTAAAGCAGATCTTTTGAAGGTCACCTATGTCTCCTTCATGGTCAGACTCAGCGGCCTTTCGATGGCCTCTGCTTATTTGACTAATTTTCAGATTTGGCAGTGAGGACATTTCTTGCGAGGGTTTCCCAGGTGGCTCAGTGGGTAAAGAATCTGCCTGTAACGCAGGAGATGCAGGCAGACTCAGGTTCGATCCCCTGGTCAGGAAGATCCCCTGGAGGAGGACATGGCAACCCACTCCAGTATTCTTGTCTGGAGAATCCCATGGACAGAGGAGCCTGGTGGGCTACAGTCCTTAGAGTCTCAAAGAGTCAGACACAAGTGACTGAGCATGCACGCATACCCTTCTTGTGATGCTTCTCATGGTAGCCCTGGTAAACTGAGCCCTTGCTCTTCTCTGTGTTTTTATTTTGCCTGCTGTGTATCTGTTCTTCCTGAGTGCTCCTTTACCTTATGTCCTTATGGCTTTGTTTCCCAGTCTCTTTCTTTTTTACATCGTAGGTGGTATCTACTACTCTGTCTTCATCACAGGTCTCAGTTGCAGATAACACGTACAGGAGTCAGAATAGCAGTTCACAAATGGCATTTCTTTTACTCTAGCACATGGATGGTTGTCTTTCTGCATTCTCCTGAGCCCAAGGATGATCATGGGACTCACTTTTGCCAATGAAATGTGAAGGAAAGAAAGGCGCGTGTCACTTCCAGGCAGCAGTGTTCTGAACTGGCTCCTGATTGTCCATGTTCCCCTTGCCCAGTCTCTGTGGCCACTGAGAACACCCTAAAATGAAGCCACCATGAAACCACATCCCTGAGTAATTAGGGTGAACAGAGACTCCCTGCTGAATTGCAGTGGCCATGGAGTGTGAGTTATAAATAAGCACTGTTGTTTCAAGTCACTGGGATTTTTAGTGCTGCTTCTTATAGCAACATAACCTGGCCTATCCTGACTAATACAACAACTCAGTCTGACTTTTTGCGGAAGCTCAGTGCCCACTTCTCCAACTGCCTTCAAGATTTCTATCTGCTTTACTTAGAGAAGTATACACCTAAAATATCTGTATTTATAGTCATCATTTTTTTCCCCATCTCTGAAACATCCTTCTTCCCTGACTTTTCTTTTTTGGCTAATGGCACCAATACACTTCTCAAAACTTAAACTTATACAGCCAGTTGCCACGTGTTGTCCATCTTTTATTTACACCCTGCTGTGTTGTTCCCATTGGGCCCTCCCGGGTCTTAACCTTGGCTAGTACACAGCAGGGTCCACGCTAGACAGGCATACTACTGGATCAGTCCATCTCACTGTTTCCATTCTCTTTATAATCAACTCTTTTCCCTTTATCATTGGCTATTCATGAATATGATAAAAGTAAATATCCAGATTGTATTCCTTTGTTCAAAAACTTCAACGTGCCACCACTGTCTACTGAATCAACTCTCAGTTCTTGGTCTAGCATTTAGACCCCCTTTTTTCTCACCTCTAATCTGCTCTCTGACTACTCCTTTGCATGGATCTTACATTAGCAATAAAACACTTAACTCACTATAAATGAAATATACTCTGAGCTAGTTTGCCTCTGGTACACTTAGAATTAATTCCCTGCCCTTGCTTTTCTTTCCACATGTCTGTTGAAACCCAAATCCATCTTCAAAATTCTGCTGAGATGCCATTTTCTTCATAGAATCTTCTCTGATCCCTCCAACCAACAGTGACTCTACTCTCTTCTGAACCCTCAGGTACTAGCTTTGCTCAACTTCTTACTGTCACAGTAATTTCTGCAGGATTCTCAGCTCTCCTACAGTTACCTTTCCTCTTTGAACTCACCAAATCCTGAACACCTTTGACTTCCCCACAGAGCACAGTTCCTAACTTTTGTTGTTTTTCCATAAACACTAGTTGAGTGAAGAAGCTCCAGGACATGACCTCAATTCACAGAAAAGTTGTGTGACTAAGCGAAGTGAATGCATGTGGGACTTTCACAATTTGACAAAATGGAGAGCTGTATCAAGTCTAAGCAATAATCAGTGTTATTACTGTTGTCTTTTTGGGTCTGCATCTAATACAAAAATGGGCCATCGCTGGGCTATGAAATTTCATTTGATGTGAATTAGAGAAGTATTGCTGGTGGTAATGACCACCTAAATATTAGAAACATCTGTGGCTCACCATCATTAGCTGTTCCCAGTGTGGTTTATTAAAGAAATACTGTCAGATCCCAACTGTATACTTAAGGCTGTTTATTTATAGCACGGTAAGTACTGGAGAAGTAACTGGAAACCCTCAAATCTCCCTGCTGTCACTTGTTACAGGAAAAAAAAAAAAATCTTATTACTGAAATGACTCCTTTATAACCTCTCCTTGCTCTTGAATATCAGCTTTTCTCCAAACCCATCTGACCCTGGGAATATGGGTGGCATGTGTTGTAAAGTAATGAGTGACCACAGAGCTCATGACTCTCCAAAGGTGAGAAATACAAATACAGATAACCATGAACATGAACTTGCTCTGCGAACTCTCCACATCAGTGGCTCTTTAAAGTGTAGTCTCCAGACCAGTAGCACCAGCAGCACATGGATCCTTGTTTGAAATTCAGATTCTTGAGCCCATTCTCAGACCTACCAAGTCAGGAACTCTGTCAGTAGGGTCTAGACATTTGTATTTTAACAAAGTCTTCCTGTTAGATGGACACTCAAGTTTGAGAAGCACTGCTCTATACCATGTGTTAAGATCTCAAGTCAAGAGAACTGAGTAAAGTTCATTACTAGCAGGGTAAAAGATGTCTCTGGGTTTTAGATTATCTGTTCTTAATATATTAGGCCTATTGCTGCACTGACACAGTTTGTGTGTATGTGTGTGCTTAATGAAAGTATTCATATGAACATTTTTGTGTTTTTTTCATATGAACATTTTTGATGAAAATACTGACATCACAGCCTAACAGACAATCTGAATTGTACATTATGTCACAGTTTTAGCTTGTCTCTTGGGTTAAATAGAGACTTATTCAAAGCAGCTTAAATTGGAGGGAGGAAATTACTGTGAGAAATCAGGTGAAGTGAGTAGGAGGTCCTTTGGATAGTTCAGAAGAGGAGATCTGAAACAGGGTGGAGCCTCACGCAGTCTGTAGCTGGCTGATGGCTCTGAGTTTAAGTTTGGTCAAAGTATCCTGGAAGAGCTGCAATACCACACCATGACTGTGATGCAATTGCAGTCTCATATGTTTGCTTTTTAAAAATCCCACTATCAACTTCCTCTGTTTAATCATGTTTTTTGTGCTCCACAATTGTGGGTTGTAGGGTTAATTCTTTCAGTGTTTTTCTTTTGAGAGAAAGAGTATGACAGGATCAACTTGTCTTTTGGGTCCCAAATTATTCGTCATTTTTGGTGAGAGTCAAATACTTACTTGATAACTTATACTGTACAGACCTAAACCAATCAAAATGGAGAATCAACATATTAGAAAAGATGCCAACCAATTAGAATGAGCACTGACTGTAAACACCTGGCTTGGCCATACCACTGCATACCTGCTGAATGTCAGGCTGAAAAAGAGCTGTTTAGATCTGTCCCTTTCGAATGGACTTTGGTCAGAGCAAAAGGATCAATATAAGCAGAAATTATAGGGATTTTAATGCTCAATAGCATAACCACAGAGCTCAGCACAGTGCCTGGCACATAGTAGACACTCATTAAATGCTTATCAGGGCTTTTAATTTGGAAACTATGCTTCTAAATATTTAAATAATACCTGTACTTAAAATTCAAGCTCTGAGTTAAATATTTTGTTCCTTTCTTACAATTGGCCCTTGAGTCTGCTTATCTATTCCTCTTGCCCTAACCCCTGCCTCACCAACATCGCATGGACCATTTCAATAACCTTCTAGTTCATCTTCTTATCTCTAGAATCTTTCTCTCTGATACAACTTCTATATTCTCTCCAAAGCATCCCTCTGTTGCAACATTTAAGTATTCCAGTCACTTATTCATTCTTCTGTTTGAGCATATGGTAACGAATAGAAAAAGTATAAAGACATACATAAAGATGACAAACAGAAATACAGGATTGTAGCTGCTTCTTGAGGTATAAGAAAGAGTTAGAGAAAGGTTCAATCAGCTAATGTAATTCTTTATATGCTATCAATTTAAAATTAGTTTACATACTTATCCTTATAAAACACAAAAGCATTGATTTTTTAAATTTTATTTTTATTTTTTTATTTTTGGCTACACTGGATCTTGGTTGCTTTGCACAGACTTTCTCTAGTTGCAAAGAATGGAGGCTACTCTTTCTTGCGGTACATAGGCTTCTCAGTTGCAAAGGTTAGTTGCTCCATAGCATATGTACTCTTCCCGGACCAGGGATTGAACCTGTGTCCCCTGCATTGGCAGGCAACTTCTTATCCACTGTGCCACCAGGGAGTTCCAAAAGAGTTGATGTTATTGTGCTATTATTAGTAGTTCTACCATTAAAATCAATAAATAACATTTTAGCTGCAGATTTCTGCTTCTAGTCGTAGAAGTAATGCTGGACTTAACTTCCTTCTAAAAACAACTATAAAACTGAACAATATATATGAAGCAATGCTTTCCAGGTATGAAACAACGCTCAGTGTAGAACTGTGAGCTTGAGAGGAAGAAATTCATGGGCATTCTGGCTTTCTGTCTGGGGATACTTTCCTGGCTCAGCATAAGGAGGTGCAGACCAAGCACAGTTGTCATCCTGCTGAGCTAAGGAGTCAAGGAGCAGCATTCTGGGCTGCTGAAGCAGCTGGAATTTTTGGACAGGATACCTGAGAAAAGGAAGCTGTACAGAGAGGTGACCTTAGAAGTCAGCATGGTAATTCACCTCAGTTCCTTGGCTGAGGACACTACTGTGTACAGAAAGGCTAGACTTTAGAGATCAAATATTTTGAGGAGATTAGCTGAGACATGATGCTGGGAGATGTTGAATTGTAGATCAGCCAGAGTGGAGACTTCTCCTTGAGTAATTCACACATTCAGTTGTTATTCTAGAAAAATCATGACTTAAGGAGAAGAGTCATGCTCTAAGACTAAACTCAAAACGGAAACAGACCCGCCTACCATAGACTGAGACACATCTGATGTGACCCAAAGACTTTACCAGTGACTTAGCAGTAATTTAAATATAAAAAGAAGCACATCTAGGTAGAATGTAATCAAACCACTGAAAAACCAAAAATGAAGAGAAAAGCTTTAAAGCAGTCACATTTTTAAAAATGTGTTTAAAAATCAGGAAGAGGAGTACAAATAATGGCTGACTTCTCATCACAGATAATGGAGGCTGGAAGACAATGGAATGATATCTTAAAGTTCTACAAAACAAAACACAGAATTCCCACAATGTAGTTGTGATGGCAGGAGCTGTAGCTACCATTTTGTAACCAGGAAGTAACCTTGAAGAAAAAAATAGGCCTGTATTTTAAGGCTCCTTTTACTGGGGACTCTGTTACCTATGACAGAGCACAATATCTAATTAATATAGGAAGTAACTTTGGTTGAGCACTTATTATATACTGAGCTATGTTGAATGTGGTCATTTCTTTTGTCATTTAAACCCCCAAAGCCCAGAAGTGGGCTTTCTATGCCTCTGTTTACAGATGAGTGCACTGAAACAGAAAAGTGAACAGTGAACAGAAAAGCTCGTCTCATTTATGCAACCTTCCTAAAGAAAATTAACTAGTTCTTCCTCTGTATGCACCTGTCTAATATATATCTTATCTAGCAACTGACATACAGACATAGAAGAAGATATTTGGGGCATTTTAGAGTATCGCTTTGCAGCCTGGAATGGTATCTGATTCACCATGGCATTGCAGGTACCTGAACAGAATTTAATGTATATTTTTTAAAAAGTAAAATCAAGAGAATGCACTGTCTTGCAGTATATTCTCTAGAGTTGTCACTGTTAAGAAGACCCAGTTGTGTAGTGGAGACAAGAACCAGTGGCAATCAGGGGAAAGTTTTACTACTGGGAATCTAAGAACTCAGAAGTTTTTACAATCTTTAGTCTCCCACCAGGACCGCTGCTTGCTGATGTCTCAGTGTTTCTTAGACCCTTGAGTTCTATTCTGTTTCTACCAGAGTAATTCATTATATTAACAGAATGTAGGAGAAAAAAAAAGCACAGACCTATCTCAGTTGAAGGAAAAAGGCATCTGACAAAATTTAACATCCATTCACGACAAAAACCCTCAGCAAATTAAGGATAAAAGGAAGCATCCTCAATATGATAAAGAGCACGTGCAACAATCCTACAGCTAACATAGCACTTAATGGGTAAATATTGAATACTCACCCCTGCCAAGACTGGAAGTCTTGGGCAGGCCTTCCAGGAAAGCTTTCAAAATAGAAGTTTCTGCCACCATCACAAAGTAAAGCATTCCTATGAAATCTTATAAGCTGTAAAATGACTTAAAGCAAAGAAGCGATTACCTTAGGACCTGTCTTGCTAAGGGATGCACAGAATAAATGGAGGTAAAGCAAGGTGCTCACAGACACAGTTCAAAGCTGTGGCAGCTTGATGCTGAGATGGTGAGTGCAGTTCCTGGGGAAGGAGCTTGGCAGGGTCGCTCTTGCTGCTTGGTGTGCTTACTGACTCTAGAAGTGAAAGTGAAAGTCGCTCAGTTGTTTTCAACCCCATGGACTGTACCAGGGAATTCTCAAGGCCAGAAAACTGGAGTGGGTAGCTTTTTCCTTCTGCACAGGATCTTCCCAACTCAGGAATTGAACCCAGGTCTCCCGCATTACAGGTGGATTCTTTACCAGCTGAGCCACAAGGGAAGCCCAAGAATACTGGAGTGGGTAGTCTATCCCTGCTCCAGTGGATCTTCCCAATCCAGGAATCAAACTAGCGTCTCCTGCATTGCAGGCAGATTCTTTACCAAATTGAGCTATCAGGGAAGCCCACTGACTGTATGAGGGCTGCTGCTGCTAAGTCGCTTCAGTCGTATCCAACTCTGTGCGATCCCGTAGACGGCAGCCCACCAGGCTCCCCCGTCCCTGGGATTCTCCAGGCAAGAACACTGGAGTGGGTTGCCATTTCCTTCTCCAATGCATGAAAGTGAAAAGTGAAAGTGAAGTCGCTCAGTCGTGCCCAACTCTTCTCGACCCCATGGAGTGCAGCCTACCAGGCTCCTCCATCCATGGGCTTTTCCAGGCAAGAGTACTGGAGTGGGGTGCCATTGTATGAGGGCACTGCAATCAAACGCTGAACACTATTTTTGCTTTCACTAAAAGTGAAAAGAGTACTAACGTAGGTTTTTCCTAAAGGTGAAGTGGTACCAAGTGGAGGACGCCTGTATTTCCCCACCTGACTGTGCCCTTTACTCCTCCTGAAGAACTAGATCTTCGGTTTTGTGAGTTTGGAATTATTTCTCTAACAGTCTTGAGGCACCAAGTTTGTACCTAAAGGTTGACTGCATGGTCAACCTTGAGTGCTCAGCACCTCTCAGAACTCAGAACATTCAGGATCAACCAGTCCTTCCTCTGGCCCCCATGTCCCCACATCATTGGGGATTTGAGGGGCTGCTTTGATTTCTGTTTGGTTAGTTTTGTTTACTATGTTACAAGCAACTTACATAAGCTTCCTGGCTGTTATCATCAGGGCCCCACTGGAGTCTTCAGGGATCCTGATGTTCGTGAGTAGGCACTCAAGAAATCTTTAGTCCATGGCAGCCCATCAGCCAGACTTATGACAGAGGGGAGCCCAGACTCTGGAGGTGAGACCCAGAAAAGAGCCTGACCTACTTCTTGCTTAGGAAGCATCCAGAGAAGCTGCATGAGCAGGAAAGTGAGGATCTGCCCACAGGGATCCTGAGGTCGCCCTGCTCCGATCTAGAGTTATCTTCCAAGAGCCAGGACTTCGCCTCCCATTGCGGATGCTCTGGGACACACAGAGCCAGCCCATATGGAGTGAACTCTCCCAGGGTATTTTTAAAGTCCTAGCTTTTGGATGACTGCCCAACTCTGCCTGGCCAGCTGCTCCCATCTGAGAAGGCCCTGAGCTACCTTCCTGCTTGAGATTTCTCACTGTCATCTTTCTCGTGTGCAGCCCTGACAGTGGGCTGCTGAATCCATTGGGAGAACCTTCATTTCCAGGAGGGGAATTGGACAAAGTCTGCTGTTAGCTCAGCAGAACTACCTCCAAATCCAGCAGTTAGTGCCCTGAATTTCCAGACAGACCTATTTGTCTCCTTAGGAGCACTTGTAACTTCAGTGAGACTGACCAGCTAAGAATGAAACACTTTTCAAGACATTTTAATTAATTGCTTACACTTAAAATAGTTAAGTTGGTGACGGACAGGGAAGCCTGGCATGCTGCAGTCCGTGGGGTCGCAAAGAGTTGCAACTGAGCAACTGAATTGAACTGATAATAGTTGAAATTTGCAAGCCCTTATTTTATACTTGCACGGTGCCGTGTGTTCTACATATGTACTCTCATTTAATCCTTATGACAAGCCAAAGCATTGGATAGTTTTACTATTTCTATTTTGCAGCAGTGGGAACTGAGACTCAGAATATAAATAATATTGTCAAGGACGAACACTAAGTAAGTGGCAGAACTGGGAACCAGCCAATAGAATGCAATTCTAAAACACAGAAACAAACAAAAAACCCAAAACTAGTTTGTTGAGTAGAAGCTAGTCATTTACACTCTTGGGAGTAAGTCACTATTTCCACAGTGAGGAAGGAAGATACTGGTCATGATCAGACAGTGTCCTAGAGCTTTTAACTGATGTGTTGAAAGATTCAAAGGATATAAGGATGATTCCCTGGCAGGTGTGGTAATGGCCAAAGAAGCATGCAAAAACCAAGGAAAAACAAATCATCCTAATATCCCAACAAGAAAAAAGGGAAAGGCAGGCAAAACAGAAATATATAAACCAAATATATAAGTGAAAAGTCTAATTACAGAGAGATGCCACTGATGAGCTCTGATGAGAAAAGGAAGAGGCAGGCGTCCATCAGTGAGGCAAGGGGCATCTGGGCGAGTATCTGTGGGAAGGGTGGCAGGGGCTGGAATATAGTGAACCGGGAAAAATGCTGATGGTAACAAAAATGGCTCTTTTAGTGCCGGGAGCCAGGGTGAGGAACTCCACCCGTGGCAAAGGTCATGAGGTAGGAGGCTCAGCATACGCAAAGGCGGGATTGAGCCTCAGGAGTCCCCCTGGAAATTCTCGAGCATCTACCCCCAAAACCAGAGTCTGCCTACTTTCTGCTTTGTGCTCTCACCTACACCTCTGACTTTACAGGGGGCTGTCCCCCACTACCTCTCTCTGAAAAAAGAGTTAACTTACAGCTCCAGTTAATAAAGTTCCTGGGTGTGATAGTGTTTCAACCTACAAACTCCTTTGGAAGTCCTCTAGCCTGCCTGAATAGGTTTTTCTGGCCACATGTGATTGTTCAGAGCCTCCCAACTGTGAGAGGCATGAGATGTTCTAAACTGTCTAAATACAGATTCCTTTGAGCAGTTAAAAGATTGATTAGAAATTGTATTGGTGAAGGGTTTTTCACTTGTTGGGCCAATGTTTGCTGCTAAGTTTCCATATCCCTTACCTGCTGTGTCCCTGGCAGTGTATTGATTAATATAATTGGTGTAAGTAGTAGCTTTAATGTTTGTAACCTGGGACCCTTGAGTTAATTCTTTTTCTTGTTATAGACCACCACACCTTTGCCCTATAGGAATGCAACTTTATCTAATGCTTTTGGAGTGTGGCGCCTGACTTTAGAATAATCACCTTTAGAGAAAAATAAGTTTCTTAAAATGTTAACAGGCCTCCGGGCCAGAAGATGATGCAAATCACCTAAACTTTTGCATATGATAAGTTTGCAGGAAGAAAGCCTGGCTTACTGCATGACTCTACCCCTTCCCCCATTATCCTCTATGCATAATTTAAGGTATAAAAACTACTTTGGAAAATAAAGTGCGGGCCTTGTTCACCGAAGCTTGGTCTCCCCATGTCGTTCTTTCTCTCACCTTCTGGCTGAATTATTCAGCCTCTTTTCTCCACTAAATTTTCTCACTGAGCTATCCTTATTTGACCACTCTTTATATCTTTAATTAACATTTAAATAAGCTGTTGTTTCCTGATCGCCGATGCCATCTTCCCTTCGAATTCCCTGGATCCACCGGGGCTGGACCCTGGCATTTTATGGCACTGGGGACAAGGAGTTTTCAAAGACCCACTGCTCAGAGGTAATGGTGGAAATATATGAAAGCATTTTCTAATTCTCTCTTGTTTCTTTTGTCTGAGACTGGGAGAAGAGTCTTTAATGGGAAATGGCAGGACAAAACAGAAAAACAAAAACAGCTGAAGGAAAAGAGCTGCCATTAGTGAGTACCTAGTTCACGCCAAGCCCGTATCTACGTTCTCATCAGACTCAAATAATAACTCAGAGAAGTAGGTACTATAACCAGCAATCCCCTCCTCCTGCCCCATCTCCCCTCCCACCCCATCTCCCCTCCCACCCCTGCGCTTTGCTAGCACCTTGCAGTAGGAAGCACATATAATAAAAGTAGTAAATCTGTATTTCAGCAAGTCATTTGAGAATGGTTCTGTGGACTGCCTGAGGATAAAGAGGGAAGATGCATAGTGGATGAGGGTAAGGTGATGTGGTCTCATAATTGATTGAACAACTCTGCTGTTAGAGGACCCCAGAGGTTTGCATCTGGATATACCACAATGGCACCCCACTCCAGTCCTCTTGCCTGGAAAATCCCATGGATGGAGGAGCCTGGTAGGCTGCAGTCCATGGGGTCGAGAAGAGTCGGACACGACTGAGTGATTTCCCTTTTACTTTTCACTTTCCTGCATTGGAGAAGGAAATGGCAACCCATTCCAGTGTTCTTGTCTGGAGAATCCCAGGGACGGGGGAGCCTGGTGGGCTGCCGTCTATGGGGTCACACAGAGTTGGACATGACTGAAGTGACTTAGCAGCAGCAGCAGGGCTTTCCTGGTAGCTCACCTGGTAAAGAATCTACCTGTAATGCAGAAGACCCCGGTTCAATCCCTGGATCAGGAAGATCCCCTGGAAAAGGGATATTCCACCCCAGTATTCTTGCCTGGAAAATTCCATGGACAGAGTCTGGCAGGCTACAGTCCATGGGGTCCCAAAGAGTTGGACATGACTGAGTGACTAAGCACAGCACAGCACAGCATACTCCTTATCAGATGGGAAACTTTGTTCACATTAATTAAACTCTCTGAGCTGCAGTTTTCTTATCTGCAGAATAAAGATAATAACACGATTTACTTCACAAGGATTGTTAGATTACATATATTAAAGACATCTTATGGCTCAGACAGTAAATAAAGAATCTGCCTGCAATGTGAGAGGCCCAGGTTCAATCCCTGGGTCAGGAAGATCCCCTGGAGAAGGGAATGGCAACTCATTCTAGTATTTTTGCCTGGAGAATCCTAAGGACAGAGGAGCTTGGCGGCTACAGTCCGTGGTGTCACAAAGAACTGGACATGATTGAGTGACTAACACGTTCATTTTCATCAACTATAAAGTATTACATGTCAATAACTATTAATATCCAGCAATATTATCAGTAGAGGATCAAAGCTTTGATCTTGACCCTATTTTAGTCAACATTTAATAGTGGAAGAAAACAGAGGAAACACCTTTATCAAATTTTCAGGTAACCCGGAGCAGGCAGTGAAAGAAGATACATTTGATATTCTTAATAATTCAGAGTTTATGCTAAAGTTAGGCTGGAATATTCAACAAACCCAATAAGAGAAAATAACTTATCGGGAATGAACTTTTAGGGACTTCCTTGGTGGTCCAGTGGTTAAGAATCTGCCTGCCAATGCAGGTGACAGGGTTCAATCTCTGGTTAGGGAAGAAAGATTACAGCATCTGGTCCCATCACCTCCACTTACTGCAATTAGAGAAAGCTCGGGCACAGCAATGAAGACCCAGCACAGTCATAAATAAATAAAGAATGTGGCTTCTGTGGTTGGCCAGAAACAAAATTCCACAAGGACAGAATGAGGAAGCTGCTCACTGAAGGAGGGCCTGGGAGAGTTGGTTGACCTCGAGTCAAGTCTGAAAGAGCTGTGTGAGGTGGCTGCATAGAAAAGCAAGAGAATTATAAGCTGTGTTTATACAAGTAGAGGCCATAGTATAGTATCCATACTGTTGAGCCAGTATCCATTTGGGATCCTCTGTTTAACTCTAGAGACCATTTTAAAGGACAGGCACTGATTTCTAGTCAATGAGAAATGGTTGAAAGGATTAGAAGTGCCTGGGAGAGAGGAGTAAATAGTGGTAGTGATAATTATAATCACCACCGCCACAGAATGGTTAATACTTACTGAGTACTTACTGTGTAGAATTAATATCTGTTATCTCATTTAATCCTCTCAAATACTTTGGGAGCTGGGTACCATTATCCTTGTTTCCCCATTTATTAGCTGATAAAGCAGACTTGAGAGGCTAGCAGCTCACTCGAGGTTATATAATTGGAAGTGAAGGAGCATATATTTGAATCCAAGCATTCTTATCTAGAGTGGCTTCCCTAGTGGCTGAGTGGTAAAGAATCCACCTGCAATACAGGAGATATGGTCTGGAAAGATCCCCTGGAGAAGGACATGGCAACCCACCGCAGTATTCTTGCCTGAGAAATCCCATGGACAGAGGAGCCTGGTGGGTTACAGTCCATGGGGCTGCAAAAGAGTCAGACATGACTCAGCACGGAGAAGGCAATGGCACCCCACTCCAGTACTCTTGCCTGGAAAATCCCATGGACGGAGGAGCCTGGTGGGCTGCAGTCCATGGGGTTGCTATGAGTCGGACATGACTGAGCGACTTCACTTTCACTTTCATGCATTGGAGAAGGAAATGGCAACCCACTCCAGTATTCTTGCCTGGAGAATCCCAGGGATGGGGGAGCCTGGTGGGCTGCCGTCTATGGGGTCGCACAGAGTCGGACACAACTGAAGCGACTTAGCAGGAGCAGCAGCAGCATGACTCAGCAACTTAAGAACAACAAAATTCTTATCTAGAATGTGTACTTTTAGCCAACTTGTTATGCTGCTTTCTAAGAGCTTGGGAAAATTACAATAGCTAACTTAAAATATTCTGTCATGTGGAATAGAGGTCAGCCCTTGGTTATATAGTTCTAGCATGCATACATGCTGAGTCACTTCAGTTGTGTCTGACTCTTTGTGACCCCATAGACTGTAGCCCGCTAGGCTCCTATGTCTGTGGGATTCTCCAGGCCAGAATACTGGAGTAGGTTGCATGCCCTCCTCTGGGGGATCTTCACGACCCAGAAATCTCCTGGGGCTCCTGCCTTGCAGGCAAATTCTTTACTGCTGAGCCACCAGGGAAGCCTGTAGTTCTGGAAGATAATGCTAATACAGTAGGAAAGAAACTTTGTATTCTATCACAGGTTAATCACCAAAGGGATGTTGCCTATAAGCTTAAATTATACATAATGGCCCATGTCTGGGAACCCTGCCTCTCAGGTAATAAGCTTTAAGCTGAAAAGCTTTGTTTTGCTCACAAGAAACATCCCGACCAGGCCCACCTGTGAATGACTGCAGGGAGGAAGAAATTAACACATTCCCTGCAGAGGCTGATGGAAACTAGGAAGTGTTTGACTTTACATCCTCCCCTTTTAGTATGTGCCTGTGCTAAGTTGCTTTAGTTGTTTCCAACTCTTTGTGACCCTATGGACTCTAGCCCACCAGGCTTCTCTGTCCATGGGATTCTCCAGGCAAGAATACCAGAGTGGGTTGCTGTGTCCTCCTCCAGGGGATCTTTTAGACCCAGGTTTCAAACCCGAGTCTCTTTATGTCTGTCTTGGGAGGTGGGTTCTTAACCACTAGCCTCAATAAAAGAAGCCCAAGTTCTAACTCAGGCAAGATGGTTGTTGGGGGCATAGGTTCACCATCTTGCGGGTCTGCTGACTCTCTGAATCAAGTCACTATTCCTTGCCCCAACAGCTCGGTCTGTCATATGGCAGGCAGTATGAGCTTGGACTTGGTAACACTGAAGCCCAGCAGGTTTAAAATTCCAGAAGAGAGATTTAGGCTAGGTGTTAGGAAGGGGAGTCTAACTGTTAGAGACTATGTGATGGACTGCATTGCTGAGTTGCTCTCTCCAGTCACTTGTCAAGCAGAGGCTGAATGGCCAGCAGGGATTGGAAAATTTTCAGTTATGGCCCTAGCAGCTGCTGGGACCACTTGTCGTGAGGATCTTCACTCCAAAATTCCCCAAAGTAGCAGTGACTACTCCCATGTTGACACTTGGAGTGAGGAATCATTTGGTTGCTGACAAGCTCCGTTCAGCAGGGTAAGTCACTCCTGTGTGTACAGCTGGGAACTTTATGTTTGGGGTGTTTTTTTCGCTAGTATAAGCCAATTTGTTTTACATTTGAGTGGGGTGTCCTGTTGGAGAGAGGAAATAGTTGTTGGATTTCTACCCGATTTGTGAACCGGTTTGTTTATCTCTATGGAGGCTAGCATTTTATGTACGAGATTTGTGTTTTGTGTGTCTTGAATTTCCATCTTTAAAAATGGGGACTGTTTCGGCTGTACCTAAAGTCCTCTGGGCACTTTTTGGATAAGTGATCTGATTTGCAGCTGTGAGCCCATGGGTAAGAGGATCTCCACGAGGGGTTTAAGCAGGGTTATCTTGGCATCCTGTGCACCATGTGCTGCTGAGCTTGCTGTGTTAATTATGTAGTTTATGGTCTCCTGTGGTGTTGATATGTGTAAAATCCCAAGACCAAACGAGGTTTTACTTAGGATTGTCTGTTTGTCCTTTATTGTTTCTCCACTTACAGCCAAATCAGTTGTAATATTTAAAACTTTTACTAATGTCAAATGGAGGAAAGGAACAGAAAAAAAAAAAAAAGAAACCTGGTGGCTCTTGTCCAAGAGTGGGACATTCCCAGGAAGAAGAAAAAGGTTCCACTTGGTTCCTAAAATCACCAAAAGCTACAAATATAAATAGAAGTATCTTTTCCATAGATATTACTAAAAAGGGTTTAGTCATTCAGAAAGGTGACTTTGATTTGTCCCATCTGTCAGAAACCCAATTTTAACCCCGCTTCTTTAGTAACTGATAGGTTTTTCATTGTTTTACTCAATTCAGAGTTAAACTTTGGAACGGAAACTATGATGTCCTGTGTTTTTTATTTGTTTGTTTGTTTTTATTGGTTACTTTATATATATTTAGGTCCCCTGGTGGCTCAGACGGTAAAGCGTCTGTCTGTGGGAGACCTGGGTTCGATCCCTGGGTCGGGCAGATTCCCTGGAGAAGGAAATGGCAACCCACTCCAGTACTCTTGCCTAGAGAATCCCGTGGACGGAGGAGCCTGGTGCAGGCTACTGTCCATGGGGTCGCAAAGAGTTGGACACGACTGAGTGATTTCACTTCACTTCACTTATATATATTTATTTTAGTTTATAAAATGCAAACACAAAACTAGTTCATCTTCAAATATAGATTAATAAACATCTCAGCATCAGGGTATCATGCCTTGCATTTCCTTTGACATTCAATGTCAAATCATAAATGAACTTCTTTTAAGATGACTTTGCCCCTTTATATAACAAAATAGCTATTAAAATGTTTATGTTTTATGAAAATAACAACATATGTTAATGGCAAACAAAAAGATATAAAAATAAGACATGAATATATATTTATATGATATACAATATTTATATGATATATAATGTTTATATGGTATACAATATTATCTTCTATTTGGTATAAAGTTGTGTAAATTTTAAAAATGCTATTAATGTATATCAATCTTATATCTCACATTTTACAATCCAAACTTGGCTTGAACTCCAATTTTTTTTCCCAGTAGAAATGGGAAAAAGATTTTCCCTAGCTAATGGGAAATTCTTTAAAATATTGACATAATCTCTGTATGTTCTTCATTATGAAAATATATTTAGTATTTCCCCTTTGATCTCCACCCCAGCAATTTGATTAAAGCATCATCAGAATCCTAGTCTCCTGTGGTGCATTTTGTATACTGGTATTGACCCAAGATGGAGAAGGCAATGGCACCCCACTCCAGTACTTTGCCTGGAAAATCCCATGGATGGAGGAGCCTGGTCAGCTACAGTCCATAGGGTCGCTAAGAGTCGGACACGACTGAGCAACTTCACTTTCACTTTTCACTTTCATGCCTTGGAGAAGGAAATGGCAACCCACTCCGGTGTTCTTGCCTGGAGAATCCCAGGGATGGGGGAGCCTGGTGGCTGCCGTCTATGGGGTCGCATAGAGTCGGATACGACTGAAGTGACTTAGCAGCATTGACCCAAGAGATTGTGTTTCTGATCGCCTCATTTTAGGTTTCTCTTCACATCTAGAGGATACATAAATACATTTTTTCTATGTAAATATGTTTAAAATGAAAATAGTCAACACTAGCCCTTTCATGAAGTCCAGATCTGTTTGCTTTCATGTTCATACAAAAATATTATGAGAACTCTCCAATACACAGCTAACAAAAAGGGTAATCATAATATCAATGATTCTAGTGCATTAACATAGCAGAAAACCTGTATTTCAATTGGAGTCCTTATCTTTATTTTGTCATCTGTAAAATGAAAGGTTATAGATCTGTCTGTCTGCTCATCTTTCTTCCTCTCATTAATTCTCTCTGCAGCCAACATCTTTAGAGAAAGATGCTCATTAACCGATGAGCATGCCCAAAGAGGAGTCCATAAACTCATTCCAAACTCCCTTGCTGCTAGGAAAAGACATGTTTCATCGACTCTGTCAAGTACATGTGCTCAGTCGCCCAGTCATGTCCAACACTTCTGTGACCTCATGGACTGTGGCCTTCCAGGCTTCTCTGTCCGTGGGAATTCTCCTGACAAGAATATTGGAGTGGGTTGCCATTTCCTTCTCCAGGCGGTCTTCTTGCCTTAGGGATCGAGCCTGTATCTCCTGCATTGCAGGTGGATTTTATACTGCTGAGGTACCTGGGAAACCCCTGTCAAGTACACATATGCATAAAAGAAAAATATGGGGAAGAACCTAATGCAGTTTATAAACTCATTTTGTATCAGAATGCTTAGAGCAATCAACTCATGTTTTTATATTTACTACTAGTTTATATCATACTTTCCAAATGCTCAAATTTTGGTACTTTCTGGGAGACAATCTTAAGGGCTTGGAATAAATGATCTGCATCAATAAAAATCTACAGTGACATTTTTTTCAAGAGTCAAAATATGTAGATTTGGAAAAGAAGGTGGAGAAGTATAAAGTATACCTCTATTAAAACTTCTGATCTATTCATCTATGAATAGGTGAATTTTTTTGTTCTTCATTGCAGCAATTTGGACTCTACTCTTTGTATGGTTGGGGTGTTTTTGCTCGGTTGATTGCTCAGTTTTCACTGCCTTGGCAGTAATTGCAGTTAGCTTAAAAGGTTTTTTTTTTTTTTTTTTAGTTTTATATTGGAATGGAGTTGATTTACAATGTTGTGTTTCAGATGTACAGCAAAGTGATTCAGTTATACATGTATCTCTTCTTTTTCAGATTCTTGTCCCATTTAGGTTACTACAGAGTATTGAGTAGAGTTCCTTGTGGTATGCAATAAGTCCTTGTTGATTATCTATTTTATATACAGTAGTGTGAATATGTTAATCCCAAACTCCTAATTTATCCCTTTCCCCCCACCTTTCCCCTTTGGTAACCAAAGTTTGTATTTAAAGTCTGAGTCAGTTTCTGTTTTATAAATAAGTTCATTTGTATCATTTTTAAGATTCCACATGTAAGTGGTGTATATGATATTTGTCTTTCTCTGTTGGATTTCGTATGATAATCTCTAGGTGCATGTTGCTGAAATGGCATTATTTCATTTTTTATGTCTGAGTGGTATTTCATTGTATGTGTGTACCATATTGTCTCTATCCACTCCTCTGCCGATGGACACTGAGGTTGCTTCTGTGTCCTGGCTATCGTAAATAGTGCTTCAGTGAACACCGGGGTGCATGTATTCACTTTGAATTATGATTTTTTTTCTGGATATGTGCTCAGGAGTACGATTGCTGGATCATATGGTAGCTCTATTTTTAGTTTTTAAAGGAAACTTCATACTGTTCTCCTTAGTGGCTGCTCCAATTTACATTCCCACCAACAGTGTAGGAGGGTTCCCTTCTGTCCACACCGTCTCCAGCATTTATTGTTTGTAGACTTTTTGATGATGGCCATTCTGACTTGTGTGAGGTGATGCCTCATTGTAGTTTGGGTTTGCATTTCTCTAATACTTGACAATGTTGATCATTTTTTTAATGTGCTTTTGACCATCTGTTTGTGTCTTTGGAGAAATGTCTTTAGATTTTCTGCCCATTTTTTTTTAGTTGGGTTTTTTTGGTTTCTTTCTCTTTTTTTTTGGCACTGAGTTGCATGAGCTGTTTGTATATTTTGGATATTAATTCCTTGTTTGCACCATTTGAAAACATTTTATCCCACTATGAGTTATCTTTTCCTCTTTCATGGTTTCTTTTGTGCAAAAAGTTTAATTAGGTCCTGTTTGTTTATTTTTGTGTTTATTTACTTTAGGAACTAGGTCCAAAGAAATATTGCTCCGATTTATGTCAAAGGGTGTTCTGCTTATGTTTTCTTCTTAAGAGTTTTATAGTATCCAGTCTTTTTTTAATCCATTTTGAGTTTATTTTTGTTTATGGTATTAGAGAAAGTTCTAATTTAATTCTTTTTTGTGTAGCTGTTAAGTTTTCTCAGTATTACTTATTGAAGAGACTGTCTTTTCTCCATTGTGTATTCTTGCCTCTTTTGTCATAGATTAATTGATTATAGGTGTATGGGTTTATCTCAGGACTTTCTACCCTGTTCCATTGATCTAGATTTCTGTCTCTGTGCCAGTACCATACTGTTTTGATGGCTGAAGCTTTTAGTATATTCTGAAATTAGGGAATCTGATTCCTCCTGCTTCATTTTTCTTCCTCAAGATTGCTTTGTTTATTAGGGGTCTTTTGTGTTTCCATACAAATTTTAAGGTTTTAAAAAATATATATACATTTTTAAAAAAACTTAAGTTCTTTTTGTTCTAGTTCTGTGAAAAATGCTATTGGTAATTTGGTAGGGATTGCATTGAATCTGTAGATTGCCTTGGGTAGTATAGTCATTTTGACAATATTAATTCTTCCAATCTAAGAACTTGATATATCTTTCTTTCCATTTATTTGTGTGTTCTGCAATTTTTTCATCAGCATCTTATAGTTTTTGGAGTATGGGTCTTTTGCCTATCTAGGTAGGTTTATTCCTAGGTATTTTATTATTTTTAATGCAATAGTAAGTGAGATTGTTCCCTTAATTTCTCTTTCTTTCATTATTAGCATATAGAAATGCAACAAATTTCTGTATATTAATTTTGCATCCTGCAACTTTACCAAATGCATTGATGAGATCTAGTAGTTTTCTGGTACCTTCATTAGGATTGTCTGAGTATATATTCATATCATCTACAGTGACAGTTTTACTTCTTTTCCAATTTGGATTTCTTTTATTTCTTTTTCTTTTCTGATTGCTGTGGCTAGGACTATGTTGAATCAAAATGGCAAGAGTGGGCACTTTTGTCCCTTTTCTGATTTTATTTATTTTTTGGCCTCCCCACATGGCTTGTGGAACTTCCTGACCAAAGATCAAACCCATGCCCTTTGCATTGGAAGCATGGAGTCTTAACCACTGGACCACCTGGAAAGTCCTTATTCCTGATTTTAGAGGAAATGCTTTTAGTTTTTCACTGTTGAGTATGATGTTTGCTGTGAGTTTGCTATATATGGCCTTTATTATATTGAAGTATGGAAAAAGCAAGAGAGTTCCAGAAAAACATCTATTTCTGCTTTATTGACTATGCCAAAGCCTTTGACTGTGTGGATCACAATAAACTGTGGAAAATTCTGAAAGAGATGGGAATACCAGACCACCTGATCTGCCTCTTGAGAAATTTGTATGCAGGTCAGGAAGCAACAGTTAGAACTGGACATGGAACAACAGACTGGTTCCAAATAGGAAAAGGAGTACGTCAAGGCTGTATATTGTCACCCTGTTTATTTAACTTATATGCAGAGTACATCATGAGAAACGCTGGACTGGAAGAAACACAAGCTGGAATCAAGATTGCTGGGAGAAATATCAATAACCTCAGATATGCAGATTACACCACCCTTATGGCAGAAAGTGAAGAGGAACTCAAAAGCCTCTTGATGAAAGTGAAAGAGAAGAGTGAAAAAGTTGGCTTAAAACTCAACATTCAGAAAACGAAGATCATGGCATCCGGTCCCACCACTTCATGGGAAATAGATGGGGAAACAGTGGAAACAGTGTCAGACTTTATTTTCCTGGGCTCCAAAATCACTGCAGATGGTGACTGCAGCCATGAAATTAAAAGACGCTTACTCCTTGGAAGGAAAGTTATGACCAACCTAGACAGCATATTGAAAAGCAGAGAGATTACTTTGCCAACAAAGGTTCGTCTAGTCAAGGCTGTGATTTTTCCTGTGGTCATGTATGGATGTGAGAGTTGGACTGTGAAGAAGGCTGAGCGCCAAAGAATTGATGCCTTTGAACTGTGGTGTTGGAGAAGACTCTTGAGAGTCCCTTGGACTGCAAGGAGATCCAACCAGTCTATTCTGAAGGAGATCAGCTCTCGGATTTCTTTGGAAGGAATGATGCTAAAGCTGAAACTCCAGTACTTTGGCCACCTCATTCGAGGAGTTGACTCATTGGAGAAGACTCTGATGCTGGGAGGGATTGGGGGCAGGAGGAGAAGGGGACAACAGAGGATGAGATGGCTGGATGTCATCACTGACTCGATGGACGTGAGTCTGGGTGAACTCCGGGAGTTGGTGATGGACAGGGAGGCCTGGCGTGCTGCAATTCATGGGGTCGCAAAGAGTCAGACACGACTGAGTGACTGAACTGCACTGAACTGATGTTACCTCTATACTTGCTTTCTGGAGAGTTTTTTTTTTTAATCATAAATGGGTTTTGGATTTTGTCAAAAGTTTTTTCTGCATCTATTGAGATAACCATTTGGGTTTATTCTTCAATTCGTCAATATGGTGTGCTATACTGATTGATTTGTAGATACTGAAAAATCCTTGCATCCTTGGGATAAAGTCCACTTGATCATGGTGTATGATCCTTTTAATGGAATATTGAATTTGGTTTGCTATATTGTGTTGAGGATTTTTTGCATCTATGTTCATCAGTGATATTGGGCTGTAATTTTCTTTTTTGTGTGTTTTTTTTTTTTTTTTCCTGATTTTGGTATCAGAGTGATGGTGGCTTCATAGAATGAGTTTGGGAGTGTTCCTTCCTCTGCAAATTTATGAAATAGTTTGAAAAGTTTGGTTGTTAACTCTTCTCCAAATGTTTGATAGAATTTGCCTGTTAAGTCTTCTGGTCCTGGACTTTTGTTTGTTGGGAGTTTTAAAATCACAGTTTCAATTTCAGTACTTGTGCTTGATCTGTTCCTATTTTCTATTTCTTTTTGGTTCAGCCTTGGGAGATTGTAACTTTCTAAGAATTTGTCCCTTTCCTCAAGATTGTCCACTTTATTGACATACAGTTGCTTGCAGTAAGTAGTCTCTTGAGATTCATTTTTGAGTTGTGTTTCTGGGCTCTATAGTGATAGGCAGGTAGGAGTGGTGTGCTCCCACTGAGAAGGAAGTGCCTGAGTGGGCCTTTGCAGCTGCTCAGCAGTGGGTGTGCTCCGTTGTCACCTTTCATCACTGTATGGGCTCACAAAGATGCACTGCCTGCAGCCCTGCCTCCGCCTTAGGAATGCCGGCATTGGCCCTGGTGTCCGTCAGGCATTGTTTTCATGAGGCCACCAGCACAGACGCACTGAAGTCCAGTTTCAGGACCACAGTAGTCATGCACTTTGACCTTCTGTGGGAGCTATGGAGGCAGTTTAACCCAAGCCTGGCCCTGCCCCGATGTGGCCCACAGCAGCCAGATTCATATCAGCTGTGGAAGCGCCTATTGTCCATTCGGATGTCCTGCAGACACTGAATTTACAAAGCCGGTGGCAAAAGCGTGAGATAACGGCTCATGCAGTCGTGAGGAGAGATTTCAGCCCTACTTCCTAAGTCACCTGGCCTTGGGGCTCAGGTGTGATTGCAGCCCCACCTCTGTGCATGGACAGCCTGCTAGCATCTGGGGCCGCCCGGGTGGTGGCTGGGGCAGGGGCACTGGCGCAGGCCGTGGCTGGGGTGCATCCTCCTGGAGGCCGTGGAGGCTGGCAGGTAGAGAAAGAGGCTGCTGGGGGGCTCCTGCCCCTCCCTTCACTTGCCACTTAACAATGGTGCTTTGCTTTTATCGTGGCCCTGGCTTCTTCCACGAACACTCCCGGTTGTGACCGCACCATGCTCCAGCTCCTTCAGGCTGTCTCTGTGCCACCCACCCCAGTCCTCCCCACAGGTCTGTCCTGTAAACCACCAGTTCAGCCTCCGCTCACCCCAGCAAACATGTATCTCAGGCTGGGATGCCAAGGGCAGTGGCGTGACTGGCCGTCTATGCAGGTCACCCTCTGTTCTGCCTGCCACAAACCAATCACTGCACTCTCCTCTGAGCCTCTGAAGCCCCCTTCTCTGTCCCGACTGCTCTCCCTGCCAGTGAAGGGGCTTCCCGGGGGGCAGGGACATTTCCGCTTTTTCAGCTCCCTCCCAGGGGCACAGGTCCTATCTCACTTCCTCTTTTTTTTCCCCTTTTGTCCTACCCAGTTCTGTGGGAACTTTCTTGTCCTTTCAGGTATTTGAGGTCTTCTGCTAGTGTTCTGTAGGTGCTCTGGGAGAACTGTTCCATTTGTAGATTATTTCTGATGTATTTGTAGGAGGGAGGTAGCTTCCGTGTCCTTCTCTACCATTTTGATTAAAGCTCCTCCTGAATCTGATTCTCTAAGAGGACAAAGTCATCTTAAAATACTGAACTGCTTTTGGTAATTGTGAGTTTCATTGTTTAACTTATCTGCATTTGTCATTGAGATCTTTTATTATCATTGGTTAAAACTTTTGATATTTTGACAAACTTCCCCAAAATTAAATTATAAATAAAGTTTATTTGACCTGTAGCTAACTTTGAGGTTTTCCAAAGGGCCCTTGGAACATCTCAAATTATTTCCTTTCTCTCGAGAGGAACATTACTTAGGCTTTTTTAGTATGTTAAATTGAGTGGGAAGCATTGTCAAGTAAGTAGTGATAAAACTTCTTAGATTGTATCATATGGGTAAATATTATTAATGGACACATTCTAGAAATTATAACTCCTAAAATTCTGGTGTATCCTGGTAAATGGTATAATTCATAATTTTATTTTATTTTTTTAATTTAAATTTATTTATTTTAATTGGAGGCTAATAACTTTACAATATTGTATTGGTTTTGCCATACATCAACATGAATCCACCATGGGTGAACACGTGTTCCCCATCCTGAACCCCCCTCCCTCAACCCTCCCCGTATCCTCCCTCTGGGTCATCCCAGTGCACCAGCCCCAAGCATCCTGTATCCTGCATCAAACCTGGACTGGCGATTCGTTTCTTATATTATACATGTTTTAATGCCATTCTCCCAAATCATCCCACCCTCTCCCTCTCCCACAGAGTCCAAAAGACTGTTCTATACATCTGTGTCTCTTTTGCTGTCTAGCATACAGGGTTATTGTTACCATCTTTCTAAATTCCATACATATGCATTAGTATACTGTATTGGTGTTTTTCTTTCTGGCTTACTTCACTCTGTGTAGTAGGCTCCAGTTTCATCCACCTCATTAGAACTGATTCAAATGTATTCTTTTTAACGGCTGAGTAATACTCCATTGTGTATATGTACCATAGCTTTCTTATCCATTCATCTGATGATGGACATCTAGGTTGCTTCCATGTCCTGGCTATTGTAAACAGTGCTGCGATGAGCATTGGGGTACACGTGTCTCTTTCAATTCTGGTTTCCCCGGTGTGTATGCCCAGCAGTGGGATTGCTGGGTCATAAGGCAGTTCTATTTCCAGTTTTTTAAGGAATCTCCACACTGTTCTCCATAGTGGCTGTACTAGTTTGCATTCCCACCAACAGTGTAAGAGGGTTCCCTTTTCTCCACACCCTCTCCAGCATTTATTGCTTGTAGAGTTTTGGATAGCAGCCATTCTGACTGACGTGAAATGGTACCTCATTGTGGTTTTGATTTGCATTTCTCTGATAATGAGTGATGTTGAGCATCTTTTCATGTGTTTGTTAGCCATCTGTATTTCTTCTTTGGAGAAATGTCTATTTAGTTCTTTGGCCCATTTTTTGATTAGTAATTCTGTTGGATTTTGTACATCACAACAGTAACCAAATTTCTTTTCAATTGTACTGTAATCTTGGTTGGGATGAAAAAAGCATTCTGCTAATGGTTAGAGATGATCAGTTACTCTTTATGGCTTTATAGTGGCTTTTGATGACTCTGTAGCTATTTTGTGAAGAAGTAGGGAAGAATGATAAAATCCTTCGTGTGCAAGCACTTGTGGGAAAATAAGTACTTCAGGGAAAATAAGAAAAGGGAGGGATTGAAGTGAAGATATGCTTCTTCAGACCTCAACTCCGGCTGAGTTACCCTGCCCAGCTGCTCTGGCTGTTAGGCCAATCTATACATCCCTTCTCCCATTTTTCATTCTTTTCTAGGCCCAAATGCTGACACTGGAACTCAGGACTTCCCCTCCTTCTGGGGACCAATTAGAAAATCCTGGGTTAGTTTCTGGGGTGCAGGGACTTATTCTGGTATGGCGATACCATCTAGGACAGGACACGGCACTCAATTTGAGTCAGGAGCCACTTCCAGAGCAGGGCAACTTTCACTGCTGTTGTCTCAAAGGGGGCTAAATGCAAATGACCAGACAGCTAGCTTTTTCAGACTTCTTTAACTGGAAAGATCACAACCTTCCTTTAGAGAGAGGATCTTTTTACACCTGAAGCCCATTGGGCAGTACTCACATCTGGAAGAAATTGGGACCTCAGTGAGGAAAGAATGCCCTTAAAAAGTGAAAGTGTTAGTCGTTCAGTCGTGTCAGATTCTTTGCGACCCCATGGACTGTAGTCTGCCTGGATCCTCTGTCGTTGGGGTTCTCCAGGCAAGAGTACTGGAGTAGGTTGCCACTCCCTTCTCCAGGGGATTTTCCTGACCCAGGGATCAAACCTGGGTGTCCTGCATTGCAGGCAGATTCTTCAGCATCTGCACCATCAGTAGTGCCCTCCTGGAGTACTACTTATTAGTACATCTTTGCAAGGCAGGGGAAGGAAAGCAAAAGAGATTAAACAGAAGTCAAGAAATTTAGCCAAACAAATGAAGACTTCTCTGAATTTTTGTAAAGGATGTATCAGGCCTACAGACATCATACTAATGTGGATCCTGAAGCCCCTGAAAATATTATAATGATAAATTTGACTTTTTTTTTTCACTCGGGGAAATGTCCCAAATATCAGGAGAATGCTGCAAACATTAGATGATACATTTGGAATGAACAATTCTTAATTGGGAGATGTTGCCTTTAGTGTTCAATAGCAAACAACAACGGAAGAAAGATGATGCAAACAAAACACTTATTTTTGGCAGTGACATTGGAATTTCCTGAAGGAGAGTAACCTGAAGAGAGGTAAGCCATGATTGGGGAAGGAGCAATGTGCTTACTCTAAGGAGGAAGAACATTAGCAAACAAATTGCCCTAGGCTGAAACATAAGAAAGACAGTAAAAGACAGAGCCTCTCACCTCCTAGAAAGAGAGGAACACTTGATGAATGAATGAAGAGGTCCAGGGCCTCCCTTGGACTTGGGCTATTTCCCCACACCCAGAGCCCCAGGTAAAGTGGGGAATCAGCTGCAAGTTTGCTCGGCTGAAGTAGAAGATTGATCATCATCCTGGGAAAAAGCTGGAAGACGGCACCAAATTCTTGAAATCTGGTGATGCTGCCATCGTTGATATGGTTCCCAGCAAGCCCATGTGTGCTGAGAACTTCTCTGACTACCCTCTTCTTGGACGACTTTGGTGGTGGTGACACGAGGAAGATGGTGGCTGTGGGTGTCATTTAAGCAGTGGACAGGAGTATAGGTAGAGCTGGCAAGGGCACCAAGTCTGCCCGGAAAGTTCAGAAGGCTAAATAAATACTATACCTGCCACCCCAGGCTTAATCAGTGCTGGAAGAACAGTCTCAGAACTGTTGGTCTCAATTGGTCATTTAAGTTTCATAGTAAAGGACTGGTTAATGACAACAATGGATTGTAAAACTGTCAGAAAAAGGAGAATGTTTTGTGGACTATTTTTGTGTGGCAGTTTTAAGTCATCAGTTTTAAAAATCAGTATCTTTTAATTAGTTGAAGGCCTTTTTAAGGCAATTCTCCCCTGATTTGGATTAAGGTATAGGAATTATATAAGGCTTCCCTGGTGGCTCAGACAGTAAAGCATCTGCCTGCAAAGTGGCAGACCCGGGATCGATTCCTGGGTTGGGAAGATCCCCTGGAGAAGGAAATGGCAATCCACTCCAGCACTCTTGCCTGGAAAATCCCATGGACAGAGGAGCCTGATAGGCTACAGTCCATGGGGTCGCAGAGTCGGACACGACTGAGCGACTTCACTTCACTAATGGCCCAACTCTAGGAACCTTGCCTCTCAGGTAATGAACGTTAAGCTAAAGAACCTTTGTTTAACTCTCAGGAAACATCCTCCCACCTGTGGACAACTGCATGCAGGAAGAAATCGACACATCCCCTTTGAAGGTTGATGGGAACTAGGAAGTGTTTGACTTTACTCTCTCCCCTTTTACTATAAAAGAAACCTGAGTTCTAACTCAGGAAGATAGTTCTTCAGAAAACAAGTTCACCACCTTCTCAGTCTACTGGTTTTTGAATAAAGTTGCTAATCCTTGCCCCAACAACTTGTCTATTTATTGGCCTGTCGTGTGATGAACAGTAGGAGCTCGAACTTGCTAACAGTGAGCCCAGGAAGTATAAAATTCCAAATGGGAGATTTAGGCTAGGTATTTAGGAGGGAGAGTCTAACTGTCAGAGACTATGGAATGGGTTGCTTTGCCGAGTTTCTGTCTCCAGGCACTTGCCAAGCAGAGGTTGGATGGCCACCTCTTAGATTGTTCTCAAAGACTCCTTCAAGATTCTATGATTCCATCAGCCTTGTCCTTGGCCAAATGTATTAATTAGGACTAATGACTTCGAATAGCAGACACCCAACTAATCAACAGCTAGAATGGATGGGCTTTCTTGGAAGAGCAAAGATGCAGCCAGTCTTCAACCATAATGGAACCAGGAACATGGAACCTGCAGGACTCTCTTCAATTCATACCTCCACTTAGCTTTGCTGACTTTTTCTATCAATGCAATTTCCATCATATAACAGAAAACATAGCCACTGATAGCTCTTGGTCTTTTTTTCCATGAAATCTCTGTCACGGGAGATGAGCTGCCTCTTTGGTGTCAAGGCAAAACAAGACAAAAGTAACAAATCTTCACAGGCAAGGGTATATACTGACCCCTTTTAGGAGTCTGCACCCTCTATACCACCATCAGTTGAAACCAGGAGAATGGGATTAGTTAGGAAATGGCAGATCTCTTGGGAACTCTGTGGATGGATCAGAAAAGGAGGCATACTGAACAAAATGACACCCTACTCAAAAGCACAATTACAGGGAGCTGGTGCTCAGGCGTTAAGAACATGACAGGTTTAGTCTTTCTGATTCAACCATATGCAAACTATTAACAGAAATTTAAGGACTCAGGAATTATTCATATTGATAACAGCAGTCTTTCCAAGAGTATCGGAAAGGGATATTCACTGTTACGTCTGAGTATCTGAGACCTGTAATCGCTTAGTGCTGAGCTAGGTCCTATGCTGGGTACAGAACTATAGGCTATGGTTCCTATATTCAAAGTTTAACAACTGAATGGAATTAGGACCGTGCATTCTGAGAATTATTTTAAACACAATTAAATAGAGGATTCCTGGGTAGGAAATGGCAACCCACTCCAGTATTCTTGCCTGGAAAATTCCATGGACAGAGGAATCTGGCAGGCTACAGTCCATGGGATTGCAAAGAGTCGGACATGACTAAGCATGCTGCTGCTGCTGCTAAGTCGCTTCCGTCGTGTCCGACTCTTTGCAACCCCTAGACGGCAGCCCACCAGGCTTCCCCATCTCTGGGATTCTCCAGGCAAGAATACTGGAGTGGGTTGCCATTTCCTTTTGGAGAAGGAAAAGACTAAGCATGCATGCATGCAAATAGAGGATTAGCCCTTATAGATGATGTCATTTACAAATAGTTCTCACATCAAATTTAGGTTATTCTTCTCAACAAAACTCTCAGTGGTTCAGAAATAGCTTAGGCTGCAGGAATCTGCATTCACTCATTTATTCTTCTGTTCACTCGTATGCATGTCTTATGAACTCACCTTTGCTTTAGCCACACTGTGTAAAGAAAATGGTAGAGCTGCAGTTCCTTCTCTCAAGTTCCTTAGCCGCTGTTCTCTGTCTGGAATATTCATCTAACTCCCACTCCCCAGGGCCACCATTACCTTGTGTTTAACTCCTGTCCGTTTTTATAGACAGGAGCCTTCCTTGTGGAGAAGGCAATGGCACCCCACTCCAGTACTCTTGCCTGGAAAATCCCATGGATGGAGGAGCCTGGTGGGCTGCAGTCCATGGGGTTGCTAGGAGTCGGACACGACTGAGCGACTTCACTTTCACTTTTCACTTTCATGCATTGGAGAAGGAAATGGCAACCCACTCCAGTGTTCTTGCCTGGAGAATCCCAGGGACGGGGGAGCCTGGTGGGCTGCCGTCTGTGGGGTCGCACGGAGTCGGACACGACTGAGGCGACTTAGCAGCAGCAGCAGCCTTCCTTGACTCTCTCAACTGGTTAAAACACTGCTGTATATTCCCATAGCTTTTTTGCCCTGGGAAAGGTATCTTATTTGTAATTTTTCACCCAATGTGTGTCTTCTTTATTAGAATGAAAGTTTCATGAGGACAGGGCCATGCTTTTTCTGTTTACTATAATGCCTAAAATTGTGTCTCAAAATAGCTGGACTAAATAGTCATTAACTTGGCAGATATTTATGAAGCACCTTTGTGTACAGCATTGTTTTTGGCATTGAGTATATAAAACAGGGGAGAAAATAGGTACGGTCTCATTCTTGAAGGAGCTTATAAAATAGTCAAAGTGTAGATTTAATGATGGAATAATGCCTAACTCAAACTCCTTGTGAAAGTCACTCAGTCGTGTCCGACCAGGGACTGAATCCAGGTCTCCCACGTGGCAGGCGGATTCTTTACCATCTGAGGCATCAGGGAAGCCCATAAATATGGGAGTCAGTTGTCACGCCCTCCCCTTTCCCAGATAAAGAACCGATTGCCAGAGAGACTCAGTGACTTAAGTCACATCATACAAAGAATTTGAGTGTCACAAATTGTTTTTGTTCCCTCTTACACACTGCTTCTCAATACACATTTCACAAACCAAAGGTGGATGTGTGAACTTCTATTCATTCGTGCATGGATGTTAGAGACTGTGTGAGTGGAGACAAACATTCAGAGAATGTGTTTTTATGTCAAAGGTTAAGGCACAGGCGGACGGCTTGGTGATTTCTTGGCCAGTTCTCTTGCGCTGGTGATCATGAAGTACTTTATCACTGCTTTTGAACCCTTGGTGTCTAGAGTCGCTGGGAAAATGAAGGTGTTGGTGCCAAGAGCATCCATGTGTTTAGGGTTTAGTTTGGAACTGCTATAAACTCAGTCTTCAGCTGGGAATTGCAGGGAGGGACTAACATGGATCACTTTTGAGAAAGTAGAAGGGCTTTTCAGGAGAAGGCATATAAAAAAGGCAAGGAGAGTTTTAGAATAGGAGTGTATGAATAGCAAAGAAATAGCTCACTAGAGCAGAGAGTATATATTAATGAAAAGATACTTTGGGCTAGGTATGGGGGACTGGGGTTCCTTGGAAATGGAAGAAATGGCTGGTTCAGAGGATGGAGAGAGGACTAAGTTTGGATTGCAGTTGGATTTCTTATTTATCAAGTGAAAGCGTGAGCCTCTCAGTCATAGCTGACTCTTTGAGACCCCATGGACTGTAGCCCGCCAGGCTCCTACATCCATGGGATTCTCCAGGAAAGAATACTGGAGTGGATTACCATTTCCTTCTCCAAGGGATCTTCCCAACTCAGAGACTGAATCCAGGTCTCCTGCATTGCAGGCAGATTCTTTACCATCTGAGCCCCCACGAAAGCCCATTCTAATTAATCAAACTCATTTTGCAGTTTGATGAATCGGCCTAGAAGGTATGGAGAGACCCTCTTCCATTCATATGTGACAGAAGCCAGTCTCTGGACTGGTTGTTAGGTCAGTCATAGCTCAGTTGGTAAAGAATCCACCTGCAATGCAGGAGACCTGGATTGATTTCGGGGTCTGGAAGATCCCCTGGAGAAGGAAATGGCAACCCACTCCAGTATTCTTGCCTGGGAAATCCCATGGACAGAGGAGGCTGGTGGGTAACAGTCCATGGGGTCACAAAAGTTGGACACGACTTAGGGACTAAACCACCATATGTCAGGTTACCACATACAATTCCCCAACTGAAGATGCACCCCACCCTGGTCTCCCACGAAGCTGGACTGACACATCTGTGGAAACACAGCATAGAGCCAACTGTCACCTTGTCATCTCCTCCCAGGGAATGGCAGAGCTTGTACATGATTCTGACCCTGCTGTCAGTGGAGGCCACACTGACTCAGAAACCTCATTCATTTAAATTTGGGAGTTGCCAAGTCACTTCATCAGAAAGCACCTCAATGTGGAATGACCTTTTGAAAAGCAACAAGTTTAATGACGTGAGCTGAAATCCTTTGGCTTTTAAAAGAAGTGCTCTGCTGAGGGCTACATGCTAAGACCAGCGGTCTGCTTCTGTTACGGAGAGGCAGAAGATGATTTCAGTGTCTCTAAGTGATGTGTGGGTTCAGGAAAAGAGCTGCAGCAGGTTTGGGGATGCGTGGGGAGAAGAGAAGTCAGAAGGCCATGCATACAACGTCTGTAAAGAAAATGTTTTATTTAAAGTGTTAAATACCATCACCAGAATGAATTTGAGTTTTACATTAGTTGGTGTTCATCACAGGACTAATCTGCCCTTTTTAGTTTTTTCCAACTGGAATTCCCTTTACTTTTAAAACATATTATGTACAGGGCAGCAATGGTCACTGGCATAGTGCTATTTACATGACTAGGTCACAAGTTGAGGTGCAGACATGTGAAAATTAAAAAAAAAACAAACACCAACTTTAAAATAAATACTGCATAATGACAGGTATGTACAAATATTCCATACAGTCATGTCCTTCTTATTAAAATTAGAAATAATTTATATAGGAATATGCACAAAAGATTATGTGACTGCATCTTCGTATCAGGAAAATGTTAAACGTTTATTCTAAGGGATAGTATAGACGCCATAGGTCTATTAAATCAATTGTTGCTGGTACACAAGTGTCTAAATTATTTCAATAGTTTTATTCATTTATTTCGCAACTTTACCTGGGTCCATCGTAGGTCTCAGAATGTCAAGACACAGTCTCGGTGTATTTCATATTGCACCACATAAAGAGAAGGCATTTTTAGTGATACTCATTTTTAACTTTTGCACCATATCAAGCATGATAGTTTTTAATGGTCAGCATTGAATTTAAAAGGAACACAAAAGAGCAATTTTTGTGCATGGCATTAACTTAAACAAATGGTATGTATGTAGATTTCAAAAGTTGTTGCTAGAAGTTAAAATCAATCTATAAGAACATGTTATCAAAGTGTACAGAAAGAAACAGAAACTATGGGTGGCTTATTACATTACTCGGTGACTTTTCCTCTAAATAGGGGAACTTAAGAGAAATTTGACCTTGCAGCACCACCCAATGGTAATAACTGTCTGTAAAACCAAAAGCAGGGGTTTGATTTTAGAGCATTTGTGTGTAGACTTTTGGTGATGGCATCAAAGAACTGTTAACAGGCAGATTGACTTTCTTCGAATTACCTAAAAATTGGAGCTTTAAAATTATCTGTTGCAAATTTATGTTTGCTGTGTTTCTTTAGAAATATAATTTGTGAAAAATTGAGTTTTACTACAGAAAAATGAATTAATAAACTGCCCTGTCTTTCAGGGCTCCAAATTTTTAGCAGTGCTTCTATTCACATAGTAAATGGAAATTGGCTAAAGAAATTGCTTTTAATTAATTAAAAACAAAATCTAAAACCTTCTAGAAATAATACTTTAACCCCTGTATGAATAATGCTGGTGCTAAAAACAAATTTATTAGACATTACAATGGCCACATGATTTTAGGATTTTCCTGTAAACTGAACTTGGAAGGTGAAAATAAAATTACCATGCACTGTACAATAAATTGCAAAAGTTCAAATATCTTCTTTATCAAACACATGCTGACTTACTTTAATGTACTCCCAAGTCATGTTGCAAAATCCTTTTCAACATGCTTGAAATAAAGAAAGCTCTTAAATAGTTTTTTCCCTCCTTGAGAAATTCAGATGTATCTACAGCTCTGAATTGAACATGGGGTATTAAGAGAGTATCAGGTCAAAAAACTTGTCATTTTGTTTTTTAGCATAATGTTCACTCTGGTAGGGAGAAAGAAAATAAAAAGATTAAAAGAGGGAGAAAAGGAAAAGTGAGAGAAAGGAAGAAAGATGTGAACAATTTGCACATGTTGAACTTTGTAAGATTTGTATATTTACCATGGAAATAAATTGAATATATTATACTTATTTGTCACATAAAGAGAATTTTAAGTATTTTCTAGAAAGTATTTTCTTCTGCAATGTCTGCCAAAACACAGACTGTGATTAAAGAATAAACATGGTGTGTCTTTGTATCACCCTGCTGCATTCTCTCCCTTTTTTAAAACCATGCACTAGTGAAATTTATTTTTAAAAATAATATAAATTGTCAAAAATGGCTGATTTTTTTTTTTGCAAGTTGCAGCCCCAAGAAAATAATTTAAATATTCAGCTAATCTGTCCATGCAAAAAAAAGTTTAATTTCATTCAGTACAGTGTAGCCACAGAATTTTGTTTTTCAGAGTCCAACACAACTTGGCATTAGTGAATGACATGCCTGCTGGAGCTCCGAGGTCTGCCACTGCTCACGTCGTCACTTTGGACCGGCTGCTCCTGTCTAGTCCGGGGGAGGGCTGACGTTCTGCCCTAGACCTCGTCTTTGGTCTCTTGCTTTTCACCTGATGCTTCCCAGGACGTCAGTCCTTCACTTATAACATGGCTTAATGGCTGGATAGCTCCATTTCTGTGGCATCACAGGATTTTGGGGGTCAGAGAAATGAAGAAAAAGGAACAATAAAAATATAAAGGTGCCATTGAAAAGGGCTTTTGTTGCATGAAACTGACTGATTCTTTGATATTAATCCATGGCTTCAGATTGGACCAAAACTCGAGTGTTACTGAACCCCAAACCTGATAGTTCTTCATAGCTCCGCTCCTTCACCTGAGGGCCTCCTTTAGGGCACAATGTGTGCAACTTCCTCTGAGAACACAGGATCGCTTTGTATCCCTAGGAACAGGCTCAGAAGACACAACATTAAGCATGCAGTGTTACCAGGGTTTGCGACCTGTGATTTTTTTTTTTTTTTTGTAACGCTGGTTGCTATGACAACAGTTTTACAGCTGCTATGAACGAGAGTAAGAAGGTCCAGTTGAACTTTCCAGAGATGATTGGGAAGCTCTTCTTGTCAGAGGGGCCAAGGTTGGATCTACTAGGGAGGAAGGGGGGAAGAGTTTGAACCAGCCGATCACCATGTTGGATAGCTCCAGTTCATCTAAAAGTATCTGGGCCACTCCCATAAAGGATTTGTGATCCATGCGGCCATAGTCTCCCCAGACAATGATCTGTTGGCAAAATTAAAAGAGCAATGTCAGTACAATCATGTATGTAAGAGCTTGTAAACCAAAATACAATCAATTAATGAAAGCTCAGTTGGCAAAAAATCCACCTGCAATGCAGAAGACCCCGGTTCAATTCCTGGGTCGGGAAGATCCTCTGGAGAAGGGATAGGCTACCCACTCCAGTATTCTTGGGCTTCCTGGTGGCTCAGCTGGTAAAGAATATGCCTGTAATGCAGGGAACCTGGATTTGATCCCTGAGTTGGGAAGATACCCTGGAGAAGGGAATGGCTACCCACTCCAGTATTCTGGCCTGGACAATTCCATACACTGTACAGTCAGTCCATGGGGTCGCAAAGAGTCGGATACGACTGAGCAACTTTCATACAATGTGTTGACATCAAACATCAAGTTATGTAGTTGTATTTAATTACTGGGATAGTTATCTTTACTGGAATTCAAAGGTATAGTCGGAAAACTCTACAGGAGTGTTAGGATCCTAAGCCGTTAAGGAAGATAAGAGCCAATGTGTGATGGGGGTTTACAAGTCTATAGTTCACTTTAAAGGAAACTGTGTTGGCTTTTTTTCATATTTTTTTTCCATTATGGTTTATTACATTCAGCATAGTTCCCTAGTGTGTACAGCTTTATAGCACTGGCCACTGCTTGGAAGTTCCCCAAGAATTTCAGCTGGGGAGAGGACTGGAAGAGAATGTTTGACTCCATGAAGACACCTTCTTAGGTAAGGAATATATAATTCAATAAATACCTGTAAAACCTTTCCTTGGGGACTTTCTTCAAAAGATAATAGTTGCTGGTAAAGGGGTTCCAGCGTTTTTCTTGCCACTTTTGTTTTCTTTTTGGCTATGCAGACTCCATTATCTAATAGATACACCTTTACGTATGGTGCTTGGGAAAGAAAACACACAGGAGAGTTAAGTGATGAGCTCTGGTTACAGAACACCCAACTTGTGGATGACACCTGCCACAGCTTAGTCACAGGTTAAAAGAGCCAGCAGTCAAAAATCACTGGCCTTTCCACATTATGTCAAAATTATTAGATAAACAATAGATAAATTAGATAACAATAGATTAGATATCAGTCATTCAGGTAGTTTTAGGCAGTTAACACAGCCTCTGAGTTGATTACTGTTTTGCCATCAACTGGTTTTATATACTGCTTTTAAAAGAGAAATCCTTCTGGTCCCAAACAATATCCAAGAAAGAGGTCTCACGCAGTTTTTCATGTGTCAATTCATAAATCTAGTTAAACGTTCTCAAAATCAAACTGTTTTACCCGTCCCCATGGAGCATTTATCACTCCAAAGGGCTTATTTATTGATGGTGTGGGTACAAGACAAGGGTGGGATTTGATGTAGTATGTTCAAATTAGCTGGAAAGAGGCAACTAATTATAAATACCATGCATTGATATTTTTCTGACAGACTCTTTATAAAAGCATTTTCATGCATGTACGAACCGCGGTATTCTTTCTAGCAATCAGGTGACTAACTCTGAGACCTTTATGAACACAACTGTCTTACTCAGCACTGCAAAGTTGTACAATAGGCAGCACCGGGTAAAAACGTGAACTTTTTAGGTTAGAGATTCAGAATTACAATTCGTTCAGTGGAGGTGCTGAGGTGAGAAACCAAGTTTCAGAACTGTTCTGTACATCAGGTCTGAAGTTGTCTACATCTCTGCACCAGGCATCTGGAATCTTTGGCATTCCCTATGGCTCTAAGCACCTTGGATTATAATATTTTGGTACAAAATGTGAGATTGCAATAAAAACTTATAATGGTGCCTCTCTATACACTCCAGGAAGTAAGAGTCTTCTAGCTAGAATGTCCTTCGTCTATGGGTTTATGCTATTTTGGGGACCTATATCTATCTATATTTATTCTAATTCCAGAATGCTAAGGATTTCTAAGGAGAATTCTGAAGCTCAGATAAACAGAATAACACAAAATACCAGCTAACAAGAACTTCTTAGGTAATTCATTTTGTGCGACATGTACATAAGTGTGATAGTTTTTATTTTGTAGGGTTTCTACCACATATGTACTTATTAGCTAATGACTTCTCCCCACCAGATCACCCTGACTGGGTGCTCACTCAGGAGAAATGCAAACTACTATAGATAACTGACTCATTTATCAGTACCCTTGGTTATCTAAAAACAAAGTTTTCAGCATCTCTTCAAAAACAAAGTCTCTGAATTGCAAAGTGTAGATGATGAACAGTAACAGAAGAAATCTCTTTTGTTCTTACCTGGCAGTGTCTTGGAACCTGGTTTTACAACAAGGCCACGGGCCCGAATTATTTCCACCTCCAGCTGTCCCTTTTTGTCCATCATTCCTACCTGAATGTCACCTAATAGGGAGTGAGGAAGAAACAAACAGGCCTTAACACACAAAAGCAAATGGAAAAATGCTTGTGTCAGATCTTGGTTTAACCTTGTTGGCTCATTTCCCATGTATTTTCCTACATTCAAATATATTTAAAAATGTATCAGTGATCTCTTACTTTAAAAAGCATATAAATTAAAATGGAAAAAGTTTAAGTTTATGTTGTTAAATATACTCATTCCAGATAATACTCCTAAAGATCTTATGAAATTGGGGAATGTGATTTTTCAATAAGCTAAAAGGGAAACAGCGAATCACATGACAGAAATTCTTACCCATGGCGGGTGTGGCCAGAGTTTGGCGCCCCACTAGCTGGGCAGGGCCAAGGCCATCCAGAAAATCACTGAATTGGCTATCCGAGGCCAAGCGGACACCAGGGAAGATCAGACTAAAAGCAAACAACACAGGATTATTTTGTGTTACCCTCCACTCCTGTTTCCATCTAACCCCTTGCCTGTGGCAGGAGAAGTTGGTAATCGCCATTTTGTCACATATTAACTGGATCCCAAGCGCCCCCTGCACCCCCACGGCCCTCCTTCCTTCTCCTCCAGCAGCCCTCGTCCTGCACAGCGCGCACACTTCTGTCTGTGTGCCTTTCTCTTCCTTGTCTGGAGGGCACGAGCTGTGAGTTCTACATACAGCACTCCTACACGCTGAGCACTTATTCTGTGACTGGCATGAGCATACTGAATCTCTCAGCTGCATTACGAGACAGTCTGTTATGTAATCCATTTTCATCAATGAAGAAAGCCTTCAGATTACTGCCATCAATACCCAAACACACTATTTCTTCCTCCTCAAAGAAATAAAAAATCCCTTTCCCAACACCCTTTCCTCTTCAGCTACAATCTCATTTCTCTCCCTGGAATTTCTTCAAAGAGATGTCTCTATGTACAATCTTTTCACTTTCTTTAATTTCTTTCTTTTTTTTCCTGCTGCACTGCACAGGCATGTGGGATCTTAGTTCCCGACCAGAGATCAAACCCGTGCCCCCTGCTTTGGAAACTCGATGTCAACCACCGGGCTGCCAGGGAAGTCCCTATCTTCAATTTCTTTCCTCTTATTCTCTAGTGAAACTGTACTCAGTTTTCCCTTGCTCTCTTCCAAGCTTTGTTTTTCTCTACTCCACCAAAACTTCTCTGATCAAGGTTACCTAATAACCAGAGTGGTAAATTTGATTGTTAATACTCTGTACTCGTCTAATTGAACATATTGGTCTCATTTGATCCAAATGATCACTCCCTCTCACTTGAAACACTTTACTTCCTGAACTCTGTAGTCTTCTGGTTTTCTTATGTAGCTATTTCACTGTTTCTTTTGCTAGTTCTACCACTAAATATAGCCACTCAATCCTTTGACCTCTTCCCTGTATGGCCCAATTCCCTTGGCAATCTCATCCCATCTCAAGGTTTTAAACATTGTCTGTAGTGACATTACCTTGACTGACATCTCCAGCTTGGGCTTCTCCCTTGGGTCCCAGACCTGTATTCTAACTGCTCTACTTACCTGCTTGAATGTCTAACAGGCAATCAAAACTCAACTTGTCCCACACTGACTCTCAACCCCCAAACAAACAGAAAACCAAACTCTGTTCTTCTCAAGAGGATTCTTATCTTAAATGGCAACTTCATTCTTTCAATTGCTCAGCCTTGCAATTGTCTTTCCTTTGGACAGACTGCTAAAGCTGTAATTCCCAGTTATGACTGTATTAGGAGGTAGAAACTTTAAAGGGATGGTTAAGGTTTTCTGGCCTCCAAAATCACTACAGATGGTGACTGCAGCCATGAAATTAAAAGACCCTTACTCCTTGGAAGGAAAGTTATGACCAACCTAGATAGCATATTGAAAAGCAGAGACATTACTTTGCCAACAAAGGTCTGTCTAGTCAAAGCTATGGTTTTTCCTGTGGTCATGTATGGATGTGAGAGTTGGACTGTGAAGAAGGCTGAGCGCCAAAGAATTGATGCCTTTGAACTGTGGTGTTGGAGAAGACTCTTGAGAGTCCCTTGGACTGCAAGGAGATCCAACCAGTCCATTCTGAAGGAGATCAGCCCTGGGATTTCTTTGGAAGGAATGATGCTAAAGCTGAAACTCCAGTACTTTGGCCACCTCATGCAAAGAGTTGATTCATTGGAAAAGACTCTGATGCTGGGAGGGATTAGGGGCAAGAGGAGAAGAGGACGACAGAGGATGAGATGGCTGGATGGCATCACTGACTCGATGGATGTGAGTCTGAGTGAACTCCGGGAGTTGGTGATGGACAGGGAGGCCTGGTGTGCTGCGATTCATGGGGTCACAAAGAGTCGGACACGACTGAGCGACTGATCTGATCTGATGGTTAAATGAGGAGAAGGCAATGGCACCCCACTCCAGTACTCTTGCCTGGAAAAACCCATGGACGGAGGAGCCTGGTAGGCTGCAGTCTATGGGGTCACTCAGAGTTGGACACGACTGAGCGACTTCACTTTCACTTTTCACTTTCATGCATTGGAGAAGGAAATGGCAACCCACTCCAGTATTCTTGCCTGGAGAATCCCAGGGACGCGGGAGCCTGGTGGCTGCCGTCTCAGGGGTCGCACAGAGTCAGACATGACTGAAGTGACTTAGCAGAAGGTTAAATGAGGTCATAATGGTGGGGCCCTAAGCTAATATGATGGTATCCTTAGAAGAAACGCCAGGGCTACATATGCAGAGGGGAAATACTATGTGAGGACCTTGTGAAAAGGTGGCCATTTAGGGGCCAAGAAGACGAGAGGTCTCAGGAGAAGCTAAACTTGTTGACATCTTGATCTTAAGACTTTCATCCTCCAAAACTATGAGAAAATAAATTTCTGTTGTTTAAGTGGTATTATTTCTGTGTTTTGTTTCTTTTCGTTTTTTTTAACAGTAGCCCTAACAAACTTCCCAGATAGCTCAGTGGGTAAAGAATCTGCCTGCAATGGAGGAGTCTCAAGAGACACAGGTTCGATCCTTGGGTTGGAAGATCCCCTGGAGGAGGGCATGGCAACTCACTCCAGTATTCTTGCCTGGAGAATCCCGTGGACAGAGGAGCCTAGCGCGCTACAGTCCATGGGGTTGCAAAGAGTCAGACACGACTGAGCTCAGCACAACAAACCAATACACAGTCTTTCTCTCACATTCGCATCAAATGCATTATTGAATCTTATTGGTTCTCCTGTCAATACCTCCAGAATTGACCTCGCTAATGCTACCATTCAGGTCCCAGCCATCATTTTCTCCTTCTGTGTTGCCGAGACAGCCTTCTGAACGATCCCCCTGTTGCCACTTCTACTCTCCACTCCCACAGCAACCAGATTGATCTGTTAGAGCTGAAGTCAGATAATGTCAGGTGTCTGCTCACTGTCCTGCATTGGTTTCTCACCCCAATCTGAGTAAAGCAAAGTCCTTGCAATGATATGTAAAGACAACACCAGCCATCCACCCCTGCCCACCATATCTCTAATTTCTTACCACTTCTGCCTCACTCCCCAGGATGCCCCCCCATTGTGGTTGCCAGGCAAGCTCCTACCTCAGCACTGCTTCAGCCTGATATGTTCTTCATATCCCCACAAGCTCACTAACTTCCTTCAGATTTTTACTCAGATGTGCCCCTTTCCCTGTCTGTCCTTCATAAAACCCTATCCTTAACCTACCATCTCTCTTCCTACCTTTATCTCCTTAGCACTCACACCACCCAGTCTATTATATATTTTACTAGATTTTCTTATATATGCACTTAAATACATTTTCTAGTTTATTGTCCATCTTATCTGTTAGACTGTGAGTTTGATGAGGGCAGGGTTTTTTTTCTTCTGTGTTTACTACTATATCTCCAGCACTGGAACCATGCCTGCAATACTGTATGTATTTATTAAACTCAATTAATGAATAAAATAAACGAATGATAAAAAATCAAATAAATAAGTGAATCTTAAAAAAGTACATAACTTGCCCAAATTTGTATAGCACCGAAAACAGATTAGCATTTAAGCCTATATGCTTCTAAAGCCTATGTCAAACCAGCAACTGAGTTTTGCTCCCTTGTGTGATTTATATCCCCAACTCATGGTGAAGCGCCTAGAACATTAGAAGGTATGGAAATACCTGTTGAGTGAATTTATGTGTATTAATCCCATTTCTCCAATAAGACAATAAGCACCTGGAGTGCAGGGGTCATAGTTCAAATGTTTAAAATCTCTAACAGTATCTAACACAGCACTTTGCAGTGATGAGTGCTCATGCACATTTCTTTTTTACTTGATTCTCCATCTCTTTTAAAACTTCCTTTATTAATGTCAAATCTGTTTCTTCCCCCAAGCTTAATTCCCAAATATATAATCTGAACATTTTTAATGCTTCCATAAATTATCACACATAACCTTATTTATAGATGTATGAAAACCATATACGTCTCTTGTATTTACATAACTATGCTACGCAAATGATTCCTAAGGCAAAATCATCAACACTCTGCCAGCCGCTCCCATGGCCACACATTTGTGAACTTGACTACACACTACGTTCCCTAAGCATCTGCTGCTTCCATAGTGATGACAGATGAGGTCACTAAACCCTCCTTTCCTCTATTAACGTCCTTTACATATCCATCTACAGCTCTGCAGTTGCTAATTACTGTTAATTCGTGGGTGACAGGGCTGTACAATCATTAGGAATGCCTTAAAAATACCTCAGACACAGTGGAGTCAAGGGAAAGCTACATGATAATTACATAAAGGAAAGGCTCAGCAAAGTTTGTGGCGTTTCTTTTTTGTTGTTACATTTATCCAAACTGTTACTGGATGCAACTAAGCATGTATCAGTTTTCTATATTTTTTAGTGATAACTGTTAGAGCAAAGATTTTCAAAATGAGCATTGTACATGTGGCATGGGCACTGGAACTTAAAGTGTTGCTGTGTTTTTATGTGTCATTTCAAGGTAGGGCAAACTTCCATTTGTGACAGCTATATTTTAGTATCTTGCCTTTAAAGTGAAACACTTTATCCCCAAACCTATGTCCATTGATATAAAAAGCCAGGCATGTCACATTTCTCAGTGGCAGGTAAGCAGAAGTTTTCTTCACAGCAAATCAGCCAGTGAAGGTTAAAGCAGTGCCCCGGAGCATGCGAGTTAGCGTCTGTGAAAGCAGAGAGAGGGGGAGAGAAGGAAGACTGCAGCGAGGCGTGGAGGAGACCACTGCTCGGCCAGCATCACTCACTTTCCTTCTGAGCTGTAGCTGTTCATGCTGCCGTCGGTAGATTCTCGGCTCGCTTGTCGAGTCATCCAGTTCCTCATTTCCACAGCCAAGCCTGTTTCTGTACTTCTCTGGACAGTGCTCCGTAGCTTTTTACCTCCGGTTTCTGCAAAGACAGAGAACAAAAGAGGTGATAGTTGTGTCATCACCATCAGGTAACAAACGTAGCAGCCAATGCACTGAGGTTCTCAGATGAAAGAAAAAAAACTGCGTAAATCTAAAGTGCTTTTATGAAGGAGACAGAAAAGGTATTTCAAATCTTGTCTTGTTGAGTGGGATGAAAATTTTCTAAAAAATTGTCAAGAAACACAAAATTCCATTGTTTTATTTCCATTTAAAACAGTGTTCAAATAGGTAACAAAAGGAACAAAAAGGTTCAAACTATGTAAAATAAAATAAGCTTTGTTTTCACTGTAATATTTAAATCAAGATTTAATTTATGCCTGTCTTTTTCTTTTTTCTTTCTGTCATAGTCAAAGAAGTAGGCCTTCACATTATTTCCAAAGAATAGGTGGTGAGTAATTCTCAATTCTACCTTCAATTTTCATAGAAAAACTTGTTTTTGTAGACTGATGAGTATTAGAAAGTATAGAGTATAAAGAAAGCTACACTTAGGAGACAGCTCTGCCTGAAAACACTTTTCACATCTGTTGGCAGTTTTCAGAGAGATTCTCATAGGGAATGCAAAACCCAGCATTCCCAAGTGAAAAAAGAGCTTTTAAGCTTTTGGTCATGGATAGTCATGTTCTTAGGGCTTCCCAGGTGGCTCAGTCGGTAAAGAATTCACAGAGACCCAGGTTTGATCCCTGGGTTGGGAAGATGCCCTGGGGAAGGAAATGGCTACCCACTCCCGTATTCTGGCCTGGAGAATCCCATGGACAGAGGAGCCTGGTGGGCTCCAGTTCAAGGCGTCGCAAGAGAGCCAGACACAACCTAGCAACTAAAGTACAATCACCACCAAGTCATGTTCTTAAGGATCTTTAACAGTCTGACTAGGAGCTTTGCTTATGGAAGCCCACTAGGAGGCCAAATAGGAAAGAAGCAGAGTCAAGACCGCAGATGTGACAGACGTACAAACTGCCATCTGCAGAGGACAGGAGGAAGGAGCTCCTGCTCACAGACGGGGTGGGATTTGAGACGGGCTTAAAAATTGGGCAGATTATGATCCAAGAAACAGCCCCAACTGTCAGAGACCTTACAGGTTAGAATGTGGAGCTGAGAGACAGCTAAAGCTGCAGCAACAGGGGGATGGCTCAAAATACTTAGATTAATTTACTCCCTGTCAGGCCTCACTATTTATCCACATTGACCATACATATCATCAGTATTTTGGGAGATGGTAAGCTCTTTTATTGCCTGGTATTAATAACTTCCTTTTAGATCAATAAATACTTGGTGATATTGCCAGTGACTTGTGGAAATCCTTTCCATCAAACCTCTTGAAATATATGCTCACCATTTTGAAACACTGCTTTAAATTTCATCTGTTCTCCACTTCCAACTTTAATGTACATCAAAATGCTTTAATAAGTACATATAAAACATGTAATGACTGATCTACAACTCAGTTCCATAGATCAGTAGATATGTAGAGTGATCTACAACTGAGGCTGATATTTTAGATAATTGATAGTTAAAACATGTTGTACTGATATGAACTATTAAGAGGAGATACATCACCGTCCATAGATGAGGGAAAGCACATCCTTCCAGAGAAATGATTAGTTAATATGTGTACAAAATGATAAAATGTTAAAATTACTCATTTGCAACCTCCAATGGAATAATTCAAATAAGACATATCAACGGATGCTAATGCCATTAAATAAAAGAATATTAACATAAGCCAAAAAAATCACCCTACAAATTAGTTCTAATCACTAAAGGAGAATACGTATTTTAACACGGGGAAACCTGGCTATCGCCATCTTAATCACGGGAGCCAACTTAGTGGCACTGATAGTGTGGCGATCGCTGTAGCACCTATCAGGTTGATCTGGACAAAAATGTACAACCTATTTCTAATCAGGTCTTGGTAACAATCTTCTAAGTTTTCAGAAATAGGAGAGAATAACAAGATAAATGATACACACACACAAAACCAGATAAACCCAGAACATGGGATTTTGTTCAAGAATCACTTAAAATTAATATCATAAAAACTAACAAGGTGGGAAAATTGTCCCAGATTTAAAAATATCACAGGATGTAACCATTAAATGCTATGAGTATACTTTGGTTTCTTAAAAAAAAAAAAGAAAGAAAGAAAGCCTAAAAGCAATATACTAAAAGGAATTTTAGGACAAGTAGGGGAAATCTGAATATGAATTGGATATTAGATAGGATAATAAAATCGTTAATTTTCCTAGGTAGATAATGGCATATATTATATAAAATTTCCTCATCATTAGGAGATACATGCTGAAGTATTTAGATCTCAAGACTTACATTGTTTGCAACTTACTTTCAAACAGTATAGCAAAAAATATGCATATTCATAAAACCAAGAATGAAATGTTAACAACAACAAAAAAAGGATGGGGATGAAGAGTAGATCTTGACAGTCATACACTCAATATTTATGATTTTATTTGAGAGTGATTCTCAGAATGGCCACATTAAATTTAAGTTAAGTCAAAGACAAATATCATATCACTTATATGTGAAATCTAAAAAAATGGTACAAATGAACTTATTTACAAACAGAAATAGAGTCATTACCAAGGAGGAAGAGGGGGAGGGATAAGTTGGGAGACTGGGATTGCCATATACACACTATTATATATAAAACATAATTAATAAGGACCTACTGTATAGCACAGGGAACTCTACTCAGTACTCTGTAATGACCTATGACAGGGAAAAGAATCTAAAAAAGAGTGGATATATGTACAGTATATATAACTGATTCACTTTGCTATACAGCAGAAATCAACACAACTTAAATTAATCAAAAGAGTAGGAAAACTTTGTACAGGTATGAGGAATCATGAAAGGTGCTGAGCTGGTGTGAGGGAGTCCTGGCCCCTCTGTGGAAGCTGCACTATTCGCTTCCGGTGAAGAATGCCTGAATGAAAAATCACCACCAACTAAGACATACAACTTCAGTGACATCTGAAAATTCAGAATGAGGGTATGCACAGAAAACATGACTTCCTAAAGGCCTCAGAACACAGCCTTTGCAGTGTCAAAAATCTACTATTTTTCATTTAATGCCTGACTCATCACAGCAAAAGTGACTTGAAAACCTGCTATTATAGGGTAAAGAGAACTAGCCACCATTTGACAAAAAATAACAGTACAATAAGCATGTAATCCTCTTGTTTACAGATTGCTTTTAACGTGTCCTCTTCAGAATTTTCACAATCCCCATTTTACAGATACAGTATCCCAGGGTCCCAGCTGTGACAAAATTCCCTGAAGCCATACAGAAAATAACCAACCGAACCAGAGTTTATACACAGTCTCCTGACTCCCAGTTCTCTGCTATTCCCTGATTTGTTGTCAGAATATAACTGATGAGTGGCCTGTAGCGCTGTTCAGGGAGAGGATACTGAGCTGTAAGAATATATGGAAGGCCCTACTAGAAGCAACTGCTGGGATGGAAAGAGCAGAGCACAGTGAAGAGGTTGGGCCCCGGTACACAACTGCTTCTCTGAATCCCTTAGAATCCTTACATTATCATGTACCAGCCGGCTGACATGAAGCAAGCTACTTTTTCTGTGACTCAGCTTTCTTAAACTGTAAATGGCAATGATAATAATAATGCCTACCTCCAGAATTTGCAAGGGTTAAGAAAAATACATTTAAAATGCTTAGGATAGTGCCTGCTATATAGAAAATCTTCAATTAATGATACTTAGTGGCCACAGGACTGGAAAAGGTCAGTTTTCATTCCAGTCCCAAAGAAGGGCAATGCCAAATAATGCTCAAACTACCGCACAATTGCACTCATCTCACACACCAGTAAAGTAATGCTCAGAATTCTCCAAGCTAGTCTTCAGCAAAATGTGAACTGTGAACTTTCAGATGTTCAAGCTGGTTTTAGAAAAGGCAGAGGAACCAGAGATCAAATTGCCAACATCCGCTGGATCATCGAAAAAGCAAGAGAGTTCCAGAAAAACATCTATTTCTGCTTTATTGACTATGCCAAAGCCTTTGACTGTGTGGATCACAATAAACTGTGGAAAATTCTGAAAGAGATGGGAATACCAGAGCACCTGACCTGTCTCTTGAGAAACCTATATGCAGGTCAGGAAGCAACAGTTAGAACTGGACATGGAACAACAGACTGGTTCCAAATAGGAAAAGGAGTTCATCAAGGCTGTACATTGTCACCCTGCTTATTTAACTTCTATGCAGAGTACATCATGAGAAATGCTGGGCTGGAAGAAGCACAAGCTGAAATCAAGATTGCTGGGAGAAATATCAATAACCTCAGATATGCAGATGACACCACCCTTTTATGGCAGAAAGTGAAGAGGAACTTAAAAAGCTTCCTGAAAGTGAAAGAGGAGAGTAAAAAAGTTGGCTTAAAGCTCAACATTCAGAAAACGAATAAGATCAGGGCATCTGGTCCCATCACTTCATGGGAAATAGATGGGGAAACAGTGGAAACAGTATCAGACTTTATTTTTTTTTGGCTCCAAAATCACTGCAGATGGTGACTGCAGCCATGAAATTAAAAGACACTTACTCCTTGGAAGGAAAGTTATGACCAACCTAGACAGCATATTAAAAGGCAGAAACATTACTTTGTCAACAAAGATTCGTCTAGTCAAGGCTATGGTTTTTCCAGTGGTCATGTATGGATGTGAGAGTTGGACTGTGAAGAAAGCTGAGCACCGAAGAATTGATGCTTTTGAACTGCAGTGTTGGAGAAGACTCTTGAGAGTCCCTTGGACTGCAAGGAGATCCAACCAGTCCACTCTAAAGATCAGTCCTGGGTGTTCATTGGAAGGACTGATTTTGAAGCTGGAACTCCAATTCTTTGGCCACCTCATGCGAAGAGTTGACTCACTGGAAAAGACTCTGATGCTGGGAGGGATTAGGGGCAGGAGGAGAAGGGGACGACAGAGGATGAGATGGGTGGATGGCATCAGCGACTCGATGGACATGAGTTTAAGTGAACTCCGGGAGTTGGTGATGGACGGGGAGGGCTGACGTGCTGTGATTCACAGGGTCGCAAAGAGTCGGACACGACTGAGTGACTGAACTGAACTGAACTGAACTGATATGCAGAGTACATCATGAAAAACGCTGGGCTGGAGGAAGCACAAGTTGGAATCAAGATTGCTGGGAGAAATATCAATAACCTCAGATATGCAGATGATACCACCCTTATGGCAGAAAGTGAAGAAGAACTAAAGAGCCTCTTGATGAAAGTGAAAGAGGAGAGTGAATAAGTTGGCTTAAAATTCCACATTTAGAAAACTAAGATCATGGCGTCTGGTCCCATCACTTCATGGGAAATAGATGGGGAAACAGTGGCTGACTTTAGTTTTTTTGGGCTTCAAAATCACTGCAGATGGTGACTGCAGCCATGAAATTAAAAGACATTTACTCCTTGGAAGGAAAGTTATGACCAATCTAGACAGCGTATTAAAAAGCAGAGACATTACTTTGTCAACCAAGGTCCGTCTAGCCAAGGCTATGGTTTTTCCAGTGGTCATGTATGGATGTGAGAGTTGGACTATAAAGAAAGCTGAGTGCCGAAGAATTGATGCTTTTGAACTGTGGTATTGCAGAAGACTCTTGAAAATCCCTTGGACTGCAAGGAGATCCAACCAGTCCATCCTAAATGAGATCAGTCCTGGGTATTCATTGTAAGGACTGATGTTGAAGCTGAAATTCCAATACTTTGGCCACCTGATGCAAAGAGCTGACTCATTTGAAAAGACCCTGATGCTGGGAAAGATGGAGGGCAGGAGAAGAAGGGGAGGACAGAGGATGAGATGATTGGATGGCATCACCGACTCAATGGACATAGGTTTGGGTGGACTCCGGGAATTGGTGATGGACTGGGAGGCCTGGCGTGCTGTGGTTCACGGGGTCGCAAAGAGTCAGACACGACTGAGTGACTGAACTGAATGATACTGTCATTAATACTGAGGCTTCCCTGGTGGCTCAGAGGGTAAAGAATCTGCCTGCAATGCAGGAAACCCAGGTTCGATCCCTGGGTCGGGAAGATCCCCTGTAGTAGGGAGTGGCTACCCACTCCAGTATTCTTGCCTGGGGAGTTCCATGGACAGAGGAGCTTGACAGGCTACAGTCCACGGGATCACAAAGAGTTGGACACAACTGAGCAACTAACACTTTAACTTTTCATAAGTATATATATGGGCTTCTAGACAGGAAATTAGAAAACATGTTTTCCAGGCCAATCTCTACCACGGACTAGCTGGCTCTATGGTCTTCTCTGAGTCATTATCCCCCTTCTGAGTCTCAGATTCCTCATTTATGAAAAAAAGAGGAGGGGGAGGGTGACAGATCATCTCTGATCTCTTAGCTCTGAAGTCTGAGTTTCTATCATTCATTTATGACCATGACCATGATTAACAGCATATACTGAAGAGAAGGCTACTCACTGTCATTTGATGGAATCAAAGAACTCTAGGCATATGCTATGCATTTATAATAGCTTTTTAAAATACGCCTTCCAAATGTACTTTTATCTGATACATTCATAGGCTTATTTTAAAAATAAATGTATTTTTCAATACTGCAAATCCTTTACATCACATTCACAACAAAATTTAACCTAAACCAATTCATTATGATGAATCACATTTAATGTTTCAAATGCTTCATCATGTTATTCAACCTAAAAATCTATATAACAGAGAATGCCTATATAAAATATATTAGGCAGAATTCTAAGATGACTCCCGTGATTGTGCTACCTTACATGGCAAAGGGATTTTGCAAAAGGAAGTAAGGTTACTAGCCAGTTGACCTAAAGATAAGGAGCTTATCTCAGTGGGCCTAACATATCCACATGAACATTTTGAAAGCAGAGTGCCATCTCTGGCTGGTTCCAGAAGAGTCAACCAGGGAGACTTGAAACACAAGAAGGATTCAGTGTTCCTTTGTGTCTCGAAGATGGAGGGGACCATGTGGGAAGGACCTGAGAGTAGCCTTTAGCAGTGCCTAGCTGAAAGGCAAAAAGAAAATGGAGACCTCAGGCCAACACCTGCAGGAGTCTGTTCTCTGCCAGTACTCAGCCCAGCCAACATCCTAACATCAGCCATGTGATGTCCTGGGCAGGAACCCAGCCGGGCCAGACGTGTCCTACAGAACAGTGAACTAGCAAATGGGTACTGTTTTAAGCTGCTAAATGTGTAGTAGTTGTTAATTACAAAATGTAATTATTTAGATCATTTTTTTAATGGGATATGTATAAAAATAACCTGTTGTGACCACAGGAGTAGACCAATGGAAATTATTTGTAAGAACTCAACAGCCATAATAAGGAAAAATATATATTTTAAAACATATGTAAAAATATATACGAATGTGTACTTTGTCATGTCCGTCTCTTTGCAACCCCATGGACCGTAGCCCGCCTGACCCCTCTGTCCCTGGAATTCTCCAGGCAAGATACTGGAGTGGGTAGCCATTCCCTTCTCTAGGGGATCTTCCTGACCTTGGGATTGAACCCTGGTCTCCTGCATTGCAGGCAGATTCTTTGCCCTCTGAGCTACCAGGGAAGCCCCAGTATTAATAACATTATCCTCTGGAGAAGGGAATGGCTTCCCACTCCAGTATTCTTGCCTGGAGAATTCCAGGGACAGAGGGGCCTGGTGTTACAGTCCACTGGGTGGCAAAGATTTGGACATGATTAAGCACGCATTTGTATGTATATATACATTTATACACTGCACAACTGTCGTATACATGTATATGATATGTGTGGGGGGGAGTTAAAAGATGTTTAAAAATACTCAGGTAGAAAACTATAAAACTAAGGTCCAGATTATGTTGCTGTAGAGCTCTTAAACCATTCACTCTAGTGTTGGGTATTTTAAGACAGTGTATTTGGAGAAGGTACCTGTAGGTAAAAATCAAATTCTTGAAGTAAAAAACATCACAAGGAGAAAGCAACACAGGAGATGTCCCTGTTATTCTTCTTCGTGTAGTCTGATGACTCAATTGCTTGGTACCCTCTGAATTCAAAGAAAACCACTTGATTAAATAAACAAACAAAGTTTCAGTTTCCCCTAATAATAGCTGAAAACCAGGAAACCCTTTTCTGGTGACTTGACAACAAAAATCAAAAAGTCCTTTCTGCTGCAGATTTTAAAACTCTTCCAAGCCCCAAAAGGAGGCTCACAGTCAAATGCCTAACAATCTCAGAGTGACTTTCCAAATCCTGTGTCCACAGAACCCATTCCTGCTTCCTCTTATCTGGAAAATCTCACCCCTTTTGGCAGACAGACTTATTTTAGAGTCAGGATTTTCCTGATGTTAATATGGAAAATGATTTATGGAAACAGGTTGAAGACAGATTGGTAGATCCTGAAAAATGACTTTAATTTTTGGTTTTGACCACAAGAGTTAATAAGCCTATTTACATATTTTATTGAAATATTTTGCAAGTATAATTTAGAGAATCCATTTGCATTTCATCTAGAGATTTAAAAAATGCATTAAAACATGAGAATTTCTAAAATTACTGATTTATAGAATTTCAAAAGCTATTATAGGGATCCAGTGTATCTTTGTAATTTTATGTACTCCCTTTCTATAGCAATGAGCAAGTTGAGGTTCAGAGTAGCTACTTTCTCTTTAATAAAAGATTTTTATCTTTAAAAACCAGCAATGATTTCAAATTGCACTTTAGCTGTCTTTTATTAATAACTTCTCTAATTTCTCAAAATTTCAAGTTGCCTCCAGCACTCTGGCTGGCTACTGTTTAGTAACTTCACATTGGTAGATATACCAGGATGTGAAAGAGGCTGGTTTATTTACGCACTTTGCCCAGCAAGACCTCAATATATGGATATTCCTAAGTAGATTACTATACGGTGTATAAAAGCTTGTGCACTCATATTTATGTTTGTTAGGGCTTCTTACTATAATAAACATAATTCAAGTCTCTGAAAGTCTAAGCAAAATAGGGACAAATATCTGACAATTTCTTTTGGGCTAATCCAGGATTTGCATTAACAACTAAAATAAATAGAAATTAATAGAAATTAACCATTGATTTTCAAAATTGTTTCAGAGTTTAACACAAATTCATTCATTTCATCAGCTTTGTCACAACTATTATGAAAGTTAAATATTAATAGCTTCAATACAGTAAGCTACAAGTAGAGGTCACAGTTATGGTAGACATTAGGGCTGTTAAAATATATTCACATTTCTCCCACTTATGAAGTTCAGTGTGGTCATGTGACTTTCTTGGCCAATGAAATGTGAGCAAAACTGGCCCATGTAACTTTAGGGCCAACAGAAGCTTCAAATACAACGATTTGTGAAAAAATGTACACCACGATGAAGAGGGATTTATGTCAATTATGCAATGCTGGTTCAATTTTCAAAAATCAGTTAAGGTAATCCATCATATCAACAGGTTAGAATAAAAATCACATGATATCAATAGGTATTGAAAAAGGATTCAACAAAATCCAGCACCTATTCATCATAAAAAACTCTCAATGATAAACAGTATCTACAAAAAGCTTACAACTAACATCTTACTTAATAGTGATAAACTTGAGCTTTCAAGATCAGATACAAAGCAAGAATTTTCCTTCTTACTACTCCTTTCAGCATCATACTGGAAGTTCTAGCTAATACTGTAAAAGAATAAAAGGAAATAAAAGGTATATAGATAGAGAAGGAAGAAATAAAACTGTTTTTGTTCACAGATGGCATGATTGTCTATGTAGAAAATCTGAAAAGAATTGACATTAAAAACTCCTGGAACTAGTAAGTGACTGTAGCAAGGGTGCCAAATACAAGTTTAATATTTAAGTCAACTGCCTTCCTATATACCAGCAATGAACAAGTGGAATTTGAAATTAAAAATATAATACCATTTACATTAGCATCCAAAAAATGGAATACTTAGGTATAATAGCTAACAAAATATGTACACGATCTATATGAGGAAAACTACAAAACACTGATGGGTAACATCAAAGAACAACTAAATAAATGGAGGGATATTTCATATTCCTGGATAGGAAGACGTAATATTGTTGAAATGTCAGGTCTTCGCAACTCGATCGGCAGACTGAATGCAATCCCAATCAAAATCCTAGCAAGTTATTTTGAGATCCTGACAAACTGACTATAAAGTTTACACGGAGAGGCAAAAGACTCAAAGAATAAAGTTGGAGGACTGACACTATCCAACTTCAAGACTTACTATGGTGTTCCAGTAATGGATCAATAGAACAGAATATACAGCCCCCAAATAGACCCACATAAATATAGTCATCTGATATTCGACAAAGGAGCAAAGGATTCGAATACAATGGGGCAGAGAGAGTCTCTTCAATGATTCAGCCAGAAGTACAACTGGATGTCCACATGCAAAAAAACAAAACTAGACACAGACCTTAAACCCTTTACAAAAATTAACTGAATCACAAGCCTAAATGTAAAATGTGAAACTATAAATCTCCTAGAAGATAACATGGGAGAAAGCCTAGATGACTTTGGGTATGGCGATGACTTTTTAGATACAACAATAGCATGATCCATGAAATAAAGAATTGATAAGTTGGATTTCATTAAAATTAAAAAGTTTTGCCTTGCAAAACACTCTGCCAGGAGAATGAGAAGATAAGCCACAGGCTGAAAGAAATAGTTGCAAAAGACATATCTAATAATAGACTATAGAGAACTCTTAAAACACAACAATAAGAAACCATACAACCTGATTATAAGATGGGCCAAACAGCCTGACATCTCACCAAAGACAAGATACAGATGGCAAATAATCATATGAAAATGTGTTCTAGATCATGTCATCAGGGAAATGCACATTAAAACAACGAGATACCAGGACACACCTACTGTGTGTGTGTTAATTGCTCAGTTGTGTCTGACCCTTTGCAACCCCTTGGACTGTAGCCTGCCAAGCTCCTCTGTCTATGGGATTTTCCAGGCATGAATGTTGGAGTAGGTACCCATTCCCTTCTTCAGAGGATCTTCCTGACCCAAGGATTGAACCTGGATCTCATGCATTGCAGGTGGGTTCTTTACCATCTGAGACACTAGGATTAGAATGGCCAGAATTTAGAACACTGACACCACCAAACGCTGCTGAGGAAATGGAGCAACAGGAACTCTCATTCACTGCAAAATGGAACAGACACTTTGGAAGACAGTTTATGCTTTCTTACAAAACGAAGCGATTACCTCAGAGAATCAGAACACTCAGCTCCCACTTGTTAATGTTGTTAATAATCATTAATCCTGATTTTAGCAAGAAATAAAACAAAGCTTATGACTTTTGCAGTAAGATCATTCTATTTTTTTCCCATAAAAGCGGAGGCTTACCACTTTGGTATTCCTAACACATTGAAGAAATTATAGCTCTCACTCTTACTCTTTTGGGAGTTGTCATTTCTATGGTACCTTCTCGTTCCCACTATCTGATGTTGCTATTATGACAAATGAAATTTATTTAGAAAATTGCTCCCCTTGCTTTTTTTAGCTGACAGGTCTGTCCTTGGTCACACATCAGTCCACTGATATTTTTGTGCCTGTTTCTCTCTGAAGAATGGACATGAAATATCATCAACCTCGTCTTAACTCTCAAGTCAGCTATTCTGAGGCAGCATTTTGTGGTGAGAAGAGCATGCCATTTTAGAATCAGATGATATGTGTTCAAGTTTTTATTTGATCATATGCAAACTTGAGATCAGATTTAGCCTATGTCACAGAATAAATGAAATGCAGTGGTATTTAATGAATAGTGATAAATAAGGATTGGATACTGTAATCTATGTGAAAGCGTTTTGAAAGCTGTAAAATGTTATACAAATCCTTCTTTGAAAAATGACTGGAATAATGTGAAATTATTCTAAACTTAAAGAAAATATATATAAGTAAGTGGAGTCCTGCCATAGGAAGGAGAGCCTGCTGGCCAAACTGGATTTAGGAGTTGCTTTCTGGACGGGGGAGCCTGGTGGGCTGCCGTCTATGGGGTCACACAGAGTCGGACACGACTGAAGTGACTTAGCAGTAGCAGTTCTCCATGCAAACCCACTGTTTTCAAATGATACCAAGGCAGTTGCCATTAAGTTGAGAACAAAAGAAGTGGGCAGGGCACAGAGGCTGGAAACTATAACAGGATCTTGAGGCTAAAATCTTTGTCCAATGAGGTGTTTGGTTAGAGTCACTTACACTTGAAACTGACTGGAATCAAACAGCCTTCTGAATTTCTGAAGGATCTGTATAGAAAAAAATAATAACCAGTCCATTTATAATACAAAAGGTAACTACTTTTTTTCCTAATCTGTACTAGAGACAAGTGGGCTATGAAGTGGGCTATACCTTCTCTCTAATGCAAACCTTTGTGGCCATAAAGAATAAAGGACAAAGAAACACTTTCTGAAAACAGAAACCAGGGTCCCAGATATGTAAACCAAGAAATGTATTCTACTTTCAATCTTGACTATTCCCTCCAAATGGGATTTGAAAATTCCTGTGGATGACTGACTGATTGCTTTGTGTTTCTTATTCTCTCCTTTAGAAATGAAAATGTTTACTTTGGCTATCCTGTTGCTACCATTTAAACAGGATGTACTGGAGGCAGATAATATGTCTTACAGTTTACAGGTCACTATAACATGAAAAGCCATATGTGTTTATGAGGGAGAGGACTATACATCACTCAAAGATCCTAGACTTCAACCTTCAGGTAAGTGGATTACAGTTTAAGGTTGTCTTTCTTAGAGATTATCTATGTTCTATATGTAAAATTAGAATGTCCACAGATATCTGGTGGCTCACTCTGCTGGAAAAGTTAAAAGCCATACACTTCACCTTAGGTTTCTTCCATAGATTCTTTTACCATTCCTGTCTGTTTATCTTATTGAACAAAGAGGGAAATTACCAAATAACAAGCTAGTATTTTAAAAAACGACCCAGAGGGAGGGTATGGGGAGGGAAGAGGGAGGAGGGTTCAGGATGGGGAGCACGGGTATACCTGTGGCGGATTCATTTCGATGTTTGGCAAAACTAATACAATATTGTAAAGTTTAAAAATAAAATAAAATTTAAAAAAATAGGTAATTAGGCTGAGCTTAATAGTTTTTGTCCCCCACTGGTAATCATATCACTAGGTGGATATTTGTTAGTGTTTTGGGCTCACCAGCATTTGAACCTTCTTCCTGTGTTTGAGAAGCAACCCATCCTTTAACTGTAGAAGCTAATACTTTCACCTGTCATTTTCTCAACCTGCCTGTCAATGAGGACATGAGCAAATGGCCAAGGTTCTGCTGATCAGACATCATTGCTCCAGACTTACTGAATTTGGAGAGGAAGAACCAAAAAACTTAGTTTTACCGAATCACTGGGCTACTACAGGGCTTTGGAAGGTAGGGGAGCTAAACTGTAGGTAAGAACCAGATTGTGAAAGATTTTGAATGTCAGGCTAAAGGTTTTATTTAGTAGGAGATAGGAATCTACTAAAGTTTTTGTAGAAGGAGTAATGCAAGATTAAGATGATGCTTAAGACAATTGATCTGGGAACAATGAAGTTAGATTTGAGTGGGGAGATCAAGAAATGGAAGAGAGCAGGTTGGGAGATTCAGATGATTTCAAAGATGGACCAATACAGTCCTAAACTATCAAGGTAACAATGAAAATGGGGAGGAAGAAAAGACTGAGGAGCGCTGAGAAGGCAGCATCTCCTTTGTAGAAGGTGCCAGCTGGTGGCACACAGTTAAGCTACGCGTGGGCAACGTTGGCTCAATTATTGTTTAAATGTTTTCACTTAGGCACCAACATTTTAAAATGTAAAGGATTTAAGTAAACTGTCAGATTTATAGCTTCTCTTTGGGAAGAGAAGAATAAATTGCCAACACTGGGCTGATATTCAACTTGGCATCAATTAGCTAGAACTGAGTATTCACCATTCGTTTTTGGATGGATAAGCTTTCTCCAGCTTTTCAGAGTCCCTGCATTTTCCCTTTTGTATAGTATCTGGCCTACTTCACTGATGTATGTTACCTTCCTGGCCTTTGACTTACAGGAATAAGAAGAGAACAAGTGATCACTGGAAGAGCTAAAATAAATGTCCCTTTCATTTTAGTCTAATTAGGCATAATCTAAACCTTAAATGATTCTTCAAAACTAGAACTGATATAATCACTTTTGTGTTAGCTTTTTCAACTGGTCAAATAGTATTATACATACTATAGATATATATATATGTCACCTTGATATGTGTGTGTGTGTGTGTGTGTGTGTGTGTGTGTGTATAGCATTAGGTAAATCCCTTCCTCCCCAAATAAACATCATTGCCATATCTGAAAGATTATACGGAATGATCTTAGATCAATAATATGGCCTATGAAGACCAGCAGAGAGCACTTGACCATCGTTCTTGGCAGCACTGGGAAGCTGCCACTACGACTTTCTCGTGGGTTTCTTTTATAAGTCATTACACACAACATGTCTCAAGAGGGAAGCTTGTCCCCATTTTCTAGCTTTGAATTTAGTGAACCTGCTCAAGGATCATAGCAAATTGAGGTTTAACTTCACTTTTGTATTAAATTTAAACTACTTTAAGGGTATTATTTGGACACTTGGCAGTGAAAGATTTTTAATTTTTGATTAAAATGCAATATTGATAAGCATTGTGAGGGCACTGTTCTTTGATTTACCTTTTTAAATTCCAAAGTCTTTTGCCTCACTTTAGTCCATGGGGTCACAAAGAGTCAGACACAACTTAGTGTGACCTTAGTCAGACACAACTCAGTAACAATAAGCCAAAACATAAATCTAATATAAAAACTGTGCTATTGTTGAATATGATGTGGACTCATGTAAGAAGTGATTTACTATATAGAACCAATCACAATCTAGGGGACATTATATGTATAGTATCCTCTAAGAAAAGATATGTATTAGGACTGGTACTGTCTATTCATGTCCTGTCCTCAACACTGGCATTGTGAAAATACACAAAAGCTATGAACAGTGAATTTTAATAAGTCTAAATCACACATCATAATTTTAAAACAGTGTAAATATAGTGGCTAGCAGTCAGTTACACTGATATTCAGCTTGAAAAGAATGGTAAAACTATATACTGTTGTTATTAATAGTGGAATACCTACAGTGCTAGACATGATGTTTGTATTTAGGAGGATTATATTTAAGTGTATGAATAATTTTTTGTTCCAATGGAGCTTGAGTAAAGTGCTAAGCTCCATTTTAATCAAATGGGACTGCTTATTAAGAATTAAGTACACAGGGAACTATATTCAACATCCTGTGATTAAACCATAATAGAAAAGAATATTAAAGAGAATGTATATATGTATAACTGAATCACTTTGCTGTACAGCAGAAATTAACACAACACTGTAAATCAACTATACTTTAATAAAAAATAAAATTAAAAAATAAATATATCACTTAAGGATTAGAATAAGATAATGTCTTTTACCGATTGTACAGCCTCTTTAAGAGTGGAGGATAATTAAACAGGTCTTCTGAATACAGTCTATTTAGTTCCTTTTATATTAATTCCTCATAGCTTCTCTGTCACATGCAAAGACACTTTCCTCAGTTCTTCTGGTGATTTTTAAACTATTCTTATTTCTTGGATGGTTTTCCTGTAACTTAACTTTCAAAACAGTGGCATGTAAAATAAATTTAATAAATTAATTTATTCTGTTAAATAATATTAAGTTGATAGGATCTCTCCTTCTGTAGGATTGCCAAATCAAATTTTAAACAAAGAAGGAAGAAGGCCACAAAATCAAGCAAATCAAATTCGTCACATACTATATGTATGTAATTGAACAAAAATCACTAGCCCAGAAACAAGTAACTTTAAGATATCTTGAAAAACCAGATCTAAAAATATTAGGATATATGCCATTTCCCTACATTACATGACCATAACCATTGCCCCTGGATCTACGGGTGGGAGACTTGCTTCTCCTACATGGAATGGTAACCATTTCAATGGTTTCTTCTTTCTCATAATTATTGTAATGTTTAAAAATTCTACAAACAGTAATATCCTATATTGGAGTGGTAGACTCAATGTTGGGGCCAAGGGGCTTACATAATGATGCTAATACTTAACTCAGAGAGTTCAAGGATAAATAAACATAATTTAGAAATAGTTAAATAACAAGTAGATGCTATTGTATTACTTTTATTTAAAATAAAACTATTCAGAGATTTGGAGAATAGTTATCTGGAATATATCCAGGGACAAAGAAGCAAAAAAAAAAAGAAAAGAAAAGAAAAAAGGAAAGCATACAAAAAAAGTAGTTACAAAGACCAGTTGACAATCTTATTTTATTTTGCTTATACTAATGACCCTTTCCTCCTCACTCAAGTCAGCCCTATTGAGATTTATAATCTGTGGCTAAGTTCCTTAAATATTCAGTCTCAGTTTTCACATGTATAAATTGATAATAATAATAAGTTCCTTGAAGAATTATCATGAAATCAAAGGAATGTGGCAAAGGAGAAGGTGCTCAATAAATGGTAACCACCATAATTGTTGTACTTGATTTTCAAAATATAGCACGTTGCAAGGAAATGCAGTAAAATAATGAAGAAACAATACACAGAATAGTTGGGATTATAAACTTCAGAGCCAGATTATGGGTTTTGATCCCAGCTCCACTTACTGGCTGTGGACTCTGGGCAAACTGCTCTCAAAGGTATGTAAGAGGCACTGAGAGCTATCACTGACACCTGAACCGACGTTTAACCCTCATTTCTCAGGATACCCTTTCTGTGAGTCCTCAGTTAGGCTTTCTTATCATCTTCTTATTGCACTCTGTACTTCACCTTCCTAAGCCCTGTCACAGTTTTAATTACATAGCTATTTCCTATTAATATCTCTCTCCATTAGACTGTGAGTTCTAAGAAGATAGGAAGCATATTCAGCTAATTAAGGACTACCACAGTGACTAACACATCTCAGAGCCTCAGGAAATATTTCTGAATGAATGAATGAGTAAATAGAATATAGTCTCTCCCTAAACATCTCAGCACTTCTTGTGTAAAATAATGCCTGGATGTGCTGTCCAAGAGAGAAATGAGAATATGGAATTGGAAGGCAGAGTACATTTGAGATTACTTAGCTGTTGCACTATTTCTGAAAAGACCAAAAAAAAAAAAAGAAGAGACTAGCTTTAAAATCAGACTGACTACTGAACTGATCAACTGAAAGAAGTGAAAATGTTAGTCACTCAGTCATATCTGACTCTTTGTGATCCCAAGGACTGTAGCCTGCCAGGCTCCTCTGCCCATGGAATTCTCCAGGTAATAATACAAGAGTGGGTAGCCATTCCCTTCTCCAGGGGATCTTTCCAACCCAGGGATGATTACTTTAGTTAAATCACACTGGCTGGTAGACCACTGCTCTCTTTTGAAAATCATCTGTTGTGATGGATTTTCTTTATAAATTAGTTTGGTTTCACAGTTATGACTATAATAACTTGGTCCTGAGTAAGCTTATGAGAGTATGTTATCCACATGAATTTTATGTGTCCTGTTGGGGTGTCTCAAGAGAAAAAAATTGCAGAGAAGCACCACTCCAGGCCAGTGATTTCTAACTTTTATAACTCTTCAGGGCATATTGAAAAACCCTCAACAATCTCAGCACTTTCAAGAGTGGAGTATAGCAGAATCAAAGAAGAAAGTTAGGATTTCTTCTCTTGGCGGTAAAATGACTATAACCCAGTGGAAAGACCTCTAATTTATGGGGAGTGCCTCCTCTCTGGTTACTTGTACAGAACTATATGTTTCATTTTAAAAATGCTGGCTTCCTTATGGAACATTTTGTCTTGGCAACTCAAGAAACCATATTATAGGACAGAAATCTATTCCAATTTCCCATGTGTAGATGTAGGAATTTCCTTTGGGATTAGTCTGTAAGAGTCAAGGTTAAGTCAATGTACTTAAAATTTAGAAAAATTTTCATTTACGTAAGTTTATTTTTTGTCTCAAAAAGGCTTTAGGATGGTATTTTGTTAATCCAATAATTGTAGCTACTACTTAAGAATGATGATAGCTTACCTGAAGCAAAGTCAAGACTGAAGACTTGGTGTAAAAATTCAAATTGAGAAATGAGTTTATAACAATGTGTCTTATTTAAATATGTATCTTTACATACACCTAGATTTGAGTTCTAGTTTCAACACTTACTAGGTATGTGATTGTGGCCAAGTGTATGCAAATAATAAACTCGTATAGCTTAATTTGGGTAAACAGGTTGTGTGATTGACTGGGCTTATATGCTGACTATTACCTACTATCTGGGTAACCTTGGGTAAGTTTCTGAATCTCTCTGCCTAGGTTTCCTCATTTGTTAACTGGGGATTATAAAAGCTCTGTCTCATAAGACTGCTGTGGGCCTAAAAGAGTACGTGAATGTCAGGTTTCTAGAATAGTGCCTGGCTAGTAACAAATACTGAAAGTTTTAGCTACAATTATGATCATTCCTTTTACCCAATTTGATTTTCTAATTTCTTGACTTGTTTATATCTCCTGAAATGTTAATCATTTAATAACAGAAAACAAGTAAAACATAAATGTACAAGAACAGTAAAAGATTAGTATGAAAATTAAAAGTTACATTTATATAGAGACGTAGTACCATACCATTAAACCTGTATTAATCTAATGAAAACTGATACTGCAACAATAAGCTAGAAGAAACCTAGACAGCAATAATAGCAAGTTGTTCTGAAAAACACTTTTCAGATGTATTTTTAATCACCATTTTCCACCTCCTGTCCTCCACTGGGAAAAATGGAAAATAATTATTTCTACCTGTTCTCAGAGCAGGTAATTTCTTTCAAATTAGGGCTCACTGCAGATTTACAAATACGAAGTCATTGATTGTCACAGAATAAAAGCAAAGTAAATCCTAAAATAGAGGTAATATGATGATGATAACAGATCTACCCTGATATATGTGCAAAGATGGACAGTTTACAACTAGCTTATTAATAAATTGATAAACAGCATTTCAAATGTTGGGACACTATTATTTAGCAGCCAATTCTTACTTTGATTTACAAATTATGTTTCTAGTATTAGTTGTTAAATCTTATAGGAACGTTTTTCACAAAGAAAACCTATGTTGTGTTATTGAAAACTTCATGAAGGACTTCACATCACTTGGTGAAAAGTTTAAAAGTTGAGTCCCCTTCAGCTGTTTTTCTCATTAGCTCAATTAAAATGGCATCACTCAAACACCAGAGATTGACAACCAATGGTCATAGTATTGTGCCTGCCAACAAAGTTCAAGGGCCCACAGCACAAACCAGCCTTTTGTACCGTCAACTTTGACCCGTCCATTATATTACCCCCTTTCCTCATTCGGATCGTGTTTCAAAGCTCTGCTACTGCTTTTTCCTTTACTTTTTGATTATTTCTGTCCTTGAAATCAAATGCTAATACCAAGACGGCGGGAGGAAACGGAAACAAGACCAAGTGGGGTGCACCCAGTAGCGCCACCCTGCCACCCACCCCATCCTCATCCAACTCTCAGGCACTGTTGAAGTCAACTTCACTAGGAAAACCAAGTCAGCGCCTGTGGAGCTCTCCAAACCACCAATCAACAGAACTTCTCGGCCAGCCGGCGCTCTGGGGGTCTCTGGCCCCAGTCACAGACCGAGAGGAGAGGGTAGGAACACTGCTACCTGGAGTTCTCCAAACCCTGCCAACCCTCCAACCACCGACTTCTCCAGACGGGAGATGTACAGGCTGAAACCCCAACTACAGCCTCACCTTCTTCCTCCAGGGAGTTCATACAGGGAAAGTAGCCGGCCAGTGCCTCGAAGGAGGCGGAGAGGCTGCTCCGGCTCTGCGAGCGCTGCATGGAGCGCCCCGCGGCGCCGGCGCCCCCTAAGCCCTGCCGGCCCATCTTGGACGAAGACCCGCTCTTCCCGCGGTACAAGATACGAGGCGTCTTGGCGGCTGGGGCGCGGCGACCGCAGGGCTTCTAGGGCCGCGATGGTGCCGCGGGACCCCAGGGAACTGACCCCTGCCTCCCTGACCTGGTCTGGACCAGACGTGGCTTTCTTGGCTACCGAGGGTCTCCACTCTTTGGGGAGGCGGGGGTCGGGTAAAAGGAAGGGATCCAGGCAGTGGCGAGCGGGGACGCGGTTGCTCGATGGGAAAGTCCGAAGTCTCGCCAGGAGGGAGCTGAGGTTCCCGGAGGCTGTGGCTGCGAGTCAGTCTTGGCGCCCTCCCCTCTCCGGGAGATGCTGCTGATGCTGAGGTCCCCGCCAATCAGCAGCCGGAGGGGGAGGCAGCGGCGGCGGCGGCGGCTGCAGCACCTCGGAGGGCTGGCGGCTTGGAGCGCGCACCTCAGGTTCAGGACAACTGCGACCTCCAGTAGCTCCAGCTGTTTCCGCTTCTCTCCCCCCTCCCCGCCCCCAACCGCGTGATGAAGGCCAGAGAAGGGTCGTTAATTAAAACAATAGGTTAGGCATCGCAGATGGGTATTATCTCAAATTTTTGGTAGTCATTTTCCCTCTCCTCGGTCTCACTTAAAATTTATTAACGCTCCTAAAGAATAGACAGGGAATACTGAAATTTTCTCCAAATCATAAAACAAAGGCTCCCCAATTTTCAACAGGTTCCATAAAAGCCTACAATTAGCTTTCTCCTTTATCTGCTTTATTAAAAAGATAAAAAGTCAACAGAAGGTAAAAAAGGTTTTTAAAAAAAATCAAAAGCCTGAAAAAGCATCAACACAAAAAAATGGACTGTGATGTTTACCAATTTTGCTTTAATTTTAAGAATTTTTAATGCTTTTCCCCCCCAAATTAATGTGTTACCTATTGTTGCTAAGAATGATAATGAGCACTGTTAGGCTTTCAAAGGTAACATCCTCTTAACATAAACCTGGAAGCAACACAGACATACAGAAACACAACAGTTTGTAAGTGAAATAACATCCCATTCTGCAAATTGCAGATCTCTATTCCAGAACATAGAGCAACCGTGATTCCATTTTGCTGCTGCTGCTGCTGCTAAGTCACTTCAGTTGTGTCTGACTCTGTGCAACCCCACAGACGGCAGCCCACCAGGCTCCCCTTTCCCCGGGATTCTCCAGGCAAGAATACTGGAGTGGGTTGCCATTTCCTTCTCCAAAGCATGAAAGGGAAAAGTGAAAGTGAAGTCACTCAGTGGGAGAAGGCAAAAGACTGTCCTCCTTTTTGTAACCTTAGACAAGCCCCTTGACCTCTCAGTTTCCCCATCTAGGCAGGTGGGAAGTCAGGGAACAATGGTGATTCCAGACCTAACCATGTCACAGCTTGATTGCTGGCTGTGTGTTTTAGGGGATTTCAAAAGTGTTTGTAAAATGTAAATTATGCAATCTAAAATGGTTCTTTCATACCATAAGTATTTCCTGATTACTACATATGTACAAGTTCTTTGCTTGATATACTGGGAAATACAAGTAAAGTCACTCAGTCATGTCTGACTCTTTGCGACCCCATGGGCTGTAGCCTACCAGGCTCCTCTGTCCATGGGATTTTCTAGGCAATAGTCCTGGAGTGGATAGCCATTTCCTTCTCCAGGGGATCTTCCCAACCCAGGGATCGAACCTGGGTCTCCCGCATTGTAGACAGACGCTTTACAGTCTGAGCCGCCAGGTAAATACAAACACTCATTCAATTCATAGTAATTGAGCTCCTAGTGTATGTCAGGTACCTTTGTAAATACTGAGGGCATATGGTGACCCAAGCAGATAGAAATCCTTGCTCTCATAGAGCTTATAATCGCGTAGGGGGGAAAAGACGCACACACACAAATCAGTAAATTATATAGTGTTTATATAAGGGGTATAGGACAGCAATTCAAACAATAGTTGTCTGGGTGGATATCATTGACAAAGTGACATCTGAATAGAGGTATAAAGAAGCTGAGAAAGTAAGCCATTTGTATATGCAAGAGAGAGGGTTAGTTTGAGGCAAAGAGAGCCTCCAGGACAAGCTCCCTAAGATATGATGTCCTCATGTGTCCACAGAATAGCAAAGAGGCCAGGGTGGCTGGAGTGGAGTGAGTAGGAAGGAATGGAGGTCAGAGAGATGAGACAGAGAAGGGACAGGTTACACAGGGGTATGCGAACAACTTTGGCTATAGCACATCACAATTTAGACAGTACAAAACAATGCACTCATATAAGAACCCTCTCAAACCTTTCTAAGAATTAGGAAGCTTCCAGGACAACTAAGAGTGCTATCACATGACAACTTTTTGTTGCTTAGACTTAGGATCGGGCTTCCCTGGTGGCTCAGACGGTAAAGAACCCACCTGCAATGCGGGAGACCTGGGTCAGTCCCTGGGTTGGGAAGATCCTCTGGAGGAGGGCATGGCAACCCACTCCAGCATTCTTGCCTGGAGAATCCCCGTGGACAGAAGAGCTCAGTGAGCTACAGTCCATAGGGTCGCAGAGTCAGAACGACTGAGCAACTAAGCACAGCACACAGACTTAGGATCATCCAGGTTTCTTGCTTCTGTTTTTCTGATGGACTTTTTTTGTCCTTCCTGCTACTCTCTTAGTTCAATTTCCTATTCATTATTCACCTTCCTAAAATACCAGTGTTTCAACAGAACACTGATAGAACTAGGAACTCTATGAGTATTTTCTCACACCATATTGCTTTTATTCAGAGATAGAAATGTTTTTAATAAATGAAATTTTCATTAGAAGAATAAAGAGAGTCATAGCATTTTGAAAACTGAAAGGACTATTGGAAGTCATCTAATGTGTTTTTTAAAACTGGGGGTCACAAATTTTTGGTGAATCACAAAAATAACTTACTATTAGAATGAGCCCCATTCTAAAAAATAAAATCAGAGCGCAGTAACTAATACAATGCAGTTTTTGTAACAACAGGAGTATTAGGTCATGAATATGTGTGCATTTCTGTGTGTTTGTGTGTTTACATGTGTGTACTAAGTTGTGATCAAGAGAAATGTTTCAAGGAAGAGGGACTTAGTAGGAAAATCCCAGGAAAATAAATTGGCCAAGGGTGGAAAAGCTTTATTTTGGTATCCAGGACATCATAATGAGAGTTGAAAGTCATTTAGGAAGGGGGTTATCTTGGGTTCCTACCAATGACACCATAGTGATAGGAAATCTAAGACCTGGATCAGTGGTCACACCAGAGTTGCTTGGGTCCTGCCTTCTCTACATTAATAACCTGGCTCTATGCTCCAAGATGCTGAAGCTGAAGCTCCAATATTTAGGCCACCTGATGCAAAGAGCTGACTCATTGGAACAGACCCTGATGCTAGGAAAGATAGAAAGTAGGAGGAGAAGGGGACCACAGAGGAAGAGATGGCTGGATGGAATCACCAACTTGATGCACATGAGTCTGAGGAAACTCCGGAAGATAGTGAAGGATGGGAAAGCCTGGTGTAACAGTCCATGGGGTTGCAAAGAGTCAGACAAGACTGAGCGACTGAACAACGAATGGGCCAAGAAGAGTTTAGTCTGGAATAGCCCAGATGCATCTGTTTTTCCATGAGCATCACTTCTCTCTTGCAGATTCAGAACAAAGTTGTCCTGGGAAGCTTTTTGGTAATTTTTCCTATAGTTGGGATTTGAGAGATATAAGTAAGTCATAGAAGACTGACACAAGGAGAAACAGGAAGTATAAAGAAGAAAGAAGGAAAGCACCTTATTTCAGGGAAGGAAGCATCAAGGAGAAAGAAGACCATCGGCACACAAGTATCAGAGAGAGACAATAACGGCCAGGGACCTCTAGTCTTGAATGATAACATGTGGAATATATGGAACTTATTGAGAACATTCACAATTCCGCTTTTCTGGTCCTATGCTTAAATGTTTCCGTATATAATAAATATATAAATAATATTTCTGGTTTATATGTTTTTAAAAGTTGATTTACTATTCCTTATTCCATTCTGATAATATGTACTACCAACATACCAAAGGAATTTAAAATTTACATAAAAAGTACACTATTGATAAAAGATTGGAAATGTCATTTCCTCCAGAAAGGACATTCAAATGGCTTTGGATGTAGTTTTCAAATGATGGGCTACTATATTGTTTCATTATGTAAACTAAACCTAATTTCAGAATCATAATCTCGGAGAAGGCAATGGCACCCCACTCCAGTACTCTTGCTTGGGAAATCCCATGGATGGAGGAGCCTGGTGGGCTGCAGTCCATGGGGTTGCTAGGAGTTGGATACGACTGAGCAACTTCACTTTCACTTTTCACTTTCCTGCATTGGAGAAGGGAATGGCAACCCACTCCAGTGTTCTTGCCTGGAGAATCCCAGGGACGGGGGAGCCTGGTGGGCTGCCGTCTGTGGGGTCGCACACAGTCGGACACGACTGAAGTGACTTAGCATACTTATCACTTTCTTACTCATCCAAAGATAATCAGAGAAAAAGTGAGTCACAAATTTATATACTAATCACTTTCTAAAAGCAAATTCTGGCCTTGAAAAAAATACCACCAATATATATGAAAATTATATTTTTGAAGAAAAGATATATAGATTGATACAGCTTGCATGTGATATCATAACATTCTATTTGATGAATATGAAACATCACACCAATTATGCCATTTAATTCTTACATTAATCCAGAGTGTCATTATTTCTTTATAGATGAGTTAATGCTCAATAATATTGAGGTTCAATGCCCTATATACTGTATCACAGGTGTCTCACATATACATAAACACAGATGAAACATATGAAACAGAGATGATAGATACAATATGAACTATGTAGTAAATTATTTGGTTCAAAATAAATACTTAAAAATATATTTAAAACTATAATGTTTCTTCTAACAATATACTAATATTAAATCCATATTTGCTCTTTTAATCAAAACATTAATATCACATAGCCATATCAACCCTGAATATTCATTAAAAGAACCGTTGCTGAAATGGGAGCTCCAATACTTTGGTTACCTGATGCAAAGAGCCAACTCAATGGAAAAGACCCCGATGCTCGGAAAGACTGAAGGCAACAAAAAAGGGCAGCAGAGAATGAAATGGTTGTATAGTGTCACCAACTCAATGGACATGAATTTGAGCAAACTCCAGGAGATAGTGGAGGACAGAGGACCCTGGTGTGCTACACTGCATGGGGTTGCAAAGAGTTGGACACCACTTAGCTACGAAGACAATAACAACAACATATGTATTTCCACTCAATTCTAACGGGACCAGAAAGTTACATGTCATTTATTTTATATATTTATTATTGTATACATTTATTATATGTATCATTTTTTATAATAGTTTCTCCAAAAAAAAAATCACCAAAATTTTAAAGAGTGTTAAATTAGCTTATTCCTGAAATAGAAGCTTGGTCACTGAAGTGAATGCATAAAGAGGTTATTATGCGAAGTAGTTACATAGTGTCTAGACCAAGGATTAGTTCAACTGGGAACACAGTTGTGCCTTTGGCAGCCTTGCTCTTTTCTATGCTAGAAATGATGTAGGCAATGATGATGAGAATGCAAACTACTAATAAAGGATAGGAAAGAGCAAGTAAGTCATTCTGGAAAGTAGGGAAAAAAACAAGTACTAAGGCCCAGAAATGCATATGCTAAAAAGACACAGAAATAGAATTCTTATTGTTGCTCCGTCACTATTTGGTGTATTCAGTCATCCCAGGAACTGCTGGTTGTTAAAAGAGATAGGAATTACTCAGAATAGGTATAAAGCCACATTGCAGACTGAACTAACCTATTTCTTCTTGATACACCTTTGCTCTTGATAATATAGGACTTCATCTCTACCTCAGTCTTCACGATAGATTTCAATTACCTTTGCCAATGTGGACCATTCCTCTCTGTGACCGCAAAGAATCCTATACCAAATAGGAATATTTGTGCATATATTTTGGTTTGTTTTATTCAAAACTAACTCTCAAAATATTTGCAAACAATGTGACCGACAAGGGATTAATCTCCAAAATATACAAACAGCTCATGCACTTCCAGTATCAAGAAAACAAACAATCCAATAAAAAAAATAGGCAGAAGATCTAAGTAGACATTTCTCCAAACAAGACATACAGATGGCCAAAAAGCACATGAAAAGATGTTCAACATCACTAAGTATTAGAGAAATGCAAATCAGAACTACAGTGAGGCATCACCTCATACCGGTCAGAACGCTGCTGCTGCTGCTGCTGCTGCTGCTTAGTAGCTTCAGTTGTGCCCAACTCTGTGCGACCCTATGGACAGCAGCCCACCAGGCCCCTCTGTCCACGGGATTCTTTAGGCAAGAATACTGGAGTGGGCTGCCATTTTCTTCTCCAACTAGTCAGAATGGCCATCATCAAAAAGTCTACAAACAACAAATGCCGGAGAGGGTGTGGAGAGAAGGGAACCCAATGACACTATTGAAGAGAACGCGAATCAGTGCAGCCACTATGGAGAATACAGAGGTTCCTTAAAAAACTAACATGTGAACCATCAATCCTACTCTTGGGCATGTATTTGGAGAAAACCATAATTCAAAAAGATACGTGTACCTCAGTGTCCACTGCAGCACTGTTTACAATAACCAAGACATGGAAACAACCTGAATGTCCATTGACGGAGAATGGGTAGTAGTATATACATACAAAGGAATAACTCTCAGACAGAAAAGAATGAAATGATGCCACTTGAAGCAACATAGGTAAACCTAGAAATCAATATACTGAGCGAATTAAGTCAAAGAGAGTAAGACAATATCATCTGATATCACTTACATGTGAAATCTAAAAAATTATATAAATGAACTTATTTACAAAACAGAAACAGACTCATAGACTTAGAAAACAAACAGTATTACCAAAGGGAAAGGATGAGGGAGTTTCCCAAAATTAGGAGTTTGGGATTAACATAGACACACTACTATTTATAAAATAGATAACCAACAAGGACCAACTCTACAGCACAGGGAACTCTACTCAGTACTATGTACTAACCTATATGGGACAAGAATCTGAAAAATAATAGATACAGGTATACCTGAATCACTTTGCTGTATACCTGAAACCAATACAACATTGCAAATCAACCCAGGAATCGAACCCGGGCCTCCCACATTGCAGGCAGACGTTTTACCATCTGAGCCACCGGGGAGCCCCTGTAAATCAACTACCTTCCAATATAAAATAAAAATTAAATTAAAAAACCCCAGTTCTCAGAGTCCATACATATATGTGTGCGTGTGTGTACATAGTCCTTTAAGACAATGGTTTCCAAGTTTGAGAAACTTCCTGTGCCAGTATTCTCTTCATTATTCCAACCAATGCTCTGGCTTTGTGATAAATTTAAACAGTCTTCATAGTAACATTCTCAAACATTTGAGAGAAAACAAGAAATATTTCTTACAAATCCCTTGAAATTCTAGATGAACATCATTTAGCTACTTCTCATATCATTATGAGATCAACAGCATCGAGATTTTGTGGGTATAAACATTCTGCACAAATACACAGCAAAATTTAAGAATTTTATGTACATTTCAGGTCCAATGCCAATAACTATACAATATTTATAAACTGTGTGCATTTCAGCAGCTTTATTCATTTATTATTCATTCATTCACTATTCACTTACTCATTACTCATTTATTTCTTAACCACAGTGTGATGAGAACAAATTAGGCATGCATGGAAAATAGAGGGAGTCTCTTAATCACAATGAAGTCTAATTCCTATTTGTTCATGTTTCTTCTTTTTCTTTATTGGCTAAAGCTTCACTTATTTATTTCAACATACATACGAGAAAAGGCTTCTGATTACCATTCAGTTTAACTGAATTGTACATTGATTGTACATCAGCAGTTATACACTGCTTAAACTGGTGATACCATGCTGACATAAAAATGGAAAATGGAACATCTTTCATAGAAATTTGGCTTAACTGTCTGGTTGACTTTTAAATAGGCATTTGGTTTTTCATTACATATTAAGGCATAAAATTTATAACAAAGTTACTTAAAGTTGTTAAAAATCAAAGGCAGTAAAGAAGATGAAGATTATCTTAAAGCAATAAAAATTGCAGGATTTTAAATAGTATATTGCAAAAAAAAAAAAAAGCCCGTGAAAAACATTCATGGTATACAGATCCAGGTCAAACATCACCTAGATTGGGCATAAGTGAATTGCTGCCTGAAGGAAGTTCTATTTGGAGCTCTAGTACATTAGGTAAACAGTTCAGGCTGTGTGCAAAGTGGCCGACGTGGGTACCAAACTAAGCAACTCATCATCAGCTGACTCCCGTTTAAGGCACTCAGTGTTACAGACACCTTGAACGTAACAGTTTGTCTGTCTTGTTGATATGAAACTTCATAATAGGAAGTAACAATACAGATGAAACATGTTTTCCTCCTAAAATCCAATTCAAAATGGTTCCATCTAATATGCTTTAGTTATACTCCCCAAATAAGGTGAGAAGCTCAGATCTAACAAGACAGAGGCCTCAGGAAGAGGTCAATTTGTGGTGTCATACAGAAATTCTCTGAGATACAAGTAATTATAAAGAGGCAAATCAGTATGTGTTCTAGTTACAGGAATATTCTGTGATTCCTTGACCACTGCTTTATAACTTGGATTCTTCTGCTTGGCAACTCTTTCTGTAACTCAACCTAACAGAGTACTGTTTCAGATCTCAACCTCCTTTCCCATACTTGACACCAAATTGAGAAAAGACTTCCAGAGAGGACCCAAAAAGTCTCGATTAACAGCCTAAACAACAATTAAATATGCATATATTTACACACACATATGGGGCTTCCCAGGTGGCACCAGTTGTAAAGAACCCAACTGCCAATGCAGGAGAAGTAAGAGATGTGGGTTCGATCCCTGGGTTGGGAAGATCCCCTGGAGGAGGGCATGGCAACCCACTCCAGTATCCTTGCCTGGAGAATCCCAAGGACAGAGGCACCCAGCGGGCTATGGTCCATAGGGTCACAAAGAGTTGGACACCACAGAAGCTACTTAGCATGCATGCATGCATATATACACATATATATTTAAATTGGCAACACCATTCAAAAAGCCTTTCCAGAAATGTTTATTTGTAGTCCAGCCACCATTTATCAGCATTTGAACATAGAAAAAGTGGTGTAGAATTTCTGAGTTCCTTTATTTTCTGTTCTGCATTACTTTTTGTGTGTGATTATCTGTCATTTGATCTAACATCTAGAAAAAAGGCATTGCTTCATAATTCACTGTTATAAACTATTAATTTCATTTCAAGCAATACTGTATTTCACACTATGAAGGCAGCATTTTATGGGTTCTCTGGATGAGGCAAAAATACAAACTTTATGTCTTAATAAACCTTGTACTGCATCTGAATAAAGACCAAAAGATACATTTTCAAGGACAGTGATCTTAAAAAATGTAATTATTACATATTTTATCACAATTCAAGATAACTGCAATTTTAAACACATATAACATTTTGAGTACTATTTCTAATTTCATTTATTAAAAATGATTCATTTTTGTCCTCAATTTCAGATTATAGGTTAAGATCAGCTGACAAAGGGCACGTTTTCTGGCTTCTGTAACCACTTAGAAGGTGCTTGTCTTCTGGAGACCAGAGTTCTACTAGAAGAACTCTAGCACTGGGAAGTAAATAGAAAGTCACAGCATGAGTGAACAGTCCTCTGTCGACATTGTAAGCCACAGTGTGCTCCTGTACCCTGCAGAACCAGAGCTCCAATCATCCCCTTACTCTTAGGTCTGAGGCCCACCTCCATCCATAGTCTTAGCCCAGCTTTACTCTCAACCTCTCTCATTATTACTCTGACCCTGTGATTACCCCAGACTTACCACACTGTGTCTCCTTTGCTTACGCCTCTCTGCGGACGAACTTCTGACATAAATGACAGGAAGGTAATGTCCCCCTATGAATGAAGGTTCTTTTGGCCTCGATACATTACAGTACTCCTTTTGATATGAGGTCTCATGACAGAGAAAGATCAATTTTTTTTTCCTAATTTTTTTCCATAGTGGAGTATGTTGAGAAAAGTGTAAAACAACATTGGAGACTAAACAGCTCTATGAGACTATTATCAACATGTATTTCTCACTATAATGATCACAATAATTATAAGAGAAATTCTCTACATTATGTTTTCTGTAATGTTCTGAGTGTGCGCCAGTTTAAGAAATTAACAACAATGAAACAATTGTTGATGGTGTATCAAAACTACTATAAGAATCTCTATAAAAACTTTTCCTGTAAATGTCTTGCTTGTACTGGCCTCCATTCATTGTTTGTGTTCCATTTGCAGACTACTGCTTAGGATTTTAATAAGTTTCATGTTAAACACTTATTAGAACTCATTCTTTCAGAGTCATTTTAGAGGGAGCAAGCCCCTATATACTCCTTGAGGTTACTAACATCATCTAGTATAAAAGAAAATAACTTGTTCCAGTTTTTAAGGGACAATCCAAGAAACGGAATAACTAGTTTACTGAAAACTCCATATGCAGTTCCAAATGCTCAGCTTCTGACATTAATTCCCCATGGTATAGTTTGCCCCAAGTTCTCCATATTACGTTTGTCTAATGCATAATACTTTTCTTTCATACAGTGACTTTCTCTCAAGTATTGCTTTCCAAAACCTATACATTCACGTCTAAAACATATCTGTGTAACTTGTCAGTGCTAGTCCCTATTTCATATGTGCTAAAGCATAAGGAAGATAAAAGGTTACAAATCCCTTAGTGATAGGATCTGGTGACTCCTGGGCAGTTCAACTATAGGTTTAAAACTCTGTTTACATTTCTGCACATGAATAATTGGTCACAAAAATATATGTCAAGGGTTAATGAATATGTTCCTATTAAAAGATAATCTATAGAAAACAGCCTAGTAGAACTAATTGACCACTCAACCATTTGATATTAAACAGTATTAAACAGATATCTATTGCCCGCCACCACACGCATGCACAGTGCTAAGCATGTAAAGTAGTAACAGTATCATTTACTAACTACTGATTACAGCTACTCATCCACTCATGTATTATTTTTCAACTGATAAATATAGAAACGCTAAGGAAATAGGTCAAGTAATGCTATGCAATTAAAAATAAAGACTGACATCATAGACTAGCATGTATTTGGAACATGTGTATGCAGCTCAAAAGCTTTTAACATATGAGCACCAAAGCAAAACAAAGACAGCTTAAGTACTCCTGTTTTGACTAGAGTAATGCTACACTTTCAAGATCATAAGACATTAAGTTTAAAAATTATAGTACTACCACATTCTAAAATACAAGTTTGGAAAAGCACAGTATTCAACAAGATCATGGGCTTCCCTGGTGGGTCAGATAGTAAAGAATCTGCCTGCAGTGTGGGAGACCTGGGTTTGATCCCTGAGTTGGGAAGATCCCCTGGAGGAGGGCATGGCAACCCACTCCAGTATTCTTGCCTGGAGAATCCCATGGACAGAGGAGCCTGGCGGGCTACAGTCCATGGGGTCACAAAGAGTCAGACACAACTGAGCAACAAAGCATAGCACACAGCACAACAAGAACACAGAACCAAAGGGGAAGTCTGGGAATAAATTACTTTGATTATTACACACACATATGCACACACATACACACATACACAAGCATTAAACTGTGGAGACACAAGTGACTCAGAAAGAATAAACTAACAAAAATATAATGAATTGAAAAAAAAATCTAAGAGCAGCGTTCTACCACTCTTACGTCTGAAAGCATTATCTTCTCTTGAATTCCATTATATTCTTAGAGTTTTACTCTCATTTCCCTTGCATCTCCTCATTAACCCTCATGGCTGACTATCAAATTTCTACCTTTAACATCTTTAACACATCCTGGGCCACCTTCTCTCATTATACTTGCTTCTTTTCTTATCGTCCCTCTCTAAATAAATTGACATCAGCCAAATGGCTGCTCAATCAGAAATTTGGACATCCTGTTTTATTCCTTACTTTCCCATACTGTATGTCTCTCTCATCCAATCATCACCAAATTCTATTGATTCTATCTTTAAAATAGACCTCATATCCACCCATTTCGCTAATCCTACTGCAAGCCACTTTCACTCTTACCATCCAGATATTATTCATAAAGCAGCCAGGATTATCTTTTTAAAATTATGTTGGGTCATGTCACTACCCTTCTAAAAACACATCAATGTCTTTTCACTGCAATTACATAAAACACAAACATATAGACTGACCTCCCTCAAGAATTCTATTAACTTCTTCATATCAAATGGTTTTATTTATTACCCAGTAAGACATCCATGTGGTGCCTGGTTTCTGTTATTTACTCCAAAAATCACTGAGTATCTTTCCCTACAGTGATTTTTCTTGTTTCTTTATAGTGATATCCACTACAGAAAGTATTCTGCAATTTAAAATAGACCTTTTCCTCCTTGTTTCTTATACTTCAGTTTAAAGGGAGCTATGTAAAGGTTAGTCAATTCCTACCAAACATTTCCCCAGGTCTCATGAAATGCACTGTATCTCTGGCCAGGAATTCTTCACAGCTGTATCTCAGCTTGGTGATTATTTAACACAACAATAACTTGTTGGAAGAGGATTTTGAAATTTGCACCTGCCTCCCTGAAGAACATGTGACTCATTTATGCAGTGAACTGCTATTACTGATGAGAAAGTACCCCATTCTTAAATAAAAAGCAGTGGCAGTAGGCTCAGAACCTCAGGACCATGATATAGGCCATCAAATATTGCATATTAATATTTAATATTAATATTTAACATTTCATGATTTAATAATATAATTATATTATTTGATCCCATCTACATAGCTATTAGGAATTCATTAGAATGAATTTTAACATTACAAATTTTTAAATTTCATCTCTCTTGTCCCCTCCAATGAAACTTGCCAGTCCCTCTGGGCTAGCTCTGCAGTTGGATGAAGAGGATGGTTATCCACGAGGGAAAGATGATTTGGTCTAGCACTAATGGTCACGCAGGCCCAGCTCTTGAAACTCTACAATGTAGAGTCGTCACCCCTTCTTTTAGGCGCTTGGCAGACATTTCAAGTCTCATGTCAAAACGAAGCCTGATTTTTATTCTGAAACTACAATTAAGTATCTCCTTAAGAAATGTGTAATTTTAGGCAAGTCACTGAATCTCTCTGTCCCTTAATTTCTTTCCTAAAAAGAGGTTAGATAATGTTTATATACTTTTATATACTTCTTTACACTGTTTAATAGAGATGGTCACAGAGCCCCCCCGCCTCCAGCTTTAATAATTTGAAATTTTACTTTCTGCTTTGTTCCATAGAGCACTGAGTCTCCACCCTCCTTCCCTCTTTGCACACTACATCCACTCCTTACTCAGAAGACATGAGGGCACAGTGGTTAATGGTGTGAACTCTGCAATTAGACAGGTTTGGGTATATAACCTAGCTCTTCCAGTTCTTAGCTGTATGACCATGGAGAATCACTTAAACTCTCTATGCTTCGGTCTTCTCATCTGTAAATGAGATATAATAAGAATGTCCTTGTAGGTTGTGAGAATCATCTCAACTAACAGTGAGCAGGAAGCAGAGGATGGGATGGTTAGATAGCATCACCGACTCCATGGACGTGAATTTGAGCACACTCTGGGAAACACTGAAGGGCAGGGAAGCCTGGCGTGCTGCAGTCCATGGGGCTGCAAAGAGTTGGACGCAACTTAGCGACTGAACAACAACAACGAAGCTCATAAATTCCAAATCATCAGCTCCATATTTCTGCTCTTCCAATTAAGACTTCTATTCCTGAAGCACTGCAACCTTTAGGCTGGTTTTAAGATTAAAAGGAACTGGTGAAATATATTTGTCTTTCAGAGATATTTTCATTTTCAAACAAATGCTAAACTAATTCGTGAAACTTCAGGCAGTGCTACAAGGGATTTTTAAAAATACCTAGGCAAACCCAGGAAAGAACTGGTATGTTTTCTCACAGATAAACAAGCCTCTCCTGAGATCTTTCTCTGGGCACAGTTCTATTGAGTATCAGCTTTGTTACAGCTTTTCTCTTCCCCCTAAAAGTGAACCAAGGTCAAATAATTTTTAAAAAAACATCAGGTGTTCTAGAAGCGTTCTACCAGTGGAGGTTGAGGCTTGTTTTTCAGACAGGCATTCTGTATGTTAAAGAACTATCTGTACATATATTTTTCAATATATTCAAATTTCATTAATACTACCTAAGAAATTTACCAGCAACCTCTGTGACGCACTCCTCTGAGGCAGAGGGAGAATGGCACACAGAAATATAACACATCAACCTAACAGCATTGTGTCAGACAAGATGGGCTTTTGATTCAACCGAGCCTGACAAAGCAGTCATCTCAAGGTGACTCATTCCACTTTCAGGATATAAGTGTATCATGTAGTTTGCATTTCCACATGACTGTGATGTGAACATCACAAAGATTATTAAAGTGTCACAAGCATTTACAGAAATTCAGAATTTCACCCTCACATTGTGTACATACAGAGACAGGTCCACAATACAGAACACGGTACAGTACATTTATTTATATTTTAATGTAAGTCCATACGTGAAAACTGCTCAGATTTTATTTTATTCAAGTGGCCAGATGGATTCAGGATAAATTTATGTCCCCAAATGATTCTGCTATGTTTTATCCAGCACTTTCTTGTGGGTGGAGTGAAAGGCAGAGGGTCTTACGCATCAACTACTCCTGCTGTACTGACTATGGAAGAACCTCAAAGACGTGGGAAGTGGCAATTCAAAAGATTCAAACTATTGGTTTTGTGTCTTCCCTTACTCAGTGAGAAGCAGTGATAGCTATTCTCTATTATAAATCACCAAACCAAAAAGGCGAAGTCTGAACTGAATGCTTCAGAAGTAGTTCCGAACAGGTGAATTCTTTCAATCATTTATTTACTGTAATTAAAAGTATAGCTCCTAGTTGCATGAAAAAAACTTGTACAACTTGTACTGAAAATTCAATTGCTATTGCATGGTTGAAAGTTGCTCTATTAACTTAGAACCCATCTGATCATTTAAATAGGTTTCTGCCTTTGGGTCACAATATATTTACAAGACATGATAACAGTTTAAGAAATTTACTATTTAAAAACCCTCTCACACACCTTTTCTAATATAATTGTTTTGAATATAACAGATATACATTACATAATGAAATTTTGTGCTATTAAAACTGTGTAAACTTCCATTCTCAAAATTAATTTGTTTCTGGCAAAAGAACTGGATAATAATATTGTGTGTTACTATCACAATTTTTTTATAGTGTCTAGACCTGATAAATAATTTTGTATTTAGGGGACTGGGAAGAATGATAGTTAACTTTAAGATCTGAAAATATCTTCAGAAGGTTCTTGTATAATTTCTGTCTGCAAGTACAACTTGACATGAAGCAATCAATTATTTTGTTGCTGTTGTTCATTTGTTTAAGTTGTGTCCCACTCTTTGCCACCCCATGGACTGCAGCATGCCAGGCTTCCCTGTCCATCACCAACTCCAGGAGCTTGCTCAAACTCATGTTCATTGAATCAGTGATGCCATCCATCTCATCCTCTGCTGCCCCCTTCTCCTCCTGCCCTCAGTCTTTCCCAGCATCATGGTCTTTTCTAATGAGTTGGCTCTTTGCATCAGTTGATTGGAGCTTCAGCATTAGCCCTTCCAATGAATATTCAGTACTGATTTCCTTTAGGATGGACTGATTTGATCTCCTTGCTTGTTCAAGGGACTCTCAAGAGTCTTCTCCAGACCACAGTTCAAAAGCATCAATTCTTTGGCACTCAGCCTTCTTTACAGTCCAACTCTCACATCCATATATGACTACTGGAAAAACCATAGCTTTGACTATACAGACCTTTGTCAGCAAAGTGATGTCTCTGCTTTTTAATACACTGTCTAGGTTTGTCATAGTTTTTCTTCCAAGGAGCAAGCATCTTTTTATTTCACTACACCAGTTATACTTCTAAATATTTGAAAAGATGCTTCCCAATCTCCTGTACCTCCAGGGTTATGGAAGTCTTAAGAGACACTATCCCTTACATTTCACACCAACCTTGGTCCTAGTAAATTGAAGAAAAAGTATTGTGATTCATATCTCTTATACATAATAGCACTACACAGGTGTTACAGCTGAACTGTGTTCCTGAAAAATTCATGTGTTGACATCCTGCCCCTAGTAGGTCAGCATGTAATTGCATTTGGAGATAAGGTCTTTAGAGAGGTGATTATGTTAAAATGAGGCTGTAATGAAGCAGTTAAACCTAATCCAGTATGAATGGTGTTCTTATAAGAAGAAATTTGGACACACACATTGACACAGGGATGTGTGTGCACTGAGAAAGGACCATGTGAATAGGCAGCAAGAGGCTGCCCTCTACAAGTCAAGAAGAAAGTACTTCCAGTCTTCAGAATTATGAGAAAATAAAAGTCTGTTGTTTAAGTCATGTCATCTGTAGTCTTTTATTATGGCAGTCCTAGGAAAGTAATATACTATCCCTTGAGATAAATTAAGTCCCCTATAATCTTTAGCTTTGCAGTGTTTTCAAAAGCTTTCATTTGTTTTCTAAAAAGTTAAGTTTTACTTAACATTATTTAGATCTATTCTAAATTTTTTAAACCCTTTGTACAATTTTGATGTCCCAATGAGCCAGGTCTCTTAGTATCTTAAAAGTTTAACTGTAAAGTGAATTTCCATAAATCAAATGGTATTTTCTAATTACTCCTGCTGTTTTAACAATTGTATATTTCACGCGATTTAAACAAAGGTATATTATTTACACAGTCTCTTAAAAAAACACACTTGCCAAAAAACTCACACACTCGTCACTACAATTTTTATATACATAAGACTTTTAAGTTTGTTAAGGGCAGAAATTATACTTTATTGATGATATTATTTGAATTCCTACCACAACGATCAAGGCCCAGCACACTGATTTGCTTCTAAGGACACTATTTATATAAATTCTGATAAAGGAGTTGTTCATTACTAACAGACATGCTCTAATTCTTATTTCATTATGTTAAAGAAAAGGGTTAAAATTAAAACTGCTAATACCAGCTCCTGTGGTGAATGTGAATGAATCATCTGACTACTATTACTGTGGATGTGGCTCTTGAAATTGATGTTTTTTCATTAGCATTCCAAATCATTACTTACAAATTAAATTTTTTTTAATATTTAAAATGCTCTACCAAATGCAATTATAACTTATTCAATCCACCAAAGTAAATGGATGCCCTGAAAACATCTTTTATTAGGAAGCAAATAAAAAGTAACATACATTTCTTACTTTCATCATCTGAGGTATTCAGTACTAGAAGCCAAGCTAATTTTTTAAGCACTGAATACATTAAAAATTAACTGTGTCATTTTCTACCTAGTTAATTAAGTATAATAGAAATGTAAAATCTTGCATTTCTACAATGTCTTAATTCAGTATCATCACTTACATGCGTGATGTTGAATTCTTTATACCCCTCCGTTGTTCACTTGCTTTCACAGCCATCTCTTTCTCCTAGACGTCATTAATGACATATATCAAATCGAAGTGAGTTAAAGTTTATTTTGAGACTATTTTGAAAATTTTGTGATAGTTCTAAAAGAATACAGAAACCCTGAGTGTTATTACTAAATTAGAGTTGGAATGCACTGATCTATCCATCTGTTTTGAAATTCTCATAAATTTAAGTATATATTTATGATCTTAAATCTATATCATGAATATATCTATATCTATATATATGGGCAAAAAATATATCTAATTATGTTCTTGAAATCATTTAAAAAATCAATTCTTATGCTAGGATTAAAACTTTGTTTCAGTGTGCATTGGCTAAGATAAATCAACTATAAATGCTGGTACCAACTCAGATTTAAAAGCAGGTACAATAAGCGTTTCTTCTTTTCAGCTTTCTGTTCCTATGCCCTGGCCCCAGCCCTTCTTACTTGTGTCTGGATCTTTCATAATCCATTCATTGGCATTCCTGCTTCCAGTCCCTCTCTTTTAATCCATTCTAAACATTTTTGCCAGGTTGATTTTCCTAAAAATATATTTATTAACAAGTATCTTATTAAGAAAAATAACGAACCAACCCTCAGTGAGTTGATAGGACAAAATGTATTCTACCAATCTTGAAATTCAGGGCTTCCAACCAAAAGAACATTCTAATTTTACTCATTTTCCAGATACATACAGTTTATCAAACTTTGCTATTCTATTTAGTGAGCCCCCAGCATACCTCTGCTTCTCATTTCTTATTTCCTTTCCTGTGGGACTGATGGTAGTGTGTGGAATTCATCTGCTTATCCAAAACCTCCTGTATGCTGTGCCAGAGCTAGATGGTCCTCTGACTATTCCTTTATCTCAGACCTGGAAGCTACTAGATTCCTTGTTCCCTTAGCCTCTAGATGCTCAGCATCATGACAGAGCTTCTAAGCCAACTCTGACTGTTGCAATCTCCAGGTAATTTCTCCTGTCATGCCCCTCTCTCCTTCCTTTTGCCAAGTGGGTCCCAGGTTCACTTCCCTCTTTTAGCAAGCACTTTTTGGACTGTGAGTCAGGGTGCTCAGGAAGAGGATCCAGCTCTTCAGCATCTCCAGGACCAGCCAGTTCAAGTCTCTTTCCTCCCAGGTTCCAGCAGCCTTGTAAAGTCAGAGCCTGTTAAAGCCACTACTGTGTGCTGGTCAGAATGCTCTCTTGCCTCTCTGTTTATATACACTGCCAATCTGTCAGGATTCAGTTTTATTCCACCAGCTCTCTGAATCCCTTGGTCCATAGTAATGCCTTCCTACTCTGAAATCCCTTTATCTCATTCACTCTTTGGGTTCTTATCACAGTCTACCTGCATTGTTGAATTTTTTCTTTTTCAACCACCTACTGCATATCTTTACTTGAAAGTTCTAGAGATATAACAGAACATCCCCAAACACCTCTCCTCCGTCTAACTTTCTAATTCTGTGTTCCTTCTCTTAGCTGGTGACAGGACCATTCATTCACTCAGTCTCTCAGGCAGAAGAGTGGGATCAACTTTGACTTTTCCCTTTTCTTCAAACCCCCATCCATCTCCAATCAATCATCAAGTCCTATTTCAGACCTAAATATCTATAATATGAAACAGATTCTTCTTCATCCCAAGTGAAGAGAAGTGGCTCAGTCGTGTCCAACTCTTTGTGACCCCATGGACTGTAGCCTACCAGGCTCCTCGGTCCATGGAATTTTCCAGGCAAGAGTACTAGAGTGGGTTGCCATTTCCTTCTCCAGGGAATCTTCCCAACCCAGGGATCGAACCAGGGTCTCCCACATTGCAGGCAGATGCTTTATCGTCTGAGCCACCAGGGAAGACCTGTTATATAAAAGACTCCTAATTTGTTGTTCTGGACTTGCCAGGTATCTCAGTGGTAAAAGAGTCTGCCTGCCAGTTCAAGAGCCACAGGAGATGTGGGTTTGACCCCTGGGTCAGGAAGATCCCCTGGAGAAGGAAATGGCTACCAACTCCAGTATTCTTGCGTGGAGAATCCCATGGACAGAGGACCCTGGCGGGCTACAGTCCCTGGGGTCACAAAGAGTTGGACTTGACTGAGCATGCATGCCCACAATTTGCTGTTCTCTCTTCACTCTAAGTACTTTTCAATCTATTTTTTCATGAAGCCAGATGATCTTATTTAAACAGCAAGTTAGTCCATGTCAACGCTCAGCTGAAAACTTTTCAGTGCTTTCCCTTCCCTTGGCCTCTATGGCAGACCTACTCTCCTTTATCTCTTGCTTCCTCCTGCCTCTCACTCCCAGCCCCAGCAGTACTGGACTGGGTGAGCTGCCCTGCACACTCCAGGCTACTTCGTACCTCCCCCGTGTATATGAAGGTAGGATCCCTGGAATTCTTCCTCCTACCTTTTCTCTTTACCTAGACATTTTCTGGGAAGCTACTTATATGTTCAGGTATTTCCTAGGGAACAAGTTCTAATCTTTTGAGGAAGCAAATGCTCCTCTGAGATTCCACAGTATCTGGAATCTACCTCTGCTACACAATATTAAAAGCAATAATTATGTTCATTCACTCATTCAAGTACTTACTGAATACCTATGATGGGTCAGACATCTTTTTGTGCTATGTAATAGGTATTCAATAAATGATTTTTGCTAATGAATGAGTGAATTTGCCCAGCTGAACTTTAAGAGCAACACTGTTATGTTTTATGTATTTGAATTTATTTCCACTTACCCTCATGTCCTTACTCTATGTCTATCATAGTATTTTATATATAGCAGTAGCTTAAGAAACACTTTTTTACATTTATTTTTACATTCAGTCTTAACATAAACATGTTTTTGAGAAAAAATTATCATTGATTACAAAACACCATGAAGATTTTGAAAAAGTATATAATCATACAAGTATAAATAACACACAATAACGTTTGTGAAATATTAACTGCTCATAATTTTGGTAAACTATGGCAAATTTTTGCAGAAAGCTTGCTTGCTCCAAAATGTGAATTTTGGAACCACAGTATCTGAAGATTACAGGGAATCATCTGTAACAAATAAATACAAAAGTAGAATACAGGAGCATTTTGGTAATATGAAAAAAGAAAGCTCTTAAAATATTGCTATCTGTTATGGGAATTTAATCTAAGCAGTCTGGGAAATACTGTAGCTATTGAAAAAGACAATTTAAACATCCTCATAGGCTTTAGGCCCTATGCCTATACTACCTCATGGTTAAGAGTCTAGATTTGAGGGGTTCTAGAGTCTTCCAGATTTTACCCCATCATATTCATAATGAAAAAAATCTTCCAGATGATAGATTGGGAGAACATTTGTGTAATATCTTACACTAAAAATGGAATTAATATCAGATACTCTTGAAAACCAAAATGATAAAGATTACAATCCCAACCAAAAAAAACAGCATAAGTTAGAAACAGACAATTCACGTAAGAGCAAACAAAAAGACTGATGTGCATAACGAGATGTGCAAACTCATTAGTTACGAGAGAAAAGCAATACAACAATGAGAAATCACTCATTGTTAATATCACTAATGCTAATCATCACTCACAGTGATATCAGAAATACTTGTATTAGCATATTAAAGATCAGGAAGTAATGCCAATTCTTGGCATGAATGTTGGGATATAGAGACTTTTATTCACTACTGTTTGGAAAGTAGACTAGGGCAGGAGATCTGGTGAAAAAGTTGGCAGAACCTGGCCAAGTTAATTAAACACACACTGAATAATTTGATAAATCTAGTTCTGGGTATATATAGATATATGTAAAAGAAGTTCTCACCCAGGCTCATAAGGAGACATATATGAGGATATTCATCTCATGTTATTTGTGGTGGCAGGAGTTGGAGTCTATCTGGATGTCCAGCATTGGAAGAACAGAGAGGAAAAATGTGGTAAATGCATACCATGAAGTACTACACGGCAACTAGAAATATAGGAATAAATGTACACACAGGTGCTCTGAAAACCACAATGCTCAATGAGAAAAGTAAAGAGGGAATGCAAATTGAAAATGCACAAACACATATATGTGTCTATAAAACAATAATGCACATTTTATAAGAGCACATACATACATTGAAGGTACACATTAAAACAGCCATTCTAACAGACGGAGGAAGGAGAATAGGATCAGAGGGCATTCAGTAAAGAGAGAGAGGGGAGAGGGAAACCCTTCTCTCAGCGTGGACGTGTATGACCCTTCTCCACCCTGTTTCTCAGTGTTTCCTTGCGTTGCCTCCTTTCAACTAGTCCACAGCATGAGAATAGGTTACATGTCTTTATAGCCAGGTCTTAATCCACATGCTGCTTGGTGCCATGTGTGTGTCTCATTCCTGCTCAGTACCCAGTACTATGCTTGCACACAGTAGGTATTCAAGGAATATTTGTTGAAAGAATGAATGAATGCACAATTTTATGTTGGCTGACCCATGTTACAATAAGAGAAAGAAAGCCAAAAGCTGAACTCACGATCTTGAAAAAAAAATTCACACAGATCTTTTCAGTGTTAAATTCCAGGCTTCATGTCAAGAAAGAAAAGTTCTTAGATTTCGTTCAAGTGAAGTGGATAGAGCAGCAGTTTTATTTTCAATGATACTCATATGTGGCACTGGCTGAACCACTTTCATATTAGGTAATACATTTAAAATGGAGAGAATAAAGATTTTTATCTTCAGCTTTTTTTTAATGTCAGCAAGGTAAAGAGATACTACTGTTCAAATGGCAAGAAATGCCTTTCTCTTTTAAAATTTAAAGCATGCATGTTATAATTTTCCTATCAACACAGGATTTTTATGTTCTTTTATATTGGAATTTCTCAGTGAGTTTTCCTTGAGCATGTAATATAACATTACAACCTGATTCAGAATCACACTTGACATACAAGTATGTGTGTACAATGTATTTTACTTATAACCAAATAATGTATTGCCAAAGAGATACTATAAAGGGCAGAACAAATGACCCTATCCTTTCAGTGCGGGTATTGTTGATCCTTGATTCTTCCACCGGAATTCATAAATGCCCATTCACCACTACCTGCAATTGAAGGAAGTCTTATCTATGAATAAACTTTCCAAACAATCTTTTAACAGCTTCAATACCCTAGCTTCTCTTTTATAGTAAAACTGTATTTTTTTGGCTCATACATATTATAGTGAAAATTTTCATTAGGCTTAATTCTTCTGGGAACAAACATTTTTCTAGGATAACTACTCTTATTGGGAAATGAACACATTTTCCATTTCTAAGATGTAAGATAATTTACTTAAATGGAAGTCTCTCATAGGGCTATGCTGATCAGCTCTAAAGTAACAAGACTGCAATGCACCATTTGATTGCTCATAAACCGATTAAAAAGAGTCAAATATTATAGGTTAAATACTAATTAATGCAAGATAATTTGTACTTAGATAATAGTTTCTTTGGAACTGCTAAAGCATCTAAATAATCTCTTTTGGCTTTTAAGTCATGTGTTATGTTAATACGCTTCCTTCCAAATCTCTCTATATTGTGGTCTTAAGCTCAATTCTTTCTTGGAAAAGCACAGAACTCACTCTAGTATGCATAGTGCCTCACTTAACTAGATCAGCTCTTTACTGATCTGAAAAGCCAGGGTCCTGAGATTGATATATGGGATTCCCAGGTGGCTCAGTGGTAAAGAATCCACCTGCGAATGTAGGAGATGTGGGTTCGATACCTGGGTTGGGAAGATCCCCTGGAGGAGGAAATAGCAACCCACTCCAGTATTCTTGCCTGGAAAATCCCATGGACAGAAGAGTCTGTCTTAGGCTGCAAGGAGTAGCAGCACAGGTTGGCAAAGAGTCAGACATGACTCCGAGACTGAGCAGCACACATGAGACTTATACACATGAAATAGGTAATTAGAAGAGGACTTGCTGCTGCTGCTGCTGCTAAGTCACCCCAGTCGTGTCCGACTCTGTGCGACCCCACGGACTGCAGCCCACCAGGCTCCCCCGTCCCTGGGATTCTCCAGGCAAGAACACTGGAGTGGGTTGCCATTTCCTTCTCCAAGAAGAGGACTTATTTCACTACAAAAAATATCTGTTAGGTAGAGTGTGCTGATTCATAATAATGGAAATTTACAAACAGGTATATTCTGTGCAGAAGCCTAGTCATTGCAAAGGCAGAAGCCAAGTCTTACAAAAGTAAGACTTCAAATGATAGGATTGATTGCCACTGTCTTGAGAAGGCCACCACAAATCCTACAGGAATACAGACTACACTTCACTTTACAGGTTAATTTGTTTAGTATCAAATAATGAAAATTAGATCCTGCTAAAAGAGAGACTCCAAAAAAAGCAGAATGTTTGTAACAAACTCTTTGTCTACTCCGGTTTTTAGAAGTCATAATTAAGAATTGATTGCATATCTTCTGCTTGATTCTATATACTACCACTTTTCCTACTCTTTCCCACCCCAGAAAAGAGAATAAAACATGCTCACAAGCAGGAAAAAGAAAGATTAAATGTAACATTTCTCAAATACTTGAGAAAGTGAGATACCTGAGGTATAGGCTTCTAAAATCACTGCAACTCTCTAGAATAACACAAAATCTGATAACAGCAACTGCTTCTTTCTTGATACTTCTTTGGTGGTTTGAAATAATCTATGAGATGGTAGGACTGTTAACTAGATGCCCCAAAAGTCAGTGTGCTATTAGGCTGCCAAAATATCTGCATAGTCTCAAACCTATAGAGAAGATGATGACATCATTGTCACTGTGCATCAGTGTAGTCACTGCACACTCAGAAACTTACTCACTTTTCAGTGCTAAACTTGAGAAATATAGGCAAACTTGAAATTCACTTGAAGGAGTAGAATCAAAGTACTTGGAGACTTGAATAGTAAAGGCAAAAAGGAGAAAGACTGAAAAGGAAACAGGCAGGATATCAGAACTGTCTTTGAAAATATGGAAAACCATCATATTAGAGTTACATGAGTCTGACGAGTAGAACTAGACCAATGGTTGGAAGCCACGGCAAGTAAAAAACAAGTCACAAAGCTCTCGGAAAGATGAAGTATGTATCCTTAACTTTTAAGTAGTGAATTCCCTGTCCCTGGATGTGGTTAGCATAGTACAATGACCCAGGAAACTGATAAGAGAAGATTCAAGCAACAAATGGGTAGTTGGATTAGATGGTACCTTCCAGTTCTGGCATTGTATGATCTCTAAAGCAAAGTGATGAATGAGTCTTTTATTTGTCTTCAAAGGGAGATTCATATTAAAAACTGGCTTGTTATGAAGCAGGGACCCAAAGCCGCTGCTCTGGGACAACCCAGAGGGACAGGGTGGGGAGGGGAGTTCAGGATGGGGGACACACATGTATACCTGTGGCCGATTCATGTTGATATATGGCAAAAAACATCATAATATTGCAAAACAATTATTCTCCAATTAAAATAAATTACTTTTAAATGGCTTGTTTCATAATTTAATAATTAATAAAAATATACTACCTTGAATTATAATTTTGCACCTATTATTTAGTATTACTTATATATGTGGATATATATACATGTAGAGCATACATTTCTTGCTTTTCATGTTGACATTTAGCCAGGACTTTCCAGAGTTTATGCTAGAAATCAAAGAATGTTATGATTTCATTCTTTTGGACCACTAGGGAAATAATAGGTCCAGTTCAACAATAAGGGGGTACCAGAGGTAACGGGAACACCCTTAGGGAGTACACAATACTGCCATCCCCAGGCCAGGAAGATGGACCAATGACCTTGTGACAAAAGCCCAACAATTTATCCCCCATCAAGACCTAAGCATGTACATGCTGGAATGTTTCTCTAATGCCAAAAGTTTTAAGAGGGAAGATGTTCTTTTCCAGTTCCTTTCTCCCATTTCTACTTCTGAAAACACACTGGAGGCTTCCTTTCCTTTCTTCGATTTTCATAGAAATAGCTATCCTGTAGAATAACTTATAAAAATTCTGGTTGTTTACTGTTCTTAAAATAATTATAAAAAAGCTGATTCACAGTTAACCTTTTGAAAGACAAAAATATAATTTAATTTAGAAAGCAACTAAAGTTAAGGAAGACTGAGCAATTTGTAGACATGGGCAAACCAAAAGAGGAATACTTAGGAAAGGCCAATATTTGTAATTCCCAAGACTAATTATGCTCACTAGCAATCCTATACAACTGTTCTTTTTCTTTTTCCTTTAAGACTGTAAAAGAATGCTTAATTTTAAAATATGATTTGTTTATTGTAGAAAACCTGGAAAATACTGAAAAGCCTAATGAAAAATAACCTTCATACTTTCACTACCTGAATGAAGGAAACTATATTTTGGTATATTATTATTGTTATCTATAATTAAATTTAATGAAAACTGAATCATGCTGTATAATTTTATGCCCTTTTAAAAAATTTACACATTGTGAGCCTTTTCTCAGGCAAACATTGCAAATTCTCATTTGGATATGATATTTCTCCACAATATCCACTGAGATTTTAATTATTTCACACCTCTCAGATTGGGCACATAATATATCTCACTTGATAGATTTTGAGTGTTTCATGCATGGGAAATATATAAATTTTATTTACATTTTGCAACCTAGGACTTCTATAATGCCTGGTACATAATGGATACTAGATATGTTTATTATTTACTCTTTATGAATTGAATACAAAAATCAACCTGAAATGAATACCGAGAATATTGAAGAGTTTTTAGCTCAGGATAGCTCCAGATTAAAAAAAAAAAAGATAACTACATACTTAGATGACTATACACACATGGAGACACATACCCTCTCTAAACAACTCAAAGTCCTGTATCTTTCATAAAACTTTCCCTGACAAATGGCACCCAAGTTGAAGTCCCCTTTCCGTAACTTTCATTAGCAACCAGTAAGCATTGTTCTATTGAACAGATGTGTTGCTGCTGCTGCGTTTTTCCATTGGTCATGTATGGATGCGAGAGTTGGGCTATGAAGAAAGCTGAGTGCCAAAGAATTGATGCTTTTGAACTGTGGTGTTGGAGAAGACTCCTGAGAGTCTCCTGGACTGCAAGGAGATCCAACCAGTCCATTCTAAAGGAGATCAGCCCTGGGTGTTCTTTGGAAGGAATGATGCTAAAGCTGAAACTCCAGTACTTTGACCACCTCACGCGAAGAGATGACTCATTGGAAAAGACTCTGATGCTGGGAAGGGTTGGGGGCAGAAAGAAAAGGGGACGACAGAAGATGAGATGGCTGGATGGCATTACTGACTCGATGGATGTGAGTTTGAGTGAACTCTGGGAGATGGTGACGGACAGGGAAGCCTGGTGTGCTGCGATTCATGGGGTTGCAGAGAGTCGGACACAACTGAGCGACTGAACTGAACTGAAATAACTGAAGCATTGTTCTATTTAACAGATGTGTTGCTGCTGCTGCAGCTAAGTTGCTTCAGTTGTGTCCAACTCTGTGCGACCCCATAGACGGCAGCCCACCAGGCTCCCCCATCCCTGGGACTCTCCAGGCAAGAACACTGGAGTGGGTTGCCATTTCCTTCTCCAATGCATGAAAGTGAAAAGTGAAAGTGAAGTCACTCAGTCGTGTCCGACTCTTCAAGACCCCATGGACTGCAGCCCACCAGGCTCCTCTGTCCATGGGATTTTCCAGGCAAGAGTACTGGAGTGGGGTGCCATTGCCTTCTCCGAACAGATGTGTTGGCTCTGCCAATACCCATCCTATAAATGATCATTTTTGATGACTCCTAAATCCTTCATACTATATATGCAACCCAACCCAATTCCCTAACTGGGGTATCAACTGCCTCCTAGGTTTTTCCATAGGAATTTCAAAACTCATCATTCCCAAGATGTAAATGGTATTTCTCTTCTTGCCCTCATTCCCTATTTTGATAAATGCTTCTACTATGCTATAGACTAAATTGTGTCCCTCCCTTAGATTCATATGTTGAAGCACCAACCCTCCAGTGTGAAAATACGGAGAGATGGGGCCTTTGGGAGGTAATTAGGTTTAGATGAGAGTGGAGCCCTCACGATGGAGTTAATGCCCTTATAAGAAGGGACAACAGAAAGTGCTTTTTCTCTCTCTCCCAAGCATTGGAGGACATAGTGGGTAGGTAGCAGTCTGCAAGCCAGGCAGTGAGCTCTTGGAGAATCAAATCAGCTGGCACCTTGATCTTGGGACTTCTCCGCCTCCAAAACTGCGAGAAACAAATTTCTCTTGTTTAAGCCACCCAGCCTAGGGTATTTGCTACAGCAGCCTGAGTAGACTACAACAGCTACTAAAGCATTCAGACATCTCAAATATGGAAAACTTTCTAGATTCTCCCTCACATTCACTTATCACATCTAATGTCTGAAGTTTAATGCTATTGTACCAATTTAGATTTCCTAATTTTGATATTATACTACATTTATTGAAGATATTACCACCAGGGGAAGCTGGATGAAGGATATATGAGACACTATACATTATTTTTCAATTTCCATAATTATTTCACAATAAAAAAGTTTTTAAAAAAACCCTTCTGTATCATTTAAACCCCTACTAAGAATTTCTGACAAAGAAGTGTGTGTGATATTGAAAGGTATTCACTGTTAAGGGAAGTGTGTTGGATTCAAGACTGATAAATGTTATCAAAGTGAAGACTTAAAGAATATGTCTGGCCTTACCTTTCACAGAATATCATAATTTCTAAGTAGTAAAAAATACACCTGAAATCTGATTACACTTCACTTCCTTAATTCCTCATAAAATCATTTAAAATAATTCAATCAAAATACAAGAAGGAAAGGAAAACCTTCAGCCAAACCAAATGGATTTCATGCCCCCACATAAAACTTTACGAAGTACACAGTGTTTTTCTTTTAATGTTGAAAGCAAAAGATTCAGTTTTCAAGTAGGTACGTATCTAAATAAAAATAAAGTTAATTCTCTATGCTAGGTTTGAACATAGTGATAGAACAACAGACTCTAGCTTTGAAAAGTTTCAGTTTCACATACAGCTTTATTTTCTAAGGCTATTTTAACTCTGCATTGATATTTCACTAGCAGCAGGAAACTATTTTCCTGTCACATCACTGTGTTCTTTGAGATTTATTCTTAAACACACTATAGATTATCATCATTATTTTGTTCATATTATAAGCAATGAATAGAAATTCTTACAGTGGAGAGGAATAACAAACCACAGTACCATGTGTCTACATTTTGAATTCTTTTGGAATTTACAAGAACATATATTTTCTACACTTAAATTTCTGCAGAGGTGGCCTGCAGAATTCTGCATAGAGTTGGCCTCATGAAATCTATGAAATTTGAAAAGGCAAGAGTCATATAATGACTTTTGCATGGATTATCCTTTCTCCAAAGGCAAACATTTGACTTCTTGTAAGAGAAAGCATGTTAAAATCCTATAACTTAAGACCTGAGACTAATTATGGCTTTGTTCTATTTCTCAGTCTGTCACTACTGTCTTCTCATCCTTTCTTTTTCTCAAACCTTTTGTGAAAATAGTTCTTCCCTCTATTTTCCTTCAAGATATATTTTCCTTTTAATCATATTCTTTCCTGTACTTTGGAAAAACTAGTTGATTGCTGGAGTCATGCTAGGAGTATGGCCTTCTGAGGCTACAAGACCTTTCTTTTTTGACTCTGACTTGATCCTATAATAAGTAAAAGGACAAGGAGATGGAGTATCATATATTCTGTAATATAGATAATGAAAACTATCTGGCCTTATGTGGAGAAGCTTCCTGCACTACAACTCAGCAAACTGTGAGTAGGTGAGGCCTAAAAAACAAACATGTAGCTGATGGAAAGTATTAAAACAGAGGACCAGAGGTTTGACCATTAACATGAAGGGCCACAAAGAGCCCTTAGAGTTCTGAGACTAGAGTAACGTTGGTAGTCAGTGCTATAGACAAAGAGAATTATTACCACCCCAGCTTTTTCTTCCTCTTCTACTTTCAACCCTGGAAATGCTAGAAATTAGATCCCTGAGAGCAAAGAGTAGTAGAAATATAACTAAGGAGATGTTTAGTAAGGGAGAAAACCACGTCCTTATGTTTAACTTTTAGATGTTGATTACATTTAGGGTTTTAATGATAAATCGCTTTAATGTCTATTTATATCTCATAGCTGAAGGCTCTCTATAAGTATAATGTATAATAATGCAAATAATGCACTATTTGCATTAGTGCATTTGGTTAGGATTTGGGGCTACAGATAACACTGATCTAAGCAAACATAGAAAGAAAGACGACCTTAGGACCTCTGGAAATAACACCTATATATTATTTAGACATTCTAATTCTAATCAGAAAATTTAAAAAACTTAAAATGACAGCCTTGAAAGGTTACAGAGATCAGGGATACTAAAAAATTTATGTATAACCCATTACTAGCAGGAAGGAAAAACATAAAAGTTTAATGAATTATTTTTGTTTACAATAAATATAATTAATTACCAGCTTAAGCAAGATTTTATGCTTTATTCTCAGGGGTTACTGAGTTGAAATTAAGTTCCTGGTGTGAAATGTAAATGTTAACTGGAGAAATTTAAACATATTTTCATTTATTAATATGCATTAAAGAAATAAATATTCATTTTAATATGCATAAAATAAATTTTCATTTATTCATATGCATACATAAGGTAATTAGACTTTACACAAACCAGGGTTAAAGCTAAAAATACTTTACAACTCATCACTCAGAACAGATGCTAACCAGTACTTTTGGTGCACACAAAATGGCAGAAGTAAAACAAAAAACTATTTGACCACAGCTCATGAATTTTCTTTTTTTCTTCTCCACTATGAACTTCTGTGAGAATCTGACTTCTTATCATGCTACGTATGTACATGCCTCTCAACTAAAAAGTCTCTTAAACACAGTACTATACAGAAGAGGTAGATGAGCCTCGACTGACTTGTTTTTGATTACTTCCAAAATCTATCTTTGATTTGGTAAAAATTTCTAGGAAGTATAGCACTTTATCTTAATTTTTACTGAATCTTTTAGGATTAACCAAAATAAAATAAAATAAAAAGTCATTCAGTAGCAACTACAAGAACATTGAAAATCTGGAAACAGTTCCCAACCTAGATATTGAAGAGAAATCCTAGAGGCTTAGGCCCACAGTCAGTGTGTACTTTCATTCTGATACTATCAGAAATAGCATTTATGACTAATCAAGTAAGACATATCTGTCATACTATCAAAAAAAAATACCAGCTTAGATATGAAATAGGTAAAAAATTATAATAAATCATATTTTATTTCTGGCAGTTTTCTTGCTGGGTGACGAGTAACTCAAATTATATAAAAAATAATTACAAACAAGGTTGAGTATAGATGCTTTAAGAATAATAGTTTCTAAAGACGATAAAATCTTTGCACATGAGAAGCATATAATCTAATTCAGTACAAGCAATCTAAGGATAGTGTAGACGTGATAACCTTGAGAAAACACAGGCCATCAGAAATACTGTCTATCTAAATTTCATGTCATAGCACTGTTATCTTTTTTGTCCATGGTACAGAGAGAACCTGTTTTTAAAAAATCACATTATATACTGTTATCTACATAGTGAGGTAGAATACAGGTTATGACATAAACAGCACATTTTAAAAGTTTCTCTCTTTCCCCTTTCCTTCCTTCCTTCCTTCCATCCCTCCCTTTGGGAAACTTTCTACGTTTTCATAATCTTAGATGAGCCCATACCAAAAGCAAGATACTTCAATCCTAACTAAACCCTGAGGAAACCAAAATTGAAAAAGACACATGTACCCCAATGTTCGTTGCAGTACTATTTACAATAGCTAGAACATGTAAGCAACCTAGATGTCCATCAATAGATGAATGGATAAAGAAGCTGTGGTACATATACACAATGGAATATTACTAAGCCATAAAAGGAATGCATTTGAGACAGTTCTAATGAGGTGGATGAACCTGGAGTCTATTATGCAGAGTGAAGTCAGAAAGAGAAAGATAAATATCGTATATAACGCATATATATGGAATCCAGGGAGATGGTACCGAAGAATCTATTTGCAGGGCAACTATGGAGAAACAGACATAGAGAACAGATTTATGGACATGGGGAGAGGGGAGGAGAGGGTGAGATGTATGAAGAGAGTAACATGGAAACATACATTATGCAAAACAGACAATGGGAATTTGCTGTATGTCTCATGGAACCCAAACAGGGGCTCTGGATCAACCTAGAGGGGTGGGATCAGGAGGGAGGTGGGAGAGAGGTTCAAGAGGGAGGTGACTTATGTATACCTATGGCTGATTCATGTTGACGTTTGACAGAAAACAACAAAATTCTGTAAAGCAATTATCCTTCAACTAAAAAATAAATAAAAAAATAAAAAACAAAAATAGAAATAAAAAAGTAACAATATTTTTCTCCTTAAAGATTCCCATAATGTAAGACTTCTATTGAGTGTTATAGGAAGCTTTACCAAAAAAAAAAAAAAAAATGCTGTTTTCATAGTTTTTAGCTCTACTCTAGACTTCAGGAGATATCTGTACTGTCAGAACTTTGACTGCTTACTGCTTTCCCCGAAAGTCCTCCAGTGGTAAAAATACATATAATTAATGAGACTATCAGATATAGACTGTAGATTTAACTCTCTTACACATCATTAACTTGGTTATTGTAAGAGTGGTGGTGTTTGCATGCATGCTTCATTGCTTCAGTCGTGTCCAACTCTTTGTGACCCTATGGACCATAGTCTGCCAATCTCCACTGTCTGTGGGATTCTCCAGGCAAGAATACAGGAATGGGTTGCCATGCCCTCCTCTAGTGGATCCTTCCAACCCAGGGATTGAACCTGTGTCTCTTACGTCTCCTGCTTTGGCAGGAGGGTTCTTTACACTAGTACCACCTGGGAAGCCCATTAGATTAGGTGCCACTTTAGACCAAATCATTCCCAGTTAGATCACTGTACCTGTACTTCATACAAGTCTTTTTCTCTATCATTCATCGCACCTTTCTTCCTCTTACTACACCTCTCATCTCACTTATCAATGCAGCTAGTTCTGTGGTCTCTTCATGGTTCCGTGAAAAGAATGGAGAGACACATAAAACAGCTGAGAAGACTGTTATAGTCCTTAGTCATCAACTTAATGAAAAAATGTAACCAGAGATCTACAACTAGATAATCAAAGAAAAGTTTGTCCTCTGTTTCTTCCATCTCTATGTTTTCTTAGAAACATATGTTGCAATTTAAATTTGGGGATGTTCAGGTATTTTCCACAGTATTCCAAGGAATTAACTCCAAGATATGCTTCATAGACAAAGGGTTGGTCAAAGTGAGTCAGAAAGAAGTTACATATCCTTTCTTTATAAAAGTCACAAAGTATATAAACATAGCCAAGGGAAAAAACATATTAAAACTGTTTAACCCACATTTTCTAAACTTATTTGACCACAAAGCCCTATTTTTCTGCTTAACATCTCTTGGCATCCAGAGACGACTGTTCTGTGGTATACAATTCAGGAAATGCTACTTTGGGTGAAAACATTTTCCATTTTCATACCTGATATTGTCCATTTTTAACCAGTAACACATTTAAATAAACAAAGTTAGAATGCCACAGGCATAGAAACCTTTATTAAATATGCTTCTGATTACTTTTTCCCTTGTTCCTGTCACTTTGTTAATTCACTATTAAAACTTACTTTTTCATGTCTCTGAAAATACTAATAGCTGGAAATAGATCTTATATTGGCAAAAGACCCAATGTCATATCAATACATTAAACAGTGCAATGACCTTAAAAAGCAGTGAATCATAGATAAAAGTTTATGCTTCAAAGAGTTACACCGGATACAGTACAAAGGAAAACTGAATTTTGCTTTTTTTTTTGACAACATGAGTTATGTAAGCTTGGGGTTGGGAAGGAAAAAGTACAGCTTTTTCTATTCCCTCCTCTTTTAAAAAAAGCAGAGAGTCATATTGGTCTATTTTCTAGAGTAGCAGGGAACAAATGCAAAACAATTTCTGAACATATCTTAAGTCAATGCTCCAATTAATCTGTGATAGACCTAAGCAGATGTACCTTGAAAGTGCACCTGGAGGAGATGATTATTTTCAGAAGATGTGAGGTTATATTTAGGAAACCTGAAGAAAAAACTAGTAGGATTAAGCATTAACTAAGAATTAAGTATATGAGAAAAAAGTATTAAAATAAAGCAGAGTTCATTAGGTGGCATGATACAAGATTTAAATCACTATTTAAACCAATAATTTTAACAGAAGAATACCAAAAATAACCAGTTAGGAAATGTAATAGAAAAAAGCCATGGTATTTACAACAGTAATACAAGCTACAAAATGCCTATGAATAATATTAACAAGTTATGTCCAGAAGCTAAATGATGAAAATTATGTAATGTTACTGAAAGACTTAAAAAGAAGCCCTGAATCAATGGAAGGACATCTTATGAGTCTAAATAGGAAGACTCAACATTATAAATATGTCAGTTTGCCCCAAATTAGCCTAAATTTTGAGGCAACTTTAACTTGACAGTTTACCAAGTACAGAAAACAAGGGAGTTTAGATAAGAGAATATTGAAAATGAATAATAATTGTAGTCTTGCCTACAAGTTAGTAAAATGAATTAAAAAGCTAGAATAGTATTGAAAACTACTAGTATTTTAACTACCAACACTGATAGAACAGAGTAGAAAATAATCCAGGAAAAATAAAAAAGGACAATTTGATACATATAAAGGAAAAAAAGGGGGGGAAGGATTTAACAGAAATAAAGTTTGGATTATTCAATGAATTACCTAGGTCCAGCTATTTGGGAAAAAAAAAATGTAGATTTCTAATTTTTTACTGTCTACAAAAGAAATTCCAGATGTATCAAAGATTTGAACTCATAAAAACTTTATACAAACATCTGAGAATAAAAATATAATGATATTTTTACAGTATTGGAGAGGAAAAGGGTTTACTAAATATGATGGCACAAAACTAGGAAAATGGGGAAAAAAACTATGAACAAATATTTCATAGGAAAAAAGAAATAAAAATGGTAAATAAACCAATAAGTGCACTGAAATATTTATCACCAATAGTCAAAGAATACATTCAGTGTTTATCAAATACTGAATAAAATAAAAATGAAAATTTATGCTAAAGTAGCAAAGATAAAAAAACAAACCCTAGTATGACCAAGAATGGGCAAAAATGAGCTCTCTCATACTCTCTTGGACAGGATATAAATAGTGAAATTCTATGGCAAGCAATTTCCAAAATTAATGAGCACACCCTTTTAGCAAGTTATTCTACTTGCAGGAATCACCCTACAGATAAGTTAGACAGCATATTAAAAAGCAGAGACATTACTTCGTCAACAAAGGTCCGTCTAATCAAGGCTATGGTTTTTCTAGTGGTCATGTATGGATGTGAGAGTTCGACTGTGAAGAAAGCCAAACACTGAAGAATTGATGCTTTTGAACTGTGGTGTTGGAGAAGACTCTTGAGAGTCCCTTGGACTGCAAGGAGATCCAACCAGTCCATTCTGAAGGAGATTAGTCCTGGGTGTTCATTGGAAGGACTGATGTTAAAGCTCAAACTCCAATACTCTGTCCACCTGATGCAAAGAGCTGACTCATTTGAAAAGACCCTGATGCTGGGAAAGATTGAGGGGACGACAGAGGATGAGATGGTTGGATGGCACCACTGACTCAATGGACATGGGTTTGGGTAGACTCCAAGAGCTGATGATGGACAGGGAGGCCTGGCGTGCTGCAGTTCATGGGGTCGCAAAGAGTCGGACATGACTGAGCGACTGAACTGAACTGAACTGAAGTTAGACATAGGTTGGATCTGTATAAGGATGTTCAGTGTAGCACAGTATAGAAAAAGCCTAAATGTCCCTCAGTAGGTCATGATGTTAAATCTTTGAGGTAAAAGAGTATTTAATAGAACTCCCTGAAAGATAAGAGAAATCTATACACAATGATGTGTGACGATTCCAAAATACATTTTTAAGTGAATAACCCAAAGCAAATTGCAATAGAACCTGGAGAATCCATACTGAAGTATGAACAGATGAAAGTTCAGATGATTAGATTATGCAACAAATTATTAACAGTGTTTGTCTTTTGAGATCAAAGGGAAGGATGTGGTTAAGTGAGGAAGCAACTTTTACTTTCTGTTATAGGTGTTTGTATTATTTTGTTTCTTAAAAAGGAAAAGCATTTTTTAAAAAGATAACACAGAAAAGCAAATATCTTTGATGCATGTTTTCCTGGACAGACAAGGTGATGATTATACTTGGTAGATGTATATTCATCAAAGATTTATAATTTGAAGATAATTTTCTATTATTTTATTATTATTATAAATAATATTATTTATTACATTTTCCTAGCCTATCCACTTACTTCAATGGCTCGGTTTACTTAACAACAAAATAGAAAGTTTTGTGTAATAAGTAATTACTGGTTACAAAAAATTCTGAATAAAATACTATATTTTATTTTATGAGGTGAAAATTGACTCTCCTTTACATTATTATTAATAAAGGCTAGTCAGATTATAGGAGAAATTTATCAGTACAAATCCAGAAAACATCTTCTTAGAATCCACTTCAATAAATATTAAGCACAAGCATGAACTGAGTAATTGCCAGAAGCTTACCATTATATAATAAAAATCCAATTATCTCATCACATTGAGGTCGCATATACACTCAGTATTACCAAACTATTAAAATGTAGGTCTGTTGTCTTTGAAATAAAAAGATAACCAAGAATATTCTGATTCTTAATTAGTAGGAGACATCTACTTTGCTTTTTGTATAGATTAACCTGAGCTGTTTTTATTGTTACGCGCAGCCTCCCCAGATCTCATGACACAACAGCAAAAATAGGAAGGCCATTAGTCACATCAGGACTATGGCTCAACAACCAAGAAAGCCTATTCAGGTAAGTGTCTAATAATTATCACACCATTTATCATGGTATTCCCTGCAAAGACACTAATGCCCTTAATAAAATAAAACCCCGGTTTCCCCAAACCAGCAATATTGTAAGAATTTCCACAGAGAGAGGCACATTTTGAGCACAGTTTCTCTTAGTACCGAAGAGCGTCTTTGAGATTTTCCTGCTAACTGCTATTGCTCGCCACCACACTGAACCTCTGCCAACTCTGTTTAAAGTATGTATGATTGAGTGTCCAGATTTTTCTTAACTCTGAGACATAGTAGAGAGATGACTGGAACAGTTAAATATGACTTCATAAATGCTTGTAATATCAACAACTAAATGTAGATTTTAACATAAAACTAGATAATCGCCTTTATAAAATATGACTCTGTTTCCAGGGTTCTGTGGTAAGCAGAATTTTAAAGATGTCCCACTAAAATTCCTACCCTGTGGTTTTTTAATCAAATATTAGCCTAGGTGCTGATGTTAAAACTAGGAGATTGTCCTGGATCGCCCACATGAACCCAGTGGAATTAAGTGAGCTCTTAAAAGAAGAGAAAGGCAGAAGAGTCATTTATAGAATTATATCAAAGGAGGGACGTGAAGGAGCGATGGGGCAGAAGGCGAGGTCAGAGAGACTCGGAACCTGATATGAACCGGACCAGCTGCTGCTGGCTTTGACAGTGGAAGCAGCTCTTCGCTAACCGAGGAATGCAGACGGCCTCCAAAGTTGAGCATGACCCCATCTGACAGCCAGCAAAGAAATGGGGACTTTGGTCCCACAGCTGCTTGGAATGAAATTTTGCCAACAATTAAAGAACCATGAAAGAAATGAGGCTGAAAGAGCATTCACGCCCAGAGCCAGCAGAAAGAAACAGTCCTGTGAACACCTTGATTTCGGGCTTGTCAGACTCTAAAGCAGGTAACCAGCTGAGCCACACTGTACCTGGACCCTAACGAAAGAACACATTTGAGAATAAATTTGTGCTGTTTTAAGCCTCTAAATTGATGGTAATTTGTTACGGTAGCCACATAAAACTAATATAATCTTCCAGGCTCTAGATCATTTCAGTTTCTTGCCTGCTTCCATGCGGGAGATCCCATCCATCGCTAGAGTTCCTATCTGTAGTTTTTATATCTTCCTTTAAGTCTGGAACCAAGAAAGCAAGGCCCAGAGAGAAACGCATCATGGAGACACAATTACCAAACACTGCCTTGCCTCAGTCTGTTACAACCTTATATGTGTATACAGTGTGTGGTTCTTCCTTCTTTGCCTGGTAACTAATTTGAAGAGATCTCCTTTAAGCATTATTAGTTTACCTTTACAATCATTTATGTTAGGAAACATTTTCAGAAGCACTTCATCTTGATTGACATGTAAAAGCTATAAATTGAGCATAAACTTGTGATATTAAACAAAGTTTCAATTTAGTTCTGAAAGAGGATTCACTCCCAGAGCCAGCAGAAAGAAACAGTCCTGGGAACACCTTGATTTCGGGCTTGTCAGACTCTAAAGCAGGTAACCAGCTGAGCCACGTTGTACCTGGACCCTAACGAAAGAACACATTTGAGAATAAATTTGTGCTGTTTCAAGCCTCTAAATTCATGGTAATTTGCCATTTTGATGTACTCCTTCTGAAAATAGCTACTATATAGACAATAGCTATGGATTTAAACAGAAATTTTCCTAGTAAAAAAGGCAACATGATCACATTATTAAACAACTAGTTTTGATCTTTTTGTTATTAATATCATTATGTGACCTTGAGAAAGTCACTTTTTTTTTAGCTTTAGTTTCATAATCACGAAAGGATCTCATGAATAAACATATTATAGTTGACTAACTCATACAATTTTTCTATGCACATGTGGATATTGGCCTTTCATATATCAATATAAATTCACTTGTTGAATTTGTGACATTTCTTACATACACTAAATAACCGTACTGCTTGTAGTTAAGCAAATATGTGTAAAGGTTACTAATGATAAAATAAGAGGAACACATAAAACCACATGCTTTCTGCCCTTTAGTTATTAGTTGAAAAGTATATATAACTTCTATATGGTTCAGAAATATTGAGAAAGTATGGTGCATGTAATATGACTATCACTTAATAATTTGATAAATTTATTTGTTTAAAAATAAAATTATCATCTAATGCTTATGTATCTCTTCATTATGCCTTACCTTGCCTCTCCACAGCTATGGTGAAACTTTACTTTCACTACGGAAATAGTTTCTAAACTTTTACATCAAAGAGGAGAGAATAAATAAACCAATAGCTTGAAGCAGCAGAATTAAAGCCAGAGTTAAGTTCCCATTATGTTACAAAGCCAGGCCAGGACTGGTATAATGGAATACATGGCAAATATGACGATGGTGGTGGTGGTAGGTGTTTAGTGTTATAGTTCAATCAGAGAAAATTTCAAAATTGTCCTTGATTTGGCATGTTATTACAATCAGAAGAAAAATGCTTAAGGAATCTACCTACTACCTTAGTTCTTTGGAAGAGTTTAGAATGCAAGACAGGAAAAGAAGCCAGAGCTGGAGATACAGGTAAGGACATGAATCAACCAGCCAAGAAGCCAGCAGGGAGGGAGCACACGCAGACAGCACAGCTGTAAGCAAGTTAGAGTAACAGATGTGACACTGTGGGGCCCAGGACTCGTGATACTGGTACATTTCCTGTCTCAGAACAAGATGAGAGTGAGAATGAATTTGTCATCCTGAGAAGCTGAACTGGTTTTGGAACACAGCTATGGATTTTATGCCTGTCCCACGACAAAGAGGAATATGCAGCTTGGCTGAGTTCTATTTCCCTTTCAGGGAAAGAAGAGAACATATATTAGTGACTGGCTGCCTCTAGAAACTGTGTCAGAACCTGGATGTATAGAAATTACCGGGTCTGCTCAGTGATGCTTCAGATGCTGCTATTTCTTCAAGCTTTACGGAAAGGCTTCCTGGTGTGAAAGCTTTACATGACTAACGATGGCACACTATTCTTTACTTGTTCTTTTTCCTCATATCTCTTCTTCAATACCCATACTGAGATATAGTAAGTTTATTGTACCTTAGAGAGATTTAATTTCTGATAATGTGGATAGAGAAGTCTCTGTGTTTGTTACTGCAACTTAAAAGTTACTGAAAAGTTGCTATGGTAAAACCATAATATTTTAGCAGATAACATATCTCCTGCTTAACAACAATGGCAGTTCTTCAAAGGTGAACTTGGGTATGGAACAGAAAGGAGGTTGTATAATCATCTTAGGGGTGATTTTGGAGATAAAGGGTGACTCTGCCTCCTCAAACTTTTTTCTCTGCTTGTTGATGCCTGAACTCTCACCATCACATTTTCACTATTTTGGTTTAAGACTTTCTAATTCTGAATATACAAATACTTGTAAAGGGCTTTTAAGCATTCTGAACTATTATTTTATATCCTAATTAGAATGAGTAGTCAATTATTTCCATTAAAAAAAGAAAAAAGTGAAAGAACCTGGAAATAATTAAGGGGGGGGGGGGGGATCAGCTAGAGAAAAGAAGGGAGTCCATTCAAAGAGAATAGAAAGTAGAGACCATTAGTGAAAATTCTCCTGCTTCACAATTTTGAATATGACTTGGACAAGGCATTGTTCCTCTCCTTCCCCTACTATCTCCCTCACCATTGTTTTTATTGCCTCTTTCAGTTTCCTCATATAAAAAAATGAGAGGTAGGGATTATAATCCCCACTTCAAAAAGTAACTATGGGGATCAAAAGAGTTAATGTTAGGAAATGGTTGGTATTCCAGTAAATGTCTGTTACTTTCTTGCTGCTTCTCCTAGCTCTGTTTCACTTGGCTTAAGAAGAAAAGCATTTTCTCTTCAATGAATTTGACAGTAAACAAACAGATATCAAAAGGATGATATATTAACATTATTCCTAAACTTTTTTTTCTAGCCCTATGTGCCTTTTTAAGCCCAGACTCTTTCAACTTGCCATTCAACCTTCATCCCCACAGAGAGATTTCAGGAACCTATTATCAACCATCACAAGGCCTGCTTTAAATTTCACATAGTCAATTCCTTTTTGTCAAACATTTTTGTAATGGCTGAAATATTCCTTTGATGTTACCCATTATCTGTAATAGACAACGCATAATTTAAGAGCCCTAGAATCAGATTCAATTTTTAAAAATTCACAGAAGCTATAGCAGTAAAGATTTTAGGAAAGCAAGAGCTTGTACTTATTTTCTCATTAAAACAATTTTGTTTCACAACAATATATAAACTCATGATCAAATTCATACTAAAACATACTATTACTTCATTTTCATAATCTGATGTTCATTAAGGTAAACAATAGTGGTCAACATTAACCCACAATTATCCACAAAGAACAGAACTTCCCAAACTGCACATATCTGGAAAAGGCATAGTTAACTGCTATGATCATGTCATTTTTCTCAAATGCTGCCAAAATCCAGAGGGAATAATTCTAGGTTACAGGGTAAGAAACAAGATCTTCCAAACAGCATTCTGGACAAAGTGGAGAAATGATAACAAAGGATTTTTGCTATCCACTGCAAAGGATTTTTCTTTTAACATGTGAGTACTGAATTTGTTATATTTGTTTTACAATATTAAATGCATATGCTGTATTAGTCCAAAAAACAAAACGAGAAGATCAGAAGTTAAAGAAAGCACTGTTCAGTGAACCAGAGGCAGAGGTGGTAAGCAGCACAGTTGTTGATTTATGCAGTTGTTGCCAAGTTCCCAAGTTGCTAAGTCACTTCAGTTATGTCTGACTCCTTGTGACCCTATGGACTGTAGCCTGCCAGGCCTCTGTGTCCACAGGATTTTCCAGGCAAGAATACTGGAGTGGTGGGTTGCCATTTCCTACTCCATGGGATCTTCCCGACCCAGGGATTGAACCAGCATCTCTTATGTGTCCTGCATTGGCATCCAGATTCTTTACCCCTAGCGCCACCTGGGAAGCCCAATATGCAGGGCACACGACATGCAGAGCACCCAATAAATATGCTGGGTGGTAAATGTATGGACAATGACAATATTTTGAGGCTATTTTAGTGGAAAACCCCTTTCTCTCACAACAATGGAGCATTGTTTCTTGACTGGATAATCCTGGAGTGATCAGCTTTGCTAGAGTAGAGAACTCTTTTTGGAGTTCAAAAGAACTAAAAATTAAGCAGGAAAAAGAAAATTGGCTCGACTGTTATTTTTAAAGTCTTTTTATATTTGAGATTTTAAAATTATCCAATAAAAATGTTGGGGAGTCTCCTTCTACACTTAGTCATTTCCTCTTTTGTCTTCAGTTACTCCCTTCCCCTTATGTTTTGGGTGTGTGTGTGCAGTCATGTCTGATCTTTGCAACCTATAGCCCATCAGGCTCCTCTGTCCATGGAATTTCCCAGGCAAGAATACTGGAGTGGGTTGCCATTTCCTTCTCCAGCCTTCCCTTTATGTCCAAATATAAAGACTTTTTTCATCTTGGAGGGTCATCTTGGATCCCCACCTGTAACAAAACTAGAAAAGGGCTTGGTCAACTTTCCCAGTAAAGGACCAAATGGCTTTTTGGATCATATGATTTTCTCCGGCAACCACTCAGCTGAGCGGCTATAGCACAAAGTAACCATGGATAATACATAAACAAGTGAACTTGGTTGTATTCCAAAAAAACTTTATATTGAATGAAAAAAGTGATTTATCAAGAAAAAAGCAGCATGGCCACCTTGACCTGTGGTCTATAGTTTGCCAGCCTCTGAACTAGAACTTTTCCCCCTTTGCTTCTTTATAGCTGGTACCTCCAGATTTTACCACTCACTTCCTCTTTAAAGTCCTGATGATCTGGCTTTCTTTAAAAGCTAATATTTATTGAGGATTAAATTAGGTAATGTATTAAAGATGATTAATAGATAACGCATTGAAGATAGTGTGAATGAAGCTCTTAGCATGTGCATGCATGCCTTCTCAGTTGTTCAGTCATGTCTGACTCTTTGCAGCACAATGGACTGTACCCCACCAGACTCTTTTGTCCATGGGATTCTCCAGGCAAGAATACTGGAGTGGGTTGCCATTCTCTTCTCCAAAGGATCTTCCCAACCTAGGGATCGAATCCTGGTCTCCTGCATTGCAGGTGGATTCTTTACCATCTGCATCACCAGGGAAGCCCATGAAGCTCTTAGCACAGTGCCTGGCAAATAGTAAGTACTATTACAGAATTATATTTGTCAAAGTAACCTCATGGTTCTCATTGTCTGTCTCAATAAATAGCAAAACAGCTGTCTATCCAGTTGCTCAAGTCAGATTTTCAGATATTCGCTTTGATTATTCTTACATCTTCACCTCTAACTACCATCTAGTCCTATTGTTCAGTCACTAAAGTCATGTCCATCTCTTTGCAACTCTATGAAATGCAACACCTCAGGCTTCCCTGTCCTTCACTATCTCCTCGAGTTAACTAAACTCATGGCCATCGAGTTAGTGATGCCATCCAACCATCTCATCCTCTGTCTCCCCCTTCTCCTCCTGTCCTCAATCTTTTCCAGCATCAAAGTCTTTTCAATGAGTCTGCTCTTTGTATCATGTGGCCAAAGTATTGGAGCTCTAGTCACATCCATTCACATCCTCCCTCCCCATTACTCCCTGGTGGTCCAGGCCATTACCTGCCCTGAAAAGTCACTGTAAAGTTCTCCAGCAGCTTCTCCCCACCTCTAGTCTCCCTTTAGCAAAACTGTCAATAGGTTTAGGATAAAATTCAATTTCCTGAACATGACTTTTAAGATATTCCATGATCTGTCCTCTGCTCAACTCTCCATCCTCACATCTCAACTCTATCTCTTTTACTCTATGCTTCAGGCACCCTGATCATAGCTTAGTTCCTTGAGCATGTCATATTCATCTGTGAACACCCTTACAGATTACATTGCCTGACTCTTGCAAATATTAAAGGGCTCCAACTGCTTAGAAAAAAAGTTTAAAAACCAATGCTTGTGTCAAATTAGATCACTGACGTTTCTCTGATGCATACTCTGTTTTCCTGAACTTATACTACTAAATGTTTCTAGGCTTGATATGCACTCCTATATCATTTCATTCATCTTTAAATTCTGGCTCAAATTATAAATCTTTCAAGAAGTCATCCAAAATTTCACTCCAGTCAGAAGTGATCTTTCTGAAATCTTACAGTATTTTTTGCTACTGAAATGTTATATAACATATCTTCCCTAATAGATCTAAAGCTTTTTGAGGATATAGCTGTGATTTATATAATTTTTATACTTTCTGTAATATTTAGTTGTTCATAATACCTGCACAACACTCTTATTTTATCAGAAACACAGTTAATTATATTGACTGAATATTTTAAACATGTAACACTTTTAAAAAGTCAAAGTTTAGCACTAGTTTAATAGTCTATTTAAAATTTTAGGCAATAGATAAATGCAATGGAATTTTAACTGACCTTAGGATACTAAAATGTCTCACTGGAAACAGAATGAAACTTAATGGGGACTCTGATAAGAACAAAAATCAAATTATACCAAGAACAGATAAAGAAAGGATTAGCAATCATAAAAGACCAAAAAGATAAAGCAGATTAAAATTAAATGAACTCTGACAATTCTCTTATTCAAAGTGAATAGTCATGATAGATTTTAGAGTCACACAAATATTCCATAATAAAACCAAAAAAAGCAGTATTTTAATATAACATCTGTATAACTTTTTCCAGCTTGTTTCTAGTCATTAAGATAAATGCAGAATAAATACACCTCCAGGTATATTATTCAAGCATACTAAATATGCTTGAAAGGATTAAAAAGACAAATAGTCCATTACTCAGAGTCAGCGAAGAAATTTTACTGAAGTTAAAAGAGTTTATAACTGAGAATAAGAAGGTTAAATCATATCTAATATAGAAAATGTGAAGCACTTGGTCTTCATCACTATAAAATATAGAATAAAACAAAAAAGATTTGATTGTAAATGGGTTTAAATTCCAGAACATGATTCAAAGAGAGAGCCCTAAGTAGGTTTAAAATTGTACACTGTATTGTATGATTTAGAAGAAATATTATAATTCCTTGATGAAGGAAATAAACCTCAGCTTTCCATTTCAGTTGGAAATAAGAAATGGACTTTTAAACAAGAGTTATAGCTACTTAGTTATACGGTATGCCATCTCTCTCACTGTTCAGAACGTCTATCATTTTGTTTCTAAAACGCAGATATTTTCATCTGTGCAAAAGGATTTCACTGTCCTTATTTTGGGGGGAGAAATTTTCAAATGAACAAATGAACACAGATTCTTACATACTGTTTGTATTTTTTTTAGGGAATCTATTTCAGCATATTGAAGTGAAACTAGCAAATTGTCATTTCCTATAAGATAATTTTACAACTGACCAGTTAAGTGAAGAAGTCAGCCTGGTTGACAGCAAGGCAGAAACCTCTGGTCACACATCTTCCCTTTGACACAGATAACTCTAGTTTCAGGAGAAATGACCACTGGCAGAGGAAGGAGGAAGGCACCGGGGGAGGCTTGTGGTGCTGTTCTACCGTTTGCTCCCACCTTTCCCTTGGAAAGGAGCGTTTGGATGAAAAGTGCTGAAGTAGAACGACTCAGTGATGAGCACATCCACTGCAGGTTTTCTATGGTTTTCTGCGATTATTTCCATGTCTCCACATATCTCTACTTTTTCTTACTTTCTTGCTGCCTCACCATCGATTTCCTCATCAGTATATTTCCTCCCTCATCTCAGACTCCATTATTAGTTATTGTCCCAATCTCATTTTGTAAGCCATCAAGAAGCTTGAAGTAAAAAGCAACGAGTTTCTCACATATTAGAACAAAATAAAAACTCAAACCCCAAACAAATCACTCTTTGGACTAAAAAATACAGAATTTACATTCTTATGTCAGTACCAAACTTTAATGCATAAGAGATTTATACTGGATCCATTTATCCACTGTTTCGAGTCCAAGCATATATCTAGGTTAAACTGGGATCTACTGCCTCTGTCCCTCAGAATATACACAGATACAAATTCGGATCTTATACAGTTGAAATCATATCACTTTTCAATTTGGCTTTGGTCATTTGGCTTTCAATTTTAAAAATTAATTAATTTATTTTCACTGGAGACTAATTACTTCACAGTATCATGGTGGTTTCTGCCACACATTGACATGAATCAGTCACGGGTGTACATGTGCCTCTCCGTCCCAAACCCACCCTCCCACCACCCTCCCCATCTCATCCCCCTGGGTCGTCCCAGTGCACCAGCTTTGAGTGCCCTGTTTCGTGGGTCAAACTTGGACTGGTCCTCTATTTCACATATGGTAATATACATGTTTCAGTGCTGTTCTCTCTAATCATCCCACCCTCGCCTTCTTTGCCATATGGAGATTATTTGTGGACCATATTTATAGATGCAGAGATGGCTGAATAAACCATACACAAAGGCAGAAGGGCCCTGTACATAAGTGCGTATCATTCAATAGGCATTTGTTGAAGCCCTACTATGTGCGAGAGACAGGGTGGAGGTAAAGACGAGCGAGACTAAGTTAGCATCTCCCATGATACACTTTCATGTTGCATGGTACTTTTCCATCAAGGAAACTTTGTAATTTTGACTAATTATTATTTTGTTAAGTCTTGTCTTTCCCACTGGAACATGAAAACCATGCAAGGAGGATCCCAGTTATTTATACAAACTCTGCTGTCTGCCATAGGGAAGAATTTTAATGCATGTTTATTAAATAACAATATAAGATACTATAAGACAGTGAAATAGGAGTGTCCGTTTTAAAGAAAGTCATACAATAAAAAGTTAGAAGGATCTGTCTTAGAGCAGCATCAGAGAGGAAATATGGATTCTGTCTTCGTGTTTTTCATTCTATAATGTCTGTTACAGCAAAGAGCTTTAAAAGTCCAAGGGGACAGTGAGTCAGCACTCCTACCTTCTTTCACATGTTGCAAAAACAAATGATCCTTACGCCTAGTAGAATTTTACACTGCTTAGCTTAGGGCTGTATTACATTTCTAACAAATACCTGCAACTGTCTCTTTGGAAGTCTTCCAGGTGGGTAATAGGAACAGGACCCACTGAAGGAAAGGCATACTGTAGCTCCACAGATCTATTCAGGGTGTGTGGGAATTTCATTAAAAATGGGCTTTACTTTAAATTACATTTTAATACTGTTTATACTCTGTGTTCAAAAACTATAAAGCACTTAATTTTAATAAAATTAAAAGATTTCTCTTCCTTAATATGTGCTGCTCAGCTTACAATTAGACTCATTATGGTTTAGCTGTTTACTAGGCCTTTACTGATTACTAGGATGTACAATCTAATTATTTGGCTATTTACATCTTCAAATTATGCCCAATTACATTAAATAAAACCTATATTAAATTAAAGTAGTTCCTTGAGAAACCTTTATTGTGAAGAGAACTTTTCCCTCCCCCTAATGAAACGGAGAAGGCAATGGCACCCTACTCCAGTACTCTTGACTGGAAAATCCCATGGACAGAGGAGCCTGGTAGGCTGCAATCCATGGGGTCGCTAAGAGTCGGACACGACTGAGCGACTTCACTTTCACTTTTCACTTTCATGCATTGGAGAAGGAAATGGCAACCCACTCCAGTGTTCTTGCCTGGAGAATCCCAGGGACGGGGGAGCCTGGTGGGCTGCCGTCTATGGGGTTGCACAGAGTCGGACACGACTGAGGTGATTTAGCAGCAGCAGCAGCAGCAATAATATAAAAAGAACTACTTATAAAAACATTATGTTAGCAGTGGGGCCACATAAGAGTGCCGGCTTTGGACTATATCTGTTCTCCATGCAAATTGTAAGTCTCAGTTTTCTAGTATGTGAAATGAGATGATAAATTATACATCTCAGGTTGTGAAAATTAACATGGTCAAACTACGCTATTGCTAATTACATTTTTTAAATGATAGACAGACTTTTCTTAATTTTCTATTGGGAAAAAGGCTGACATCTTTAATAACTGGTATGTGTTCTTTGGTCAGATACTATAAATTGTGAAAATTAACTTTTATTTCCCTTTTGCATCAACTCTCAGGAAGCACATAGGATGTAAATAATCATTTAAAAATATTTGCAGTATTTCTTGAATCTCCCCACTTATCTGTCTCCATCCACTATCATCATAGGAAAAATCACCCCTAAAGATGTCCATGCACTGTCCTCTGGAACCTAGAAACACGTCACATTATATTGCAAAAGGCACCCCGAGGATGTAATTAAGGTTAAGGAGCTTAAAACAGAGAGATGTCCTGGATCATCTAAATAGGCTCAGTCTAATTACATGAGCTTTTAAAAGCAGAGAACTTCATCTGGCAGCACATGCAGCTGAATGGGTATGCAGAGAGATAAGAGGCACAGGAAAGATTCAGTGTATGTTGCTGTCTCGACAAGGAAGGGGGTCAAGTGCCAAAGAAAATGGAAACCTTAGTCTTACAATGGAAAGGAACTGAATTCTGCCAACAACCTGAATGAACTTAGAAAAACAATCTTCTCCTGAGCCTTTAAATGAAAGCCCAATATTGGTGATACCTTGATTTTGGTCTTGTAAGACACACAGCAAAGAAACCAGCCCAGCTAACCTAGCCTTCTGACAGAATGGTAAATTTCCACTGTTTTAGGTAGCTATGTTCATCTGTGGTAATTTCTTAAGGTAGCAACAGAAACTAATACACCACTAATTAGGCCTGCATCATCTCTGCTCTAAACTAATAAAACTGTCTCTTATTTTTGATCTCAAGTCTTTACTGACAAAATCTTTTCAGCTGATTGTCATGCTGTGCTGTGCTTAGTTGCTCAGTCGTGTCTGACTCTGTGATCCCATGGACTGTAGCCCACCAGGCATCTCTGTCCATGGGGATTCTCTAGGCAAGAACATACAGAGTTGTCATGCCCTCCTCCATGTGATCTTCCCAACCCAGGGATCGAACCCAGGTCTCCCTCAGTGCAGGCGGATTCTTTACCATCTGAGCTGCCAGGGAAACCTGAGAATACTGGAGTGGGTAGCCTATCCCTTCTCCAGGGGATCTTCCTACCCAGGAATTGAACAGGGGTCTCCTACATTGCAGGCAGATTCTTTACCAGCTGAGCTACCAGGGAAGCCCCTGATTATCATGACCGTGCTTCAAACCCTGCAATAGCTCCCTACTGCCAACTGTATGGTTTAAACTCTTTCGCTTGGCTTTAAGTTTTTTGTAATCTTGCCCCAATCTATATCGCTCATGTAATCTCCCACTATATCAACTACTATTTGCTCTGCTCATACAAAAACTGCATTTTCATAGCTCTGGGTCTAATATTGACCATGTCTGAAATGTACCTGTTTATTTCAGCATCTTCATGAGTTTAAACAACATTAAAAACTCAAGGCTTAGATCAACTGTTATTTAGCATCAATGTTGAAAGTAATTTTCCACTAATGATTACATGATAATATTAATAATAACAGCTAAACTAATGTTAATAATATTAACAGTTGCAGCCTCCACTTATTGAGAACTTGTTGGACAACATTTTAAGTGCTTTCATAAGTGCTTATAACAACTTCATGAGGTAGGAAGATAGATTCCACTATCTATACAGCTGAGGAAGTAGAGGTTTAAAGAGGGTAAGTGACATGCCCAAGTAGCAGAGATGGGATCCAGTATCTAAAACTTTAAAATCTTTTTCTCCATTCTGCTACATGCCGTTATAGAATATTCTTTGTACCTCTTGCTTGTCTTTATCATGTTCCAACTTGTTTTATATTTATTCAGGCTTACAACTCATTTTTTTTCAACAGATTTTAAGAACAAATAAAAAAGCTATGAGAGAATAGGGACTCCACTTTGTGAAGTTTTATCTTTCACAGTGCCCACTAAGATGACCTTCCTTGCAAAGAGTGATAAAAATGTTTACTTAATGGGAACAGTAAGTAGCATAATAAATGTACAGTAATGTCTGTGGTTTAAGGAAATTATTAAAATACCATAGAATTCATTAGCAAATTTTTAATAATTTGATTAAGAGTATAATATTTATGCTTGGAAAGGGATAATGCAAGATAATTTTCATTTATAGATGTAAATGGATAGTTCCCTAATATCTTTCACAAATTCTGCTATTCTTTCCATAAATAATAACAAAACACTAGAATGTGAGATGAGAAATAAGAAATATTTCACATATATTTAATGATTATTTGTAGCTTTAAAAACTTCACTGCAATAGTTTAACATCTGGAGCAACATAGTTTTAAGTTATTTTATTAATATCTATAACAAAGATGTACTAAATCATTCATTCATTCATTCATTCATTCAAACATGTACTGAGTAGTTACTAGATATCAACTGTTATCTTAGGTACCATAGATATAAAAATGAATGAGATGGGTACCTACCATCAAGGATTTACAATCCAATGGGATTCAGAGAAATTTAAATAAGTTATATACAAAATGTTATTAATACACAAGTGACTTAAGAATCTAAAAACAGGCTTATATTTTTCTGCCATTAAAACAAAATAGTCCAATTAGAGATTGGGTTCCCTGTGTCATACAGCAAATTCCCCCTGCCTGGCTATATATGTTAATGTATAGGTTTCTATGCTACTCTCTTAAATCATCCCACCTCTCTTTTGGACTGTAACCAAAAGTCTGTTCTCTCTGTCTGCATCTCTATTGCTGCCCTATAGATAGGTTCAACACCAGACTGTATCCAAAAGCCTGTTCTCTCTGTCTGCATCTCTATCTCTGCCCTATAGATAGGTTCATCAACACCATCTTTCTAGATTCCATATATATGCATTAATATATGATATTTGTCTTTCTCTTTCTGACTTACTTCACTTTGTATAATAGGTTCTAGGTTAGACCACCTCATTAGAACTGACTCAAATGCATTCCTTTTTATAGGGGAGAATTATCCCACTGTGGATATGTACCATACCTTCTTTATCCATTCATCTGTCAATGGACATCTAGGTTGCTTCCATGTCCTAGCTGCAATGAACATTAGGGTACATGTGTCTTTTTCAGTTATGGTTTCCTCAGGGTATAGGCTCAGTAGTGGGATTGTGGGCCATATGGTAGTTTTATTCCTAGCTTTTTAAGGAATTTCCATACTGTTCTCCATAGTGAATTGTATCAATTTGCATTCCCACCAACAGTGCAAGAGGGTTCCCTTTTCTGCAGACCCTCTCCAGCATTTATTGTTTGTGAACTTTTTGATGATGGCCATTCTGACTGGTATGAAATGATACATCATTGTAGCTTTGATCTGCATTTCTCTAATAATGAGTGATCAGAGCAGAAATAAATGAGAAAGGAATGAAGGAGACAATAGCAAAGATCAATAAAACTAAAAGCTGATTCTTTGAGAAGATAAACAAAATTGACAAACTGTTAACTAGACTCATCAAGAAAAAAGGGAGAAGATTCAAATCAATAAAATAAGAAATGAGGAAGAAGTTACAACAGACAACACAGAAATACAAAGGATCATAAGGACTCCTATGAGCAACTATATGGCAATAAAATGGACAATCTGGAAGAAATGGACAAATTCTTACAAAAGTATAACCTTCCAAAATGGAACCAGGAAGAAACAGAAAACATGAACAGACCAATCACAAACATGGAAATTGAAACGGTAATCAAAAATCTTCCAACAAACAAAATTCCAGGGCCAGATGGCTTCACAAGCAAATTCTACCAAAAGTTTAGAGAAGAGTTAACATATATCCTGCTCAAACCCTTTCAGTAACTTGCAAAGGAAGGAAAACTCCCAAATCCATTCTATGAGGCCACCATTACCCTGACGTCAAAAGCGGACAAGGATACCACAAAATAAGAAAATTACACACCAATGTCACTATCACTGATGAACACGGATGCAAAAATCCTCAACAAAATTCTAGCAAACAGAATCCAACAACAAATTAAAAGGATCATATATCATGATCAAATGGGCTTTATCCCAGGGATGCAAGGATTCTTCAACATATGCAATCAATCGATGTGATACACCATATTAACAAACTGAAAGATAAAAACCATATGATCATCTCAAGAGATACAGAGAAAACTTTTGACAAAATTCAACACCCATTTATGATAAAAACTCTTCAGAAAGTAGGCATAGAAGGACTATACACGAATATAATAAAAGCCATATAGAACAAACCCATAGAAAACATTGTTAATGGTGAAAAACTGAAAGCATTTCCTCTAAAATCAGGAACAAGAAAAGGGTGCCCACTCTCACCACTATTATTTAACATAGTTTTGGAAGAGATTAACTCTTAAAAATTCTCACTCCAGGAAAAAAATTCTGTAACTATATAAGGTGATAGATGTTAACTAGACGTACTGTAGTGATAATCTCACAACATATAAAAAGACTGAATTTCATGTTGTGCACTTGAAACTAATATAATGTTATATGTCAATTATTCTTTGATTTAAAAAAAAATGGGCAAAGGACGCAAATGGACATTTCTACAAAGAAGATATACAAGTAGCCAATAAGCTCATGAAAAGATGCTCAATATCACTAATCATTAGGGAAATAGAAATCTAAACTACAGTAGAGACTACTTCACACCCATTACAATGGCTATTATCAAAAAATAACAAGTGTTAATAAGGATGTAGAGAAAATGGAACCCTTGTGTATCAATGGTGGTGATATAAAAGGTGTAGTTGCTATGGAAAACAATATGATGGCTCCTTAAAAAATTAAAAATAGATTTAGCATCAGATCAGATCAGATCAGTCGCTCAGTCGTGTCCGACTCTCTGCAACCCCATGAATCGCAGCACGCCAGGCCTCCCTGTCCATCACCAACTCCCGGAGTTCACCCAGACTCACGTCCATCGAGTCAGTGATGCCATCCAGCCATCTCATCCTCTGTTGTCCCCTTCTCCTCTTGCCCCAATCCCTCCCAGCATCAGAGTCTTTTCCAATGAGTCAACTCTTCACATTAGGTGGCCAAAGTACTGGAGTTTCAGCTTTAGCATCATTCCTTCCAAAGAAATCCCAGGGCTGATCTCCTTCAGAATGGACTGGTTGGATCTCTTTGCAGTCCAAGGGACTCTCAAGACTCTTCTCCAACACCACAGTTCAAAACCATCAATTCTTCGGCACTCAGCCTTCTTCACAGTCCAACTCTCACATCCATACATAACCACAAGAAAAACCATAGCCTTGACTAGACGAATCTTTGTTTGCAAAGTAATGTCTCTGCTTTTGAATATGTTATCTAGGTTGGTCATAATTTTCCTTCCAAGGAGTAAGCGCCTTTTAATTTCATGGCTGCAGTCACCATCTGCAGTGATTTTGGAGCCCAGAAAAATAAAGTCTGACACTGTTTCCACTGTTTCCCCATCTATTTCCACTGTTTCCCCATCTATTTCCCATGAAGTGATGGGTTTGGACCGGATGCCATGATCTTTGTTTTCTGAATGTTGAGCTTTAAGCCAACTTTTTCACTCTCCTCTTTCACTTTCATCAAGAGGCTTTTGAGTTCCTCTTCACTTTCTGCCATAAAAGGGTGGTGTCATCTGCATATCTAAGGTTATTGATATTTCTCCTGGCAATCTTGATTCCAGCTTGTGCTTCTTCCAGTCCAGCGTTTCTCATGATGTTAAATAAACAGGGTGACAATATACAGCCTTGACGTACTCCTTTTCCTATTTGGAACCAGTCTGTTGTTCCATGTCCAGTTCTAACTGTTGCTTCCTGACCTGCATACAAATTTTTCAAGAGGCAGATCAGGTGGTCTGGTCTTCCCATCTCTTGAAGAATTTCCCACAGTTTATTGTGATCCACACAGTCAAAGGCTTTGGCATAGTCAATAAAGCAGAAATAGATGCTTTTCTGGAACTCTCTTGCTTTTTCCATGATCCAGCGGATGTTGGCAATTTGATCTCTGGTTCCTCTGCCTTTTCTAAAACCAGCTTGAACATCTGGAAGTTCACGGTTCACATATTGCTGAAGCCTGGCTTGGAGAATTTTGAGCATTACTTTACTAGCGTGTGAGATGAGTGCAATTGTGCAGTATTTGAGCATTCTTTGGCATTGCCTTTCTTTGGGATTGGAATGAAAACTGACCTTTGCCAGTCCTGTGGCCACTGCTGAGTTTTCCAAATTTGCTGGCATATTGAGTGCAGCACTTTCACAGCATCATCTTTCAGGATTTGCAATAGCTCAACTGGAATTCCATCACCTCCACTAGCTTTGTTCGTCGTGATGCTTTCTAAGGCCCACTTGACTTCACATTCCAGGATGTCTGGCTCTAGATCAGTGACCACACCATCGTGATTATCTGAGTCGTGAAGGTCTTTTTTGTACAGTTCTTCTGTGTATTCTTGCCATCTCTTCTTAATATCTTCTGCTTCTGTTAGGTCCATACCATTTCTGTCCTTTATTGAGCCCATCTTTACATGAAATGTTCCTTTGATGTCTTTGATTTTCTTGAAGAGATCTCTAGTCTTTCCCATTCTGTTGTTTTCCTCTATTTCTTTGCATTGATTGCTGAAGAAGGCTTTCTTATCTCTTCTTGCTATTCTTTGGAACTCTGCATTCAGATGTTTATATCTTTCCTTTTCTCCTTTGCTTTTTGCTTCTCTTCTTTTCACAGCTATTTGTAAGGCCTCCCCAGACAGCCATTTTGCTGTTTTGCATTTCTTTTCCATGGGGATGGTCTTGATCCCTGTCTCCTGTACAATGTCACGAACCTCATTCCATAGTTTATCAGGCACTCTATCCATCAGATCTAGGCCCTTAAATCTATTTCTCACTTCCACTGTATAATCATAAGGGATTTGATTTAGGTCATACCTGAATGGTCTAGTGGTTTTCCCTACTTTCTTCAATTTAAGTCTGAATTTGGCTATAAGGATTTCATGGTCTGAGCCACAGTCAGCTCCTGGTCTTGTTTTTGCTGACTGTATAGAGCTTCTCCATTTTTGGCTGCAAAGAATACAATCAATCTGATTTTGGTGTTGACCATCTGGTGATGTCCATGTATAGAGTCTTCTCTTGTGTTGTTGGAAGAGGGTGTTTGTTATGACCACTGCATTTTCTTGGCAAAACTCTATTAGTCTTTGCCCTGCTTCATTCCATATTCCAAGGCCAAATTTGCCTGTTACTCCAGGTGTTTCTTGACTTCCTACTTTTGCATTCCAGTCCCCTATAATGAAAAGGACATCTTTTTTGGGTGTTAGTTCTAAAAGGTCTTGTGGGTCTTCATAGAACCATTCAACTTCAGCTTCTTCAGTGTTACTGGTTGGGGCATAGACTTGGATTACTGTGATACTGAATGGTTTGCCTTGGAAACGAACAGAGATCATTCTGTCGTTTTTCAGATTGCATCCAAGTACTGCATTTCGGACTCTTTTGTTGACCATGATGACTACTCCATTTCTTCTGAGGGATTCCTGCCCACGGTAGTAGATATAGCAGTCATCTGAGTTAAATTCACCCGTTCCAGTCCATTTCAGTTCACTGATTCCTAGAATGTCGACATTCACTCTTGCCATCTCCTGTTTGACCACTTCCAATTTGCCTTGATTCATGGACCTGACATTCCAGGTTCCTATGCAATATTGCTGTTTATAGCATCGGACCTTGCTTCTATCACCAGTCACATCCACAGCTGCGTATTGTGTTTGCTTTGGCTCCATCCCTTCATTCTTTCTGGAGTTATTTCTCCACTGATCTCCAGTAGCATATTGGGCACCTACTGACCTGGGGAGTTTCTCTTTCAGTATCCTATCATTTTGCCTTTTCATACTGTTCATGGGGTTCTCAAGGCAAGAATACTGAAGTGGTTTGCCATTCCCTTCTCCAGTGGACCACATTCTATCAGATCTCTGCACCGTGACCCGCCCATCTTGGGTTGCCCCACAGGCATGGCTTAGTTTCATTGAGTTAGACAAGGCTGTGGTCCCAGTGTGATTAGATTGACTAGTTTTCTGTGAAAAAAAAAAAAAAAATACAATGGAATATTATCCAGCCTTAAAAAGGAAGGAAATTCTGACATATGCTACAACATTGGCGAACTTGAAGGACATTATGCAAAGTGAAATAAGCCAGTCACAAAAGGACAATCACTATACCATTCCACTTATATTATGTACCTAAAGTCATCAAATTCACAGAGACAGAAAATAGAATGGTGATTGTCAGAAGCTGGGGGAAAAAGCAAATAGGGAATTATTTCAGTTTTACAAGATTAAAAGAGTTCTGGAGATAGATGGTGATAATGGTAGCAAAGCAGTATGAAGGTATTAATGTCACTGAATTTAATGCCATTTAAAAATGGTTAAGTGGTCAATGGTAAATTCTATGTTATGTATATTTTACCACCATTGGGCTTCCCTGGTAGCTCAGCTGGTAAAGAATCCTCCTGCAATGCGGGAGACCCTGGTTCGATTCCTGGGTCAGGAAGATCTCCTGGAGAAGGAACAGGCTACCCACTCCCAGTTTTCTTGGGCTTCCCTGGTGGCTCAGATGGTAAAGAACCCACCTGCAATGTTGGAGACCTGGGTTTGATACCTGGGTTTGGAAGATCCCCTGGCGGAAGGCAAAGCAACCCACTCCAGAATTCTTGCCTGGAGAAGCCCCACCGACAGAGAAGCCTTGTAGGCTACAGTCCATGGAGTCTCAAAGAGTAAGATATGACTGAGCGATTGCTCAGGCAAAAAAATTGAAAGTTAAATTTTGTAGAACAAATGGTACTGCTGAACCTATCTGCAGGGCAGGGATAGAGACACAGACATAGAGAACAGGTTGTGGACACAGTGAGGGGAGATGGTGGGCCGTATTGGGAGAGTAGCGTTTAAACATAAACATTACCATATGTCAAACAGATAGCTAGTGGGAAGCTGCTGTCTAACAGAGAGCTCAACCCTGTGCTCTCTGACAACCTAGAAGGATGGGATGGGTGTGGGGTGGGAGGGAGGCTCAAGAGGGAGGGGACATATATATACTTGTGGCTGATTCACGATGTTGTATGGCAGAAACCAACACAATGTTGTAAAGCAAATATGCTTCAATTAAAAACAAATTTTAAAAAGATATGAAATTCAGTTTAAATTTAAGATATGTTAAATTAATTTCAGTAACAATAAAATTGCTCTTCCGCAGCCACTTGTTGATCCTAGTTTGCTACAGAAGTACTTTAACATAACTTATGCTAATAACAGCTTTCACTTATAAGAAATACTTTGTTTGCCTCATCTGTAACATTTGAACCACTTAAGCTTATTAGCAAATGACAAATAGTGACATGACTTTTAATTAATAATGGCTCGTAGAATTATAAGTGCTAAAGCATTATTATAATTTCAGTGGTGAGAAATATGCCTAAATTTAGTGTTAAAGTCACATTTTTTGTTAGCTTAACATGTTATGTATCCTTTAGTGTTAGTTTGGGATTTCTAATGGCATAAGGAGACAGTACTACTATTTAACATCTACATTATTCTTCATTATTACAAAGTTATCTCTTAATACACTTGTGAATTTAGCAAACATTCACTTAGAATTATTATATACTAGAACAGAGTACATCATGAGAAACGCTGGGCTGGAGGAACAAGCTGGAATCAAGATTGCCAGGAGAGATATCAATAACCTCAAATATGCAGATGACACCACCCTTATGGCAGAAAGTAAAGAAGAACTAAAGAGCCTCTTGATGAAAGTGAAAGAGGAGAGTGAAAAAGTTGGCTTAAAGCTCAACATTCAGAAAACAAAGATCATGGAATCTGGTCCCATCACTTCATGGCAAATAGATGGAGAAACAGTGGATACAGTGGCTGACTTAATTTTTCTGGGCTCCAAAATCACTGCAGATGGTGAGTGCAGCCATGAAATTAAAAGACACTTACTCCTTGGAAGGAAAGTTATGACCAACCTAGACAGCATATTAAAAAGCAGAGACATTACTTTGCCAACAAAGATCCGTTTAGTCAAGTCTATGGTTTTTCCAGTGGTCATGTATGGATGTGAGAGTTGGACTATAAAGAAGACTGAGCACTGAAGAATTAATGCTTTTGAACTGTAGTGTTGGAGAAGACTCTTGAGAGTCCCTTGGACTGCAAGGAGATCCAACCAGTCCATCCTAAAGGAGATCAGTTGTGGGTGTCCATTGGAAGGACTGATATTGAAGCTGAAACTGCAATACTTTGGCCACCTGATGTGAAGAGCTGACTCACTGGAAAAGACCCTGATGCTGGGAAAGATTGAGGGCAGGAGGAGAAGGGAATGACAGAGGATGAGATGGTTGGATGGCATCACCGACTCGATGGATATGGGTTTGGGTGGACTCTGGGAGTTGGTGATGGACAGGGAGGCCTGGTGTGCTGTGGTTCATGGGGTCACAAGGAGTTGGACATGACTGAGCGACTGAACTGAACTGAGAACAGAAGTTTTAAGCCTTTTGGAATTACACACTAGACAAGTTGTTTAAAATCTTTAAAATATTACATCCATTTCAGTAAAAAAATTAAAAACAAATATATTTACTTTTTGAATACGTAAAATAATATACAAATATTTTAAAATACTACAATGCAATAAATATTTGTAAGTCATTATTCAAATGGCAAATTAATACTTTATCCTGTCAAGAAAAATGTTTGAAGTAATATTCATTTTAGTTTTTAAAAATACTGGTTTGCTTACAAAACTGTTTCTTCTCTTTCCTGAGCACTCCCTGGACTACATTTCCTAACCTCCCATTTTCCAATATCTTGTGACTGAGTTGCAGCCAATGAAATACAAGCAGAAGTGAGCTCACTATTTCCAGTTCTTGCTCATAAACACTTTCCCACGTGCTGGCTGAATACACAGGGCTCCAAGGCCCTACAAGAGGGTAGAGCCACGAGACGAAAAGAGCCTCCAACTCTGAACGACCACAGGGCAGGCCACTGCCCACTGGGAATAACTGATATTTGGACTGGTATCTGCTCAATGAATAAACTTCTTTTGTATTAAATTTTCACAGTTTATATTTTAAAGCAGCTGGCATTATGTTAGCTAATAAACAGAGCAATTCGAGGGTCTGGTTCCGAATTCAGGTTTCTCATACTTAGTTTTAATAATGTCATAGTTGAAAAAGAAACTTCATAAAGAAACACCGTAGATCATATAAAGTATAAATGTAAAGTTCATCATTAATAATAGTGGCTATAAATCTGTATTTTATTAATTTTCCTGAGAACTTACAATTTTTAGGGACTTGTCAGATCTTAGAGTGTCACTGCATTTGCTTCATCCGCACCTAATGAAAAGCTTGACATAAGGTTAGAATTTTCAGGTCTACCTTTTTCGTGTAGTCGCAGCATTGGTATTATACTCAATTCAGTTTCTTTGCAAGCCTCTTGCAATCTCTGTAAGCCTCTCGCCCACTTTCTCAGGGATAACGGAACTAACACCTCCAAAAAGGCATATGACACCTGACTTACACTCAGACCAACTGAGAAAACTAGGGTAAAGCCATATATTAAGTATGGTAGTGCTTAATTTCTTTTTCTGTCTTTTAGGCTAAAAGACAAAAATTAGTTCCACCATTTTCAGAGAACTTCATCATGAACTCCAAAGAAGTATATGGGCCTTTCATTGGAGATCAGTTTATTTGATATGAGCAGACACTGAGAAGGAGGTACAAAATAAGGAAAAAAAAAACAGTCTAGCCAAGAGATAAACAAATATACAAATGATTACAATTACTAAATGTTACAATTAGAGGAAATAAAAAGTACTACATGAGCTTAGAAATTACTACAAGGTGACAAGAGTCGAGATCCCTGAGTGGCCACAGGTGATAACAGCTGATCTTTGCTTCAGCTCTGGATCTGAAACCCTCTCACCTACTCAGTATTCCCCAGAAGTATCCCCTCTGTTATTAAAAAGGCAAAAACTCTTCTTTGACTCTATTTCTTCCAAGCTATAGTCCTATTTTTTTATTTTCTTTTTTAAACCAAAATTCTAGAAATTGTTTTTATTTGCACCAACACAGTAGTCATCAGTCATATGTGCCTACTTAAATTAAAATTATACAAATTTAAAATGTATTAGTTAGTCACAGAAGCCACATAGAAAGTGATCAAGAGCCACATGTTGTATTGGATAAAGCAGATGCAGAACTTGCCAAAAAGCTAACAGTTCTATTTAACGGTGCTAGTCTAGACTATAACAGAATAATTAAGAATGAAGAATGAATATACTGCCTGCATTTCAATCCCAACTTTGACCCTCACCAGTTGAGTAAACTTGGGGAACTTACTCTTTTTGCCTACATTAGTTTCCTCATCTGTAAAATGAGGGTAATAGTAATTAATTCTTTCTTCATAACATTGTTGTGTGACTTACATGTAAAGTGCCCCCCAAAACTGCCTAACACGTGAAAGTGCTCCATAAGTATTAGGTGTTAAAAATTGCTTTAAAGGATCAGTCGCATTTGTTTATTTTTAATTGATTCTATTCACTCATTTTATTTTTGGCTGCACCAGGTCTCTGCTGCTGTGTGCAGGCATCCTCTCATTGCTGAGAACAGGGTCTACTCTGTCGAGGTGTGTGGGCTTCCCACTGAGGTGGTTTCTCTTGCTGGGGAGCGAGGGCTCAGCAGTTGCTGCACACAGGCTCAGGTGCCTGGCGGCATGTGGAATCCTCCTGAACCCACTGGCAGGTCAGGGAAGTCCATGTGTTATAACTTTTATTCTGGAAGTTATTCTCACAGTCTCTACCTCCTCTCTCATTTTTGTTAACCTGCTTAAATCAGGCTTTGTCCTCCATTGCAAGGTTTGTCAAGGTTTGCCAAATTCCTCCATCATGTGAAATCCAATGGTCAACTCCCTGTCTTCACCTTATCTGAATTACCAGAAGCACTTGACAGAGGTGATCATCTTCCTTAAGATAGTTCCTTCCTTTGGTTTCTAAGATACCATATTCTTCTTTTTCATTTTCTTTAATGGCTGCTCTCTCTTTAGTTTCCTTTAATGGACTCTCTTCCTGACTTCTAAATGTTGGTATATAACATGGCTCTGTTTTTATTATAGTTTTCTTCTTGATTCAAATTACACTAAGCAATATTATCTAGTGCCACAGCTTTAAATATTACCTGCTGATTACTCCCAAATTACATGTTTAGCTTGACCTACTAGACTACAGTTGCATATCTAATTAAACATATAACTGTACTTAGATGTTTAATGGGCATCTCAAAATCAACATGTCTAAAATAGAATTCCTGATTCCCCATATGAGGCTGAATTTGCTACTGATAGCTTACATCTGCAAAGTGATTTTTAAGTGCTGAAAGCACTTTCTTATACATTTAAAGTATGATCTTATAAAAACGCTGTTAGGACAGCAGGTGTTAATTCCATATGTCAGATGAACATTCTATGACTCAGATATGTTGGGTAGGTTTTTTTAAGAGGCCATATTTGATATCTTATATAACCCAGGGTAAGCAATAGCAACCAAGTCTCCTTATTCACTCCATGCACTTTCTACAAGGTTGTGATGTTTAGCAAGATATATTTAAGCTTTAAAAATGGTGAGTTTCCATTTAGCAGTCAAAGGATACAAAATAGCACGGGGATAAAAGAGAGATATGAGTTAGCTACTATGTGTATGAACCAACATATCTCTAGAAATGGTTTCCCCTTCACCAATTATTATTTATGTATGATTACTGATATAATTCAGAATAATTTCAACATTCTTTAGAAAGATACTATTTTGCTGAGCTTTCTACTCTTCAGAAGTCAAGCAAGCAGTCTTTATCTCATCTTGAAAATTCATACTGGTAAAATGATATTTAATTTTATGATGATAAATATCATTTTAAGAAGCTGAAGGCATTATGTATGATATATCATTCATTAAGTGATAACTCTACAACTTAAGTACATGCAGATTTCCACGAAGAGGCCAGGAAAATCAAAACAAAGGATCTAATGTAAGATCCAGCATCACAAATCCATTCATTGTTTTAGATAATGCTATCATGTGATCAAAGTTTAGGTAATAAATTTGAAGATTTCAGTTTTAAACACTGTTAGAGCTTATTACTGTATTTTTAAAGAAAAGACAACATAAAAATCTTACTTGAAACATATACACATAAATACAGAATTTAGAAACCCAATGAAAGTTTGGAGTTCAATAATTACCAAACTATCTCTGTTGGCTATTCTACAGTTAAACTTGGGCTTTAAAGTGAGAGATACTCTGAATTCTATTGTCAATACAGGTCAAAGCTATACAGTGCGCAGATAGGAATAATTACACATTTTAAGATGATAAAAATTTTAACCATTACAATGTCACTGAATACCAATGAAGACCATAACAAAAAGAAACACGTTATTTTCTGCTATGCTATATATGTAAAAAGGGGCTATAGGATATAACAAGGAAAAACTACATTTTTAAAATCTGCCAGTATCACAGTGTTTCTGAAGATAAAAACCAAATCAGTGTATGGTCAACAGAGCTCTATCATTAAATAAAACACTGTCAAGGAAAGATATATGGGATATTAATGCCCAAACTACAAAGAATGAAATTGATCATTGAGAAATACTGACCATTTTCTCTTCAAATCTACATTCTTAGTTTCTGTGACACAGCTCTCTTCTAGTATTTGTTCTTTCTTCATGGTAATATCTCCTTGGTCTTCACCGGCTCCTCTTTCTCTGTCCAGTTCTAAAAAGTTAATCTTGCACAAAGTATTTTCTTCATCTACTGCTCTTTTATCTGTCGTGTTCTTTTTGGGCAATCTCACCCATGTTCATGGTTTCAAGCAACCTCTAAACTTTATGATTCTCACATTTATATCTCTGGTTCTGACATGAGCTTTAGAAGTATGTATTTAAATATGTTCTAGACATTTCTACTTGGATATTACATAGATATCTCAGATTCAAAGTGTCCTAAATTGAAGGACTCACCCTTCTTATCCCAACCTACTCCTTCTTTTATGCTTCCAATATCCGTTAATAGCACTATAACCATCCATCCGTGGATGCAAGCCAGAAACATGAGAATCACCTTAGAATCTTCTCTCCTTCACCTCCCCACATCAAACCCATCACTAAATTGTGTGACTGACTGGCCTCAAGGTATGTGGGATCTTAGTTCCTTGGCCAGGGATCAACACTGCACATTCAGTATGGGAAGACAGTCTTAACCACTGGGCCACAGGGAAGTCCCTGACACAGGATTTTGAAGTAATCTGTTTAAGTATATATCTTCTACTAGAGTATAAGCAATTCAGGTTATAAATGATTTCTGAATCATCTGTGTTCTCAATTTGCCTGGCACACAATAAGTGTTCAATATTTATCCAAAACCCTCAATGAACAGAATTAATTATTTAGTTTAACACCACATATTCTCTAGCTTGTAGTCTTATTAGAGTCTATTTTAGGTTCTTCATTTAAAACAATTAATAGACTTTATTTTTAGAGCAGTTTTAGGTTTACAAATGTAAGTTTTAAATAGAAAAATGCAATAAAGTTCTAACTGCTAGAGAAAGAAACCTCTCAACTTCAAAAGGCCAACATCTATCATTTTAGCACAACACAGTTAATTATGTATGTATAAATATTAGCAATTAAAAAAGTCATTTAGATATGATCTCTCTGTCCATACATTAAATCCCTAATTCTATATTAAAACACAAAATAACATTTTAAAACACTAAGTAAAAAATTAAACTCTAAATTAACATTAAACATAAATTAAAAATTAAACATTAAATAATAATTCTAACATAATCACAGTAAATATAGTAAGTTACAATCAGGATATAGGGAAGCCATCAAAATCTTATTTCAATATAATATTATTATATAAGGCTCAAAATCCAGAGTCACTGGTATAGTTTGTAAAAACAAGATTAGGCGGGTCCAGGAACTAACGTAGCCTTAAATTCTTCTGTGTTGCAGATTTATGTCCTGACTTCTCTGTACCAGAACCATAGTATTCAGACATAAATGAGATTTAATTCATTTGCCTATAATTTATTTGCTGTAAAAGAAACACCATATTACATGCTTTTGTTTGTGTGTTAAGTAGAAGATATGCTATTATTTCCCAGATACCAGGGACTGAATGTTTAATTATCAACACCCATTTGAAAAAAGACATTGCTTTGACTCACAAATAAATTCTTAATTGCTAACAGTGGTTTTTCTGAGTTAGGAGGGTGGTATCTAATTTATTTTTGCAGATGTGATTTAGAGACTGAATTTTCGAATAGCAAAGCTTTGAATATCTTCCCCATCAGCAGAAAATTCCTCCACCCCTGCAGCTGGAGAATATTGCTGCTTGAAATGTTAACTGGGAAAGTAAAAACTGCAGTGAGGAAATTGATACAACTGGTAAATGCTGCTTACAAACTGAAAAAGAAGTTAGGTTGTCAGCAATAAAAGAAGTATATTATTCACACAAAATATGTGGTGTCATCTTCATCGTGGTAACTTGCTGGGAGTGGAAATTAACTTGGTGGGTTCCAACTTGAGGAACCTAAAGAAAAGCAAATATCTCACAGATCAGAGCACCTTTGCAAAAGACGAGAAACAAATCAGGGGGACCACAGCTGAGCTCCTCCTTGAGGAGAAAAGACGTGAAGCGCATGTCAAGAACAGTAACCAAGGTTCACTTCCAAGCAGGTTCGCTCATCACTGAAAAACAAAGTCATGGTTATATTTTCAGAAAGGTCCACTAGCTTAAAACGCCCCTTTCCTTCTGGTACTTGTCATCATCCACACATTACTGAGGCCGAATGAGTAAGAGAAAAGATTATGTGTTTTAATTACAACTCAATTAGGAAGTCAACAGTAACATAAAAATGCCTACCCGTTTGGCTGAGCTGAGAAGCACTGCGGCTCTTCCGGGAAAGACCAACGATAGCTACCATTTTGGCCCCAATGCTAGAGCGTCGCTTCTTGCTGCTGGTGCCCAAGGCACCCACTGCGGTGTCCGACTGGCTGCCATCATTCTTCTCCAGCGAGCACATGTCTCCGCTGATGCTGGTGCTCTTGGTCATGTTCTTCCCTGAGATGCCCATTTGTCTGCTTTGCATTTTGGATGTAAAGACACTGTAGGCCCATGGATCATTAAAAGTGATGGCAAGAGCAAAAAGGAAAAGACAGAAAAAGGTATTTTAGATGAAATAGCTGGAGTATAATTCAATTATAACATTAATGGGACATGTTTTTAGGATTTAAAATTTTTCAAACACCATGGTCTTGAATGGATTTTACTATTCAGAGCCAACCTTAACATAAGTATCCAAAATCAGATATGTTTTCATTTCTGCTTTCAAAGAAGACACTGGTATGCATGGCCACAGTGGGGAGAAAAAAAGATCTGTGAAAAATAAGTGGGCTCATTTAAGAGAATACACTGTCTTACAAGTGCAATATGCTTTAAGGCAGTCATATAACAAAAAACAACAAAAAAAAGAAGTTTCCAAACCATTCTTCTCTAATTTGCTTTACTACAGCCATCAAAGAGAAATTTGACTGGGGAAATTTTACAAAAAAATGGCAAAAATGACAGCATCTACTGCTGAGTAGCTGTTTAATTTTCTCATTTTATTAATAAGATTTTTCTAAACCTTGTTAAATTTTCTAACAACAATTGATGTTTTCATTAGTTTTGATTTAAAAATAATTTATTTCACTTTACATTTTCATATTTATTGATATGTCTATATTCCAAAAATGAAGGAAAGATTTTCCTCTTGTATTCATTTGAAAGAAAGAAAAGTCATTTGCAGTTTTCTATACAATATGGTCCAGAGAAGGCAATGGAGAAGTACCCCACTCCAGTGCTCTTGCCTGGAAAATCCCATGGATGGAGGAGCCTAGTGGGCTGCAGTCCATGGGGTCGCTAAGAGTTGGACACGACTGAGCAACTTCACTTTCACTTTTCACTTTCATGCATTGGAGAAGGAAATGGCAACCCACTCCAGTGTTCTTGCCTGAAGAATCCCAGGGATGGCGGAGCCTGGTGGGCTGCTCTCTATGGGGTCGCACAGAATCAGACACGACTGAAGCGACTTAGCAGCTTACAATATGGTCAGAAGGCAATAATTTTTAAACAGTTTTTTTCCTCTATCTAGAGTAATATTTACTGAAAAGTAAGGACTAGGAATCAAACCTGGGCACCCCTGGCATGGAGTCCTAACCACTGGACTGCCAGGGAATACCTAACACGTTAGTTTAGGTATTAACCTATGTTCATTTTCTCCAAGTATTTAAGAGGGAAAAGACTCAGTGTGAATTTCTTAAAAAGACAGTAGAGTGTACTATTTTATCATTCATATTAATTTTAAGAAGAAATGAGGCACAAACAGACCAAGAGATAGCAAGAGAGGAGACAGTGTATACCCTTCTATGGTGACACAAACTAATCATTTTCAAGTTTGTTTGATTTTGCTATTTTTCAATAAGCAACTATAGAATAAAGTAGAAAGAGTTTGGAGGTAACAGATGGGCGCTACAATTCCAGCTTTATTGCTACTTAACTGACTTCCTTCAGAAAGTTTATTGCTTCTACTTGATCCTCAGGGTCCTCATTTATAAGAGAATATTTCACTGTAGCTTCTTATTTTAAAGAATAGACATAATAAGATTAAAATAAAAATTAAATAAATAGAAATGACAGCAATTAGGGAATATAGACAATACATAAAATAAGGCTAAAGCCCTTCAACATATATATGTAAATACTTAAAAGCATCAAAAAATAATCTTTATGATTATAAATTTTAAGACTTCGGAGAGTCAGATGTCTAAAATGGTTTTCATATAGCCAGCGTTAGGTGGCTATATGCAGGGTGGACTACACTGAGAGTCAGGAAATCTGGATTTGAATTTTGGTTTTACTGACTAATCTTAGGAGAGTTGTTTCCCTTTCTGGAACTTAACTTCCTCATTTAATAAATGAGAAAACTTAAGCACTAAGCAGAGTAGGAGACACATAAGAGCTCCAAAAATTATTCTCTTCCTCCTTCTTATTATCTCCACCACCGCTACCACCATCATCATCCATTAAACATCAATTAAACATGTTGAACTGCAATATCTATAAGGTCCCCTTTAATGATGAAACACTTTGCTCCCAGAGTATATCTTGTTTCATGGATTCTGGGCAAATGAACATAGAAATACAACATGATTTTAAGGTATGCCATCATCAGAAAAGGCATGGCATAGTCTAGAAAAGTCAAAGTTCAGTCAACACTAAGGCTTTCAAAATAATATATGTTCCATAGTCACAATAACTAGTACTCTCGTTTGTAGGAACTTTTATCCCAAGCATACTTTTCTAAAAGAACCACCTACTACTACCTACCAAGGAAGTTAAAGATACACTCTCAAAATATTATACCTTGTGACTTTTGCATTTTAATTCTCATGGTTGGATATTAGGGCATAAAGAACTTAGCCAAAACCAATCAGGATATAAAATACTAACTGAAAAGATAAACAAGTTTATAGATAAATGTTTTACTGATTATTTGGTTTTAAAGAAATGTACTTCTCTTCAATCTAACACCTTTGATAATGCATTATCTACAAGAAGGGTTATTAATAGTTTTGTAAGATGGATCTACTTCTCATCCCCTTAAAACAGAGATCATCAGGATGAGTTTGCGTAGTTGCTCTTCAGTGCCAGGTTTTGAAGGGAGGGTGACTGAGTCTAGGGTATCGCTATTGCTTTCTTCTACTTTCCTCACTTGGCCATCACCTTAAACTATATGCAAACAATACTGCAAGCAAACAAGCTATCAACCAACATATTAAAAGTCTTGTGACTCTTTACTTATAAAATATTTCATAGTAAAGAATCTGTAAACATGGGTGATCATTTGGAATACTTAGTGTTTAAGAAAACACAGACCCTATCATTATATTATTACTTTAAAAGAGAACATCTGTAAGGGTCTGGTAACAAGGTAAATTACCAATGTTGCTGGTGGGAGTATCAGTGATGTATCTCTGAAAGGCACCATGACAAAATGTATCAAAAGCGTTTAAAAAACATGCCTATCCTTTAACCTGTCACTTTTACTTTCAGGATTTACCCTAAGGGAAAACAGCAATGATCATAGATTTAGCAAGAATACTATTTACTGCAGAATTGATTGTAATAGTAAAACACATACATACACAAAGGCAAAACCCCCAGAAATGTCCAATGGTAGAGGACGTTTAAATAAGTCATGTTCATCAATAAAATAGAATATACCTTTGAAAATGCTGTTGTAAATAAATATTTATTAACATAAAATATGTTCTTGATATGGGAGAAAGGGTGAGAAAGCAGATATCTGCAGTTTAGGTTTGGCTGGCACACATACCAAATATGGATTCACTCTACCACTAGGGCACACAAGCAAATTCAAATCCCAGAGTGACACAGAGTCACAAACAGAAAAGAAAAGAAATTCATATAAATAGAAATAAACATATCTTGCTAAACTGGGTAGTTCAGGAAACCTAGATTCACAGATGACTCACTAGCTACCTGCACTAAAGGAATAAAGGGAATGTAAAGAAAAATAAAATATGTTTCAGATGTTTATGTTCTCAGGAAAAGAAGTACAAGTGTATACAGAAAGAAATCTAAAGGATGTACTGTGAACAGTGTAAAATGGTTTTAATTTTCTCTGGTTGGTATTATGCTTTTTAAAAATGTTCTTTTTTTTCTATTTTGTTTTTTCCAAAATGAACATAAAAGTTATCGGTAACCAGAAAAAAAAATTAAAACAATCAGACAAATGAAAAAAGCAAAGCAGGACTAAAACAACTCAATTTGCATAGTTCATTCCATAGGCTAAAGGCACAGCATGGCTTTCAAGCTAATTCCATGAGATTACTACACACTAATACTGGGCACTGATATAGGATGCTCAATTCCAGAAAGAAACAGTGTTTTCACATTCTGAATATGGTTTTATGCATGTTTCTGATTTTTGGCATTGGAAAATAATGAAAAAGTTTATATATGTAGTAGTCTTGAAATATGAAAAATTGTCAGTACAAGCAATTAACTGTAGTTGTTTAAAGTTGTATCCTGAAAGATTTTTTAAAGGGCAAATCTCGTATCACCTATAATTAGGAGAAAGGATTTCTTTGGAAGGAATGATGCTAAAGCTGAAACTTCAGTACTTTGGCCACCTGATGCGAAGAGTTGACTCATTGGAAAAGACTCTGATGCTGGGAGGGATTGGGGGCAGGAGGAGAAGGGGACGACAGAGGGTGAGATGGCTGGATGGTGTCACTGACTCGATGGACGTGAGTCTGAGTGAACTCTGGGAGTTGGTGATGGACAGGGAGACCTGGTGTGCTGCAATTCATGGGGTCGCAAAGAGTCGGACACGACTGAGCGACTGAACTGAACTGAATGAAAGGCGATGAAATACTTATAGTCTCCAAAGACTTAATTAGCATATTTAAGGGATTATAGGAGTTACTGATTAAACAAAATGTTTATAGATAAAAACTATTCATTAACAGGTTTAAATGAGTACAACTAAGTAGTTCGGCTGTTAAGATAACAAGCAAACACAGGACAAAGATAAACTCTTGAGTTTGTGAGAGTACAAACATAAGAGTAACATTGTAAATAAAATACACAGTCATGAAAAAATATTTCATCATATTGAGAGGTGGGAAGGTGATCAGGAGAGAACCTGCCCAAGGAATTAGAGACTGGAGTGACTCAGAATTGTTATGAATGAAGTAGAGAGGGCCTACCAGCTCCCAGAATGGAGTATGAGAACTGCAGTGCAGGGGCAGAAAAGACACTGGAATGGGACTATTTATAACATCTTAGGCTAGTAAGTGGTGCTAGAGAAGACTGCTGCTGCTGCTGCTGCTAAGTCACGTTAGTCATGTCCGACTCTGTGTGACCCCATAGACGGCAGCCCACCAGGCTCCCCCGTCCCTGGGATTCTCCAGGCAAGAACACTGGAGTGGGTTGCCATTTCCTTCTCCAGTTCATGAAAGTGAAAGGTGAAAGTGAAGTCGCTCAGTCGTGTCCAACTCTTAGCGACCCCATGGACTGCAGCCTACCAGACTCCTCCGTCCATGGATTTTCCAGGCAAGAGTACTGGAGTGGGTGCCATTGCCTTCTCCGCTAGAGAAGGCTGGGAGGATGTAAAAGTTAGAAGACAACAGGAATAATGATAGAGTAGGAAAAAAACCCCACAGAGATGAGCCAAAATCCCAACCATTATGCAACCTTGAAAGCCTTAATTCTCTTTCTTGTATTCTTGGAGGCATGTGCCAAGAGCTAACTGAATACCCATCACTACAACTCAGACTCGACTGCACCCATTGTGAGTCACTGAGTGGATATCTGGCTTTGGAGTGCCATTTCTTGATTCTGGCATATACCTTGTGGGGAGGGGGAAAGGAGGATAACAAACTCTGCTAAAACCCTGCTCTTCACCTCATCAAGTATTTTTTCTATATTAAATATTATTTCCTTCCTAAAATGTGGAATTCAAAATGATTATGATCCTACATTATAATTTAATAGACAATATTTCATTTACTCAAATGACCATCTACAATTTTAGGCTAGTGGAATAGTAACCATTTATTCAAATGTTTATTGCATATATATTCCCACAAATGCAGGGATACAAGAATGGTATGACATAGGCTCTTTTAATTAATGTACGCATAGATATATCAGCATGTAAAATGCAAAGATGGCTGCATGAGAATGTTTAGAATTAAGAGTCCAATGACCAGTTCTAATGTCATTAAACCTTAATTAAGTTAGATGATCAAGAAAAGATCTCTCTCTGAGGAGTATAAAAAAACTGAGTTCCTCATGCTAATTCGTTGATTCCTGGAGATGACCAGAATTTGAACATTTGGTATTTTTAACAATAATTCAGGTACTGTATATAAATACATTCTATCAATGCACTATAATGTATCAGTATATTATCTAAGTGTACTTGAGTGTGTGTATTTGTCTATGCTACAAAGTTGATGTCTAGAGTTAGGGAGGAATATTTAGCTAATCAACAGATTGTTTTTTAGTCAAAACATCTTCCTTGACTATATCATTAGTAATGAAACTGTGTTTAATGTTCCTAAGTCTTGGATCTCAGGATAGGAAGCAGTGCCTTGCTGATTAAAGAGCTGATCCTTGCTTATTTGGAACGAGTGGAAATGAGTCCTATCACTTTTGGGCAGAAGCATTTGATTGGTTGTGTTCAACTCCAACTTCCCTTTCCCTCTGCTGCTGGGACTGTGAAAGGCAGAGCCTCTATCGGACTGAGCCCCTGAGTGACTATAATTTTTGTTGATTATGCAACTAAGAATTCAGGGTTGTTTATAACAGCAGCACAATTTAATATGTCTTGAATAGCAAAGTCAGGAGAGACTGCCTATGAAAAAATCAATTAGGAGTTTATAGCCTAGCAAATCCCATGGATGGACGAGCCTGGTAGGCTGCAGTCCACAGGGTTGCTAGGAGTCAGACATGACTGAGCAACTTCACTTTCACTTTTCACTTTCATGCATTGGAGAAGGAAATGACAACCCACTCCAGTGTTCTTGCCTGGAGAATCTCAGGGATGGGGGAGCCTGGTGGGCTGCCGTCTATGGGGTCACACAGAGTTGGACACGACTGAAGCAATTTAGCAGCAGAGCAGCAATAGTTCTGGGAAAGGAAATAGGAACTTAGGCTCCATTGCTACTACTAATGGAAAACAAAGCTAATGTAAAAGTTATCTAGAAGGAACCATCTATACAGCTTAGTATCTGGACCTAAGAATAAGATATAATCATAGCTCAAATTGATAAGCATTTATGATATTCCAAATGCTTGTCCAAGTGCTTTCTATGAATTAACTCATGTAATTGTCTTAAAGAGGACTTTCATAGTGGCTCAGGAGGTAAAGAATCTGCCAGCAATGCAGGAGATCCAGGTTTGGTCCCTGGGTCAGGAAGATCCTCTGGAGAAAGCAATGGCAACCCATTCCAGTATTCTTGCCTGGGAAATTCCATAGACAGAGGTACAGTCCATGGGGTTGCAAAGACTCAGGCATAACTGAGAGACTAACATTTTCACTTTCAGTTCTCTTAAAGAAGAGAAAATGGAGGCCCTTAGAGAGTATAGTGTTTGCCAAGTGGTACTGATTTAGGAAACAATAATCAACACTGGACCAGTGGAATTTCCTGATGGAGAGGTTCAGTGGAAGAACTAAAGAGCCTCTTGATGAAAGTGAAAGAGGAGAGTGAAAAAGTTGGCTTAAAGCTCAACATTCAGAAAACTAAGATCATGACATCTGGTCCCATCACTTCATGGCAAATAGATGGAGAAACAGTGGAAACAGTGGCTGACTTTATTTTTTGGGCTCCAAAATCACTGCAGATGGTGATTGCAGCCATGAAATTAAAAGACGCTTACTCCTTGGAAGGAAAGTTATGACCAAACGGGACAGCATATTAAAAAGCAGAGATATGACTTTGCCAACAAAGGTCCATCTAGTCAAGGCTATGGTTTTTCCAGTAGTCATATATGGATGTGAGCGTTGGACTATAAAGAAGGCTGAGTCCCAAAGAATTGATGGTTTTGAACTGTGGTGTTGGAGAAGACTCTTGAGAGTCCCTTGGACTGCAAGGAGATCCAACCAGTCCATTCTAAAGGAGATCAGTCCTGGGTGTTCATTGGAAGGACTGATGTTGAAGCTGAAACTCCAATACTCTGTCCATCTGATGCGAAGAGCTGACTCATTTGAAAAGAGCCTGATGCTGGGAAAGACGGAAGGCAGGAGGAGAAGGGGAGGACAGAGGATGAGGTGGTTGGATGGCATCACTGACCTAATGAACATGAGTTTGAGTGGACTCTGGGAATTGGTGATGGACAGGGAGGCCTGGCGTGCTGCAGTCCATGGGGTCGCAAAGAGTCGGACACAACTGAGCGAATGAACTGAACTGAACTGAACTGAGGTTCAGTAGGAGCAGGCGGTACACTCAGGCCAAGTGCTCAAGGGAACAGTCAGGGCTAAACAGAGAGAACCAACAAGTATTTGAACAGGAGAGGACAGATGAAATTAGGATGGCCTAAAAATTAGGATGGAAATGGTCTTTCCATTCTTGAAAGTGAAAGTGAAGTCGCTCAGTCGAGTCGACTTTCCACCCTTCTTGGAGGAGGAAATGGAAACCCACTCCAGTATTCTTGGCTGGAAAATTCCATGGACAGAGCAGCCTGGTAGGCTGCAATCCATGGGGTTACAAAGAGTCAGACATGACTGAACAACTGAGACACGCAAGAACAAAGGCAGGCTAAGAGGGTAGAGAGAGAGAAATGAAAAAGATTGAAATGATAGTCCAAGGATTACTTATATTTAAAGATCAGGAAAAGAAGAGTGACTGAGGTGAATAGAGATGCATTTTTAGAAATAAGAATAATAGTATAGAGTCAAATTCCACAGAAGACAAGAATGAGGTTCAGGAAAGTTGTAGTGGTCAAATGATACAGAGTTAATTACCAGGAACATTTAAGAAAAGCTACAGATTTAGAGGTGTGGAGGACACAAACGACCCTTAAGAAAGCAGCTATTGAAATTCCTTCAAGATGGAGAAATACATGAGTTTAAAAACATGAATGTTTGATTTAGAACATTAAATTTTTATGCTGTGAGGAATTCTACTAAAGGGGAATAACAGGAATTCATCTGTGTATCTGTTAAATAAAACTGTCTTACCACAATTTCTAGAGGGTTACCAGAAATGTTTCTTTTACTCATTGGTCCTCTTTTTCCTAACTTAGCAAATGAGGTTAAAGATCATTGTTAAGGTACTTTTAAACTCTGGATTTTTATGACCATAATACCTCCGTTGAAGTGGTTTTTTAAATTAATCTCTTTCAAATTTTCATGGTTCTTTTTTTTTTTTAATTCAGCTTTGCCTATTGTTCCCCACAATTTTCCTTGATATATATATTTTAAGCAAAAACATGTCTCACTTCACAAGTTTTTAGAATAAATTTCATAATTCTAATCCATCAACTCACCATATATATAAAATCTCCTTTAATTTTTCTATTGGGCTTCTTTCATAGCTCAGTTGGTAAAGAAGTTTTCTATTATTTCATCTGAACTTTTCAGCTAACCTCATTATTTCTATATATAAATCTTTTAGGCAGAAGTATACTTCCCTCTGGCTTATTTTCATGTTAATTTGTTGTTGTTGTTGTTAACCACATGATTACATGGTACTTCTCAATAACAGGAAAAAGAAAAGCTCCATGATAAATTATCAGAAGGGACACTCACTGACCTATTACTTCAAGGATAAATTTACATTTTTTACCATTCTTACTAATGTCAAAGGAACACTAAGAGTTAAAATTTTGTGAAAAAAAGTGAGAACTTGATTTATTCTTGCTAATCATGCAGCTCTATAATCAGTGTATCAAGTTTTGTATTTAACAAATGATGAATATGCTGCACTATTGAAATGATTACAGTACATAAAAATTCACATTATGCTGCTAAAAATAGCACTGAAAGCTAAACTATAATATGAAAGCATTCTTGGACTATAACTAACCTATATAAAATCACTAAATATTGAGTTTCAAAATGTATAAAAATGTATAAAGTGAAGTGAAAGTCGCTCAGTTGTGTCTGACTATTTGCGACCGCATGGACTATATAGTCCATAGAATTCTCTAGGCCAGAATGTATAAATGGTTATAAATTAAGAATATTAATTCCTCAGACTTTAAAGTACAAAAGATATTAGTTCCATATTTTGAAAAATAGTGGATACTCTTGAGTTTTTTCTTTTGAAAACTTGATTGCAAATCAAATTCAAGTTAAAAAAAATCTACTTTGTATAATCACATTGCAACATTTCAGAGACTGAGAACATACTTTAAACCTACATCTTGATGAAATTTAATTACTATCTATAAATTCTTATATCTAATTAAAATTAATGTTTCAAGAAAAATCTACCAGATTTTCTAGTAGAAGAATAGAAGAATCTACCAGAATTTCTGGAGTCCTAAAGGATTAAAAAAAAAGAAAGAAATTCATTCTAGAATTATTTTCAAGAGGCCATATATACATCGTGTTTAGTTGCTCAGTCACGTCCAACTCTTTGTGACCTCATGGACTACAGCCAGCCCACCAGGCTCCTCTGTCCATGGGGATTCTCCAGATAAGAATACTGGAGTGGGTTGCCATGGCCTCCTCTAAGGGATCTTCCCAATCCAGGAATCAAATCCAGGTCTCCCGCATTGCAGGTGGATTCTTTACTTCTGAGCCACCAGGGAAGCCCAAAATATACATTACCTATACATTATACCTTTATATTTTGAAACAAGGATGCCTTGTTGGAAATTGTCTACATTTTCCTTATACTTGTCTGACAATAACTGAGACAAAGAAGTTGTTTCTTGCCCTTTTATCTTTCTGAGCATGTGTGGGAGTCAGGTAAAAAGATTTGTAAAGAACCAGAAATAACTTCCATGTTCCAAGTTCTTGGGATCTGTGGCATTATATATATATATACATATATATATATATATATATGCACACACACACATTTATATATATGTGTGTGTAAATATATATATACACACATTATATAATATATATACATTTGTACAACTTAACACCAACCACAGCAACATATATTACATTATTCTCCTGGTGAGCTTTGCCTTGTTGCAGTAGTAAGGGCTTTCTTCTCAGAAAAGTTAGCCTTTTTCACAGAGAGCAGGGCTCAGGAGACTGGGCTATTGGACGTGGAAATGTCAGTAAAGAGGAGGAGCACACTGTGCTTCCTGAGACAGTGCTCTCGTTAGTTATCAGGTTTGCTTGCTTGCAACAAAATTAGGGTTCTGGTGCGAGCCTGTTCAGTCGCTTCAGTTGTGTCTGATTCTTTGCAACCCTATGGACTGTTCTATAGCCTGCCAGCCTCTTCTGTCCATGGGATTCTTCAGGCAATAATAAAGTGGGTTACCTCCAGAGGATCTTCCCAACCCAGGAATTGAACCCAGGTCTCCTGCATTACAGGTGGATTCTTTTAACACTAAGCCACCAGGGAAGCCCTAGGGTTCTGGGCTTAGAGGTCAAAAAAACAAGGAGCTTGTTCGTCAACAGAATGTACCAAAAGGCCAATGATTACAGATATTTAAAAATATCTAAACAGCAAAGCTCCAGGTGAAATTTTTTTGTATTTCTTAGTTCAGTTTTAGTGGATATTAAACAATTAAGGTCTAAACAGAGCGTGTATGTGCATATGTGTATCGATTATGTTCAGTTCAGTTCAGTCGCTCAGTCGTGTCCGACTCTTTGCGACCCCATGAACTGCAGCACACCAGGCCTTCCTGTCCATCACCAACTCCCAGAGTCCACCCAAACCCATGTCCATTGAGTCGGTGATGCCATCCAACCATCTTATCCTCTGTCGTCCCCTTCTCCTCCTGCCTTCAATCTTTCTCAGCATCAGGGTCTTTTCCAATGAGTTAGCTCTTCTCATAAGGTGGACAAAGTATTGGAGTTTCAGCTTCAGCATCAATCCTTCCAATGAATATTTAGGGTTGATTTCCTTTAGGATGGCCTGGTTGGATCTTGCTGTCTAAGGGACTCTCGAGAGTCTTTTCTAGCACCACAGTTCGAAAGCATCAATTCTTTGGCACTGAGCCTTCTTTATGGTCCAACTCTCACATCCAGACATGACTACTGGAAAAAACCATAGCTTTGACTAGACAGACCTTTGTCAACAAAGTAATGTCTCTGCTTTTTAATATGCTGTCTAGGTTTGTCATAGTTTTCCTTCCAAGGAGCAAGCATCTTTTAATTTCATGGCTGCAGTCACCATCTGCTGTGATTTAGGAGCCAAGAAAATAGTCTGTCTTTGTTTCCATTGTTCCCCATCTATTTGCCATGAAGTAATGGGACCAGATTCCATGGTCTTAGTTTTTTGAATGTTGAGCTTTAAGACGACAGCTTTTTCATTCTCTCCACCTTCATCAAGAGGCTCTTTGCCCCGAACCATCCTATGGCCTGTACCAGGCAACTAGAGACCACCCCTATAACCCAAAGCCCAGCTTGCAGAAATTATTCAGATTAGCCAATCTTAAACTTTATTCTGCCCTTTCTTATCTTTCTTGCCCCAATAAAGGTTCTGGCCTTGATTTTTCTCTCACTCCTGCCCCTTCTGCCTCCTGACCTTCCCAGTTGCTCTGCATGGTGTAGTATGCCTGCCTTCTTTTTCACGGGACAAAGTTTATTACAAACTTTGTTTTCCTGAGTCCCTCCTGTGTCCCCTCTTGTGGCCATACCTGACTGACCACCACACAGAACAAAGAACAATATGTATGTGTATGTATATAAAATAACCACACTTCTTGTCAAGAACCATGACTTATAGCCCTATTTAATAAATTTAGAAAAACTAATAGAGGGGATATGAAGCAAAACCCTCAGAAGCTTTAATGTGTAAATTACTTTGTAAGTATAGCATGGAATTAGGTTAAGACTTAACTTGCATATTTTAAATCGAATTTAGGCATTTCATGTGGAAAACAAAATACTTTCTATAATAAGTAATTCTTTGTCATTAAAATATAACTTTTGTTGTCTCATTAAATGAATACTGGCAATTTCCCTTTGAAAAAATGCAGTGTTGATACATCTAATGTCTTGAAATGTCCGAGATTATCCCTTTATTCATCCTACAGAAAATTTTCATGTAAAAATGTGCAAATACATGATTTAGTTTAGTATATTTGCTTAGCTTGTGTTTGTGCATGTAGACAATGTTCCAGTCATCATTACCCAAGTATAAGCTTGCTTTTTACATGTCACTCAGAACTCATGAAGAACAGAAAGACTGTAGTCTGTTTCAGTGATTATAATGACAGTAATATTTTGACAAAATGCCCTGGGTCATATATACTGAATCTTCCTTGGAGCCATTTAGAGGAAAGCCTTCAGATTGTTAGAAATCTAAACTTATCTTTTCTTCTCAGATTTCAAGTCAGTCAGTTCTACAAAGATTGTGAATTTCTGTTCTGGAATGATGTCTTGGTACACACAACACTAGTCTTTTAAGGCTGTTAGCATTTTTTAGTCTAGTGCGTGGTTTTTAAAGTTTCCCTTCTATTATGAGCAATTTGAAAGACAAAGACTAACATGATTAAACCATGAAGTATTATTTTTAAAAAGAAGCTAAATTTTTCTGAGCTAAAGTATGCTTTAATATTTAGGATATCTAATATAAATGTGAGGCATTAAGTATTGCATCTTTGGCCCCAATGAACAAATTAAAATATACAGTGCGAGTGTTAAAAATAAATCTATGGTTCTCTGAGTATCAGTATTTTATAAATTTCCTTTAGTTGGACTAATCAACAAAATGATTTTTTAGGTTTTTCTACATTTTGTTTGCCAAAAATAAGTTAAAGAGTTACTGTTCAACAAGCTTCAAAGAAAAACAAATTATATTTAAAATAGGCCTAATTCTTCATACTGGGGTGATGAGGGAGTTCTACTTCTCAGATTCTCTTAAGCTTAGGTCATGGTCTCTCACAGGAAAAGTTTTATACTTGATTCTTAGGTACTTGTACTTCAACAATATTAGTGATTTATTCAAGGCAACAAAATCTGATAAAAATCTGGTAAAATTAAAGAGGTGAAACATACATTTAGGTTCAAAGTCAGACACAGATTTCTATCCTATTTCTGTCATTTAATAGTTCATGACCTTGAGTTTACTTCTTAACTTGTTCTGAGCTTTTTCTCTTCTTTTTATTATATATCCTTCCACTTGAAGCTACATGGGGCAAGAACTTTCTTTCTTTTGTTCACTGCTAAAGCTCAGGTTTCAAAATAATGTCCAAGAATCTACACTATAACCTGGGCACATTTGTGCCAAAAGTCCTCACATGAAACATTAGACTATTATCTTCTAAGGTTTGTGTTGAAAACTGACAACAAAAATTAATTTAAGGATATTATGACTTCCACTGTGGTTAGCTACTTTATGAAACTAATACAGTCCCATTTTCTATTGATTTTGAGAAGCCAAAGGCTAGAAAATAACTTACATAATAAATATCTATTCACTATAATGAAATAATAAATGTGAATAGAATTTAAGCAGGTTGTAAATGTTGTCTCAAACATACTTCTCCTGCAGTGTATTTATAGGCTGCTTCTGCTTTCGTGGCTATTTATCTACTATAAGTTTTCTTTAATGAACATAACCTGCCACTTCTCTCAAAATCACAATGGTGATTTTAGATGGTGAATTTGGATGGTGAATAATGAATTGCACATACAAACGCAAATACAAAGTATTTTTTCACCTTAACATTTCTTATAGTATTCAATTAGAAGCATATAAAAAGCTTGATGTATTTTATGTTGCACTGAATATTTATAATATGATTTTGATTTTAAATGTTGAAACCAATAATGTTGTTAATTGCCATTAAGTGGAAACTCTAAATTTTAAACGTAAAAATGTAAATTTAAAATGCATCATTTATTCCATTCTATAGAATTAAAGGCTTTCTTGGTGGTTCAGATAGTAAAGAATCTGCCTGCAATGCAGGAGAGCCGGGTTCGATCCCTGGGTTGGGAAGATCCCCTGGAGAAGGGAACAGCAACCCACTCTAGTATTATTGCCTGGCAAATCCCATGGACAGAGGAGCCTGGAGGGCTACAGTCCATGGTGTTGCAGAGTTGGACATGGCTGAGCGACTTTCACTACTACTATAGGATTAAGTCCTTACATTTAAAAATTCTTTTTTTTTTTTTAAATTTTACTTTATTTTTAAACTTTACAATATTGTATTGGTTTTGCCAAATATCGAAATGAATCCACCACAGGTATACATGTGTTCCCCATCCTGAACCCTTCTCCCTCCTCCCTCCCCATACCATCCCTCTGGGTCTTCCCAGTGCACCAGCCCCAAGCATCCAGTATCGTGCATCGAACCTGGACTGGCGACTCATTTCATATATGATATTATACATGTTTCAATGCCATTCTCCCAACTCATCCCACCCTCTCCCTCTCCCACAGAGTCCAAAAGACTGTTCCACAAATAGAAACTATAAATCTTCAGAATTTTTGCATGATTATGCTATAGAGTAATATACAATGAAACTATTAAATTGCCCAAGATTTATCATTAGTCTTTTAAAGTCAAATTTATATAAATCAACACAATTATGCCATATGTATGTGTGTGTGTGTGTGTGTATGTGTATATATATATATATATATTTACAAATAGGCACATGTAAAAAGTTTAATGAAAAAAATTATGGTAAATATGACTATGGTAAAAGGATTGTTGATACTAAAAGAGACCAGAACTTTGTAGCAGTTTGAGCTTATTTACTTTTTAAAAAACTATTTTTCTAACAAATAAGTATTTTTCCTTACCAGGATTTCTTAAGCTGCTCTCTTAGGAGAAACCCAGAGCTTAACTTTGTGTTATTTTGTTGAACTATACTTCCTGAAGTCTCTGGATCTGCACTGCCCAGTACTACTGGCACCGGCACATGTAGCTCATGAACACTTGAAATGTGCCTCCTCCAGATTGTGATGCACTGTGTCATACACACACTGGATACACTGCACACTGTAATATACACAAGGTTTAGAAGCCTTAGTACACTCCCCAAAATAATAAAATATGCATTAATCTTTTTGTGTGTGCTCAGTCGCTCAGTCGTGTTTGTCTCTTTGCCACCCCATGCACTGTAGCTCGCTGGGCTCCTCTGTCCATGGGGATTCTCCAGGCAAGAATATTGGAGTGCGTTGCCATGTCCTCCTCCAGGGGATCTTCCTGACCCAGGTTTCCTGCATTGCAGGTACATTCTTTAAAGACTGAGCCACCAGGGAAGCCCATTAATCTTTTTCTATAGGTTAAAATTTGATATAAGAATATTTTGGACATACTGGATTAAATAAAATATATGATTAATTTTACCTGCTCCTTTTAATTTTTTAATGTCTATGCAAATATTTAAACTTAGAAATTTGGGCTTACATTATATTTTTCTTAGATGCTGCTGCTCTAGATGACTGATTTAAATGGCATATACAGATTCCAGCAAAATATTTGAAATAAGATGTATTTTCCTATGTAAAGCATTATTTCCTTTTGATATTAATTACTGTTGTGCTGTGAATAGAGTGAACTAATGAAAAACTTTATAAAGGTAATTAAATGCTATCATATACAAAATATTAAGCTTAATACTAAAATTAACAACTATAATATCTGTGCATACTAAATGGCTTCAAGTTGTGTCCAACTCTTTGCGACCCTATGGACCGCAGCCTGCCAGACTCCTCTGTCCATGGGATTCTCCAGGTAAGAATACTGGAGTGGGTTGCCATGCTGTCCTCCAGGGAATCTTCCAAACCCAGGGATCAAACCTGCATCTCTTATATCTCCTGCACTGGAGCCACTTGGGAAGCCCCAACTATATAATGACACTCAAAACAAAATTCATTTGAAAGTGAAAATATAAAGCAGTAAATGAATATTTAACAAGTAAAATTAAAAAGATGAAGCAGACACATGCCCTAAAAATGAACAATCTATTTTTCTATTTTGATACTTATTTGGACATATGTATTTCAACTCTGTTAAGTATAATGATACCTTTCCTTGAACAAAGAATATCTATGATCTGCATATCTAGTAAGAAAAATAACTATCTACTGGGAAGTCAATTTAGTTTACTAGGAGACTCATATTCAAGATGCAGTGCATGACTCATGCTATAACTGAGCTGTCAAAATAGTTTGTGCCTCAGTTGCCCTCTTATGTAAAATGGGGAAAATAATACCCCAACCATATTCAGAAAGTTGCAAAGACGTTTTTCTATCTACTTTTTTTCTAGCTCATTTCATCAGCTATCCTTATTTTTAAATAATGTAAGACCTTTGATTTCTTCATTTTTTTCTCCAATTATCAACCCCCTCATCTTTACTTACATTTAACTTGACACTATAGCCCATCATTTCAATCACTCTTTTGCAAATACTCTCAACTTTTTTAGTATCCCTCCTCATGTAGCATCCAACTGGCAGAACCTTTTGATGAGTCCTACCATTTGTTTCTTCTGTGCCTACCTCTCAACGCTGCTGCTGCTGCTAAGTCGCTTCAGTCGTGTCCAACTCTGTGCGACCCCATAGACGGCAGCCCAACGGGCTCCCCCGTCCCTGGGATTCTCCAGGCAAGAACACTGGAGTGGGTTGCCATTTCCTTCTCCAATGCATGAAAGTGAAAAGTGAAAGTGAAGTCGCTCAGTCGTGTCCGACTCCTAGCGGCCCCGTGGACTGCAGCCTACCAGGCTCCTCCGCCCATGGGATTTGCCAGGCAAGAGTACTGGAGTGGGTTACCATTGCCTTCTCCCTAAACAGCTGAGCACTGTTGAAAAAAAAGCAAAATTCAGTAGGACATATTGGTTCTATAATCCACTGTCACCAGCCTCAAGTTACTCTACACCCCTGCTCCCCACTCTCCACAATAGCCACATTTTTATTAGATGCTGCTGCTCTAGATGACTGGTTTAAAACGGCGTAGACAGATTCCAGTAAAATCTTATAGCGTTTTCTCAGACTTTTATGTCTCCATTATATAAATTATATCACTATTGTTTGCTTTCTTCTAGTGGAACTCAGTCTATTTTTCAGTGTATTTCAGCAGCCCCGGACCTGCTACTTGGCACGAAACAGCTCTAAAAAATAGAATTACCTGAATAAGTGAATTCAATAAATTCATGATATGAATGAATGCTCCTAGTAATGTAGGGATAATTAAATACTAATGTTTAAGCTGCATCTAGTAATTTTCATAAGTCATTTTGGTGCTCAATAAATATTTGCTCATGATAAAGAAAACAAAACTTCATAATAAATGCTTTAGAAATAGAAGTTAATTAATTTGTATATACACTATGTACAAAACACTGGAGTCAATACTATGGCAATTATAAAGAAAAATAAGACACAATATTTGTTCTAAAATCCAGTGTGCTAAGTGAAGCATAGAGACAACATATACCCTAGGCAACAGGGCTTCCCTGGTGGCTCAGACGGTAAAGAATCTGACTGCAGTGCAGGAGATCCAGGTTTGATCATTAGGTTGGGAAGATCCTCTGGAGAAGGAAATGGCAACCCACTCGTGTTCTTGCTTGGAGAATTCCATGGACAGAGGAGCCTGGTGGGTACAGTCCATGGGGTCACAAAGAGTAGGACACGACTGGAGTGACTAACACTTTCACTCTCATACCCTAGGCAAGTAGGGTATATCAAGTCTGTATCAAGTAAATCCTAAAGACACTAAATAATAAAGAATTTCAGATAATAAGTTAAGCAATGTTACTGATCTCCTCTGTCCATCTGTAAACTTCACAATAGTCCCCCGTCCCACGTCGACCATGCAGTTACTGGATGCTGCACCCATTTATGCTTCTATGCTGATACTGAAAGCATTGCACTAATTTGGAGAAGCTTCCTTCTTTCTCCCACTTAAAATAATCCTTGTGCCTTCCATTATATTTAGGTTACATCTTCCACAATGTGTGGATATTCAAAGCATTAAAAGAATCTAGTCTACACTGTTTTGCTTTGCTACTCGGTTGCTTTTTAAAGTAGGGATGTAAGGCATAATCTAAGGAAGAAATTGTATTTGGATCTAGAATGGAATAACACTCAGAATTGCTACATCAGATTACATTTTAGCCCATGGAGCCCAAGACTTTAAAAACAACAAATACATTTTTCCCTTTACAAACTGAAGACATTTAGCTAGGCTATTTAAAACAGGTGAAAACACTCTAATAAGACATTTAGCCACTCTGCTAAAATGCTACTTAGCCTAGTATTATCAAATAAACAATTTTAATGAAAGAGGGCACAGTTGACTAAATAGTACCACTGTTATGTCAGAGAAAGCTTATTTTTATATCTTAATTCCTCAAAGATTAGAAAATAAAATGACTTATACTTGAGTATTTCAAATGTAACCTTTTGGTAACATTTTGAAAAGCCAATTACTCTTAGAAATGTCCCTGGGAATTGATACTCCAATATCCAACTCACCATCACAGAGGAACTTCTAAATATTCTCCACAAAACAGAATAAACACATTCTTGCCTGTGTTAGCTGCATGATCCTTCTGATCAGATGGTAAGTGTAGAGACAGTAAATTCGGTGCTAGACCATTCCCACTCCTAAAACTGCCACAGCTGGGGATCTTCCCAGGTACAACCAATGAGTTGTCATTTCATTAGACTCAGAAGACCTTCCCTGTTTCACTTGTTTTAAACAGAGTGGCTAAATACCTTTTCAATTTATGAATGTTTTCTGTGGCTTATAGACTCTTGGGCTAGGTGGACTAAGATGTGTCCTGATGTAGCAATGTGTTAGAGTACTGTAGACTGGATTCAGAGACTCTCCCCCCTTTTCCAACCTGTGAAAGAAAGGCCTGCATATGATAGATATGGGCAGAGTCTGTATCAGTTGGCTACAACTGAATTATCAAGCTAGTCTTTATTCCTAGAAATTTTAAATTAGTAGTACACGACTTTAAATATTGGCATTTCACATATAACTTTTACCTTTAAAGTTATAGTTAATATTTCTTTTTTATTCTAGCATTTTAGGAAATAATTATCAGTTCTTAGTATGTGTCTCTGCTATACATGATTTGTTAATTTTCATTTACTTGATCTTCAAACAATCCAATGAGGAAACTGTTATTATTACAATTTTATAGATGAGAAAACCGGGCACTGAGAGGCTAAGTAAGTTGTCCAAGGTCTACGCACAGGCAAGATAGTAAGTAGTGGAGCCAGGATTCCCATCCAACTGTCTGATTCCACAACCTTCACTCTTACACATTATACTGTATCCCACACACAGTATTCTTTCCACTCACTTATCCATTCTTTCTAACATTCAGTGAGAACTTACAAGCACTGGGCACTGAGTAGGATACTCAGAAGATCTGTGTTGAATTAACGGTTTTACCTCAAGTTTATTCTACTCTTAGAAATCCTTAGGTGACTTCTGAAGTAACTGTAATTTAAATGAAAACAAGTACAACTTTAATTGTACTTTAAGGCAATATTTTGGCAATATTAGCCAAGAACAGACATATTTATAGAAAAAATTAATCTGAAAGAAGTGAATGTTACAAAGAGATAACACAACTAAAATTTTATATATATACATATACGTATATATGGTATTATATGGGGCCTCCCAAGTGGCTCATGGGTAAAGAATCTGCAGTGCAGGAGATGCGGGTTCAATTCCTGGGTTGAAAAGATTTCCTGGGTCGGAAAGATTCCCTGGAGAAAGAAATGGCAACCCATTCCAGTATTCTTGCTTGGAGAATCCCATGGACAGAGGAGCTTGGTGGGCTACAATCCATGAGGTCACAAAATAGTTGGACATGACTTAGGACTAACCATATTTTCCTACCTTTTACAAAAGCCACTGAAATAATTTAACTTGTTCTTGATGACTGGGATAATAATTATAAATATCAGTTATTATTCTATGTTTCAGATAATTTGGAATTTAGGGCTGAAGAGGCACTAGCTTCACAGTGATGAAAACAGATTTGAAAATTTGTACTTTTTCTTTGATCCCTTATCTCTGGAGGAAGTGTTGGTATATAAAATCAAAGATGAAAGCAACTTTATCACAGGATGTTTACTGCTTTAAAAAATCATATTTTCACTAATGTCATCAAAGTGCTTTGGATTTTTAGTTCCATTCAAAATATCCTTCTCATACTACTTCAAAAACAACAGCTTCTAACATCTAATATATTGAATGCTTACTCCATGCTAGCCATTGTGTTAAGCACCTCATGTATATTTTATCTCATTTTATATTCATATTGAACTTTAAGGTAGGAAATTACCCCCATGTTGCTGATAAAGAAACTTGATTATTTGGGAAGTAACTTGCTCATGCTGACAAGTTGATGAGTAGTTTTAATTAAAACCCAGGTTTACCTGGTTCTAGAGACCATTTGCTTCAGAACTGTCTTCTATTGCAGGTCTGATGTACCCACCAATAAAGCCTCAGAGCTTCTTCTAAGATCAGTTTATACCCATCACTTGACTTGATTGATTAGCACAATTTCTAGCCATCAAAGAGTGGAAACACACAAGTGAGTTTGGAAATTATGTTTCACTGAAGTTGCAAAAATGTAGAAGAACCAAACATTATTTTCCATTTATGCATTAACTTATTTATTTATTTATTGGTTTGGTCAGTCTTTTATTTCATTCTGACAGTAATTTCTCAGCTTCCATACTTCTATTATTTTTCAGTAAGTAAAAGTTAGAATGGACTTGCATTTTACCACTTACAGTTAAGATATAAGGAAAATTGACCAAAGAAAATTCCAATTTCTCCCTACTAGAGAGAAAGGAATTTCTGGATCTGCAGGGGTCAAGAGAATACAAAAGTTGGCTTTTTTTTTGTGGCTGTGACACACAGCCTGTGGGATCTTAGTTCCCTGACCAGGGATTGGAACTAGGCCACACATTGAATGTGACAAGTCCCAACCACTGGACCAGCAGGGAACTCCCTAGAAGTTGGTTTTTATTAGGAAAATACTAGTTTTACTAGTATTTTACTAGTATTTAATACTGAAATAATTTCACTAGTCTACTTCCTAATTTCAAGCACAGAAACACTAAACTGTGCTTCTGAGGAAAATAAATTTTTAATACAAAGAGGGCCAGCAAAGATGAGTCTATTAAAATTTCACTTCTCACAAAGTTGGAAGAGACCCTCAAGATCAACAGCCATTCATTTATTCATCAAATATTTTGGAGCTGTGAATGCTTTTCCTCACAGATATGAAAGATTTTCATTTTTCAATGGTTAAATCTGTGACATTTTGGAAGGTCTAGGATTATAATTTTCTGACACTGGGATTGATGTACATTAAAAAAAAGATAATAAATTCTTATTTGTTTTCAAACTGGAGACACTTGGTTTACTGTCATGGTGGAAGTTGGCCATACTTATACATTATAATAATATCTTTATTCTCTAAGATTGTTCAGGAGATTTCCTGTGTTAATAGAAGCATTATTTGCAATGCCACAACATCCTTTGAAAGCTTTGACTGCTGACATTTTACTCAATTTACATAATTCTGTCTCTTAGTTTGAATAATAATAATGATAACAACAACCACTTATGTGCTATGCACTGTTTTATACATATCAAGTAATTTAAACCTCTTAAAGGATCTATGATGTAAGTACTATTATTATCCCAATTAAAGAAGAGAAGACTGCAAAGTCATAAACCTTGAGGAAGATGAGGAATCACAGCTCAAACAAAGGCAGTAGAACCCTAGAGCTTGCGCTGCCTCTCTTGAAGAGATGGAGCTCACCTTCTTAAAATACACATCGCTCAGTCAACTGGCATTTAAAAGTGTTTAGACTTTCTACTTGACCAGAAGTAGAGACACTTTGTTTTCAACTCAATCACTCAGAGGTGATTGGTCTCCTGGTCTTGATTTATATACGTGCATAACCGGTCCTTTATCCAGGGGAGTACAAACTAATTTTAAGGAATGTTTGAATTTCAGTCTTTCCTTTGCTGCCAATTCTCCCCTCTGGGTGTCTGCTGCTGACCGGCTTCCACTGCCTCTGCACTGCGCCTGCAGCTACTCACCACTATCTTTAATTCAATCTCTGCTCCTGTCACTTCTTGGTTTTCATATTCAGTGACAAAGCATTTATAGACATGACCAGTCAGTCAGTGTTCCTTGTTGTCCATGGGTCAAGCTGACAAATCACAGAATGCTGACTGTAATCTTTGTAATCTTTTCAATTTCTTTTCCTGCAGCTTGGACAATCTGCTTCTCTTTTGGCAAGGCTTTTGGGGATAATTCCAGAAACTTGAAGATCCTTCAGGTGAGCCAAACAACAAGGCAAGCAGTAAATTTTGTTCTTGAAGGATACTGTTCAATGGAAAAAGCATATGAAGTACACAATTTCCAGATGAATTAGATGAGCAGTTCTTATATTTTAGTTTTTTGCCAGAACCACCTGAAAGAGCTTTTCAGGAATACAATCTGCAGCCTAGTCCTGGAGATTTTAATATATTATTTCTAGCAAGAGAACCAGAACTCGCATTTTAAAGTTTCTCTGGTGATCTAATGCAGTGACCGTACAAACACCACAAAGAAACTCTGGTGTAGGCTAACAAAAAGTAATCTTATAAAATATCTTATTTAGGTAGTTTTGCCCTTTAGATTAGATAGAATTTTATGGTTAAATTCCCAAGTCTATCAGCAAGCAGACTGGATTACTGGATTTCTCCAGCTCAAGTTACTCACATTTTTGGAGCCATCTAACTAAAGGACTTCCCTGGTGGCTCAGATGGTAAAGCATCTGCCTGCAATACAGGAGACCCAAGTTTGATCCCTGGGTTGGGAAGATCTCCTAGAAAAGGAAATGGCAACCCACTCAAGTATTCCTGCCTGGAGAATCCCAGGGACGGAGGAGCCTGGTAGGCTACAGTCCATGGGATTGCCAAGACATGACTGAGAGACTTCACTTCACTTCTCTTCAACTAAAGGACATCTGCCTTATCTTTAATCAGTTCTTCGTATGCCTGGAGTCATGTTAGATGCCTCTTTGTGTTAAATTAGCATACACTTAAGAATCATTTTGGTTTGAAATGCTTGTTTTTCTTTCATGTATGGATATGATTGTATATCATTAAATATTTTTACTCTGGTTGATTTTAAATTTTGAGAAAAATAAAACAGTATTTTTGGTTCACCAGTTGGTATGATTGTACAAGCTTCATTTGGCTGACGGTGGTGGTTTAATCACTAAGTCATGTCTGACTCTTTGCCACCCCATGGACTGTAGCCCGCTAGGCACCTCTCCCCATGGGATTTCTCAGGCATGAATACTGGAGTGGTTTGCCATTTCCTTCCTCAGGGGATCTTCCTGACCCAGGGATCAAACCCTGGTCTCCTGCATAGTAGGCGGTCTTCTACATTGCAGGCGAATTCTTCACTGACTGAGCCACCAAGGAAGCCCAATTTGGTTGATAATTCCACACAAAAGGAGAAATCAACTTTGGAATTTTTTTTCATGTATTTATGTATAAATACTTTATTTGAAAATTAGCTAATTTTACTTTATATATTCTGTGTCTTATTAAATTTTTGACCTTACTATTTTCTTATGTTCCTGGAGTTAAAATAATTTTAACCACAGAAAGCTTTTAATATTTGACCATTTATATTTTGAGTTTTGAAAATAGTTTTAAGTTACTATGAAGAAACTTTAGACCTATATATTAAAACTGGTTTAAAAAAAAGTTAACCATCCTATGCAATTTTTCCCCCCCCATGGAACTGACTTTTATAGTCCAGTTTTTTTTTTTTTTTTGAATTTTTTTTTGGAATTTTATTTTATTTTTAAACTTTACATAATTGTATTAGTTTTGCCAAATATCAAAATGAATCCATCACAGGTATACATGTGCTCCCCATCCTGAACCCTCCTCCCTCCTCCCTCCCTGTACCATCCCTCTGGGTCGTCCCAGTGCACTAGCCCCAAGCATCCAGTATCGTGCATTGAACCTGGACTGGCATCTCATTTCATACATGATATTTTACATGTTTCAATGCCATTCTCCCATTAAAAAGAATACATTTGAATCAGTTCTAATGAGGTGGATGAAACTGGAGCCTATTATACAGAGTGAAGTAAGCCAGAAGGAAAAACACCAATACAGTATACTAACGCATATATATGGAATTTAGAAAGATGATAACAATAACCCTGTGTACGAGACAGCAAAAGTGACGCTGATGTATGCAATTTTTTTTGGTAATCTACCAGTGTTTTACATTTGGCTATATCCTATTCCTATATGAAATGTATTTAAGAAGTAACAGAAAGGTCTAGTTTGCATATCAAATGTTATTTTTTTAAATTAGCTACTATTATGTCTCAGTTTACGGTCCTCTTTCATTTCTATAATAAGAAATTTAGTGTAAATAATACCTGTCATACTCTTCAATTCTAAAGCACTACTTTAAAACTAGAGTAAATTTTTATTTCTAGAGGTTTTTATTTTTTAAATAGGAGAAATGTTGCCCAAGTAGAATGATCTGGGTGGCATTCCTCACTAATCTGTAGGACAGAGATGATTTTTTTGTGACTCAGATTTTTCAAAATTATTGCTTATAATAATTAGAATAAAAACTTTTTAGAGTTATTGAAACGTCACAAGGCCCCTTCATTTCCTATGATCCTACATTAAGTAAAATCAAGAAATACACAGGCGCTTCCCTGGTGGTCCAGTGGTTAAGAATCACCTGCCAGTGCAGGAGACATGTATTCGATCCCTGGTCTGAGAAGATCCCATGTGTCACGGGGCAACTAAGCCCGTGCATCACAACTACCGAGCCCGTGTGCTGCTGAAACCCATGCACCGAGAGCCCGCGCTCCGCAAGAGAAGCCACCGCAATGAGGAGCCCGCACGCCGCAACCAAGAGCAGCCACTGCTCACCACAACTAGAGAAAGCCTCCATGCAGCAACGAAGACCCAGCACAGCCAAAAATAAATACATAAACATAAATAAAATTTTTATAAAAGAAATACACAGTGGAATGAAGGTTAGCATTATAAAATAAACATTTTATAAAAGGTAATTAAATGTATTTTTTCAGATGGCAAAAATCTAGCCACTCCTATATTCAAAATACAATATTTTCTTTGCTTAAAAATGTCATTCTAATTCACTCTAATTTATTGAACAGTTTCGTGAGATAACATTATATAAAAATAATGTGACAACAATGCAAAGGCCTTAACAAATTGAAAATTAAGATATCAAAATATAGTGTCATTTGGTAAATAATATTTTCTTTTCTTTACTCATCAGTACAAGAAACTTTCTTTAGATTCATGTTTCTTGGCATCCTGAAAGGAAAAGAGTAATTTTTTGATCGTTAACTACACTATTCATGAATTATATAGGGTAATAGGAAATTTACTGTCTGAGACCACAGGAAATTTAAATGTCTGCAGAGGAAATAGTTTAAAATAATCTGAAAGTGGTATACTTAATGCCTTATTTTTTATTACTATAGCTTTAAAAACTAAAGTTAAACATGAAGTTAATATTTATTTCAATGACAATAAGTGGATTGTTTCTTGTTTTCTTTTGACAGACTATACGTGTGAATCCAAACAGAAATATGCAAATCCACTCTCCAATTAGCTTCAAGCCAATTTCATGCCTTACTTTTAATAATTCAAAGTTTTACTCTCCATCTGTTAAAAAATACTAACCCTTTAAATTTCCCAACTTTGCTTTCAACAGTCATAGTTACTACATATGTGAACACTGAGGTTTCTGCATTTTCCTTTCCCTTTGCTCCCTACACTGGGGTGTAAGATCACCCCTCCATCACCACAGGCTTCAGGGAACTGGACCCTGGAACTCCGTGTGCTCCTGGTTAGAAACCCCAACCGCAGCAAACAGTCTCGCCCCCACTATCAAGATTAATCTCACTAACTCTACTTGTCACAATGTGCTTCCCATTTGTTAAAAATAGAAGTGCTTTACTGTGGTTAAATAAAAATGAGTCCCAAACTAGTCTTTTATTAAACATGACAGAATATCAGTCTCAATCAAAATATCTGTCCATATATGCACTGGCTTTTGCTGTTTAAGCAAAAGATACCAGTATGCCACTTTAGCGGACTCTAAGTCACTGTAATTTTTCAGTCACCAACTGTTTTATTTTGAGAAAGACTGAAACAATATGACAGGCAAGAATGGTTAAATTGCCCTTACTCAGCTTCAAACTGGGAGCACTTGATGCAGACATTAATCACGTAGAAACTGATTGCCAGAATAGACATGCTTTATTTGTATTATAAATTCTGTTCCAGAGAGAACACTGAGAAATCAAATTTAGAAGAAAATAAAAATGAATAACGTACCATAATTTTTAACTTAAAAATAGTTTTTTACAATTAACATTTAGACAATCTTACTCTAGTGAATAAGTGAACACTGGGGCATTTATAACTTATTTGAAAATTTTACTCTTCAAACTTATAGGTAAAGTGCATTTTGCCAAGTGGTTTAACTTCCCTGGTGGCTCAGCCAGTAAAGCGTCTGCCTACAATGTCGGAGACCTGGGTTCAATCCCTGGGTCAGGAAGATCTCCTGGAGAAGGAAATGGCAATCCACTCCAGTATTCTTGCCTGGAAAATCCCATGGCTAGAGGAACCTGGTAGGCTACACTCCATGGGGTCCCACAGAGCTGGACACAACTTCACTTTCACTTTCACTTCCCTTTTAACTGATACATATATATATACTGATATATATACATACTGTTGCTGCTGCTGCTGCTGCTAAGTTACTTCAGTCGTGTCTGACTCTATGCGACCCCATAGACGGCAGCCCACCAGCCTCCCCCATCCCTGGAATTCTCCAGGCAAGAATAGCATATTCTGTACAGAACTGCAATCCACTTCTACTGTGCTCTTGATATGATTCTAAACAATCTGTAGTCATAATACAAATGTCCCAGTAGGAAATTAATTCAATAATGCAAGAATTCCCTTAAATTAAACATTTAGATATTTAAATGTATATAGACATTAGACAGCCTGCATGGAGCCAGAAACTTGATAACACTATATAGAAATTTCAGATTTCAGTATAAAAGAGGAGACAATATTCCACGTAACCAATTAATAGAAAATTTTAAATATTATTTTGCTCATAGTTACTCTCTGGAAGTTCTGAGATAAATTTTCTTTCAAAAGTGTATATTCCTAGAAAAAATTAAAATTCCATTACCCTAAAACTGTAAACTTGTTTGAAGGTATTATGAAATAGAGAAAATATGCCAGTTTACACACTGTATGCTAACATATATCATTTGTATAATTTAAACATTAATATTACAGTGTGATGAACTTTGGATGAAGCTGAATTAAACTTGTGTAAATAAATAGCTGAGTTACTAGCTTAAAAAAAAAAGAAAAAGGAAGAAAGAAGGCAAAGCTGCGAACAGATTACCAAAGCATAGTTATTGATGTTACTCAGTTATTGAATTAACTAAGTTAATTCCAAGTTCATGCAATACTTTATTATACTTAGAGTGATTAAGAAAAGGTCTTTATCATTTAAAAAGTAAATCTGAAATGTATATTATGATCCCTGTTTTTATCTGTTAGACCAGGTAGACCAGGTTTATACCTGTTAGAAAGATTAGTCTTTTTTTTTTTTAAAGAAATCTTATCTATCTATATAAATAATAATAAATATGCTATGCACATTTTGTTTTAGACACACATTTGATCAGAGTTAAAATCAAAATTGACTAAGTCACTTAGTCATGTCTGATTCTTTGAGACTCCATGACCTGTAGCCCACCAGGCTCCTCTGTCCATGAATTTCTCCAGGCAAGAATACTAGAGTGGGTTCCCATGCCCTCTTCCAGGGGATCCCCTCCAGGGATAGAACTAGAATCTCTGTCTCCTGCATTGGCAGGCAGGTTCTTTACCACTAGCGCCACCTGGGTAGCCAGGTAAATTAAACAGTATCTCCTAAATTCCAAAGATTACTACAAGTATCAAATTCAGCCTATCTCACTGTATTCCACATGAACCCTACAGCAATCAAGAATACTTACTTAATTCTGCATTTTAAAGAGCTGCTTTTATTAAAATCATTTTTAGAATTTAACTCTTCAATTTCTAGCAATTGCAATAAAGCTTGATTTACTTTCCCCTTAATCTAGTCATTTATTCATGTATTTTTTTAAATTACAAAACTCAAGTCCCTTTATTCACTTTCTAAAAAAAACACAAACATGAGAATAAAATAAACACACCCCACTTACTAGCCCTTGCAGGATAGGAAGCAGCCCTGGACAGATAGCCTGCAAATGTCTTTGCTTACACTTCAGTCTGCATCTCCTCAGGCATTCCAGGGGCCCGTGTTTTGACCCCTCTTGCAGGGGAAAGGAAGTGGAAACTAAAAAGAGTCACCTACAAGAGGGTCACAGTGACCTTACAGCTATTTGACGATGCTGCTACCAAGTCACTTCAGTCGTGTCCGACTCTGTGCGACCGCATAGATGGCAGTCCACCAGGCTCCCCCAACCCTGGGATTCTCCAGGCAAGAACACTGGAGTGGGTTGCCATTTCCTTCTCCAATCTAGTCATTTATAAAATAACAAAATACAGTTTTTCACATTGCCAACATCATTTATTTATACTTATTTAGCATTCTATAATTAGCTCCACTCTTGCACACTTAAAATCTTTTACAGAACTTCCTTTTGTATCTGTTATAGGCTTTATAGTATTATAGACAACAAGTCCACATAACTTGCTGTTATTTTGCTTATTAACTAGATGTCCATCGACAGATGAATAGATAGGGAAATTGTGGTACATATATACAATGGGATGTTCAGTTCAGTTCAGTAGCTTTAAAAAAGAACGCATTTAAAAAAAAAAAGAACGCATTTAAAAAAAAAAGAACGCATTTTTTTTTATTAGTCAGTTCTAATAAGGTGTATGAGCCTAGAGCCTATTATACAGAGTGAAGTAAGACAAAGAGAAAGACAAATATTGTATACGAACGCATGTGTATGGCATCTAGAAAGATGGTTCTGATGAACCTATTAGCAGGGCAGCAACCGAGACGCAGTCAGAGAGAACAGACCTGTGGACACAGCGCGGGAGGGATAGGTGGGATGAACTGAGAGAGTAGCATGGAAACGTATGCATTATCGTATGTAAAATAGATAGCCAAGGGAATTTGCTGAGTGACACAGGGAGCTCAACCCAGTGCTCTGTGAAAACCTACAGAGGTGGGATGGGGTGGGGAGGAAATGGAAGGGAGGTTCAAAACGCAGGGGACATATGTATACCTATGGCTGGCTCATGTTGATGTATGCCAGAAACCAGCACAGTATTGTAAAGCAATTATCTTCCAATAAAGATTAAAAATAAAATAAAAATTAATTAATTAGTTAAAAAAAAAAACTGGATTTTCTTCTGAGACTGTTTCCTTATCTTGGATAATGCTGAAAAGAGTCACTTGTCACTTCCTGCCTCAGTTCACTTATTCTAAATGTTTTACTGAAGGGAAATATTATCAAACCACATATTAAAACTACTTTTTTACACTTTTACTGTATATTGTAATCATTTATTTATTTGTCTATCTCTTTGACGGAAGGAATCAGGTCTTGTTATTCAATATTTTAGCACAGAATCCAAGATAGAGATGCAGATGATACCATTCTAAGGGCAGAAAATGAAGAGGAACTAAAGAGCCTCTTGATGAGGGTGAAAAAGGAGAGTGAAAAAGCTGGTGTGATTCTCAACATGAAAAAAAATTAAGATCATGGCACCCAGTCCCTTCACTTCATGGAAAACAGAAGGGGGAAAAGTAGAAGCAGTGACAGATTTTCTTTTACTGGGCTCCAAAATCACCGCAGAAGGTGACTGCCGTCACGAAATTAAAAAAATGCTTACTTGAAAGCTATGACAAACCTAGACAGCATATTAAAAAGCAGAGACATCATTTTGCTGACAAAAATCTGTATAGTCAAAGCTATGGTTTTTCCAGTAGTCATGCATGGATATGAGAGTTAGATCATAAAGAAAGCTGAGTGCCAAAGAATTGATGCTTTTGAATTGTGGTGCTGGAGAAGACTCTTTAGTGTCTTGGACAGCAAGGAGATCAAACTCCAGTCAATCTTAAAGGAAATCAACCCAGAATATTCATTGGAAGGACTGATACTGAAGCTAAAGCTCCAATACTTTGGCCACTTGATGTAAAGACTCATTGGAAAAGACCCTGATGGTGGGAAAGATTGAAGGCAAAAAGAGAAGGGGGCAGCAGAGGATGAGATGGTGAGATAGCATCACTGATTCAATGGATATGAATTTGAGCAAACTCTGGGAGATGATGAAGGACAGGGGAGCCTGGTGTGTTGCAGTCCATGGGGTCACAAAGAGTCAGACACGACCTAGGGACTGAACAACAACCGGCGTATAGAAGGTGTTCAAAAATATGTGCTGAATAAATGAAGACAATTTAAGGAATAAAATAATTTAAATTCCAAGACCATTAAAGGTCAAACTATGAAACATATCTCATAAAAATTTTCTAGAATCTCTACTACATTACTTTGTGAAATTTAATAAAATCTTTTCTATATTTCAGAAATTATTTTCTCCTGTACAAAGCATAAGAACAGTCTACCTTATTTTGAATTGTCATCTGGCAAAGTGTTATAGAAAAGTTGCTATGAAATATGCAGGTCTAAAAGCTAAAAAAAAGTGAGATTTTATAAACTTACTTTTCATCTCCTATCCTTTTCTTTTTCAACCCCTATTATATAACAACTTCTTGTCATGTGCCAGGAACGGTGTCAAAAGCTTTAAGGACATAATTCCATTGAATTTTGATGGCAACCCTGAAAGAATATTATTATTATTACCCCCAGTATATGGGTGAAGAAAGTGTTTTTTTCTTGCCCAAGTTTACATTATTAGGAACTGGAAGAACTAGGATTCAATACAGTTTTGTCTGAATAAAGAGCTAAGTTTTAATCATCATTCTATATTATCTCTCATGTATATTTTTGGAGGACTTTATTATTGCTTATTATAATACCAAAAATAAATTCTGGATGATGATAAGTGATATTATGCTTACTGTGAGTCAGTGTAACATGGCACCAAGTTCTTATTCACAACTTTGGAAAGCAAGCCATCTGAATCCCCAGTGTGCCAGACTGGAAGGCTAAGTCTCTGCACACGACAGGTGCACCATGAAATGTGCACTCATACTCCATGATAAACAAAATAGTAAAATTAAGTTGGTTAACTTAATTTGAAAAAGTTGGCTTAAAGCTCAACATTCAGAAAACTAAGATAATGGAATCTGGTCTCATCACTTCATGGCAAATAGATGGGGAAACAGTGGAAACAGTGGCTGACTTTATTTTTCTGGGCTCCAAAATCACTGCAGATGGTGACTGAAGCCATGAAATTAAAAGATGCTTACTCCTTGGAAGGAAAGTTATGACCAACCTAGATCGCATATTCAAAAGCAGAGACATTACTTTGTCAACAAAGGTCCGTCTAGCCAAGGCTATGGTTTTTCCAGTGGTTATGTATGGATGTAAGAATTGGACTGTGAAGAAAGCTGAGTGCTGAAGAATTGATGCTTTTGAACTGTGGTGTTGGAGAAGACTCTTGAGAGTCCCTTGGACTCCAAAGATATCTAACCAGTCCCATCCTAAAGGAGATTAGTCTTCGGTGTTCATTAGTAGGACTGATGTTGAAGCTGAAACTCCAACCCTTTGGCCACCTGATGCAAAGAGCTGACTCATTTGAAAAGATTCTGATGCTGGGAAAGATTGAGGGCAGGAAGAGAAGGGGACGACAGAGGATGAGATGGTTGGATGGCATCACCGACTCAATGGACGTGGGTTTGGGTGGACTCGGGAGTTGGTAATGGACAGGGAGTCCTGGTGTGTGTGCTGCGGTTCATGGGGTCGCAGAGAGTTGGACACGACTGAGCAACTGAACTTAAGTTGGTTAACTCTTAGTGTCCTGAAATATGTAGTTGCCTTTAAATAACTTCAGTATTAAGTGCTACATCTCATTCATTCCAATTATTTTGATAGAAAGTCTCAGAAGACTAATTTACAAGTTTCTTATTCTTGAGATCCCCAGATGATAGTCATTTCTCTCATCTTTGCACCTTTCAATAGGATTTTAGAACTTACTTTACACTATTTTTTGGGACACATTAAATTGGTATAAGTTTTTCTAATCTTTAAATACTATCTAATGAATGCTTTTATTTTCTTTTCATGTCTGTCTTCCCCCATTCTTGTTAGACTTTATGCAGGATTTGTATATATAAAAGGGCTTCCCTGGTGGCTCAGCTGGTAAAGGATCTGCCTGCAATGCGGGAGACCTGAGTTTGAGTCCTGGGTTGGGAAGATCCCCTGGAGAAGGGAAAGGCTACCAGGCTGGAAGAAGCACAAGCTGGAATCAAGATTGCCCAGAGAAATATCAATAACTTCAGATATGCAGGTGACACCACCCTTATGGCAGAAAGCGAAGAAGAACTAAAGAGCCTCTTGATGAAAGTGAAAGAGGAGGGTGAAAAATCTGGCTTAAAACTCAAAATACAGAAAACTAAGATCATGGCATCCAGTCCCATCACTTCATGGCAAATAGATGGGGAAACAATGGAAACAGTGAGAGACTCTATTTTCTTGGGCTCCAAAGTAACTTCAGATGGTGAATGCAGTCCTGAAATTAAAAGACGCCAGCTCCATGGAAGAAAACCTAGACAGCATATTTAAAAAGCAGAGACATTACTTTGCTGACAAAGGTCCATCTGGTCAAAGTTATGTTACTGGTCAAAGTTACGTGACAGTAGTCACGTATAGATGTGAGAGTTGGACTATTAAGAAAGCTGAGTGCCAAAGAACTGATGCTTTTGAACTGTGGTGTTGGAGAAGACTCTTGAGAGTCCCTTGGACTGCAAGGAGATCCAACCAGTCCATCCTAAAGGAAATCAGTCCTGAATATTCATTGGAAGGACTGATTCTGAAGCTGAAACTCCAATATTTCGGCCACCTGATGTGAAGAACTGACTCATTGGAAAAGACCCTGATGCTGGGAAAAACTGAAGGTGGGAGGAGAAAGGGATGACAGAAGATGAGATGGTTGGATGGCATCACCGACACTATGGGCATGAGTTTGAGTAAGCTCTGGGAGCTGGTAAGCCTGGCGTGCTGCAGTCTGTGGGGTTGCAAAGAGTCGGATAAGACTAAGCGACTGAACTGAACTGAACCATATATATAAAATAATGATTCTCATTCATCATATATCAAATCAGTAAACCAACCCACCAACTAAATCTTTTCACACTAGAATACACATGTGTCATAAAACAAATTCCTCTGAGGTAAAAAACTCCACTGATTTCTGAAAGAAGTAAGTTTCTTTCCACTGAAGAAAAAAAGTGACTTCTTGGTCATTTTTGTCAAAGAGAGAGAGGAGCATGTTGGATACTGAACATGCCAGAAGCACTGTGATAGCAGCTCTTCACACCTCAAAACTGTCACTGCTTTATTACAATCTCATTTATTCATACATTCATCCTAAAACTTTTTTGAGTGCATACTATGTGTGAGGGATTGTAGATTTTGAGAAGTAAGACAGCAAAGAGATAAAAATAATAAATACATATCCTTAAGTGGTAACTAATGGTCAACAATCGTAGATTAAGTGGATACATAATTAACTATTTCACAGGGCAGGAAAATGAGCACCCAAGAGAAACTGTTACTGTAAAAGAATATTAGATAAATCATGAAGGAAGAGGAGAGATGGTGTCTCTTGGGTGAATCTGTACTTGACTTCGGAGAAGGCAATGGCACTCCACTCCAGTACTCTTGCCTGGAAAATCCCATGGATGGAGGAGCCTGGTGGGCTGCAGTCCATGGGGTCGCTAAGAGTCAGACACGACTAAGCGACTTCACTTTCACTTTTCACTTGCATGCATTGGAGAAGGAAATGGCAACCCACTCCAGTGTTCTTGCCTGGAGAATCCCAGGGACGGGGGAGCCTGGTGGGCTGCCGTCTATGGGGTCACGCAGAGTAGGACACGACTGAAGCGACTTAGCAGCAGCAGCAGTACTTGACTTGGGTGTTAAAGGATGAGCAGGTACTTTACTCAGAAAGAGAAAGAAACTGCGCTTCAGACATTAGAAGCAATGTGAATTAAAGGAATTATTTGTGAAACAAAGGAATTAAAGCAAGAGCCTTTAAAGAGAAGGGTAAGAGTAAGAGTGAAAAGCTGAAGTCAAGATAACACAAAACATTAAAGATTCCGATTTTGTCATTAAGGTTCTAAGGTCTCAGGCCAGGTGTTTGTGGATTTTCTTTTTTTTGAATTTTGCTTCCTTAAGATTAGATTCATCCTTTCTATATGGAAAATCAGAATCTGAAATGAAGTCTTACTATACCGTTCCACCCCATACTGATAAACTGGCATCTAACAGTGACACTCAACATGGGAATCCTTCGACTTCAAACTTGATCTTCTTTTTGTTATTTCTATAAAAATGTAACTTCTATATGTTAAAATTGTTCATCCTGAGGTATATCTGTGGTTCTATTAGGAGTCATTGGTTAGAATGTTGCATTTAATTTAGAATAACAGTTGTGGATTAATTGTCCTTTTGGCTTGTAAAAATAAATATTGAATATGACAGAAACTACTGCAGCAGTCTTTTCTAATGCTATTATTTTGTATGCTAGAAATCATTTCAATTTAATTATTTCTCTACTTTCACACTAAATTTATTTTACTAACATACAGCCTGTGTGGGTAATATTTTAGAAATAAAGTTAAAAATGGTAGAAATAAAAATGAGTTGAATCCATTACAGGAGACAAGTCTATATAAACATTATTTACCTATAATCAATAGTGGTGATGTCAGAAAACAAAAGTTTAATATGTAAATGAATGTCAATGATTATTTTAAATGTATAGAACCCTAAATTGTTACACTAACCAGAATGAAATTAATTCATCAGTAAAAATGAATCCAGGTAAGAATCTCAGGATAAGATTTCCCATGTTATAATAGGATAGAGTAACCAGTCACCACAGAAATACAAATTAACAGAAATTGCTAAAAATGATTATATAGTACAAAGTCGATTAAATTGTGTGCCTCTTAAAATTTATGTAAGATGTGGGAGTAAATTTTAATTAACACAGATCTCCAATTTCATACCCAAGTACTGAGATGTGGTATTGAATATAACTCTTTATGAGTCAGCTGTGAAGACCACTTGGAAAATATGGTGACACCAGCAAAAGCAAAAGCCAGGTGGTACTTTTACAAAGCTATGCCCTTACCACCTGTTCCCGGCCCTTTTCATTACCATCTGAACGGAAACCTGGTGCTTTCTTGAGCACTCTGCTTCTGCTGAAATCTTCTCTAGTGAGAAATACTTACCCTTCTTCATAGGTTGTCATATTTCTATCTACTGGCTACTTAAAAAATATATTTCTCTTCTACTTTAAAGTTAAACTTTCTTTGTTAAACTTTCTTTTCTTTTGACTTCTGGCCATGCTGACATATACTAACCGTTTTTTTCCCTTTCTTTCTGTCATCTGATGACCTCGTGGTCACTGACTCATTCACTGAAGTTTTAGAGCTGGCTTAGTTTTCTTTTCAATTCCCCAATTCTCATAGCCATATCAAATATAAGTATTCATCAAGAAGACCTATTAAATGGCTTTGTAATTCCAAAACTCACATATCTTGTTACCTTCACTTTTATTCTTTTCACCCACTCTCCTACTCACCCCAAATGCTTATGTCTTAGAGTTTGTCAATTAGTGAAAATAGCTCCACCACAAGATCTTAAGTTTCAACAGCATGCTCTACCTGCCCAACACCCTAAACTTCCTTTTTGACTACAAGGCCTAGCGTTCTAATTCTTGGATTTTCTCCGTATTTTCCTAGTCTCTAAGTTCCCATATGGACTTTTCCTCCTCCTTGTCTAACACTGACATTTACACAAGCACCCTCAGTTGCTTTCCACTGCTATTCTCCCAGCAACTCCATCCATCAAAACTCCCACTCCTCCACAAATGCTACAATCTGAATTGTGTTTCCACACTTGGATGGGCTCAGTGCTGCTAGGAATGATCACACTACTCTCCCACGCTGGTGTGTCTTGCAATTGCTGGTCTCCAACTTCTAGATCTGCAGAACTATTCATCAACTTTTAAATTTGTCTTTGGTAAGCTACTTTCTCCTATTTTCTTCAGTGATTATTCCAAATCTTCAAATTAAATCTCAAATTCAACTTCCAAACCCTTATATTCTCGCTTCTTATGTGTTTGAGAACATTAGGGCCAACAGGCAGTGACAACCAACTTCCCAACTCCCTGTCTAATAACTGATCTATTTTATTATCTGTCTTTTTTTCTGGTTTGAGCCAACCCAAAGTCCACTTTTGCTTCTGAACCAAGCCCCTCCTCCACCTCCAGGTTCTTACTCTAGAACCAGTGCCTTTCCAACTTCAAATGCCCTTTCTCTTCAGACCACATACATGTTCAAATCTCAGATTTCTCCCTTTTGGTGACCCAAAACAGAGACTGGGAAGTCACAGCATGCTCAGATTCCCACACAAAGAAATTTTCCTAAATTTTTATGAAAATAGCTTATTTATGTATTAACTGAGGAATCTATCTATGTATCTATCTAGAGATAGATACAGAGACAGAGAGAGACAGACACAGAGAGGAGAGAATTATTTCAGAGTTTTAGGCTAACAACTAAATTTATGTGAAAAGGATAAATTTGAGGCTGCAAAAAAAAAGGAAAAAGAAAATTATCACCTTTTCTTGAGAACAAACCTGTATTTCATTCAACTTCAGTATTCTGGTGATATTAAAAATGTATACAAGAATTTAAAAAAGAGAGAGATGAAGATTTTATTGAAAAGTAGCTTTTAAGGAGTATTGGAATAGAAAACAAGACACGCTCAACAAACTTAACCCTAAACGAAGTATCACCTGCATTTTATCACCACTATACTCATAATATTTACTGAAGAAGAAACACAGATCTCTCTTTTTTTTTTTTCAGAAGCCAAATGACCATTTTTAAAGTATATTCACATATCATAAAATTCATCCTTTAAGGGTATACAATTCACAAATAAACAACTTAAAAGAATTTGACTACTCATTTTTTATGCTATTAGCATAACGAGCTCAGATTTAAAGGCTATCATTTTTAAAAGATAAGATTTTCCTGTTAAACTAATCTACTGAACTAATCTCCATAAGAGATAGTAGTGTAGATAATGGAAGTAGATATAGAGTTAGGGAGAAATGGAATACTTCAGAGATAATTAAGTTTTAGGATCAATAAGACATGGTGACTGGAGGGAGGGAATTGTGCTCAGGGAAAGAACTAGTAAAGGGTGATGCTTAGGTTTCTGGTTGAGGCACGTGTGAGGATGCTGCTGCCACATATCGAGAGTACAAATGGGGAGTGGGTTACTAAATGTGGTCACCTGTTCTGTGAGAGGTATGATGAATTCAATTATACATGCTGACTTTGGTACATCCCCAGGACAGATAAGAAGATGGCCAGAAGAGGACTGAAAAGATCTGACAGATAAATAAGAATGGGACCTGGGTTGGAAATACAGATTTGGAAGCCATCAATCCAACCAGTCCATTCTAAAGGAGATCAGCTCTCGGATTTCTTTGGAAGGAATGAGGCTAAAGCTGAAACTCCAGTACTTTGGCCACCTCATGTGAAGAGTTGACTCATTGGAAAAGACTCTGATGCTGGGAGGGATTGGGGGAAGGAGGAGAAGGGGACAACAGAGGATGAAATGGCTGGATGGCATCACTGACTCGATGGACGTGAGTCTGAATGAACTCTGGGAGTTGGTGATGGACAGGGAGGCCTGGCGTGCTGCGATTCATAGGGTCACAAAGAGTCGGACACGACTGAGAGACTGAACTGAACTGCACTGAATACATAGATGCTACTGAAAGTCACAGAATAGAAAGCACCATCAAGATAGAACACGCAAAGGAAAGACAGCCTACTATGGGAGTCTGGAAATTATCAAGGGGCAAAGAGAACGCTCCCAAAGAAGACAGAAGTGATCAGAACGATGGATAGAAACCTAAAGGAGTGTACAATCACAAGAGTGCAGAGGAAAAAACATTTCAAGAAGAGAATGTAATAGGGCTGAATTCTAAAGGTGGAAAGGCTAGATGCAATATGAAAGCTCTTATGATTTAGCAGCATATACAATTTGAGACAGTTTTTTAGAACAAAGTTATATAACACAATTGTAATAAAACAGGTATAAGGAAGCAGAGTCTCAAAAAAGAGGAAAAGTAAAAATGTCAGTTATAGGTAATGATTTTAATACAATGTAGTTCAAGAAACTGATTAGAATTATCATGTCTTTGGCCATGAACTTGAACTTCCTGATAGACTAGATAAAGAAAACATACAATGGGCTACATTCTTTTTCAGTGACACAGACACATCTGTTCTTAAAGACAGCTACTCACAATTTTAAAATAAAGTTTTACACAGATTTTTTTTAAATGGATGATGACACAGGAGACAATGCCCTCAGAAATGCTTTTAGAGCTAATGTGTAATTCTATGTGGCTCTTTCTTTTCAAAACATTCCATGAGCATTTCTATTTAATATTGCAGTGATGGTTTCAGCCAGGTCAATTTGACAAGACAAAGAAACAAAAGGCATTCAGATCAGAAAGGAAGACATAAAATTATCTTTAGTCATAGATGACATGACCTCATATAGAACATCCTAAGGTATTAACTAAAAACTTTTAGAGCTAATAAGTGAATATAGCATGGTTGTAGGTTTCAAGATCAAGTTATAAAAATAAATTGTGTTTCTATATACTAGCAATGATTAGGCACAAATGAATTTAATAACAATTTCACTTCAAAAATAAAATATTTGGAATAAATTTAACAAAAGTAGTACAAGGTATGTATCCTGAAAACGATGAAACATCAGTGAAAGAAAGTAACATAAGGGAACATCTTTGTGCTCATGGATGAGAAGACAACATTTTCTAAGATGGCAATAATCCCTAAATTGCTCTAATTAAACAATCCCAGTCAAAATCCTAGCTGCTTTTTTTCCCTTCGAAACTGACAAGCTTATCTCAGCATTCATGAGGAAATGTAAGCAACCCAAAAGAGAGGAAGGATACATCATAATCACGTGGTGGGGAGGGATTGTTTTTAAAATGCAAATTCCTGGGCCTTTACAGGATCAAAATTCTAAAAGTTGTAATCAAGCGTTTTTTGTTGTTGTTTTGTTTTAAGTTCCCTTTTCATCACAATCATAAAACAGGATAGATGTTGCTTGGGTGTATAAGATTTTCAGTGGTATTAACTAGAAGATAGCTTCAATGAGAAGAGGAAAACACAAGCCATCAATAATCCATCAGCTGAACAGCATAATCCATCAGTATGCCCTCTGGGAGAGTTAGCACTGAGACATACTTCCAGAAAACAACAAAAACTCAACCTGATCAATGAAGTATTACAAAAGTCACCTAAATTTTGGAATCATCTGCTAGGTGAGAGAAACATATGTTGAGCTGTTTGTTTTACTGGTGGTTAGCCACAGACCCAGTTATTCCTTGAATTCATGATGAAGACAAATCATTAGTATAACAGAAGATGCTTACTTTCCCTTTGCTGTGTATTACACTCATCTAAACGAGGAGTGTGAATCATTCATTCATTTATTTGACAAGTGAAAAAAGCCAGGCAAAGTGGCTAGGGACACGTAACAGAATCAGAATGAGAAAACAAGTATTTTAGATTCCTAATCCATAATTATTTTCATAAAACATACTGTTTGCCCTTTAAAGGTCTATAATATGAGTAAATACGTGGTAACATCAAGTTATATCACATAGTCAGGAAAATGTGTTATCACATTTTAACTCTGATCTATAAGTTAGCAGTAGTAAATATTTCATTAACAATTATTCTGCTTGCCCTTTTAAAGACTATAAGAACTTTTTTTGCTAGATAATTGAGATGGTTTCAGTTCGGTTCGGTTCAGTCACTCAGTCGTGTTCGACTTTTTGCGACCCCATGAATTGCAGCACGCCAGGCCTCCCTGTCCATCACCAACTCCCGGAGTTCACTAAAACTCATATAGAGTTAAGTTAAGTCTTAAGCTCATGGTTTAAGACTCTTAAAAACAGTTATTCATGAATATTTTGAACTGATGCCATCTTTTTCCTTTGAAAACTTTTCCTACCTCAAGAACATTTTCTTCAGAAAGAGAAAATATACATACCACTTATAGACATGCCTGAGAACTCATTTTCTTTTATTTTTGAAACTTTTAATTTATATTTTGGTCTTACAAATGATCATTTAAAATGACTCTTCTGTAAGAATGTAAAGCATAAAAATTTGCTAAATATCAGATAAATACAAATTTTCAAGGTTTTCTGTATAGTCTTCATTAAAACATGAATCTTTGTGTGAATGTTTAACTTTTACCTAAGACCTTGAACCCATTTTACAATAATGAAGCCATAAAGTTTTTACACAACTATAAACTATATCATTTGTATTAAAAGAAAGCTGAGTAATACAAAAATATGAGATCTGAGGAGCAGGCAATCTGTTGAGGTTCAGGATATCTTATTTAGCTATCTACACAAATTTGTAGATAAACGAGTTTCTTGAATTATTTTTTCTTTGGTCTTATATGCCCAGAACAGAATCTGGAGGGATGGATGAGTAATTTGATCACAAAGCTATCAGTGTTGTTAGTTTTGACAATACTGTACTTTTCAATATTTATTTTTCTATCTTCCACTGCAGATTTACTTAAGATCTCCACTTCTTATGCCAAATTCTTTCACCAAATATCCTTGTGAATATATTTATGCTTCTTGATGAAATTTTTTTGGATATGGAGCTATCCTTAAATATCCATCCACACAAGGCTAAGAAATTACTTGACCTTCAGACTTAGAAATTTAGAACTGCTTGATTTCACTTTTATCCCCAGTTCAAAGTACTCTGCCTGAGAAATTTTGTAAATAAACATTGGTTCATTGAATGATTTTTCATTACCTCTGAAAACTTTTTTCTGGGATAGCCTACCACATATATATATGGTACATAATCAGCAAATGTAGATAGCTATAAAATTTAAAGCATATCCAGGTACACAGATGGGAGAAAAATATTTTAAATGGTAAATCAGATTTTCTAGAAATGATTACTAGACAATCATTAATGATATATGGATATTTAACCAGACCAATCTACCTGTGTGGAAATACAAATAGCTAAATACAAATGTATTATTTATAAGCTACTTTGAAAAATATTATATTCAAATATTTAATGAACTTTTAAAAAATTTACTTTTTGCTATTCATTTTCTACTTGTACATTCAAAAGACTTTAATATGGTAACTATAACACAAACAATATAATTTTGTATCACACAATGAGATCCAATCACTATAATGAAAATAGCAACTACAATGGATTTGGTTCATTGCAGTTATTATGTTAATTTTAAATATACCAGCATTGCTATAGATATTAAACTCTGAATTCAGAAAATAATTTTTCTTTTACAAAACTTGGATTACAAGTAAACATCAATGGTGTACTATAGAATAAGAGTACTTTCAATAATGTTGCACAAGCATATTAAATTGTTTTTGTCATTTAAATAATCCATGATTATGTTCATCAACTACCAAAACAAAATGTTACTAGCAGTACTCAGACATATTTTCTCTCGGAATAAAGATTGCTCATTTTATTCTGAGATGTGAAAGCTAATTCAGGACCTTACGCTGCAAAAATTAATTAGTGGCACCAACATTTTCTCACAAATAACTGCAGTTGATACTTTTTGCCATCTTATAGAATATATGTTCCCTAAAGACATCAGCTGGGAGGGACTGGGGGCAGAAGGAGAAAGGGACGACAGAGGATGAGATGGCTGGATGGCATCACTGACTCGATGGACGTGAGTCTGAGTGAACTCTGGGAGGTGGTGATGGACAGGGAGGCCTGGCGTGCTTCGATTCATGGGGTCGCAAAGAGTCGGACACGACTGAGCGACTGAACTGAACTGAACTGAACTGAAAGACATCAGCCTGGCCCTGTGTAGTTTCCAGTTCTGCAAGTATTACATAGTTATATTTAAGCAGAGTACAGTGCCTTAAAAGACTCATTGCTAGGACTATACCATCCTTTTCTTTCCTGAATAAAATAATGTGCTTTTATCAAGACGAAAATGGTGCAGAAATTATTAAAAATCAAGAACTTAAAAATATAACCTCCAAACTTCTACCCACCAAGCCAGATATGCTAACAGAGACTTTGGCAACAGGCACACAGCAAGAGGCTCATATGTTCTGCTTTACACAATTTAAAGAAAGTAAAACACATTAGAGGCCCACATTTTGCTCTGCTTTTTAAAGAAAGGAAACTCTATGTCTCTTTCTAAGGAAATTTTCAAAAACTATTCTCTGTGAATTAATGATGAAATGACCCTATGCCAAATAAGTCAGAAAAATAGTCTTCATTAATAAAGCAATGTAAACAAAGAAAATAGACTTGAAATTACTAGTTCAGATTGGACTCACAAAATATGCCTAACTTAAAACTAACTTTTAGGTTTTGTGTCTGTTACATAGAAACCTTCATAGACCACAGATAGTTAAATATAGCAAACTGAGACAAAAATTGAAGTGTCATAGAATTAGACCACTGAATTGTATACCAAGGGGGTAAACATTTATGATGATTATCTTCTCATTAATTTTGAGTAAAGCATAAATTGAGATTGAATTTATATATAATAAAGCAAAATTTGGCTTGTAATTGGGTGTGCTTATTATGCCAACTTCATAAGAATACAAAATCAAATTCTGAATTGGCCACTAGAAACCCAAATTCCTCCAAACCATACATGCTTTGCCACTCTTAGTCTCAGAGAATTGTAGCTAGGGAAAGCTCATCTCCTCAGGCAGAGAGATGAAGTCTATGTGTGCTTGGGCTGATGCGACTTTCAGTACAGCACTGTGAAGACGGATTCATACTTATTAATGCATCACGTCATGAAAATGAAAACACACTTGGCTTTATGCCTTGCTGTTATGTTTTTTTCCATTTATCCTCTGTTCAAAGTTCCTTCTCTGGCAGTTTTCCAGCTGAATGAATTTCTAACCCAATATGTTTGCCTTCTAACAAGCCCTGAAGCCTCTATCCTTTCTTTTTAAAGGATCAAAGAACACTGTTCTTCACAATCTTTCTCAGGAATTAAAACTACACTAGAACCCACCAGAAAACTATAAGACAAAGGACTTGCTTTTTTATTCGAGGACAGAATAAAGCTTACATTTTGCTACCTATTTTGCCACTCGTTTTAAAAGTTCATTTCTAGTGTATAATATTTCTTGTAGAGCAGGCCACACTTTCCCAGCCCCTTCAGAACCTCATTTTAAAGATTTTTGACTCTACAAATTGGGAAGATATACAGTATTTCACGCTAAAAAAAATGGAAAGGGAAATTTACTTTAGATTTACCTAGTCAAAAAGGATTAAAAAACCCAATTAAATCATACTGAGAGCTAGTGTATACAAATTGAAGACAGGTTAATAAATCAATCTGTTTGATAGTAACTTGTCAACACATTAATTGGTTGTATTAGAAGCTAAATAGATAAAATGCAAGAAAATAAACCCAATGCAAATGGCAAAATAGGATTAAGAGAAAGGACATAACTAATGGGAAATGTCTATAAAAATAAGCAAATTTTACCTGTCATCATCTTGTGAGAATTGCTTTTGCAAATCCTCTTTATTCCACTGTTCTTTTTCTTTCCCTTGCTCAGGTATATCTGGTGTTTTTTCCTCATCTCCTGATTCTCTGTTTGTCTCCTTATTACACATGTTTGTAATGTCTTTCCCTTTCTCATTCTCATTAGTTCTTTCTTCCTTTACCTCTTCCTCCGCATGAACTATCTCTTCATGCTTATCCCCGTCTTTCCCTCCCTCTTCTAGTCCCTTTGGCCTTTTGAAAGCAACACAAATTGAAGGCATGCAAATAAACACAAAAAAGAAAGAAAATGTTAAGAAAAAAAATACATACAAAATTAAATAGAAAAGTAATGAAAATTACTAAAACATAGATAAAAATTACATCTTTTAAGCATCGAAAACGTTTTTTCCAGTGTATAACAGAGAAGCACTATGTAAGCAACAGTTAAACCAAAATTGCTTTTTTAAGTTGTGTTTTCCTGTTACAAAGTTGCCTGGAAAAAAGTTGTGGTCTCCCCATTACTGATTTTTGTTTTGTTTTGATCCAATAGGAGTTAAAAAAAAAAAAAAAAACTAATTTAGCTTAGATGCCCATAAAGTCTATAGATGAGGTGATAAATGAAAATTATACTAACATACATTTATAAATTTTTTGGAGAAACTTCCATACATTTATAAAAGTTTCAGGAGGACAAGAGAGCATCCTCCACAAAAAGTAATGTTGTGTTTTCTTAATCATTGAAATGTATTCATCACCTTCCAATATGATTTTTCATATTCCTTAGAATATTAAAAACATTCAAGTCTTCATTTAACCATCCCTTTAATCTCAGTAAAAATACAACAACAGAATTACTTTTTCAATAATAAACATGAAAAATAGCTAATGATACTATTTCAAATAATCTAGCAAGAAAATTATTATAAGTTCTACAAAACTCTTCTGTGTGAAAAAAGTATGAAATGTAGACCAAAATATTAAAAAAAGTAATCACAGAAGTTGTTTGTCTTCATGATATATATTAACCATTTAGAAGGAAAGGATTTTACATTTATCCAAAGAAAAATAAAGATATTCTAAAACATGTTTAGAATTTCCTTCTTAAAGCCCCCTACTCACCTGATTTTCTTGTTTCCTCTTGGCCGTTCTGATTGGACAGACATGTAGCTTGTGCTGCTGAAACGAGAAGCACTACTAGTCCTGGAAACCGCAGATATATCACTTACGTCACTGTCCGAAGATTTAGTGGAAATATTATCTGCCCCTCTATGAGGATCCCATCCCGATCGATACTGTTAACACAGATTGACAAACACGCAGAAGTTGTCAGTATTACCACACAAAGCAATTACTCGCTTCTCCTATTTCAGCACTTTAATTGTCCACAGAGGATACTGCAAAACCCCACTCAGTTGCATATAAAACAAAAGTGAATGGCAATTATCCTAAAAGAAAAATTCAATTTATATGAAACCCTTGTTTTCAGTAAAGTCAATTAGAGCTTTTTCACCACACCCCAATGAAGGCCATTAAAACAGTTTCACAAGAGCAATGGCCTCAGGGAAGAACATTTGGCCAAAATCTGGGAAATAAATATTTGGCTTAATATTAGGAAGCAAATTTTTTTAAATTTTTGAATAAAATTTTTTTAAAAGCATGATGAAGTTGCCACTGTAACTTATGAAAACCAATTTTAATAGCATAAATTTTCTCTTAAATCCATTATGCTTCAGTGAAAACCTAGAGGTAATACAAAATCTAATTATTAAAACACTAACTTTTTAAAGAAAGGCCAAGAGAAAAGAGAAAGTTTAATTTCTGAGTGGTTGCTGGAATTTTGATGAATCCTAGAAATACTAGAAAAAGTCATTATTATTTATGATAATTCAAACTTCCTGGAATTGAAATAATCAGATGATTATCTGACACAGCCAGGGTACAGGGTGTTCAAATATTCTGGTAGACTGAAAACCATCATAGAGGCTTTATGTTAATGACATATGGAATGTAAAAAAAGGATAGATTTTGAAGTCTTGAAAACCTGGAGTAAGGAAAACTATTACTAGCTGGGTAAACTTGAGCAAATTATTTCACCTTTAAAATCCTGTTTATAAAATAATAGGGAAAATAATGTCTTCCTTGCAGCATTGTTTTGTTCCTTGCGGCACTGTTTTGAAAATCAGAAATAATACATGCCTGGTATATGGCATAATACAAAATAATGCAGCCAGTACCTGATGGCTATTATTGGGCTAAGAGACTATTCGCTAATGGATTTTTCTTTGTTAATATCCACTTAAATATAATGGTAAAAATTCTTACCTGGTGAATTTCTTAATGGAGATTTTTTAAACCACAGATACTGGCAATATTAACAAATCATTACAATGATGATTATCTTATGCAAACCATTACTGTGACTTGAATAATCATTACCTAATAAATAATCCTATATGGGTAATAATTCACTGAAAATATTAGCTAGATAAAAATATTTTGGTAAAGCAAGTTGAATGGCAATAGTATATAGCATAAATAAATTAATTTAAATTTAAATCTAAATTAATTAGATCAATTCAACTGATCTGTTTCTCCCCCTCAACCTCTCCATCTCTCCCAGTATTCTGTTATATATTTTTGAGTTAATAACTGATCCATTTCTAAATGTAAAATATAAGAATTATTTCAAAGGTCCATAAAATGTTATAATCAAATCCTTTATCTGAAATATATAAATTAGGTAAAATATGGCCTTTCTAAATCCACTCTAACTTTTGACTTTGTTGGAATTCTTGATTATAAAAAAATACAGTAAAATTATTTAAAAAATCATTGTCTTTTTCCCAGGAAATATCTATGTAAATAGAACTATTATATTTGATTTTAAAAGAAAGTCTATTTATTTACAATGCATTTATTTAGAGAACATTCAGTCCATGATATTCTTTTTTCAAACTAAAGTCATTTTAAAATAATGAAAACAATTTACTTTAAATGACAATGTTTTCATCATTGCCCAGAATAACATTTCAATGGATGGATCCAACATTATCTATGTAAGCCAGTGTATTAAACATAAATAAATAAATATATATACACACACATCCACACACAAATAACTAGTATATACTGGCTAGCATAGATAATGCTGGATACACACATATATGGATTTTTTTCCATGAAATTTATTAAAAGTAAATTTGACCTCAAATGGAAGAATTTCATTTTATTTATATATTTTTGGGACACTTCATATATATTAAAAATGGACAAAGAAACTTTTCAATATTATTAAATTGTTCAATAGATACTATATTATATTGGTGGAACTTTACTTTCTCATTCTTTTAATTTATAATAAAAAAAGAGGAACATACTGCTATTTATATGTTTAAAAATAATTTATCATTGAATAGAAAAGCAATTTTTTTTTGTTTTTACTTACGGGATTATTTATTATCAAAGTTCAAATGATAAGCCATAACTTTTAACTCAGGAACTATTAAGGTATAACCATTAAAAGCACATGCTCTGCAATGACATTGAATCACTAGTATGAATCCTGGTTACATAAATTATTAGGTTTGTGATCTTGGGCCAATTGCATCTATGAGTTTCAGCTTTTTATCTGTTAAAATATGGAGAACAATCACACCCAATTCCCAGGTTCCCCGCAAGGATGAAGTAAGATAATGCACATAAAGCACTTAGCGCAACACTGAACACCTAGAAGTGCTTAATAAGTGACAGATGATGACATGGATGATGATGATGGTTACAGAGCAGCTAAACACTGGCTTAGTACCAATTCCAGGAATATATTTACCAAAAGAGTTATCAGGTAAAATACCCAGCAGGAAGTTTATTATCTTAAAACTGCTCTAAGCTACAACAAAAATATAACTATTTCTATGTATAAGAGATTCATTTCAGAAAACGTATTTATACAGCAGATGAAATATTAAATCAAACGTTCTGACTGACTCTTGGTATGTCCTCAGGCCTCATCTTTCACATTTGGCTGGGTTCACTTATATCCCATCACCTCACAGGGAACTACTGATTCTCAACTTATTTGACTTTTGTATTTTAGTAGTTAGGATTCTGACTTTGCAGCTTCTAGCCTTTGTCTCTTTAGGTCATCAAGGGTTTTGATCCTGATGTTATGATTCATAGGTGCAGACGGGCCAGCCAAAGGCTTGAAAAAAATTTTTTAAAACACATATGGTATACACAGCACATATCTTTGGCTAAGACCTCTCAGATAATCTAGTTTGCTGAGCTAAAATTTTGGATAAGCAAAATTTAAAGAAAGATAAGATTCCACACACTATAGTTTTATGCCTTTATATAATTCATCACAAGCTACCTTTTGTTATAGGTATGTGTGTCTATTCATATTTAATTTTCAAACCTTCTATTAGAATATGAGCTCTGAAAAGCCAGAATAATATCCTCCTTATCTTTGTAACTCTCTTAGCACCTAAGAGTCAAAGATTTCATTTAAAATCTAAGGTTTAGTTTTTTTAACCAGTAAAATAAGGATAAATCTCATTTTCAGAGTTCTTCTGAGGGGTAAGAGAAATAACATAATCAAAATACCCAATAGCATGCTTAGCACACAGCAGTTGTTCACTTCCAGCACCTAAAGCAGCAGGTCTAAATAAAAAAACACTGAATGGATTAGTTTAAGTACAGAAAGACTACAAATTAGCTAAGAGGTCAAGTTTGATGATGACTTTGCTGCCTCAATGAGGCCTGCACCAAATGCATTTCTCTATTCTAGTAACTGAGCATGTTTACCTTTGGGATATAGCTCAGGTTTCTATTACAAATAGACACATGATAAACAGAATAAGAAATTTGGAAAGTAAGAAACAATAGAAAAAAATTTATAAGTAAAACTTCAGAAGGACATATTTTTAATACATTTAGAATATAACATCTTCATGTATACAATTCCCCAAAACACCCAAATCATCAATTATTTGACCTATCACGGGAGTTTACTTTTAAAGTCATCCAATCTTTTTGCTTTTCCAAAAGTATGATAAATGAAAGTTATTTAATTTATATAATTTAAAAGTGAGACAGAAGCAGCCAAATTATTACACCAAGGTAATGAGTTATGAATGTGAATAAGTTCCTTTAGGAAATGGTTGATATTGCTTTGGCACTATACAATAAATAATGTCTTAAATGACCAGCATGTATTAGTTTACAGCTGACAGATGAAAAATAGATGACGTGCTCATCATTATCTTTAATGGAACAAAAACAAAGAAGGTTTCCTGCATAGGATTACAGGATCTCAGCTGAAAACTGTGCTGACTGGAGATCATTAAAGTCTTGGACTACAGTGAAGAAGCTTTTCCTGACAACATTTTGATGTTTTGTACAGTACTATTAAGCAGATCATAAACTAGAAAAATTTACAGGAAATTATTCTCCAGGATGTTCCAGACTCTAGAGTTCTTAAGTGGCCTGGAAAAGTTAATGTTCTCCCTATTTATCTAAATCAGTGGAAAGAAACAGAATATCAGCAGAGCTCTACTGCACAGAAAGTTATTATCAAATTTTTATAATAATATTCCTGAGGAAAAAACCCTCAAATTTCTAAGATGAAATTTTCATTTTCTCCAGTATATTCAAGTTCTTAAATTAGTAATTTCCTTGTTTGATTTCTCTGCAGCATCTCAGCAACTCATGTCATTTGAGCTTTGTATATGAACTTCTATGAGATTCCTGAAGCATTGCTTGTCTTCAGTTTATTGAATCTCACTGTAAAACTATAATCTCTTGTCTAAAACGCTAGCCTGAGAATTGGTTATGGCAAAATACTGGGAAGCAATAAAGTCCAAGCTTGAAGAAAAATATTTTAGATCATCAAGAAATATTTGGAGGAATATTCATATCATATTCAGAGATAAAACATGAATAGGTCAAATGGTAGGGAAAAATCGGGGCAAACAAAATCTGTGAAAGAGAAGAGGGAAGCTGAAGTTGTAGGCAGGGCTCTTGATACTGGTCGGGGGATCTAGAGGACACAGGAACAGAGTAGAGGAAATCTTGGCACTGTGGTAAATTAAGCAATCACAAGAGCAAGAAGATGCTCTTATTTGCATCACCTTATTTTCATTTCATGTAATAATTCAGAGTGGATGCTTTTGTTAGTACCACACCTGTAGGTACTCTCTTTTTAAGGAACTATTTCTAGATGTTCTTTTTTCTGTCCAAAGTTCTCATCATTGTCTGATTTGAATGTTGCACTGTGCAAAAATCAGTCAATAGATCATTTTGTTTATATAGGACTCCTAAAGAAGTTTGTGTGATAAATCCTCTGCTTTGGAGGGAGAAGACAATGAGGAAGGGCCAGAGAAAACTGAGCAATAATTTAAGATTTAACTTTGTAAACAGTACCCTGCAAATGAAATCCCAGCTAGAAAACTCTTAATTTCTTTCAAGAGAATTGGTCATTGCGTTGAGTGCTCCTAAACTACTTTATTCATGCCTTTCTTACACTTTTATCACATTTCTGTTTCTCCATGTCTCTGTCTCTTTCCTATCTATCTATCTACCTTCTACCTATCATTTTTTCTTGCTAGATTATAAATTCCTTGAGGAGAATTATTGTCATATTGATTTTAGTATTCCCATTATCTAGATCAGTAATGCCTAACTAGGAACTCAATGAATTTTTAATGAATAGAAGTGAATGGAATGGTTATTTTATCTGGGCTATATCCTGAGGTACTGTCTCCAATATAAAGTATCAAATTGGAGTATAAAGTGAAAAAGTCAAAGTGTTAGTTGCTCAGTCACGTCCGACTCTTTGCATCCCTGTGTACTGTAGCCCACCAGGCTCCTTTGTCCATGGGATTCTCCAGGCAATAATCCTGGAGTGGGTTGCCATGTCCTCCTCCAGGGGATCTTCCTGACCCAGGGATCAAACCTGGGTCTTCTGCATTGCAGGCAGATTCTTTACTATCTGAGCCACCAGGGAAGCCCAAATCAGAGTATAAACTACTGTAATGAGAGCTGAATAGAGTTTAGGCAGTTAATCCTTTCATTCTCTTCATTCTCTGTAATGGGTATGGATAGGAAGTGGTGTGCTGATACATGTTTAACAATCAGCTATCCAAAAGGGAAAAATTCTGATTTACAGAGTTGGCTGACTTCTGAGAACAAATACTCCCACTATGGCTGATTTCCCCAGGTGGCGCTAGTGGTTAAGAACCTGCCTGACGATGCAGGAGACTTAACCCTGTGTTTGATCCCTGTGTCGGGAAGACCCCCTGGAGAAGGGACTGGCAACCCACTTCAGTATTCTTGCCTGGAGAATCTTATGGGCAGAGGGGCCTGGAGGGTACAGTCCATGGGGTCACAGAGTCAGACACGACTGAAGTGACGTAGCAGGCATGACTGATCTCAAGTTACCAACCAAGTGGTCACTGAATGAGAGGTTGGTGCATACCACCAGGGGTGGGGGTCTAGAAATAAATGCACTTTGTAGGACTCTCAAAGACATATAGGAGACAAGAAGTTAAGGACAATAAGATATCGTATCTGCAAAGTACTCGTCTTGTGAAAGATGGAATAAGAATAGCTTAAGGTAAAGAAACGCAGTTGTGGACAGAGTAGCCATTAGCTTGGAGGCCAAGACTTACTAAAGAGCCACTACTCTTGGTCTGAAAGAAACTGATAAGTTTCTTGGAGAATTTGTAGAGGAAGAATTAATACTAGTAGTCATGATGACTTTCCCAAAGACTTGGTTCTGTGAGAATTCTGTATCTGTTAGGAATCAGTGTTTCCTTGAGAAACCTCATCCTGTATTTACTTTCACTGATTCCTCACAATTTTCAGAGATGGAAATGCTAGTTCCGCGATGAAATCCAGGTGTAGAAATCTTATGTGGCTGTACAGCTTGTGCTTTTGCCTTTAACAAATGCATTTACCATTTTCTTTCTCAGGATCCGTAACTCTTCCCCCATTCTAACCTATTATTTATTAGAACTGTTCTCAAAAACAGACATCAAAAATATCCTAATTACCAGCCAGTAGTGTCTCTTTAGTTTTCTTTGTTTTTGATTTTGTTATTACATCTAATGCTATTGAAGTCCAGTCCTCTCTCTTCCTGAAGCTTTTCCATAACGGTTTCTCAAATAATGTCACTCATGGCTTCTCCCCTATCTCTCTATTCATTCTTAATCTCTTTTGCTGGCTTTACTTTTTCTTACTTGATTTTAAATTACACTTTTCAAAAAACGTCAATCTTTAGCCTTCTTTTCTTTTCACTATATATATTCCCACAGAATGATATAATCTATTATCTACTCAGGTAATGATTAAAAATCTTTATCTTTTACCTTTCACTTCTCTCCCAGGCTTCAGACTTGTATTTCCAGATGCTAACAGGACATTTCCCATATGTTGTTTTGTAGGTATATCAAATTTAATGTGGCCAAAACCAAATTTATTCCCTTTCACCCCTAACCAGCTTTTCTTGTATCTTTTATATTCCCTCTATTATTTAATAGGCTCAATAACCAACTAAAACCTAGAAATCTAGTGAGTTATCTTTGACTTCTCTTTGTCCAAAATTCCCCATTCTAATAAATCAGAATGTCTTGATATTTAGGTACTTGGGGCTTATGAATGGATCCTTGTCTTTTTAAAAAATTTTGTTTATTTTTAATTGGAGGATAATTGCTTTATAATGTTGAATTGGTTTCTGCCACATGAATCAGCCATAGGTATACATATGTCTCCTCCCACACCTTGAACCTCCCTCTCCACCTTCAACTCCTCTAGGTTGTCATAGCACCAGGTTTGAGCTCCCTGCATCATACAGCAAATTCCCACTGGCTATCTATTTTACATATGGTAATGTATCTGACTCAATGCTTCTCCAAGTCCTCAGATTAGAAGCTTGTAAGATCTAGCTAGAATTAATAAATAATCATAAGGAAACTCTTCTTAGCCATCAGAATTTCTGATATCTGTCCTTTGTACATATCTTTAAATATTACATGACTCATTATATAATTTTTTGCAGAATATTTATGTATTTTATTAGGACACAGGATATAGATATTACAGATACTGTAATCTGTAACATCCCAAAAGTTGTAACAGAAATAAGACATGAGAATTTAGCAGTAGGATAATGATCCTGGGAATCGGTAGCAGGAAGAAAAAATTTTTTTAAAGTAATGGATTGGAGATATGAAGCAGGGCTCCCTTTCAAATATTAATTAGGTCCTATCAGGGAGGGAAGCGGGAGGCATAAATTGGGAAACTGGGATACACATATAAACACAACTATATAGAATATATAATTAATAGCCTATTGAATAATACAAGAAACTCTATTTAATACTCTGTAATGATCTATATGGGAACAGAATCTTTAAAAAAGTGTATATATGTGTATATATAACTCACCCACTTTGCTACACAGCAGAAACTAACATAACACTGTAAATCAACTATAAAAGAAAAAAAAGTAAGTAAGAAAGTAATTCAAGGTATTTGCCTTTTAAGAGAATCAGACTAAGTAATAGACTGAATAGTACTGAAAAAGCTAAAAGGGCTTGATAATTGCCTTGACTCATCAAATTTAGGCATGAGTGTGTGAGTGAGTGAAGTCGCTCAGTGGTGTCCGACTCTTTGCGACCCCATTGACTGTAGCCCCCCAGGCTCCTCCGTCCATGGGATTCTCCAGGCAAGAATACTGGAGTGGGTTGCCATTTCCTTCTCCAGGGGCTCATCAAATTTAGGCATAGGGCAGATATAATTGCATTCTGTTGAAAATCTGGAAGAGGCCCACTACACGTATTTTTTTCTGTGAGAAGATAGTGAAGGATCACTTGGGTTTGGATGAAGATCATTTTAGATGGAGGCAACAATCAAACATGGGAAGGAATAACAATTATGTCTAGCTTGGACTATACCAATAGCCTCTGGCTGGGACTCCTTAACAAGGACTTAAATGGATCCTTTTCAAATCTGTTGTAATTATACCATCAGAGTTATATGCAAAAAACACAAATTTGTTTGTATTTGTGACTTTTTCAAAAATCTTCAAAGACCATAATTGTAAAGGAGAACATTCTAGATTTTTAACTGAGAGATTTAAAGCTCTCCACAATCTGGTCCCAAGCAATTTTTCCATTCTTACCTTCTAATATGTATCCCATTTTGTTTAATATTACTATTCTAAAGAACTATTAGCTGTTCCTTAAACATAGCTTGTGTTCATATGCTTTTTTTTTTAATTAATTTTTTTTTTTTTTACTTTACAATATTGTATTGGTTTTGCCGTACATCAACATGAATCTGCTATGGATGTACACGTGTTCCCCATCCTGGACCCCCTTCCCACCTCCCTCCCCGTACCATCCCTCTGGGTCAATGTTCATAGGCTTTTATGTTATAACTTTGCATAAGGACATGTCTGTCCTTCACCTCATATATTATTCTGTAATGTATTCCCAGATTTCTTTAAGCCAAATTAATATTTCTCTTTTTATTCTTCTTTTGCATGGTTTACTTTTATTATATTACTTAATATAACCTATTTTCTATGAGTAATACTTATGTCCATGTGATTCCCTGATTTGATTATGAACTCTTAGATGGGAAGGACTACCCCTGCCTGCCTTTGCCTTTGGAGAAGAAAATGGCAACCCACTCTAGTATTCTTGCCTGGAAAATCCCAGGGACAGAGGAGCTTGGAGGCTATAGTCCATGGGGTCACAGAGGGTCAGACACGACTGAGTGACTGAACACGCACACATGCCTCTGCCTCTTCTCCCACCCTCTATTTGTGTCATCCTCTCTCTTCTGTTTTTCATTTTTTCCTTCCTTTTTCCCCTCCTTCCATTATTCCTGCCTCCTTCACTTGGTCCTTGATTTTTTAAAAAATTATTATTTACTTGTTTCTCTGATAATTTTTTCTTTCAATGTTGCAAAACCAGAATTCACTTATAGCTGACCAGCTTTAGAAAACACCACAGGTATGCAGTTCAGTAACAGGAAAGAGAAAGTTTCTAAATGTCCCTTGAGATCACAAGATACGTTCAGACATAAAAAAGAGGACTCACACAACCACACTTTAAAAAAAAAAAAGCCCAAGAAAGGTATTTGATATTAAAAGCATACTTTTAGTTATTCACACATCACTGATTCATTCAAAAAAAATAACAATATTTTAAAGCTGGAAGTGACCTCAGAGAAGATGTAATATACTTTCCTTATTTTATAGATGAGAAAATTTAGAGACCAAGAAGTCAAATGAATTGACTAAGCTCATAAAACTTGTTAGTATTAGACTTTCTATTTTCATTAAAAAAAAATTTGCGAGCTACAATTTCACATTTAATAGGATACAAGGCAAGCATATTCAGAATCGAACCACTTAAAAAAATTCACATACTGTTTTCTTCTTTAAGTATATACTTTAAAATAAAGATTTTCTTTTCTGAAATTTTGAAAACTATATAAAATGACATGTAAAATCAGAATACAAAGCCAGCATGGAAATACTACAACACTTATAATTTATGTACTTATAACTATACTTCGATGAATTTTAAACAAGTAAAACTTTTAAATAATAAAAAATCACACAAACATATTTTATATCATATTGAAATAACACCTTCACATTCCATTGAAAATTCAAATAATTTTGTTTTTTTGGGGGCAAAAACTGAAAATGGGCTTAAGAAATAACTTGTTCTGTGATGGATTCATTTTGATATTTGGCAAAACTAATACAATTATGTAAAGTTTAAAAATAAAATAAAATTAAAAAAAAAAAAACCCCAAGAAACTTTTTAGGCAAAAAAAAAAAAGAAATAACTTGTTCTAATGTGACTGAACCCTGAAGACTGTTAACCTTGGGGGGTGAATATGCCTAGTCATGAAAATGACCTGAAAAGGGCCAATCATAAAATCACAGACATTTTCTTTATTAGTACAAAAGTTATATTAAACTGGCGGGTAATGTTTTATCCATCAGAATGGAGTTCAACTGTCAGGTTTTTGTTATTACTCCCATCTCATTTGTTATAATAAATAACAAGAATAGCTACCATTATGGGCATTCCCACATGCCAGGGTGAATTCTGTATACTTTTACATATAATATTTCTACCTCATAAAATTATCACCAGCTAAAAGTTCCTTTTCTTGTATCAGTTACATTCTGAGGTTAGCTACATTATTTTTAGACTGGAGAATTATTTTATTATCTTCAAAAGTGATGAAATAGAAATTATCAAAATTCTATGCTTAGGAAAACATTAGTAAATTAATTTTGCTAATAAATAATATCTGTAATCCTCACAACTGATGAAAAATTATAAATTTTTGTGCTCATGAAGAAAGTTTTTACATAATAAAATTATAGATATGTTCAAATTATAATTAGCCAAATTAAACTGATATTAGAGATATGGAGGATTGCATGCTGCCCTAGCTAACTGAGTGCCTTAACTGAGTAAATGTTTTAAGTCTCACTTCAAACTTAGTTATAATTTATTTCATGTGAAATATGAGATAAAAACATTACACACATAACTTTATTCTCTAAATCATAATTATTACACAATAAGTTAGTTAAAAATTTCAATCATTTGTGAGAATACATTAAGTAAAGAGCCTGACACTGATCAGAGATTACTGAATCAATAAAGGAGACAACAGTAGATAAAGAAAATGAAATATAAAAAAAATCTAGTCCAAATCTAATTTTGAAGATTAGGCTATGAGATTAAATGATTTGCTTAGTTAGTGAGGAAGTTGCCTAAAACCCATGTGTTAATACCTAATGATTTTTTTTCTATGCAGCCTCCAAAGTACATTTACAGATAACAAGGTTCCCTCAATTTGTACAGAGGAAAAAGCTGGGTTGTGAAGAACTCTTGGGCAATTTACCCAATGTCTTAGCGCATAACTGGTAGAATCAAAATTAGAACCCTAGTCTTCCAAATTTTTCTGAGTATTCTTTTTCTATGATTAACTCCAGACAGAAACCAATAATCATATATCCATTAGAAAATTTGTTTTTAACTCTTAGGTAATAACCTACCCACACTCTCTCCAGAAATGTGTTTCTTGTCCCTGCTTTTCCGTGGAGAGTCTACAAAGATGAGTAAACTACATATCCATTCTTAAGAAGTGTATAGTTTAATAAAAAGGTGTGAAAAAAGCATCATATAAGACAGGATATATGTATTTTAAGAAGTGATAAGTGCCATGGTTGGTTCATAAGGTTTATATGTTTTCATATCTCTGTTGTTTTGAATATTCTTCTACTTGTAATTTTTATATGACTATACGTAACCCTTTTAAATTATATGAAATTTGAGTTGGAAAGAATGTTTTTGCCCTATTTGTCACATTTCCTTTTTTCCTTATTTCCCGTATCCTCCTTGATTCTATAGAGCAAGATCTCTCACCCCTTGGTGACCCGTATCTTTCATCCCTTGTATCCCCTGTAGGGCGTCCCGAGTTGTTCACAAGCCAGCAAGCCCGCAGGTCTTATGAAAGCAAAGGCATACATTTCTGTTTTTGCTGAAGGTAAAAGAAAAATGTTTCCCTCTTGTGTTCTTTGGAAATATACTGAAAGAAATTATGCTCTTAGCAATAGCAGCTATTGTCCACAGGTTGACCCTTTTACCAGCAAGTAGCCAGATGCAATTTATTTAAAATTCTTTCTATATTTACTAAAAAAGGGAGAAATAAATGACAGTTCCTTCTGTAATCCTGTAGTGTTCTTTAATACATAAGTTGGTTCTACTCATCTCAAATGACTTCTTCATAATTTAAAAAAAAAATCTATTTTATACTTCCTGAACTGACATGTGGTTTTCCTGGCCTGACATGTGATTAAACAATAGGGGGTAGCAATTCACAAATAAAATGCAAAGAAAGAGGACACATGTTTAAATGTCTGCCTCAGAAAACATCTAAAATTTAAATGTGGTCTTATAACCAAAGGAAAATAATTTTTAAAATGAACTTGCAAACAGAATATTTCATATCCTAGGATGTGAGAAGGTAGTTGGAAAAACAGAGAACAGTGAACACAATTTTAAGAAATCAAAAAGTCTGAAACAAAATAGCTATAGTTTGTTGCCTAAAAACCCATATTTACATTACAATAAAATATGCTTTCATAATGCATTAAGGTAATAAACTAAATATTATTAACTACTTTGTAGAGATATATTGTAACTAAACTGCATATCCTCAAAGTTCATATGTTGTAGTGCTAACTTCTAGTATCTCAGAATGTGACTGTTTTGGAGATAAAGCTTTTAAAGAAGTGATTAAGGTAAAATGAGGTCACACTGGTAGGCCTTAATCCAATATGACTGGAACACAGACACAACAGAAGGATGACCCTATGAGGACATAGCAAGAGGATGGCCATCCCCAACCCAAAGAGAAATAACTTGAAAGAAATCAAACCTGCCAATACTTTAATCTTGGACTTCTAGTCTCCAGACTGTAAGAAATTTAATTTCTGTTGTTTAAACAACCTAGTCTTGACATTTTGTTATGGCAGCCCTATCAAATTAACATAAGATGTAAAGAAAAAAGAAACTTAAAGTTAGAAACTTTTACATTCAAAGATTATTCACAGATAAAAATATAAAATTTCTAAATTTCTACTATTAAGTTTTTAACTGTAGGTCTGTTAGATAAAGTGAGGTATATTGGTACCTATAAGATGAGGAAGAAATAAACAGTTGTTACTTCCATCAGTTAAAATATGGAGGAGAGAAATTTTCCTTTGGCTCAGAGCTTTAAGGATGTGTGTGTATGTATAGACATATACACAGAATTAAATTATCTATAAATGTAATTTTATCTCTCTGTTTTTAAAGTTGAAGTACATTCCAGCTGGCTAAAGAGTAGACATGACAAGAATAATAATTTGAGGCAGATCAAAAGTTAACTAACCTGATAAAAATGAGAGAACCCAAATCACTTTTTATGCTTTTTAGATTATCATTAATTTTTACACTTTTCCTTCCTTCCTACTCCCATATTTTTTGGGATTATTTTAGAGATATACTAATCTATATCTAGTATATTGTTGATGGCAACAAATATAGACCTGGGTAAGAGCAAGGTCTCTGTTGAAAATGATTTCTCTTTTTCTCTTTCTTCCCTATCACCATCATCATCATCATCCCACCATCATCATACTATAGCTAACATTTCCTTTTTCCTTAGGGCTTCCCTTGTGGCTCAGCTGGTAAAGAATCTGCCTATAATACAGGAGACCTGGGGTTTGATCCCTGGGTTGGGAAGATCCACTGGAGAAGGGAAAGGCTTAAGAGTTATACATACAGATTCAATCTTGAAAACAACCCTTTGAGGTAGGTATTATTATTAGCACCCTGTGGTAATTTTGCTAAAGAGTGTGAAGCTAACTTATTGCAAGGTTATGCAGAAATGAGCACAACTAGAGAAAATTGAAAGTAGAATAGACATTTAGAGAAACGGTATATTTTAGTGAAGAAATCCAGGTGCAGCCACTAGCATTCTCCCTGACATCTTCATCAGTAAGTGATAAGATTTCTTGACCTAGTTTGGGATGGAAACTTTAAGTAGGTGATCTTAATTCTGATTTAAAAAAAAATGAAACCATTTTCCTGGACATCTGGCTAGACTAAGCCTAGCAGTTTTTTTTTTTTTTTTTTAATGTGAATCCTACTTCCGTTTATAAAACGGTTGTACAGCTTATTCCAAGAAAGGATACTTCATTACTTCCTGTAAGACACCTTCACCTATTCCTTGAGGACCTCACAGAGTAGAGATTGGGTTACTAAAATCACTCTTAATTAGAATTCTCTTGCTCTATGTATCAGATGATTCCATCTAATGCTGGTACAATGGTGTCTGTTTCATACAAATATCAGGTTCTCTGTGTAGCTTAAGAATCAGTGATGCAGCAGCTCTTCTTCCAGTGGGCACCCAGCCCAGATCAATTATACTATTGTTGGCCGGTGTTGTGTGCTACCAGAAACTCAACTTTTCCATTTATCTATAAAGAAAAGTTCCCTATGATTTTATTTTAATCGCTGCTATAAAATTATATCTTTCATTTCTTCACCTTCAATAAATATATGTATTTTCATATATCATCTTAGGGATTTGTATAAGGCTACCTAATCTACATTTTAAAATTTACTTTTTATAAATTTGGCTTTTCAGTTTTCAGATCCATTTATGTCACTGCTGTTACAGAGTATTTCTTTTAAAATACCTATAGCCATATTTCACCCATTAATCAACTTTCCAAGAACCAGTCAGGCTCATTCAAAGTCAACCTTGATAACATCATTTCTGAATTTCAGTAATTTAGTCTGTAATTTCTCATCATATGTTCTGTGCTCTTGTTGTCTATATATCCTTTGAAGATTCATAAATTATTTCTCCTTAAATTTTATTTTTTGGGGGGATCTCTGCTGCTTTAATCTATTTGAGAATAAAGGGAACATTCAATGATATGAGTTACACTAAAATCCTTTTCATTAGTTCAATTATTTCTTTACCATTTCCTTTTGACATTATCATATTCACACCTGGTGTCTATGAAACATTTGTTGTTATTATAAAATAATAATAACAAATATCTTTACCATTTATTAAGCAGTTTACTAAAAGCTAAACCATATATATACATTATCTTATTTCCTCCTAATCATCAACATATAAAATAGATAAGAAATAGATCTCAAAGCTTATTTAATAAAGAAACTGAGAAGAGGAGGTTAAACTACCCAAAGTCACCCAGGTGGAGTTTGCTTAACTCCAGGCTGGGTTCTCATCTTGGACACTGACCTCATTTTGATATTAGAGTCTTGAAGTACTCCTGACTCACAAACAACAAACATACAAGAATCACATATATGCCTCTCCTTACCAGCTCCTACCTATCTCCCCTCTTCTGGAGTCCCAACTGTTTGTGTGTTGAAAGTCAAATTAAAACATTTAAGGCTGGCCTTGAATGTGTATTTTCAGTGTTGAGAAGAGAATAAGGTCTAATAAAGGGAACAGCTTAGTTAACAACAACAATTTATTTGCCAAAAATATTTTGCCTTGAACTGTCTGAATTTTTTATATTGATACTGCCTACAACTTCATCTTGTGAGGTTTATTTGTATTTATAGATCTTTTCTTTCTTTTTTTTAAAGAAACTATCTCTGTGCTATGTAGTTCATATTGTAATGTAAATTACTTTCGTGGGCTTGCTTTCTTCCTAATATGCCTCTTTGAAACCAGTGAAAGTGTTAGTCACTCAGTTGTGTCCGACTCTTTGTGACCCCATGGACTGTAGCCCACAAGGCTCCTCTCTCCATGGAATTCTCCAGGTGAGAATACTGGAGTGGATAGCTATTCCCTTCTCCAGGGGATCTTTCCGACCTAGGGATTGAACCCAGGTCTCCCACACTGCAGGCAGACTCTTTACTGACTGAGCCACCAGGGAAGACCTGAAATTAGTGCACGTATCTTTAAAAGACAAGAAGCCTGGGAGAAGAGGTGTCAAGTGCCCCATTAGGTACATACAAAGAAGGATAAAAACTCTTTTCCTTTCTTTGCTCCATTGTACCCTGACCCCAGAACACTAAATGGATTAATATGAACTTCTGGTTCGCATCTGGAAAATTCTGGGAAATTTATTGACTATAATACTTAATTTTAGAGAGATAAACACCAAAAAAGAAAATTTTAGTTGCTAAAATAGGGATAAGATACTTTTGTGATAATTTTGTGAGAACATTAGCTCCAAAAGAGAGCATTTTTTCCTACAGGAAAATAAAATTTGATTTCCAAATAAACACAGTATCAATAAACTATAGTTTCCCTGTTGAAATCTTATGGACTACCCTTTAAAAAAAATCCTCTGAGTTCACTTAAAAACACTAAATATGGCTAATTTAAAAAGCAAACATCATGTTTAAGTATATGATGTTTGCTTTTTAAATTAGCCATATTCAAAAGCAGAGACATTACTTTGCCAACAAAGGTTTGTCTGGTCAAGGCTATGGTTTTTCCTGTGGTCATGTATGGATGTGAGAGTTGGACTGTGAAGAAGGCTGAGTGCCGAAGAATTGATGCTTTTGAACCGTGGTGTTGGAGAAGACTCCTGAGAGTCCCTTGGACTGCAAGGAGATCCAACCAGTCCATTCTGAAGGAGATCAGCTCTCGGATTTCTTTGGAAGGAATGATGCTAAAGCTGAAACTCCAGTACTTTGGCCACCTCATAAGAAGAGTTGACTCATTGGAAAAGACTCTGATACTGGGAGGGATTGGGGCCAAGAGGAGAAGGGGACGACAGAGGATGAGATGGCTGGATGGCATCACTGACTCGATGGACATGAGTCTGAGTGAACTCCGGGAGTTGGTGATGGACAGGGAGGCCTGGCGTGGGGTCGCATGGGGTCAGACACCACTGAGTGACTGATCTGATCTGATCTGATACACACTGTTTATCAATTATTGCTAATTATTGTAATCATATTACTCATGGAAAGGTAGTTGGCTTATGCTGAAGTATAACTCACATTGTTAAATGTAATAAATCACATTCTTCTAAACCAATGGGGAGCAGAGAATGTTGGTTTTAAGTTGATCCTTAAATTTATCTGAGAGTAGAATAGGTGAATCACATTTAAGCTGGGATAAAGAGAATGTAATAGGCATGAAAGGGTGCACAGGCTGGCTGCATAGTTAAATTCTGTTTTGAGGGGGAAAGCCCTGAGAATTCATCCACTGATGAAACAGGAATCATGTCTGCACCTGGATTTGATTAAATATTTAATTAATTAATTAGCTCTTATTAAATATAGGATGTCTACTTACAAATTTCCTAGTATATTTAAAATATACTTAGAAAGACAGTAACTTTAAAGGCACTGTTCTACAGGTACTTTCAAAGTGAATTACTAAGGAGATATTTTATAAATTAGTAATACTTGTTTACAACTATCAGTGCAGAACACTTGAGAAATTCAGGAAGGCAATGCCATTTAAAATATATAGTTTTTTAAAAAACTTCGTTAACAATTATATCGCATCAAAACTTCTTCATAGCGTCACTAGAATTTCAGGAATATAGCTCAGAGGTACAGCACATGCTCCATGGCTTTTGAAATTAATCTGTTATCTCAAAATTGAAAATGAGGTTAGCTACAAATAATACTTTCCATGATTTAATGTGAATTGGTGTAGATTACTTAATCTTTCTATCTATGGCTTAGTTCCCTTCCTTATTACATGATTTTTTCAAGAATGAGTTGTTATATTGAAAAGAATACTGGAGTGGGTAGCCTATCCCTTCTCCAGGGGATCTTCCCAACCTAGGAATTGAACTAGGGTCTCCTGCATTGCAGGTGGATTCCTTACCAGCTGAGCTATCAGGGAATCCCAATATATTGAAGCACATAGGTCAGCAGCAAATATTTAGCTGGTACTTGCTAATCAAACAAGGAAGAAAAGAATGGTAATATAGGGTAAATATCCCTAGTTAAAAAGAGAGGGATGTTGTTGAAAATTTTACTATAAAGAATTGTTAGTATGGAAATGAGTAATAACTAAGTCTATACATGCACTTGACTGAAAAAGAATCCTCCGCAATTTTCTCTTTCATCCATGAGGGAGGTAGTCCAAAGTAGGGATGATAGGCAGACAGATGATCCAGCAAAGACAGTTCCACATCAGGAAATTCAGAGTGGAACAAAATAAAGTCGTGTTTTGGATTCTTTTAAAATCTTAATGATTTGATTGCCTTTTTGGTTAGGCTGAATGCATAACTCCAGCAATTGAAAACAGATTTCTAAGTATTTGACATTCAATAGGTAGGATTCGTTAGAAACTGGAAGAGGGCTTGCAAAGATCAGATCACTTATTCTCAAAGGAAGTCTCCATTTTTAAGTGACATCATTCCTCATTGTCTTCTGAATAAAACCCTAAAAGAGGAAGTCAGTTACCTAGAAGTAAATTCTATAAGCAGCCTGTCTTAGAGCAGTGATGCTCAAACTATAGTCCACATCAGAATCACTTGGCAGGTTTGCTAAAAGACAAGAACCTCACTCCCAGAGTTTTGTTTAAGCTGTCTATGGGGTCGCACAGAGTCGGACACGACTGAAGCGACTTAGCAGCAGCAGCAGCAGCAGCAGTTCTGGAGCCGGCCAGATAACTGATTTCCAAAAATTCTGAAGTGACGTTGATGCTATTGGTCTGGAGCTACAGTTTGAAAACCACTGCCTTAGCAAATACATAGGAAATTATGTTGCTTAGGATAATTAGTCTTTGCCAAGACTTAAATCTTCTCTAACCTAAAATAATTGGTGTCAAAGTTATAAAACTTTGAGGTCTCAAGCATTAATTTATGAACTGGAATGTAATCAAAACTTGGTTTTCTAAAAATAAATTTTGAGCCACACTTACAGTATTCCTTTGGTTCACTCTCTTGTAATAAATTTGTCAGGTATCCATAACAAGAATCATTGGCATTGCTTCTCAGGACTTATTGTATGAACAATGTAAATCCTATGAGTGATCCAGTTTCTCTTTCTGCCTTTGAGGCTTGTGAGGAAGCTCACAGTCAGAATATAAGCCCCACATGTAGCAGGCATAAAGCATCTTACACTATGCATTTTGTTCACAAGCTTTACTTCTGGTATTACCTTGTTGTGTCTTGACTTCATTTTCCCTTGATACTCATTTCTTCATTGACAATAGTATTATATGTATTTTAAAAATCACCTACATTCCTTCCTGAAGTACAGTGGGATATAAACAAACAAACGAAACAAATGTGTTATGCTATGTTTATGGAAGCTTCAATATCCTATTTTATCAGGACTTCATGCCTGATTTTTAGATTATACAAGTTGAATAAATGAGAGATTAGGCATAGCAGATGCCACAAGAGATTATGCCTATTTAGCCCTGCTGCTGCTGCTAAGTCACTTTAGTCATGTTTGACTCTGTGTGACCCCATAGACGGCAGCCCACCAGGCTCCCCCGTCCCTGGGATTCTCCAGGCAAGAATACTGGAGTGGGTTGCCATTTCCTTCTCCAATGCATGAAAGTGAAAAGTGAAAGTGAAGTCGCTCAGTCGTGTCCGACTCTTAGCGACCCCGTGGACTGCAGCCTACCAGGCTCCTCCGTCCATGGGATTTTCCAGGCAAGACTGCTGGAGTGGGTTGCCATTGCCTTCTCCGATTTAGCCCTAGACAGATATATTTTTAAAAGTACCTGGAAAGCATAGAAATCAGTTCTGATATCAAGCTCAAAAGGTTAGAGATGTATCTGAAATGTTGTATCATTACAAATCTATTTTCTATGAAATTTACTTTAGAAGTTTAGGGCCTGCAAAGCAAAGGCAAGGCTATTTTTTGTTGGTCTTAAATTTACCTTTCTCTTGGCTTTAGGCCTGTGCCATTTCCAGGACGACAGAACGCTGTGATGAATAATCCTGTATTCACCACATGGGTCAATATTCATGTAATTTGGAAAAGAGATCGCTGGTTTGGAACATGATGCTGATGTAAGAATATCTGTCTCCTCTAGGTCATATAATAGAGAAACTAAAAATGTGTGCTGCCTACCATATACACATATCCAGCATAGTCAGTTATGCTTTACTTAATAAATCTTATTTTTACTGAAGAATGGGGTATAATTGAGAGAAACTGAACTTTCAGAAGGTAAGGATAAAACAGACCCAAGTACAGAAAAATCCAAACTGTTTTTCCCTAGTACACAGATAATAGACCACAAATATTACATGACTGTAATTATGAGAGTACATAATAACTAAATGTTATGAATAAGCTTTGCTAGTTTCATCTTTTTGTTAAATCTTAAATAGGTACATTAGAGCAAAGTCTTTTCATGACTTTGGGAATGAATAATATGATAAACCTAAAAATGTTTTGAAAATATAAAGGCAATGAAGAACACGAACAATAAAAAGAATACTTTTTTTCCTATCTTGGGAGATTTCATACCTTAATTTATTACCAAAAAGTGGTTCAAAAAGATTCTCACTAAAAAACTTGTTGAATTCCTTACAACATCCCATGAGTATGTATTTTGTTTCAAAAACTTATTAAAAATCAGATCGAATTAAAATACTATAAATAATAACCTCTATATGTAGGAAAACCATAAGATGAAAATAGAAGTTCTTCCTATACATTTTAGAGGGTGTTAGGGCCTTTGTAGGTTTTATAAAATGAAAATTTCTAAAAGATTTGTTCTTTAGATCATTTAAGAGTTCCATTTCCTTAACCTCCTATATTATACAATGATTTTTTTCAAAAATTAAGGCAAATCTTTACCTAAAAGTTGGTATACAAACACATTATAAATTTTAGCATTTAATAATATCATGGGGCCATTGCACTATATGTTCGTTTCTGACTGATCTGCCTTCAGCAGTTTGAGAATCTAACGGTTTCATATGATTGATTATTTCACAACTTTTAAAAAGAAAAATGTCTTGCCTTTGCATGGTAATCTTGTTCCAGTCTGGGATCTGATCCGGCTACCTGTTTGTATTTGTTAATTTTCATTTGGCGATTTCTCTCCTCTATATCCATAGCACCTATCGAGTAGAAAAAAACCCATAAAATTAATGTTCAGTTCTTATTTCTGAGCCCTACTTACAGGATGTACCAAAAAAAAAAAAAATGGTAGGCTGATATACCACTTTCACTCAAGGTAGTAGTACAAATTAAATGTATTATTTTTAAGATTTATTTAAGTATGCAATTTGGTGAATAAAAGCAGGATTATTAAATATGTAAAATAATTAAATCTGAATAAAGAGTAAAAACTTTTAAACAGAAGAGAACATATCTTCATTAGATAGATAATACTTTCTGGTAAATGTATGTCCAGGAGAATATATTTGACAGCACATAAACATGATAACAGTAATTTTATAAGATTTTTGGTCTGTAATTAATGCATCAAGATTGAAATTATTTACTGGAAATAGGCTGCAAGTCTAATAGTTTCAAACACGATTGTACAATTGCATTTTAAGTTATCAAAAAACCAGCTGATGTATCAAAGCAGGTTGTTCCAGCATCTACGTGAATGTAGCTATCAAGATCTTTGGAACATGGATTTTCTAGAGCTAGAATGAAGAAAGAAGCACTTGGAGTAATACTCTTGAAAACAAACCATGCCAATATAGGCACAAAGTATTACTGAAATCATTTCAAGGAAAAAAAGAATGTGAGGAGAAAATTTGAGATGGTAAGCTTATTACAAGATGAGACTAATGCTGTCTGTAAAAGGTGCTTCCTCAAAACACATCAACTATAGATATCAAGAGGGTTTTTAAAAACTTTGGTTAGAATAAGAACTAAATTCAGTGAACAAATCTTAGCAAACATGAAAAAGCAAACATGAGAAATGAAAAAACATTTCTCATTAATATGCATAATGGAAAAACAAAATCTCAGTTGTATGCTACAAATCTACAAACTGGGAAAAATAATCATAATTTAGTAGGTTCAAGTGGTTTTCTCCAATAAAATGTTGCTAGGTAAATTCACAAACACTGAGTCTAGGTAAGACTGTAAACATACACACACTCCTTGCTTAAGATCATAATTGTAAAACTGTACTAAAGACATATGGACCATATTGTGACTATTCAAAAATAGGCATTTTAATACTCATCCTGGAAAAAATCTCACTGTATATTTGATAATTGCAAGCAAAATTTGTAAGTAAAAACTGATAACTAAACTAACATACAAAGGGAAGAAAATGTTTCAAAAAGGATTAAGAAAATCTTGACTAAAAGAATGTACAGAGTTTAGATTACATGACCTCTAAGTAAAAGTGCAAATTGAAGTCATCTAATCAGTGTGAGTCAAATTTTAATAATGATCTGAGTTATTCTGTACCAAATTATAAAATGGGGAATAAAAATATATTAATATAAATTGAGTGATACACAAAATGAAGTGAGTGCTTCCATGATATATGTTAAATATGGTCAGGTATAAATGTCTATTATTTATTAAAATACAATATTGGAATTGTTTGTACCTCAAGAGATAGTCTCAGATAAATTTGTTTATTTCTCCAAAGTCAAGGGAATGAAAAAGCCATCCGAGCTTCAAAAAATTGTGTGCTAAAAAAATACTAGCTGTAAGTATTTGGGAAGGTTCTTTGAAGTTTTTTGACATTATAGTGGCAAAACAGTATTTTAAATATAAATAGCAACAATAGACAAAGTTTAAACACATTTTATACACATATATAGAAATATATATACACACATATATATACACATACACATATACATATATGCATTTTCTAATATCAAGACTACTTTCTGGACATCAACCTCCTATGACACGACAGTAAATCCTTCCTGATTACTGGATAATTATGGGATATCTACTGACAGGTGTTGGGAAGCTTTTTCTGTAAAGAGCTCAACAGTAAACATCTTAGACTTTGCAGACCATGTGGTCTCTGCTGCACCTCTGACACTGTAATATGAATGCAGATGTAGACAACATATATATTTTATATACACAAAATGTATGTGTATATTCCAATAAAACTTTATTTACAAAATAGGCAATGGGCTGAATTTGGTCCATGGCCACAGCTTGCTGAACCCTGCATTGAAGCATTTTGGTAATTTTGCGATGAAGAGCTTTTTTCCTTAGTAATGGTTTGAAGATTTTGTAGAATCAGGTTTATGGAATATCATATACATTTAACAGATCACTGAGGGAATCTAAGAAGGATATTAATCTGTTTTCACTAAAAGAAAACAAAGATGCAAATAGAGTAATACAAACATTTAAATATATCAACTAAATTCTAATCTCAAATCTTTCCAATCATCATCTGTATAGTCCTTAAATTGGAAAAATTCGTTAGAGTCTCTTTCCTTTTATTCCTTTTTTTCTGGCTAGGCTCTGGTATTTATTTATTTACATAATTTGTTTATTTTTACTTTGTTAGAGTCTTAACCAACGAAATCTCAAGGGACCATCTTAGTGACTATGCAGTAAACAAACTTGGGTAAGTATACTTTTAACTTAAAATTCTCCCAGGAACCTAGTCTGTAAGAAAAACAGTGCCTCTCTCCAATAGTATTTGAAGTCTTCCACTTCTTTTCTACATTTTTATCAAGCTATTTTCTTAAAGAAAACACTCCACAGATAATAATATCCTTAGAGAAGAAAGTATCCTGAGTAAAGAGAACTACTATAAGGGATTCTTCATCAACAAGATAATTTTTTGTTGTTCATTTTCGCTATGGGAAATAATTCAGAAATCATTGTTTTAAATACCAGTATTTTTTCAATCAAACTCAGTATTTTTTCTTTTTCCCATAAATGAAAAACCATATGGAGGAATCTATGCAAGTAGAGGAATTCTCAGCTGGTGCTAGTGGTAAAGAATCCATTTGCCAATGCAGGAGACATAAGAGACACTGGTTTGATCTTTGGGTTGAGAAGATCCCCTGGAGAGGGCATGGCAACCCACTCCAGTATTCTTGCCTGGAGAATCCCACATACAGAGGAACCTGGCAGGCTACAGTCCATGGGACTGCAAAGAGTCAGACGTGACTGAAGCGACTTAGCACACATGCACACATGCAAGTAGAAGAGTCGCTTACTATCTGGTTAGGGAATAGAATATGTAATTTCTCAACTTTAATGTCCAAGGCTGTACTCTCCAAAGTACATTAAAATTAAATTAACGTGATAAGGCAGATTTCTCTCCATTTCCTTTCTCTCCTTCAAATCTACCCTAAAATTTGCATATACAAGGTCCTGAATATTCTGTAATAATGACTAATCATTTGATTGCAGATATCTCACTTTCCCACCTATTATCAAGAAATATCTTGCTGAAATAGTCTCAAAAATACATTTTGGGAAAGGCTGGTTCATAAGTTTAGAAGGTAAATTTATCTAGTAATCATTGAGTCATATTCTTATATGTGATGACACTATGCTTATTTGCAGAAGACATCTTAGTGGTTTGATATGATTTTGTAATTTAAGTACACTAAAAAACTTAGTCATTATAATGTTCAATATCAAATCAAATACCAATATATTTTCAAATTATAACAAAAGTAGATTAAAAGGTTAATAAGACTATCAGTCTTCCTGGACAAACCCAATTCAACAAAAGTTTGCATATGTTTCTATTTATGAAAAATTATTAAAGATATTAACAGTAATATTCAAATTATCTCAAATTCTTGGTTATAAATTATTAAGTACACTGAGAAAATACTTCTTGTTTCAATGTCTTAATAATATAAGCCATCTAAGAAGTGTACTTATTCTTAAACCAGTAAACTAATTGTTGTGGTTACTTTTAACTTAAAAAGATTGTATTTTCCCAAAAAGTTAAAAAGTCATATTTATAATATTGGTATGGCAATTAAGTTTAAAAAGTTAAAGTTATAGGTGGATTTTGTAATCAGTGATGTATTGAATATGACCAGATTAACCAGCAGCAAGACAGTGGTTGCTTAGGTTTCTATATCTACAGTACCTCTTCAGTGATTTCTATAAGTTAAGTGTTAGTTGCTCAGTCGTGCCTGACTCTTTGCGACCCCATGGACTGCACCCCACCAGGCGCCTCTGTCCATGAGATTTTCCAGGCAAGGATACTGGAGTGGGTTGCCATTTCCTTCTCTAGGGGATCTTTCCAATCCAGGGATTGAACCCAGGTCTCCTGCACTGCAGGCAAATTCTTTACCAACTGACCTACAAGGGAAGCCCAGTGATTTCTGCAGTGCAGTGCAAACAATAGTTTTAAATTTGCTTTTCCAAGTGTGCAGGCACACACACACAGCTGTTGGTGTCCCAAAGCAGCCTCACACATCATACTTCTTTGAAGTAAGGACGTAAGTCTGGCAATACAGCAATTCATAATTAAGCTAAGTAGTGGTCAGAATATTGCAGGACTGCTGACTCAGGGACCCATCATGTATTCTTAAATAAAATACTTAAATCTGGGGATCTTAAGAGGGGAAACTCTTTTAAGTCCAACAGTAAAGCTCAAAGAAAGAAAAACCAAGAAAATAAATTAGAGAACCTATGATTACAACATCAAGGAAGTCTGTGCTGTGCTGTGCTAAGTCACTTTAGTGACATTTGACTCTTTGTGACCCTATGAACTATAGCCTGCCAAGCTCCTCTGTCCATGGGGATTCTCTAGGCAAGAATACTGGAGTGGGTTGCCATGTCCTCCTCCAGGGGATCTTCTGACCCAGGGATTGAAAGTGCATCTCTTATGTCTCCTGCATTGGCAGGCAGGTTCTTTTTTTTTTTTTTCAATTTTCAATTCATATTTTATTATGAGGCATTAAAATCTGGTTAGGAATAAATGAAATCAACAAGGAAGAAGGGAAGCAAAAAATGAAATACAAACAGAAACAAAGAAGGGCAGGTAGGTTCTTTACCACTAGCTCCACCTGGAAAACCCCATGGGAGTCAAAGACCATTTAAATACCAACAGTGTGGAAGAGGAACAGCCAAACAAAAGTAGCTTACAGACAACAATGATGACAGTGATAGAAACAACATATTTCAGATGAACAAAGTTAAAAAGGCCAAATTCATGGACTCTCTAAATGCTGCAATTACCATTTAGGCATGTACCAAATTAAGAAGAATAAAAAAAGATATAATCAGTGCATGCAGCTGTTTTCTCACTCTGAGGTAACAATGACACAAGAAAAAGCACAGCTATTGGCGTATTTATTCTCTAGATTCAGTAGGCAGACTATAAAAACAACTTAATGATGTTTTTCAAAAGTCAGAGGAGTAAGAATAGAAATTGTTAAAATGACTCATGAGATAAATAAGAATATGTAATATTTTGTCATGCTATAATTTTATTTTCAAAGGAGGTGCAATTCAAAAAGAAAGTATTCTCTTTAATTTTATTGAATATTTTAAGTACTTTTTCAATAATCTAGTAACAGAAAAAAATACATTTTAGATTGATAGTAATAAACTAGCTGTTGACAAAAAAATTCATGGTCATTTATATGAATGTTTTCCAAAGTACCTTATGTATAAATATTAAAAGCAAGCTCCTTAAATTTTTGAACCTGAAATTTCACTTCCCAGGATCTTTCTTAAAGAAATAAATCAATGTACAAAGATATACATACATCTTCATTGCACTATTGTTTGATAATTTTAAAGACTGGGGAAAAGAAACTCCAAATGTTCAAAACAGGGGAATAAGTACATGCATTTATGGCATGTCTACAGAATATTATACATTCACAAAAATTATGTGAATAGTGCGTACATCCCTTCACCTATATAAATTATATAAAAGATATTATGAAATCTTAAATGATGGATATTGTACTATAGTTAGTAATTTAAAAAAACATACACTCATGAAAATATATATGCACATAACTGACATAAAAGACAAAGAGATGGAGTGAAAAAGATTTAAGATTTACACATCAGAGTACTTATCAGTTATCATTGGTTACCAGAAGTTAGTATAAGCGCTTTTGGCTTATTTGTGTTAATATATAGTTTATAAAGTATCCACAATGATCATACAATATACAGAAAAAAAAATTATTTAAAAACACACAAAATATAATATTTATGTGAACAAAGACAAATTATTCAGTTTGAAAATATTTTGTCATGATTTGATAAAGTGTTTTGGAAATAAATATTAAGTAATTTTTAAAATGCAAATGTGCAATCATTAATTATTTATCTTAGGGACATACACTCCTGTTAAATAAAAGTATGTGGGTGTACTGATTAAAAGTGGTACAAAATAAGATATACTTCCAAATGTAATCAAGTGCACATCTTTCCAACTTTTATGTATATTAATACAAAAAGTGATTTGGCATGTTCTTAAATTTTCCATGTTTTTTTCAAGTGTTAGGACCAAGAAACTGTTCAACAAAAACTTAAGTTCACTTTAAAATGATTTCTTCATAATCACTTGTCTGTAATGAATTTTCTCATTTTTTAAATTAAAACATTTATACTAGAGCCTCATAAAAAGTACACTTTTATTAGCCAAATTATTTGTTAAAATAAATGTAATGCAGAGAATTAAGAAATATTGGAACAAGTTAAACTGAGAAAAGATTTGGAAATAAATACTGTGAAAAAATTATAAATTATGTACCTAATTATTTGTACTAGTACTGGGGCAAATGGAAGCATTTTATTTTGAAGTGTGAACAAACATAATCTTAACATGAGTTTTGAGAAATAGTTATTTCCAAGTCAATCAATTTTGAGGATTTCTCCACTGTTGTCACTAGGAAGTAACACATTTGCAATGAAAGAAAGTATGATTTGGTTTCGCTTATATTGCATTTAGTTATAAAATGATCTTGGCTCCTAGAAATGAAGGAAAACTGAACTTCATAAGTGCCTAAAAGTAACATATGGAATTAAATGAAACATAAGAATCCTAGAAACTTATATAATCGTTGTTCTACTGTGAGGTTCACAGTTATGGGCTATCGTCTCTTGAATTATGTTCTCAACTTTAAAGATCTGTGTTAGATATTTAGGTTACCTGTTACTGTGTATCTGTATGCTGTTTCTCTATTAACTGTCTACCATATTCATTAAATGATACTTCAGAGGAGATGCTCTAGACAAATTTCAAAGACTCCTTTCACTGTAGTCAAAAGAAACTGATATTCGAACCACTTTAGGACATATGTGATAAGGAGTGGTTTAGTGAGCTCAGGAAATACAGTATGTCTATTTTCAACATCTAAATTCAGTGAACAGACTTACTGAGATTTTATTATTCAGAGGACTTGGATTTTAGCACCATTTTATGTTTCAACGTGTAAAATCAGGATGTACTTGGAATCAGGGTAGATCAGGGTTTTGACCATGGAGAGTTCAGTGGAGGTAATCACCACAGTGTTGATAAGGCTTGGAACGACCCAGATTTAGGGTAACGAGTTTGTTTGTGTTATATGGGATTGAAGAAAATCTTAAAAACAGCACTAGTTTAAAAGTTAAGAGCCAAGGCTAGGGTTCAAGACTTAATTTCTCAAGCCTTATAACTGTCAGCACTTCATTTCACCTTTCTGGGCATAAAGTTCACCATCTGTAAAATAAATAATTTTGGATCAGATAGTCTTTACGATCCTTTCAGCTATATATATCTCTGACTGGTTAATTCTGAAGTCAAATAATATTTAAGTGCTTGTTCTTTTATATTGTAATACCTATTTCATCAATGTAGAAAATGTAAAGTGTTCTAAAAATTCTTGCTCTCTTTGCCCTGGCATTGCATTCATTAAAATTTCCTTTACTGAATCTGTGTGTGTGTTTGTGTGTGTGTGTGTGTGTGTGTGTGTGTGTGTGTGTGTGTGTGTGTGTGTGTGTGTGTGTGTGTGTGTATAGTAGCAGGGAGAGGAATGAGATGAAGGAATAAAGGGGGGAAGGAGAAAGGCAAAAAAGGGGGAGGGAGGGAGGCTGGGAAAGAGAGAGAGAATTGAAAAGCTCATTAAACCAAAAATTTTGTACAGAAAATAAAAAGATCATAAGGGCAATCTAATCTAGAAGCATCTTTCAGACTAGCTAAAATGTAACATTTTCTACAGTGTACATTGACATGTTTAGGGGGAAATGTTAGTAATCTAATAACTTAGTTACTTTAAACTTGTTAGTCAATTCCTTTATCTTTGAAAACACAAGATATATTTTAGAGGATAAACTAAATTTTAAAATGTAAGTCCCTCAAAGAAGGAATGTAATGATTATCATTACAATTGCTTTTAACAAAAAGTATAATAACCACTGATAAATGATAAAAACACGAGTCAGATTCATTAGGCTAATAAGGTATACCTTATACGTGTTAAGCACTTTGGAATGTTCTGACTTTTCATTATAGCTAAAATCTACATTATAGATGAGATAACCCACAGGGTAGTAAAGTCATAACACTACCATGAGTATGTCTTGTCCCCATCTTACTGTGTTTTGGTATGACATAATTATCATAGACCACACTGTGTCTGACATCTGGAGCCTAATTAACATATCCTTAAAATATACTTCAACTACATCCATTCACATATATCGAAGGATAGCACAGAAGGCTTGAAAGGAGTATAATAAACAAATTTAAATACATCTTTACATTTGTTTGCTTAGAAACATATAGAAATTTAAATATACTTAGAAATATTGTGTTAGTTTAAGAATCATAAACATATAAAAGTGTCCATCATATAAAAACTGGACTAAGACCTATGCTGGAAAAGAGACCTATGTAATTCTTCTTATGTATATTAGTTTGGAAATTAATAACACCTAAATCTATATGCCCTTGATTGAAATATTTAGATATGTAGATTTTAAATAGTACCCATGCTTGGACATCAAGCTGTATTCTTTCTCCAAAAGTGCTAATAATGATTATTATTGGTCAATGGTGCAAGAATGACTATACAGAGTAATGTCACACAGTATTCAAAGAAATGTATCTTAAATGCCTTCATGAATAGGGACATTTTACGAAATATTCCTGTTTAGTACTGAGAAGAAAGACAATTAAAGTTAGGTGAGATCACTCTCAGAAAGAATGAAGAGGCACCAGAAGAGATTAACCTATGTTAATCTCTATGTTAGAGACTAAACTGAATTTCATTCAACTTTCCAAATTACACATGGGAATATCAGTTGCACTGAGGATCCTAAATCAACCCTGAATATTCATTGGAAGGACTGATGCTGAAGCTGAAGCTCCAATACTTTGGCCACCTGATGTGAATAGCCGACTCACTGGAAAAGACCCTGATGCTGGGGAAGACTGAAGGCAGGAGGAGAAGGGGGTGATAAGAGGGTGAGATGGTTGGATGGCATCACCGACTCAATGGGCGTGAGTTTGAGCGAGCTCTGGGAGATGGTGAAGGGCAGGGAGGCCTGGTGTGCTGCACTTCACACTGTCTCAGAGTTGGACACAACCTAGCAACTAAACAACAATCAGCACAGCGGTTTGTGGTAGGACTTTTTTTTTTAATTAGAAAATTTGTAAGATAACTGATTTGGTCTGTTTTCTAAAACTTATAATCTGAAATATTTAGTCATGAAATGACTCTCTCTTTCAACACACCACTCTCAGCTCGTTTAATTCTTTTCTCTTTTCCCAATGTTCTCCCTTTAAAAACGTCTCCTTTTTCTTTTCTAGCTACATCTCCTCTTGGCTAATTTCCTTTTTTGGCAATGCTTCTTCAGGCTATTTCCCTACAAGCCAACCTTAGACTGCGATATGGTAATTTTTAATCTGTAATCTTCTTTTTAGAGATTCCTTCTGGTTCTCTTTCCTATACTTTGAATTGGCCTATCAACCTCCTTTACATTCAGCACGACCTTATAACCTATGAGTAGGTTCTTCCTGTCAGTTGTGTCACATAATTGATTAATCTGATTGTTGTTGCTGTTCAGTTGTTAAGTCACGCCTGACTCTTTGAGACCCCTTGGACTGCAGCACACCAGGCTTTCCTGTCCATCACCAGTTCCCGGAGTGCGCTCAAATTCAGGTCCATTGAGTTGGTGATGCTATCTAACCATCTCCAATATTTCTATTTATTGTCATTTTGCTGTCCATTAAACTTTGGCTTTCCCATTATCAGTTCCCTTCTTCATCCCTCCCCTCATTTCCCATACCCCAGCCCTCAACATTTCAAGCAGACTGATAAAAGAAACTATTATCTGTCAAGTAACATTCTTCTCTCCAGTTAAACTATAACCTAATTTACATTCCCTTGGAAATTATCTCTTAATATATTCATGCTAACTTATTCTCTTTTATATGAAACCTATTTACTGCTCATACCAATCCATTTATACTACAATATTTTTATAGATATTAAACATACAACTTTAAATAAGCAAAGAGGAAGAAAGTTATCTGAATATATGCCTTTTTTCTGAATCTATTTCTGCCAGGTAAAAATCTATGAAAATTTTAAGGCTCTTGGTTTATACTGAAAAAAACTGCCTTTTAGGAAGATTATATTAAACTATGCTACCACTCTTTTACCACACTCTCCCTCGTGGTTATGAAAGAAATAAAATATTTTTATATATTTATTGATCAATGAATTTCCTGTTTAGTAAAATTTCTGTATATGTCTTTTGCCCATTTTTCTATTAGAGCTTTTTGGAATATACAATTTATATTACAATTGATACTATTTGTTTCAAAGTGATTCAGATGTTAAGGATCTTTATACTGAGTTGCTGCAAATATGTTTCACAATTTGTTGTCTGCCTTTTAATTTGTTTATGCTGATTTTGATATTTTGAAGTTAGTACCTGACACATTTTAGTCAGATCTCTCTTTTTAAATTTTTTCATTGCTTTTATTCTTAGAAAGGCATTCTCCCTCCAAAGAGAAACTCTTTATGCTTTCATCAAACATAATTAAGTCCTTAATCACATGCAGTTCATTTTGCTTAATAGAAAGTATAAGCAAGCAGCCTGAAGTCACATCGCTAGTGAGTGACAGACTTGGGTTAGAATTCAGACCTATATGGGTTCAATGTTCTTGCTGTTTCAATCCAACTCTCTTGCCTCAGAAATTATAAAATTCATTTCTGGTACAGCAGTCCTGATGTGCAAGTCTGTATGACAACAAGCTCCTAAACTGGTAGCCACAAACTAGTAATAAGACTTTTGCAATGAATACAACAAAAAGAATTAATGCTATCATTCTATCATATCATAGAAAGAATGTCTACACATCAAAATGCATGGACTTCAATACAGTTGATCTAAAATAAAAATTGCTTTTTAATATGTTATATAATAATAAAATAACAGTTTCACTTACATAGTACTTACTATGTAACAGACAGTTTCTAGGTGCTTTACATAGTGTATATTAACTAATTTCATCATTATGAAAGCACTTTGACATAGTAATGTTATTATCTCCATTTTATAGGTGAGGTATCTAATAGCAACTTTCTCAGGATCACATATCAAATAAGTAGTGAAACTGATCAGGCAGTCTAGTACTTTGCTCTAATACTTCTTCTCAGACTATTTCTTACAGGAACACTATTCCCCCAATATCAATACTTTTATGAAAGAGAATTAAAGTGACCAACTGGTCTAGGCAAAATTGAATATCATAGTATTAACAGTGCATGAAAACTATTTTGAAAATTTAGCAGTAACATCTTACAATCAGGATTAAGTTTTAAATTTAAAAACAATGCATTCTAACCCCCATTTTAAATATGAAACAGCTGAAACCCAAAGACATTAAATTATGTCTGTAATCACAGCTTACTAGCAAGAATAGGACTAAAACTAAATCTCTTGACTTCTATCTAATAATCTTTCCAGTTTCTTCAACACTACCCACACAAGGAAGAAATGCTCAAGACCACGTTTATCCCATGTTTGGGTATTTTTGTTTCAAGCTCCAAGAACTTTCCTAACTCTATTACCTTATAGTTGAATATTTCTAGGCTTTAAAGAACTAAGTCTAAGTATTAATTATACTCTATCTGTAGTAGTTTTCATACATGATGTGATGTTTTTATATATGTCCATATACATATATTTCATTCGAGACTTTTTGGTTAAAAATCACAATATTACTTAATAAAATGTTAAGCTTAAACTTACATAAAGTATTTCTCAAAGTTACCGTGTCTCTCATAACATCTGTGCTGTCTAACACAGTACTGAAACAGAGTTGACATCATGTGCCTCATTATGAACTGAGTGATTTACATTTTCTGTAAAATTTCACTGTAGTAACTAGAGTTACGTTTTCCCATGACTAATCAATCTTGTAAAATATTTTTTTTTCCCCACGCCTCATGGCTTTCATGATCTTAGGTCCTCCACTAGGGACTGAAATTGTGCCCTTATCAGTCAAAGGGCAGAGTCTTAACTACTGGACTGCCAGGGAACTCCCCAGGATTGAGCAATCTTGAGTGCCTGTGTCTTAGATTTTTGTTAATAATATTATGTCCATTAAATACAGGATGTAACCAAGAACAGAAACTATCTATAAAATGGATAAAATATGTAAATAAAATGATTGGTAATAAATTGAAAACTTGGGGAAATTTCAAAAACAGTTTATATGTACATTTAGATGTAAACACATATACACTTCTGTCAAACTTCCCCTACAATGAATGTTACTTCTCTTACCATTTTAGGATACAACACAAGTAGAACAAAATGTCAAATGTAAGCTCATAGCACTGAAAATATGGTACATATGCCAAGCAAACATAATAAGAATTGAAGAGCAAATTTGAAATAATACATACCAATGAACAATATTCAGAATAACCAGATAAACAAAATGAAAAAGGAACCATTTTCATGCTTAAAATACTATAATTGAAATAATTTAGCTCAGACTTCTCTCCAGAGCTCCAGACCCATATATCCAAACACAGATATTAGATGAATATTCCAGAGAAACCTCAAACTAACCCATCCCCAAACTGAACTCTTTATTTTGCACCCTAAATTTTTGTTCAATTCATATTCCCTGTAAGATAAACTATACCATCACCTATCCAAACATTTCAGTCACCCAAGATTATTATCTTACTTTTTTCTTTTCCTTACAACAATAATGTCCAATTGATAACTAAGTCTTATAGATTCTACATCTTTAAATAACTTCTCATGAATCAACTGCCTCTACTGGTACCTTAATTCAGCCAATTTTGATCTCTCGATTGATTTACGCAGTATCCTCATAAATGGTATTTCTGCTTATATAGTTCCAGTCCATTTTTTACCAAGCCTCCAGGTAGTCTTTCTAGAAGCAAATATCTGATTGTGTCCCTCTCTTGCTTTATATGCTTCAGTAACTTACACAAAACTTCAGAAACCCTCCTCTGCCTACTTTTGTCTAAACAAATCTGAAGCCATTCCACCATATTGTTTCCTCTGCCTGATATATTCTGCACACATAAGGTCAACATATTCCTAGCTTTCAGTATTCAACTCAAGGATCACTGCTTCCATGAAGCCTTTCTTGAACTAATACCCACACTTCTCAGGGGGAAATGATAACACTATCCTTTGTGATTCCACTGTAGTCTACATATACATATAAATTATATGTATATATTTCTCATAGCACCTATAATACTATTATGCTTATTTGTTAGACTCATACTAGAAAAAGTCCACAAGGAAAGGGGCTATTTTGTGTGCCCTGTGATTTCCAGCACCTAGAACAGTACCACACAGCGAGTACTCAATAAATGAGTATTGAATAAATGTTCACTTTTTTCACGAAACTTTGTCTGGCCATCTATTCGAATCAGATTTTATTTGACTTTATACCTTTGTAGAACATATTGTTGAGTCATCCATTTTAGCACATCAACATAGCATGTTACCCACATATTTTAACTCCTCTGTGATACTGACAGCTTGTTTAGGGCATGTATTAGGTCTTTAATGATTTTCCATGTTCTAACACACTGCTGAACTCAAGATAGAAATAAAATACTTTTAGAATTATGTATTAAAAATTTTAAAATAAGTTTTAAGCCTAAAACAAATTGAAGTATGATTAATTTGTTAATTTAACCTACCTGACTATACATAAACATACATATATTTGAATCTGGAGTTAGTTACCCAGTTATGGAAAAAATGTATATATATACTTCTATGACATAAAATCAATAATTTAATTTTATTCATCTAATTGGAGCAGTTGCTGCTAAAAGATGAATATACAACTACCTAAAATAAAAATGCCTGCAGATTTAACATTTTGTTAATATAGGAAAAGAATGAAAAATTAGAAAATAAGTAAAATATAGTAAAAAAAAATTTCTAAGACAAGTTAGATAAATGAAAAATAGCAAAGAAAACAGTAGAAGAGACAGACCTGCATGTCTTCTCCTTGTGGCGTCCACGTCTTCTGTGATCACACCGTGTAATGGACAGACATAGACAAAGGAGACGGGTGTGAGTGGATGTACTCAAAGGTAAAAGTGACACTGAAGGAAAGGGCCTCAAACCATTTTGAGAAAGAATCCTGTGCACAGTTGTAGGGAAGATATAATCAAATACATACCATATTAAAAGAAAAAAAAATACGGAAGAACTGATGGTGAACTGGTTAAGCTACTATGGATTAGCAGAATCAGAAAAGTAAAGTTAGTATAGAAATAAAGAGGATTCAAATGTTGACAGTTATTTATGGACAGCCAATCCTGAACAGTGATGCTGAAGAAAGATATCATTAGTAAAAACAACAGTACTTGTAAGGCCATATTGTTTAAGACATTACTAAATCCATTTCAGATCGGTGAAAATGCTTTTAGAATTTTTAGTTATCATTGAAAGGAAATGATTTAATTGAATAATCTTCAAAAAGAGCAATAAAAATAATTTATTTCTATGCCCTTCAAGTTTCCTAAATTTGTCAGTACATATATGAAAATAAAGTATGACCATTAGGGCAATAATTCACAATACTTCAGTACAACATATTATGATAAAAATATCCTGCAGTAACAAATATAATAAAACTCATTATAACAGACTAGCTGAAATAAAAGGCTTTATTTAAATATTATAATTCAAGTTAATATTCAATTACAATAAATTTTCTTTGATCATATTCCCTTATAAGGCTTATTTATTCAGAAAATTCTTACAGACATCACAGAACAGATCATTGATGTTCGCATAGAAATTTGCCCATCCAAATCCAACACCTCCTATAGCAAATATGGCACGTATTTAGGAAACACTTCTTTATCCATTGATAGTGGAAAAGTTCAGAAGACATTTTATACAGTGTTGAAGCAGGAAATGTACGGTAAACTGAGCATTCTAAGAAAATTTTTTTTCAAAGATATTAAAGAGTTAGTATGACTGATACAGATAAACATTATAACACAAAATCAAAATGGCCTATTTTAATTACTTTCTTAGCTTCAAATCAGGTGATACAAATTCTTAAATCAAAACACCACACTCATTTCTGCAATACTTGTATCATGGTTTTTGAGTGATTTATAGAAAAACGTGTTTTATCAAAATATGTTTGGAATATTGATATACTGAAATTATAACTCTTGAGAGAAAGCATTCCTATAACAAATTTATCTTTTTGAATATTGGAAAATGAAAATTTTCCACTAGGAAAGAAGTACTGAGGTAACCAAAGCTTTATGTTTTAAGAGAGAAGAGAAATCCTGGTATGAATTCTAGAGATCTGAAAAAAAAATACACATTTTGAAACAATGTCATTTTGATTACTATGCAAGTACACTTTTGATCCAATCAAAAGTAGACAGTAAATCTCATCACAATTATAATACAAACTAGAGTTTGCCAATAGGATCGACCAATAGAAAAGTATTATCCTCTGAAATACACTCATAAATTATCATGCTATATACCATAGTTTCTTCTGCATCCCAGTCCACCCATTTCTCAAAGTAGATAAAATAGGAAAATATGAGCTATAGTAATACAATGGGTTAATGCTGAGATATATTAATATCATATTTGCATCATTTCCTACAGTAAAAACTTCCCTACATACATATTTACCACACTACTAAAGCAGCTTACACACACGTTAAAATGAAATTAGTATGAATTGGACAAAATAACCGCCTAAGTATATTCCACCTCTAAGAAAATATTTTATTTTTTTGCAGAAAACATAAAAGCAACATAAATAAGTAGAGCTTCTTTTGCTATCTAGCATTTTCCTGTATTTTGAGTATTTTATAATGGCATTAAAGCAATATTTCTCATGTGGTATGGATTCAAAACATTCAAAATTCTTTCTAACCCACTGAAGCATACAGACTTTGAGTGACTTACCCAAAGTCATAAAATAAGCTCAAGGCCAGAACCAGAAATAGAACACAGGTCTCCAACTACAGATCAATTTTCTTTCTACTAGATGCTATATGACCCAATAAAAACATGTGAAATAAAAAGTCAATTAAGAAAAAACTAATTTTTTTCATGGTAACACCTGAACTGGATATTTTATTATATTGTATTAACTAGATGCTTTTAAAAAGAGGTACATGGTACAACTAACTATGCAAGTAATTCACCAATGCTTTTTACTCTTGTGAAGAATATGGTAATACTTAGCACCAACAATTTCATTGTTTTGAGAAAATACTACAAAATTTATACTATAGAAAAGGATGAAATTGAAAGATTTTAACAATGACCTCACTATGAACTGAAAGTGCCTAATAATTCATTTTTCCATTACTTATGTCAACATGATCACTTAATAAATAGATCTTAATCTTACATAAATATCACTTAACTTTAATTAGAAGACCGAATATTAATGTAAATCATAAAATTTCAATGAATAGCTTTCATTTATACCAAATATATTTTTTAAATGTTTGGCTTTCCTGTCTTCTTTGTGGATATAGCTTTAATTATATACTGTTTGTATTAGAATATCCACTTTTGCAAAGAGATGCTTATACTCTATATCCTTTAAACAGCTGTGTCATATTTCAATGGCAATAGCTATAAAAACTTATTTCACATATATTATTATAATAAATCACAGGCTTTTGTGAACCCTGAAGAAGCTAAAAGTACTCCCTTCACTTTTCCTTTAATCCTTACTTTGTGACAAACATTCTACCTTCAGTGCTGTTAATGGCAAGTCTAATCAGAAATCTTTCTAACACTTCATTTAACCAATAACCAGTTAGAGAGATTAAAGACAGTAAAAGTACACCCTCTCTTAGGGATCTATTACTGTCACACCATAGCTGGTTGTGATTAAGTAGATAGATCTATACAGATATAGATAAAATATAGACTTACAGCCTTAAGACTTCAAGTGTATATTAGAACTTGCATGTAATTAAAAGTTAATAATAAGTATGAGGGCTTTTTTCTGGAGGAGGAAATGGCAACCCACTCTATGAATTCTATGAATAGCAGAGCCTGGGGGGCTATAGTCCATGGGGTTGCAAAGAGTCAGAAGTGACAAAGCATGCACGCATGAGGGTTTTTTAAAGGTCATAGGAGCCTTAGAATGTTTCCTTTGAGGGAAGGAGAGATATTTTTCAAAATAAAGCCTAAGCAAAGCATCTACTTAGTAGGTATCTCAACAATATAAAGATCAGGAAAGACCTAGAATAAAAAATCAAAATGTTTATCAAAGTTTACAGATTTCAAATTAAAATTTCCCTACTGTGACAAAAATATTGTTGAAAAACTCCTCAATCTAAGTGATTCAAATTTATTTTCTAAACTAGTTATTACTTTCCACAATTTTGCAACAACCTTCAGATTATTGAATATTTACAAAAGTTTCTACCTACCTATTGGAATAAGTGAAGCATGATCTTTTGAAATATTAACATTTTTAAAGTTAACAAAAATATTTATCTTGTTTCTTATTCCTAGCTGTGCCAGTTTTTTTCTGATTCTATCCTTAGAGTCTTACTTGTAATGCAATTTTAAATGCAGAAGAAAAACATGCTTAGAGTACTTTTGAAGGAGTTTAAAATAATTGATTTCCAAACTATAGCATACTACTTATCATAAAAAAGAAAGTCACTTAAGTACAGGCTTGGCCTTATAATTTATCTGTATGTTTAATGAAAATGGAACCAACTTTAAATGAGCAAGTAAACTCATAAGTCATGAAATCTCACATTATTCCAGGAGAATATCCTTGTTAACAATGCTATATTTACATCTGAAGGTATCAGCAGTACTTAATTCTAAAATTCCCATCAGTTGATTTGCATTCTATAAAATATCTACTTAGTTTGTTTTATATCATGTTCTCCTGCCAAAATATATTCATTCTAAAACAATCCAGAAATAATTAGAAATTACCAGCCTGTTAATACTAACCAAGAATACAACCTTGATTCTTTTTCCCAGATAAGATGGATTAGACTAGCATTTAATTAAAGACTAAATTAAAACATTGATTTAGTCTGAAATATATTGTTTCTACTTTTAAGAAAGGTTAGAGTATTCAAGAATGAAAGAAAACAAAAGCACAAATATCAAAATAATCAAGGAAAAATTTTAAGTATGAAATTCACTAACATAACACACTTTTGAATATTTAGTTTACCTCATGATAAATTTTATAAAGCATAACTCCAAAGGTTGAACTGAGTAAAAAAAAATCCCTGCCTTCACCATAGTTGCAGATCCATAAAAAATACAATATGGAAACTCTATTTTGGAAAAAATTAAAGGTTAATACATTAAATCATATAATGCTAAAACCAGGGGCTTATGAACAGAAAATGTTATAGCAAGTAGTAAAACATAACTTGTTACTTTGAATATTCTCAATTTCCAAAAAATTGTATCATCATACAGTCACCCAGGAAAGTGCTTCATTGCCCTCACTTTTCCAGAAAATCGTAAGCACTTATTTCCAGATAAGATACAGCAAGGTAAGTAGCACTGTCACGTTTCACGGTAATTATACAAAAAGTAGCTAAGTCAATTGTAGGTTTTCCTAGCTACAGCATACCTTCCACTTAGAAAAAGACAAATCAAGGTGGACAATCTTTTTTTATAGTTATCAATTAATCATCACATGTATCAGAAATCATTTATAATTACATCTCAAAGTATTGTAGATTCTGAACTATTTAAGTCCAAGAGTTTTTTATTCTGGAGAAAGAGAAATTTTATCAGTCTAAAACATTCATTAGTATAACTGAAGTTAGCTTTTGCAGCAAACTACTTTTGAATTTAAGTAAAATATGAGATAAAATATTTTATGTAAAACTATGCTCTTTTGCCACATATTATGCTAATTACTAGAAGAACAGATAACTCACAAAGTGAAAATAATAAATTTCAACAGATTAACTTTGTTTTCATCATTTAAAAACAGTATGTTATTGTAGGCATAGTATTCTAGTCTAGAATTGGATTGTTTATTGAGAAAATAAACAACAGATTTTACATGCTCTCGTGTCCTTGATTAGCATTAAGAATGGTTTGTTAACTTTATGGCCTACCCCAAATCTACGACACATTCTACATGAAGAAGATATTTAATGATTTACTCTGAAGATTAAACATAAAACCTAGGTTTTAAAATCATTTATAAAATTCTTGAATTTTATGATCACATCAAAGATACTAATTCAATAAACATCATTATCTTTCCCGGGGATTTTCATCTATATTGCTGTTAGTTAAGGTAGATATACTGAAAATAAATCACACATTTGCTGATATTTCTCTCAGAACAACCTAGTTCAGAGATGTATTTTTATTTAAAGAAGCAGATACTAACCCATATTACTTAAAGTTCATCTAAGTTTTGTTAACCCATTTTCTAGTCTATATCATGCCATTTAGCACTCCAGATGCATAGTCATATTTAAAATAAAAATTTCAAGCAGTGTTTTAATTGTTAGTATACATCCTTAAAATGCAAAATTCCTAGTGTTGTTCTTGTATAAATTTTCGTAAGACAGCAAAAGAAAAAAATAACAATAAATGTGATTGATACATAGCCAACAATGCATCTCAGGTTTGGGTTCAAGCCTTTACAAATTTTTTCTAATGCCACAAGTTTACTACAATAATCCTTTGATTAAAAAACTCTGACTATTAATGGAAGATGATCTCTTAGATTTTAATGAATAAAAATTATATAGTAAACACTGATCATAATTACTGAAAATTAATATGGTAGATATATTTAAATATAAAGAGTGAATCCAAAGAGGTCTTCTGTGAAGTCCAACTCATAAACAGGCTATTGAAATGCAATTAGGCCCACCTGATAATCAGCCCACTGTTTTCTACCCATCCTATCATTCCAAAGTTTCAATCATTAAAAATATTCTCAACATATTCTACCTTTCTTTTAGAAACAAAAATATTTATGAACAATAGAATTTAACATAGTATTTAATGCCTTAGCATATTGCATACTTACTCATGACATTTAGGGTTTGAATTCCCAGGAATTTCCCAGTATATAGGAAAATGCACAATTACCAAGGTAGGAAAATCTATAAACATTTTAAACCATGACATTAAGGCACTCTAACTGCATTAATTTTTCTCTACTGCATACATAGCTTATACTTAATTAAAGACTTAAGTAATAAAAATATATGCAATATATGAGAATATACAAATTAAAAATATCTAAAGGAAATTTAAGAAATTTCATTTGTGAGGCTTAAAAATATATTTGGCCAAATACTGTATCTTTTCATGATTTTAATATGAAATTAATCATGAAATTTTCATGATTTTTATGTAATTTATTTACATAAATAATATATGGCGACAAAGGTATTCATGATGGCAAGCAAGAGAAATAAATAATAGTTTATGACCAAGGATAATCATATCACACAACACAACAAGAAGATATTTTTACACTAATAATGTTTGTTAAAAAATCATAACAAAATTATAACATAAATCATAATATAAATCATAACATAAAACCAATTTTATACTTTATTTTTTAAAGTCTTCTGAAATATATTAAGCTACTTGTTATTTTCCAAATAAACTGATTATTTACATATTTATTTTAAATTGAAAGATAATGATTTACAATACTGTGATTGGTCTCTGCCATATATCAATATTTTGGTGATTCTTAGATGAAACAAGTGATTCTTAATTGAAGATTTGAAAAAAAGTGTAAGATATTTTTCTTACAACTTTATGAATATATTTAAATTCTCAATATGATTTCAGTTTTGTTTTTTTTTTAATTTTTAGAATTTAATTGTTTCACTAACAGAGAATTCACAGATTAAGCCTTTTGCACAAAGGCATTTTTTCCTTATGGGCTTTCCGGGTGGCTCAGTGGTAAAGTACCTGCCTGCCAATGCAGAAATGCAGGAGACAAGGATTCTGTCCCTGGGTTGGGAAGATCCCCTGGAGGAGGAAATGGCAACTCACTTTGTATTCTTACCTAAAAAATTCCATGGACAGAGGAGCTTGGTGGGCTACAGTCTATGCAGTCACAAAGAGTCGGACACAACACAGCACACATTTTTATCCTTGCCTGCCAGACTTATGTGACACAACACTTCTCAAAACATCCTATTCTCTTTAATAGCACTATCACAATTATAACTAAATCCTTAGTATAATTATTTTTAACTTATGTATTATTGCCAGAATGTAAGCTCTATGAGGGCAATTGCTGCATCTCTCTTGTCTACCCCAGGAACTGAGTGCTTACCATAATGTCAGGTGTACAACAACATAGAAATGAATACTTATTAATAAATTACTTTTATTTATATATTGATATTTTATTTTAAGCCACATCTGTGGCTTGCAGGATCTTAGTTCCCTAACAGGGATGGAACCCAGACCCTCTGTGGAGTGAGTGAAAGTGAAAGTGAACGGGTGGAGTCCTAAACACTGGGCCGCAGGGAAGTTCCTATATTGACATATTTTAAACTACAGGTTTCAGAGATTTAACACGAACTGAACTTCTGTGTAAAAATACATTAACCTTGTTACTATAAACATAATTTTTAAAGATGATAGTATTATAAAACACCATTAGCATTCTTAAATTTTGAATGAAATTTTCATTGTACTCTCATCCAATTACTGATTAAAAGTAGTGTTGATTATTCAGTTGACTTGTCTCTGCACTTTGCATCTCTTTCTTTTGCTTCTGGTTCAAGTTTTTGTCCTCTCCTACTTAATCATATCTCCCCAGAAAAAGAGAAGAAAGAAAGAAGAAAATAAAATCACTTCATTTCAATTTACTGGTAGAATTAATGGCTTGAAGAGACTATTGAATTCACATACTATGCCATCATTCTGTCTTGTTTGGGTTGCAATAATTTTAGCTTCAGAAGTTGTAAGTAAATCATTACCAATTGATATAATACCTTGATAGCATTTGCAATTAAATATAAGGAATGGCCTACAAAGACAAACTTAAAATATATATATACTGAGCTTTCTAGAGAACTTGTAAAGGGATGTAAGCACTTTTCATTTCATTTGGGTCTGAACAACCAAATATATGTTATTATTTGTGCTTAAGTTAGTCACCGTTTCCCTAAAGAAATAATCTTAATAATAAAATTATTGCTTTTTCCAAAACATGTATAACTAGTTTTCTAAATAAATCTTGAATTGTTTCCACCATTCTAATCTAAACAAGCTCTACACTCTCTAACGTTCACACCAAAGTGAGAAAAACGAGGCACAACAGCACACACATGTTCAAAAAGCATGAAATGCAATGCTTATAGCCTCATGCTTTCAGCTGTTTTCCAAATCCTGACAAACCTGGCTCAGACTGGTGTTTCTTTGTCGGCAATGGTTTGTCATCACTTATTGTACCATTCACCTTTTTCTGCTGGTCTTCCCATGTAACTTCTAATACAAATCAAAAAATATAATCAGAGTTGCCAGACACGTTAGATAATTTGTGTTCTAAAAACCTAAAAATACTTCAGGGATCTAATTTTAAAAAATTATTTTTCCTGTAAATTCTTCCATAAACTCTCAGTAGTATGCAGTTAATGTTTTAAATATAGACATATGACATTTAAAATTGTTTTATAGATTTCAAAATCCAAAGCACTTAAGTTTACTTTCAGGAAATTCTAAATTTTATTTTCAATAAAAGATTATTGAATGTATAAAGAAAATGATTTCAGTGATATATCAAATAAAGTTTTTTAAATACATATTGAATAATATTAATTTGTATTATAAATAAACATTTTGCTAAACATTAGTGTGGTAAACGAAATGTTTATATGGAACTAAAATACAGAGATTTTCATACAAATCAAGAGAAAATCTGTTACATTTAATATACAATAAGATAAAATGGTGATTTATTTACTACCATATTTAGTACTTTCATTAAACAACAGAAAAATACATGTGCTATGGAATATTATCTTAATAAAAATTAGTATCTTAATAAAAAATGAATATTAGGTTGGTATCATTGAATATGCATTATCTGGCTTACCTAAAATCATTTGGAATTATTTGTAGTATAATATAACATTCATTCATTCAAAAAATATTTATTCAGCGCCTACTATAATCCAGGCATGTTTAGCCATTGGTGATATAACAACAACAACAAAAGACAAAAATCCATGGCTTCATAAAATTTATATTCTAGTGGGAGAAATGAATTATAAACAAGATAAATGAGTAAAATATGTTGTGACTTAGATACTGCTAAGTGCTAAGAAGACAAACATGAAGTAGGTAAGAAATAAGGGAACTGTGCAAGGTGTGATGCAAATTTGAATAGTTAGTCAAGGAAATTCTGATTAAGAAGGAAGGTTTTGAGTGAGGAACTTAAGGAAGTAAGGGAGTTATGCCTATGATTATTAAGGGAGGGCACTACAGGTAGAAGAACAGCACACGCAAATGTCCTGAGGTGGAAGAATGTCTGATATGTTCTAGGAAAGCACAGAGGTCTCCTGGCTGGAGTACAGTGAAGAGAAAATGGAAAATCACAGAAGGTGAGGTTAAAGAGGTAATGAAAAAGGAAGTGGAGGGAGTACGGATCACGTTGGGCCTTGTAGATCATGTTTCAAAAGATTCACTGATCACTCTTTGATCTTAATCTCATAGTAGCATTCACACTTATGTATACACACTTGCTTTTCTTTTTACTCACGTTTCTAAAGCTATAAGTCAAGTAGACAGTTACCATCTAAGGACATTTTAATCCCCAGGAGGTTTCACCATGCCATAAATGATCCTCTGGTACTTATTCACCTTTGGCCATAAATAATGGAATACTGGAATGAAATACTAACCTATTTTATAATATTAAGCTAAGGAGATCAGCCCTGGGATTTCTTTGGAAGGAATGATGCTAAAGCTGAAACTCCAGTACTTTGGCCACCTCATGCGAAGAGTTGACTCACTGGAAAAGACTCTGATGCTGGGAGGGATTGGGGGCAGGAGGAGAAGGGGACGACAGAGGATGAGATGGCTGGATGGCATCACTGACTCAATGGACGTGAGTCTGAGTGAACGCCGGGAGTTGGTGATGGACAGGGAGGCCTGGCATGCTGCGATTCATGGGGTCGCAAAGAATCGGACATGACTGAGCGACTGAACTGAACTGAACTGAAGCAAAATATAATCAGGAAGATAAAAAACACTATCAAAAATGAAAAAAAAAATGCTATATTGCAACATCAAATATGGATGATTTTGAGTACACTACTATCTTCATTTACTTATATTGCTAGAATTGACTGCATTAAACATAAGGGTTTTTCAGTTCCTAGACCTGAAATATGTAAATGCTATTTAGTAAAGGCATTTTACTCTGGTCCAGCATAAATCAGCAGGAAATAAACTTCTTGCTTTGAGAGTATTTAATTTGTACTTTGGCATGTAGTTTACCCCCTTGATTTTCTAATTGATAATAATCTGATAAAGATGCAAAATAGCATTCCCAAATAGTAAACAATCTGGATAAAGACGCCATGTTTGAATCAACTGTTAGTGGAAAGAGAAATCTTAAAAGCCTTTTTTAAAGAATAAATTTTCTGATAAATTTCAAGACTAGTTAAATCCTCTTTAGTTAAAAGAACAAAGAAATGATGTCTTCTTAGTCAAAATTAATCTGTGGTTAACACAAAAACAACAGACTAATTTCCCTATGTTGGGGAAAATAATAAACTCATTTATAATACAATATTTCTTGATTTTGAATGACCAGCACTTTTGGTAATCTATCAATATATAAGATTTCACAAGCAATAAAGAGTTGGTTCTAAAATCAAATTTTCTAAAATCCTATACATTTGTCATTTAAAAAGCTATTTCAAATTTCACCATTTGGTAGAGTTTGTGATGTTCCAAAAAAGAATGATATGCTACCTTCTGAAGTAAGACAGTGTGTAGAAGTAGAAATAGCTTGTTTTGAAAATGGTTCAACTTTTCTATATATTGGTAGAAAGCATATTCTGAAGTGTGAAGGAAAATATCCTAACACAAAACAGAGTTAGTTTTTAAACACTTTTTTGAGTTGACAAACATTTTAGTTGAAGAAAATCTATTACATGGAAGTAACAAAAAAAAAATCTCATAACCATCCATTTATAAATACCAGACAATACAACAATGAAAGAAGACTTAGATCAAGGCTATCAATGATTGATAAAGGAGGTACCAGATATGTAACTGGACTAAGGTGGCTTTTCGGAACATTTCTGCCATTAACTAGGTGTATAACCTTAGACAAATTTTATAGCCCCTCTGCCTCTAATGTGTTACCTTCACAGTAAGGAAGTTCAAAGGTTAATGCCAGCTCTAAATTTATAGAGTTGCTCTGTCTTCTTACTACTGATTAGTCAAGATTTTGTGCGAGAGTACTTACACCAGAGACGATAAAATTAAGACACTGAATCTAGAAGATTTTCTAGAAGTTCTAAATGTGACTATTATCAAACCCTATGTTGAAACTCAAATGTCTATTTAAAACAGAACTAGTCATAAAAAGCACTGAACTGACTACCAAATAATTAATTCATCACTCCAGAAACAATGCGAAGTATTAGCCATACCTAGCCCTCTTTGAATTTATTGGTCATATAATTAAAATGAAATACTTAATGTCATTAAGAATAAACTATAGAAAATTTCAGGAAAATGTTCAAATTGTTTGAAAAGTGTTTTAGTTACATTAAAGAAAAATAGCAAAAAAGTGCTAAGCATGCAGCCCCTTAAAGATAGTCTTTTCTTTTGAAGGATTATTGAAGTATTGATTATTGAAGTATTGAAGGATTATTGTGGTAATTTAAAAAAGTCTTCTTAATGTTAAATAATAAAGACCTTAAGATTTAAGTACAAAGTAGTAACCCATGATATTGTACATCTACTACCAAAGAGTAGAGGTGAAAAATCAGAGATGCATAGCAACTTAGTTGATAAGTATGAGTTTGAAAGAATGTCCCATTGCTCAGCTGCAAACTAGAAACCCAATCAAGTAGAGAAAACATTTTTTTCTAGGGGGATAATTGCATCAAGTAAACATTCAGTTATGAATTTAATTTGTAGATGGGGAAGCCTAAAGACTGACTTAATAACTATTAGATGATTTGAAGAAACAACTTACTCATGAAAATTAAACTGTGAGATATTTTTAAGTGATATTTTAAAAACCTACATGTCTACAGAATACCTATATTCCAGCTAGTACAATCCTATATCAAGACAACAATTTAAAGAGCACAAATCCCCATGTTAAAAGACTGTATTTGTATGATACTATGCGTTTCAATGTACTTTCACATTCAGCATCATATCTGATCCTATAAACCACAGAAAGGACATTTTATCAGGTGTTCTCTACAGGTAAGAAAATAAAGAACTGATTAATAAGGATCAGAACTAAATAGTTGCCCAGGTTCACAAACAATTTCACAGGATTTACCTCATTTGATTTTCACAACAGCATATTGGGGATAAAAGATTATTCTCCAAATAGCATATTGGGATATGCTAAGATTTGCTTTTCTCAGATGAACTAACTTGACATAAGGACCTAGAGTCACAAGTTCGGCCCACTATAAAGGCAGGCCCTGAACCAAGGTTCCAAAACTTGTGGTCTTTATGTAGCACTGTCACCTTCCTAAGATTATGCTATTTTCACAAACAAACAGAAGATGGCTGTTTGTATTTAGGAAGCCAAAAATGGTGTGTTGTGAAAAATGGCTGAAGTTTGCAGAAAGGTGTGAGGTAGGAGGGGTTCTCTCCCATATTAGATTAATTGAGGCTTTGGTAATCTAAAGGAAATAAAATGAGCAAAAGGGGAAGCAAACAAAAATAAGGAAGAATGGCTACCGTGAAGGAAAGGGAAGATTAGGAAAAGAAATTAGAACATATTTGTTTACAAGTTAAGTAATAGAGGTTACCATATAGTTGCCTACTGAAATACCCTAAACAGTCACAAGTCCTCAGTCTTTCAAATCCATCTTGTTCACTGTCACCAAGCTATTATTCTATAAAACAGATGTAATTGAGTGAAATATATGATAAATTCCTTGCTATTTTAATGTATCCCTCAGTCTCTCCCATTTTATTTTTTGTCAAAGCGTTATTCATCTAAGTTAGCAGGGAATGCTGTCTTTAGGAAATATCTACCAATGCCATTATAAAATCTATTCCTATCTAGATATTATGCAAATTTGGAAATTAAGACATGGGTATTGGTACTCTCTTTACTCTAGAAGCATTTGTGAGAATACAGAGAGCCAGCAAAACGAAGCCTGTCCACACCGTCACCCTAAATGCTATCTGATTCCTTGAATACTTATAGAAGCAAGTATCCATTATGAAGACTGTAAAAGTTATTTTATTATTTTTGATTCCTTTGAAACCTGTATTTTTCCCCTCTTCTTCCCATCCTTCCTTCCTGTCTTCCTTTCTTATTTATATGGTTCTCTCTATATGAAATGATGTAGGCAACTATACATTGAGACTCAAAGGAACAAAATATTTTTCCTTACGTCTCATTGTGTATCTTTAGGAACTTGACTGTGAAGGCAGTGTGGTAGAGTTTAGTTGATAATCCCACAGTGAATGGCTCACTAATGGACAATAGTAGGATAGGGCCATTAAGTTTCCCAAAACAGACACAGTTAACAAAACACTAATAACATCATAAACTATAAATTAGGTAAAAACTATTTGAGACTAACAATTTTTTACCCACATCTCCAAAACATTTAGTCTCTGTTAAAGATCCTTACAGGTTAGTTTATTTACAGAAGAGGGAACTGAGGTTCAGAGAAATTACAACAAAAGCCTTGTCAGAGGTCATACGCGTAAGAGTAGAAATGAGTTTAAAACCTGATATATTGACTTCCAGTGGAGATCTCTAAATATTATGAAACTGGAAAAGTCCAAACGGTTTAAGCAATTTTAACTTAGAGAAAAGTATTCTAGACATTTGCATGTTGAGCTTTACATGTGGACTGAACCACGTACAAATGCTGCACAACGTGCACCGATTCATACTGCAATTCAGGGAGTTTCTCTCCTCCTTGTACTGTTGCTTATGCAAATTACGTGACCAAGAACAGCATCAGGGCTACTATTTTCCTCAAAACCACTAAATAATACATATGAAATAATTGGTTCAGAGTGATGATCATAATCAGGTTTAGTTTCACCTGAAATCCAAATTTTCAGATTCTTGCTGAAAACACAAGATTATAGCAAGAAATAATAGTACTTACTTTGTGACAAGTATTACTGTAAGCAATTTAAATAAACTAAATTGAGAAGTTAATTTATAGCATATTTACATAGCAAGGAATGTTATTTAGAGTAGAAAGTGAAAGGGAAAGTCGCTCAGTCATGTCTGACTCTTTTCAACCCCATGGACTGTGTATAGTCCATGAAATTCTCCAGGCCAGAATACTGGAGTGGGTAGCCTTTCCCTTCTCCAGGGGGTCTTCCCAACCCAGGGATTAAACCCAGGTCTCCTGCATCGTGGGCAGATTCTTTACCAGCTGAGCCACAAGGGAAACCCAAGAATACTGGAGTGGGTAGCCTATCTCTTCTCCAGCGGACCTTCCCGACCCAGGAATCGAACCGGGGTCTCCTGCATTGCAGGTAGATTCTTTATCAACTGAGCTGTGAGGGAAGCCCATTCACAAGGGGCTACTTCAGGGCAGAGTTTATCATGATCACCCTCCCAAGGTACCAAATACTCATCCACATTTTCCAGCAGCTCTGTCCCCATACTTGACTTTCTCCATTCACAGGCTCTAACTTGTTTCCTTTGAAATTTCTATGTAATAATAACTCAGATCAGTCCCCTCAGGAAAATTTACATTTCAGTGTTCTGGAAATTCTGTTTTATAGTATTAAAATAATTAAGCCATTAAAGAATATCAGAATATGAAGTACTATCACAAGCAGTGGGAAAATATTTTGGCATGAAAACATGCCCAGAACACTTCACAACTTACTTCCTCTGTATGTATCACAATCTTAAGAGACTCTATGTAAGTAATATGTTATAAATTTACCAACTATATTTTATTTGTTTTTATCATCAAATTATTATTGGGAGCTCCCCAAAGCAGGAAATGTATCTTATTGATCATTGCATTCTCAATGACTGCCTAGTACAACAAATTGGAAATAGCAGCTATTGGCTGAGGTGAACTTGACTAATATCTAAAACACACATACACACATGGTTGAAACACGTGCAAGGAAAATGCCATTCATCTGAAAAGGCATGGTATGTGCATGTATAACACAGGGAGTCATGACTAGAAATCTGCTCCTACGTGCACTGAAGAAAGCTAATCCTCTAGATTATGCTCTTTTATCAGTGAAGCAAAGCTGTTTTATCAGATTTATAAGGCTCCTTCCAAATCTAAGCCTTGATTCTAGATCTAGGAACAAAGCTACAGAACACGATACATATCTTGGCAAACTATAGGCAGATGACTCTAGAGAACAAATTAGCTGATCTAGATTTACAAGTCAAAGAATGAGCACAAAGTTTCCCACATATCTTTCATGTATTCTTGCTTGCTCCCCTGACTTTTCCCTTTAGTCCAGATTTTTATTTCCTTTCTTCCCTTTATAGCCAAAGGTGTCTATGTGGTGGTGGTTTAGTTGCAAAATCGGGTCTGACTCTTGCAACCCCATAGACTGTAGCCCACCAGGCTCCCCTGTCCATGGGATTTCCCAGGCAAAAAACCTCCATTTCTTTCTTTTAATCCACTCTAATCATCCTTTTGGCTCAGAGGTAAAGATTCCACCTGCCAATGCGGGGAGCTTCCCAGGTGGTACTAATGGTAAAGAACCTGGCTGCCAATGCAGGAGACATTAGAGAGGCGGGTTTGATCCCTGGGTTGGCAAGATCCCCTGGAGGAGGACACGGCAACCTACTCCACTATTCTTGCCTGGAGAATCCTATGGATAGAGGTGGGGTGGGCTACAGACCATGGGATCGCAAAAGGGTTGGACATGACCTAGCAACTAAACAACGATTGGACGTTTACCCCTTACAACTCCACCAAAACTTCTCTAAAAAAAGGTTAACACAATGGTCTCCTATTTGCTAAATTGAGTGATTTTACCTTCTTGATAATTCTCTTTGCTTCAAGTACTTTATTTGCACTTAGGACGCTAGAATCCATGGCTTCCCCTCTACCTCTCCTCCTACTCTTTCTAAGTTTCTTGTTTCTTCATCCTTTCAACTTCTAAATAAGAATAGCTCAGTTCATAGTCCTCAGACTTCTTTTAGCTGTCTACACTTGTGATCTCTTGTGATTTCAATGGGCATCATGGTTTTAAGTCTCTCTTTATAAGGATAACTCATAAATCTAAAACTACATAGTCTGAATCTCTAAAGTAAAATCCAGAACACATTTCAAACTGCCTATTTGACATCATATCTTACATGTCTAATAACATATCTATCTTATATCTAAAATTGAGCACCTGATATTCCCACCAACTGTACTTTTCTCAAGTTTTTCCCTCTACCATTTAATAGAAACTCCATATCCTTCCAACTACTCCGGGCCAATACCTGGATGTTATCACTGCATCTCTCTTACCCCATCAGGTTACTCTGTTGGTTCTATCTTTGCACATCTATCCAGAATGGAACAACTCCTATTACTCTGGTATAAGTTAGCTACCATTACCTCTTTCCTGGGTTATTAGGAATGCCTCCTAGTAGCTCTCCTTTTTTCTAATCTTCATTCTTTCGGGTTATTTTCAACCTAACAATCAAACTGATTTTTTTTTTTTTTTAAAGAAACAGTTTTTGTGTCACTTTAATAAAAATCTTTCTTTTTCATTCTGTGAAAAGCAAAGTCCTAACAGTGATCAATAGGTCATATATGGGTCACCTCCCCAGCCTTTCTGACCATACCTACCATCATTCTCCACCTTTCTCACTCTGTAGTACTCAGCTGACCTCTTTACTGTTCCTCGAACAAGTCAAACTTGCTCCCATATAGACCCTTCATGCTTGCTGTTCCCTCTGCCAGATACCCTTTTCTTACCTAGACCTTCACAATGGTAATTCAAGTCTCTGCTCAAATATGACATACTTCTCAGAAAAAATTATCAGGAATCATTTACCCTACTCTCTAGAACACTACCTATTCCATTATCCTGATTTATTTTTTCTTTGTAAATGTCAGTATCTGAAATTATATGATACATTATTTATCACTTGCTTCCCCTAATAAATATAAGGACAATGAGGCAAGTACCTTGTTTTATGTGTACACTAGTATATCTCCAGTACTCCCAAAAGGAGACTGGAATATAATAGTTTTATTTGTAGAAAGAATGCACAAATTCTTTGTAGGAAGAATGAATAATGAAAAAAACTAGAAACTCGCCTCTGATTTTGTTCTTTGAGTTTTGTAGTATGATGCTACGGAGAAGGCAATGGCACCCCACTACAGTACTCTTGCCTGGAAAATCCCATGTATGGAGGAGCCTGGTGGGCTGCAGTCCATGGGGTCGCTAAGAGTCAGACACGACTAAGCGACCTCACTTTCACTTTTCACTTTCATGCATTGGAGAAGGAAATGGCAACCCACTCCAGTATTCTTGCCTGGAGAATCCCGGGGACGGGGGAGCCTGGTGGGCTGCCATCTATGGGGTCGCACAGAGTCAGACACGACTGAAGCGACTTAGCAGTATGATGCTATGGAATAAGCTGTCTCATTTTAACTCACTGGAGGTATGAAAAGCAATGTATCAAAAAGGATTGCCTTTAGGTAAATAATTATTTGAGAAAATTGAAACTAATTTCATGAACCAAAGAATTTGATTTTAATATAGGGTTAATGGAGAAGTTCTGGCTGATCATATATCTCGATAATCTGCAACATACACTACATCTATTCCAAAATGATATGTGGGCCCTTCACACCAAGAGACAGAATAAAGTTAGCTTCATTATTTCTTCCCTTTCCATACTAAATCAGAAGAGAGGATGGTGAAAGTCCATCAATGAGGAACTCAATGCTTGAGCATTTCTAACACACAGTTACAGCTGGAATTCACTATACCTGGAATCAACTATACTCCAACATAAAATAAAAATTAATATATAAAAACAATATTCACAGTCAATTAGAGGTCAGGAAACAAACAAAAAAGTCTGGTGAAAGTATTTCATTAGTTAAAATTCACTGTTTTCTCTTTCTATATAAGTAAAAGAACAAAGTAACAACACTTTAATTTCTATAAATTTCACTGATTCACAAACATGCTTTAGGCAATTAAAAAAACAACCTCCTACCTTAACCTTACTCGTGAACTTTAATATGAGATTCAAAATAAACACTAAATTTGTCTCTCCCAAAAGAAATGCCAATAAGAAATATTAGACACCTAGACCTTAATTATAAGTAGAAGATGAAAAGATTAAACTAAATAAAAATGAGAGTTAGTCTTAAGTAAAATATACAGAGTTTTCATTTTTCAAATTTTCATCAATAACTCTTTCTAGGTCCAACTATATCATGAGTAGGATTGGTCTACATCACAACGGTGAGGTTTTGCAGTCAAGAGGCGTTTTATATAAATGATAAAATAAATAATGAACGTAAGTGACTGAGGTCCCAATAACCATTGTCACTAGAACCTTTACATGTAAGATTGAAAAGCTACAAATTTTAGTTTTAAACCTGTGAAAAATCTACAAATATTATAAATTTGTTTAATATTATTGAACTTATGATTAAGTTCATTTTTACTTTAAAATAGTTTTAAATAGTTCAATTTAAAAAATATTTCTGGATTGAAAACTATGTATGCTGTTTTTCTAAATGCATAATAATACAACCATCACTATTTCCCTCAGAATCTCCTTATTATTGGTCATAATTCCTTATTATGACCAATAAAGTAAAACTTTTTAATGCCATAAATTCAATAAAATAAGATTATACTAGGATCCAATAATAAGGTAGGTACTTTAAAAAAATTTTTGTATTCAGAAATATATTTTTAAAAGAGCAGAAAACATTGGATAACTTAAGCTGGGACTACACTTGTATTTATACTTATTTAAGTAAAGAAAGCACATTCATGCACATCACAAATGTCAATACAGGATATTTAACATATATTAATGCACTATTAACTTCATATTAGACTTGCCTTTTTTTCCATTATTAGGTGGATTTGGTGTTTCTCCCTCATTGTCTTTATAACATTGAAAACAGACAACAGTGAATAATTAAGGTCATTAACAACCCAAATAAAATCAAGCACACCACAAAAGATGATATCACACACTAGAGAAACAAACCCATGCACTAAATATGACACCTTGCAATACTGAGCTAAAGAGTAAAGTATACCCTTCCTAGCCTATAATAAAAATAAAATGAAGAATAACAAGTCATTTGATGTTAGGAAGATTACAGTTATGGTTTATTCTAATTTAAGAATGAATATAATTTACTAATTAAGTTGATTTTGAGAATCAAGCATAGGTGACAAACTGGCTCAATGAATGGGTTTCCTTATAACTAAGTTGAAAATAAATAAAAGTAAAATGAACTACTGCTGATGTCTCTAAACTAATGATAGCCCAAACAATGACTTTACTGCAAACGCCAATTCTTGAACGGTATTGAAAGACCTTCAGTATTTGTATGGACTAGTTTCAGAAATATAGCAATGGGCAAGCAGGGAAACTTTAACTATACAGCTGAATTAAAATGAAGCTCATTCTTACAGTATTCTCTTAAAAAAGTTATTCCTAAAGCACTTCAGGAAAATGGAAGATGTGTTACATTCTAGTAGTTAGTATCTGATATGTTCAGAACAGACATACTTACACTTTTCTATATCTAGGAATCTAAACTTGCCTTTGTTTTCATGACCAGATTTACACTGATAATTTTTCTCATCTTTATAACATTAAAAATCATTACTAAAAATTAGCAGTTGCAGCTTAAGGGGTTTTCTGCCTTAGACTACAATCACTACTGTAAGAATGCACCCATGAAAACGTATCTTATGCACAATATACGGAGTGGCACTGCTTTCACACAAGATAAAGGAGAGAACAAAAGGCACGTAGAGTCCACACTACTATTCATGAACACAATATACTGCTGAGTTAAATCCTTTCATAAACATTTTGATAAAGCAAAAATTATGATATGTAAACATAATTGGGGCTTAAAAATACCAAAATGAAGTGTCTTCATTCCATGTAGAAGGAGGACTCTTTGAAGAGAAATTAGGATTGTCAATAAATATTAGAGCAATACTGAGCTGGGATGAAGAGGAACCTACGGTTAATTGTTCTTTTTTTTTTCCATTTGGCTTAGTTGCCCCATGGCATGTGGGATCTTAGTTCCCCAAGCAGGCATCAAACCCACATGCCCTACATTGCAAGGCAGATTCTTAATGACTGGATCACCAGGGGAGTCCCTGACCTTATTGTAGAGAAAATTTTATGGATAAATTATGATGGTTTCTAAAAGTTTCAAGAACTAAAATTTTAAAATTTATATTCTTCCCAAATTTACTTGTAATTTACCTCTAAAAAATCAAACTTGTTGAGAGGAGAATCTAGGACTTTAGTGTATCTGCACTCAATGAAACACGTGGCAAAATACAGTGTTTCAGTAGGTACTGCACGAACTGAATGTAAAGCTGGGGTAAAGGATAGGTATAAACCTTGGTCAGATGCATTGTCTATAATTTCACTTTGATTTAAACAACATGGAGAATGTTCAAACAGGTCAATTAAATATTCTGATAAGTTACTTAGCTCATGTAATATCTCTCCATCAATAAAATTAAGTAAGTATTTTAAAATTAGAACTGAACAATCTGTTCTCTATTCCAGATTATAAATCTAGAGCCTAACGTCTTCATGAAATAGAAAAGTCATACTTCTAAAACATTCGATTATTTATTTTAAACACACAGACAGACCTGCTTTGACCTCTTCACCCTGCTTTTCTCCCCCCTGCTCTTCCACATGTCTAGTTTCTTCATTAACTTCTGTATATGCACAAGTAAAGGAAAGGATAAGACCAGACACGTACATTTGTTACTCCTCAATAAAATAAAACAAAAACTTTCAAATTATTCATGATACAATGAGTGATTATAAGGAATTGAATAGATTATTTTTTAACAAGTTTCTGACATGTTAGGGAAACAAATAAGTATACTGTGAATAAGTTATCATACTGTCTCCTTTTATGATAACTTCGATTTGTAAAAGAAATTGTGGCCCATAAACATCTGTAATACATAACAACTGTAAGAAAGACAAAATACTTCATCTGTAAACGATATATTCTTAGAAAAATAATATAACTTTTCTTCTAGAGAAACAAAAAAATAACATTATAAACTCGTTCTTATTTTTATAAATTGCAGTACATCAAAGTTGGGGGAAATTAAAAATAATAATGTCTTACAGGATTTAGTACATTGTACTTTCTTTATATTGTTTCCATTTTCTCTCTCAGATTTTAACTAATATTGTACCACTGTCAAGACCAACACATATAAGGCTTTTAATTAATTTAATTAATAGATAAATATATTCCAAGTCAAAAGGAATTAAACTAGGACATTCTCATTTTTCAGCTATTGAACAGAATCAGAAGATAAACATGCCATTACTTTGATTCTAAAACAGTCACTGAATTATAATGTCTGACAACTTTTAAAGAGATAATCCAAACATAATTTAATTTAGACCATTAATCAATAGTCAACTTTGCATTATACCTTTACCTTCAGTTAGAAAAGTAGAATATATATAGCCATTAAAGCTAAACTAAATGATACAATCATGTATTTGCTGGAATCTTCATATTAATATTTATGAAAACACTGCTACAATCATCCACACTCTTAAGCAAAAAAAAAAACCAAACCCTCTCCAAAGCATTTTAATTTATACTGGAAAGAATAAAAGAAGTTTTTTTGCTCTCTTTCATTTATAAAAATGGAAAAGTCACAATTATGGACATTAAAGGAAAACTGTAGTTTTAACACATTCTATACGGCAAAAATCAGACAGTAAACAGAATGTTTGTTGACAAGCTCATTAAAAATGTCAAGTATCAGCTCTAATGTTAGTTTTCTGGTATATTTATTATTACAAAGCATGGAGCACTCATATTTCAAGAGAATATTGCTACTGAAGATATCAAAATTGAATTTAGAAAAAATTATGACATAAACTGTGTTTCTGACTTCATATGATAACAGATGATGCCAAAACTCTATCTTTAAAATTTGTGGGGAGAGGAGACGAATATTCCATATGTATTACAGAACTTCCCTTATGGAAAGTACTTTTAAAACTATATACTCCCATTTTTATGTAAATAATAGAGACTGCAGTAATGCTGCTAAAATATTTTCATCAGGCTGTATAACCATCACAATAGTGCTGAGTTGTTTAAAATTATAGTTCATAGTACATAGCAAATAAAAAGGACCACAAAATAGGAGTTGATAAATCATTCAACTGCAACTAACAAGAATACAGCCTGTTTTGAGTTCTGTAAGGCAATAAAAGTACTGCTGCCCAAATGCAATACACTTAAAAAAGTGTTACCAATAGGTTATAGAAATGTGAGTTTTACTACAAACATATATCGAATGACAAGTTTATTTTAATGGTACTTTCTATACTATTTGAAGTAGCTTTTCAATTTGTAAATAAATATTACATGCATTCATTCAACAAATATTTATTGAGCGCCTATAATGTGCCAGGCATTATTCTACGTGCTGGAGATTCACCAGTAAATAAAATAGCTGACAGTTCTTCAAAGTTACAACATCATCGGCAGAATTCTATAATCAGCAGAGGAATTTTTATTGTCTTGGTAAATGTATGACATTCCATATAGCAAGACTCAATATTTTTCCTCTTGAGTCATAATGTAGCATTGATAACAAAACGGTACATATTTAACTTTATTATACTATAAACAGTCTTGTTATAACATAAAAAAATGATGCAGGAAATATGAAGCACAATCACTATCTAATTAAAAAAACTTCCTTTTCTAGAAAGCCAAATTGAATAATTAAAAAATCATCATAAACACAAAATAAAATATATGATGATAATTATAACTAGACTAGGTGTATATCCTCAATGACATAAACACAGACTGCAATTGACATCTTTGGTTAAAGTCTTCCACAAAATATAAAATTTTATGTCAAAGCAAATTTTAAAAAAAAGCAAAATTTACCTTGTGATTGAAAAGAAGCTAAATTCTTTGTATTCTTACTTGACTGAATCAAAGAAATTTAACTCCTTTGTATATTTTTGAAGTAAAACAAAAATTGAACACTTTATCAGAATCATAAAACAAAATAATTTTACTGTAATAAAAGTCTATACAGTGAAGGAACATCAATTGCAGTTGGGTTTATTTTTGCTCACATAGCCCCCCAAAAAGGCTATCAGCACAAAACAAACCCTCCTTTATGTACAGACCTTCATAAGGTTCTATCTCCTTGACTCCATTGTCTAGGAAAAACAAAATAAAAACAAAACAAAAAAAGGGAACCAAAGCACAGGGGTTAAAAACAACAGAAATTTCCAAAGGCACAGAATGTATCATCTATTAAAGAGAAGTTAAATGGTGACTTAAATATGCTTGTTGGTTTGTTGGTTTTGGCAATGCACATCCCATTACCAAATAAAGGGACCATTTAAAAAAATGACATTAAAAATCATTATATTCTATCGGCCATGCTTTTAGAGGTCCTTTATCCAAGACTTTATAGACCTTTGGGGGAGTATGTTTATCTGTGTATAAGCAAATAGGGTTTTCTTATGCAAAAATTTGAAAGTATTAAAAATATCAGTACAACATGCATCTTTCTTTGTATATTCATGATTACCTTTTTCTGGCACTCCAGTTTTGAGAAGGATCACCACTGTTGTGCATCAGCTAACCAGTCCTTTGCAGTGTGTGAAAATTGATTTGGCTAGTTACTAATAAACTTTATGTAACTATCAACAATTACATAAACTTAGTTGTAGCAAAGAAATATCATCCAACTGCTTATTTAAGATCATTAAATTTACTTCTTAAAACGCGTTTATTAAAATTTGAAAAATGTGCAAGAGCAATGATGATAGGTTGCCTCCAAATATTATAGATTTTAAATGCAAAATATAGAATATTTATACATGTATTTGCAAATATAACTACTAAAAATGCAGCTAAGGTATTCAATTAACAAAAGAAGAAAGCTAATACAAAGGTAGTAAAAAAAAAAATCTTGATTCACCTTAGCTTCCATGTGTATATCCTATATGACACAATTAGAAATAAAACTTACTTCTCTCCAATGTTCCCTTTGGTGGAAGCTGTGGGAGTTGTCGGCCCCTTCGTCCTGCCACTGGAGTACTTGATGGGCTTGTTTGGACAGACCCAGTACGAGGATGAGACCTACAAGATACATCATTAATACTCATTTTCAATAGAATTAGTTAAATATATTTAATATATTTGGTTCATATGATAGCTGTATGGTGCAATTTTAAAGGAGGTTTAGCTGCTGATTAAAAGGTTAGGAAAAGTAGGACAAAATATGGATATTTGAATGATTATCTAAATAGCAGAAGATGTTTATACTGTTATGTAATATGCATACATACACAGATACATGCACACAAAGTCTTACAGTAAAATCCATGGAATTATTAATGTAAACTGAAATTCTATCCATATGAAAGCAAGGAGAGAAGCCTACAGCTCAAAAAATAAAAGATAATGCTTCATATTTCTTTCTACCAGATTTCAAACTCTTTAACACTAACCTTCCTCCCTTGATCCTAAGAGATTTTTACTCAGGCTTATATTAGATATCCCTTTATTAGAAATTATCTCATGAAACTACAAGTAAAACCCTGAATAATTCAAAATTCAGCTAAAGAAGATATTGGTCAATACATATTAATAGTGATAGAAAGAAACTAAAAATCTAGTTTTAACTACTGTCATTAGGATGATTATCCAAAAGTGATGTCTAATGGACACAAACAATTTCTCATTCTGTAGGAGAAGAACATGATAGCCATGAGGTGTGTTATGTAGGGAATACCCAGGACTCCTGATAAATGAGAAATCACAAAACAAATGTGGTCAGGACAGTTAATAAACAAATTACAATGGTAGCCACACACTATTATATCCACGGAATATAAATAGTGTGCTTACACTGAAAAGGTTAGTGTCGATTGTTATTAGTGATCAGCCAAGGATGACAGAAGAGACCATTTAGCTGCTGGGAAAATAAAATGTGCTGGTGGGGCAAAGGGGAAGTTAGTCTGATTGATTTATCTTTCACCTCGATAAGGCAGGTGAAGGAGGGGCAGATCTTCCAGTCATTAATGAAGGCATCGACCTCATGAGGTTTGTATCAGGACGTTCAGTGGATCTGGAGCGGGTGGTGGTCCGCTCTAGGAGAGGCCGCTGTTCTGTTGATCTGGATCTGTGATATGGCTGTCTATCTGCTGCTTCACAATCCCTGAAACGTTAGTCAAAAAGCAGCTCAGTTGATCTTTAGTGCCTTTCTGCTATTTTGTTATGATGCATCAAACTGATTTTGAAAAAGGTAATTGTTTAAGATTATTGAGTATGGAAAAAAAAGTTCACTTCCCCAACATATGCTGCGTTAATTCTCACTAAACTCCGTAAGAATTCCTAAGGAACCAACATCTGCCTTTAATAGCAATTCCCAGTGAAGATAATAGGATTTGCTCTGTTATAATCAAAACAAAATTATCTGTTTTCCAAAATGAATTCCCTAAATGGAACATGTGAAATATGTGAAGTATTCTATTCAGAAAGAATTCAATGACTTCCCAACATTTGTAAAAGAGTAAAGAAAACCATAAAGGCACTAATTCTCAAGCTGCTAAGGCTGTTTATGCTAATAAACAGTATACCAAGTAAAATTTAAAAAGGCTTTCAGCACAATTGTAGTATACTGATACATCTGAACGTTCAAATGACTGAATCCAAATGTTATGAGAAAACAGTGCAACTTTGCAGTCTGTAGCCATATTCAAACATAGTCCACAAGAAAAATCATTCTTCAGGAAACGGGTACACCAACCATTCTACATCGTTTATCTCATCACACTTTAACAATGCCAACCAATGCAATTCAGAATGAGCATTAATTGACTGAAATAATAACAGTCTGAAACAATGTGATTTCTTTGATGAGAAATAAATCCAACATCAAAATTTAAGCCTTCTTTAAAGAAGTATACTTAAGCAAGCTATCAGCACTAATTTTTGTATCCCTGGAGTCTAGCATAATGCTTTTACATCCAACATGCAATTTGTAAATGTTTCCTAAGATCACCCCACGATCTGCAGAATAGCCCCCAAAACAGTAGTTTTGATTCTAGAACTCCAAAGTATACCTCAAAAAAACTATTACCTCCCCATATAGTTGTAACAACAGTACTGGAAATGCTTATATATTATAAACACCAAAGAAAGCTTTAGTATCCCTCAAGACTAATGTACTAATGACTTCCACTTTACCTACAAATTCTCTCGATCTTATTTTTGATAATGAAAACTGCAAGTGCTTAAAGAAAAATAATATAAAGGACACAATTTTCCAAATGTAATTCATTACATGGCATACAATTTTGGACCAGCAGATATTAGATTAGGCTTCCCTGACAGCTCAATTGGTAAAGAATCTGCCTGCAATGCAGGAGACCCCAGTTTGATTCCTGGGTTGGGAAGATCTGCTGGAGAAGGGATAGGCTACCCACTCCAGTATTCTTGGGCTTCCCTTGTGGTTCAGCTGGTAAAGAATCCACCTGCAATGCAGGAGACCCAGGTTCAATCCCTGGGTTGGGAAGATCTCCTGGAGAAGGGAAAGGTTACCCACTCCAGTATTCTGGCCTGGAGAATTCCATGGACTATATAGTCCATAGGGTCGCAAAGAGTCGGACATGACTGAGCAACTTTCACTTAGATATTTAGACTTATGACTTTAGGAACTGAATAATAGATTTACTCTATAACATATTTTGTGATTATCTTACACTTTATATTCATATGGTAACATGAAGGCAAAAGATTTTTAAACTAGTTTTATGTTCATGTACTATAATATGATTGATTTCTTAAGATAAGTTTAGTATTTTTATATGTATATCCAAATATGTCAAAAAAGCTGTGTAAATACATACACAATATTCAATTACTTATCAAAGAGAGAAATGAAAAGGCAATTTGACAGGGTAAGAAATCATAATTCTATTTTTTCTTCCTGAAAGACTATTTTAGAGAGAACACTTCTCTTTAGAAATAAAAATGCTCAATGTCTATCAAATGTTGTTAGTATACATATCTTTGTATATCTTCAACACAATATATTTATATACTGCATGCGTGCTAATCCGCTTCAGTCATGTCCGACTCTTTGTGACCCTTGGACTGTAGCCTGCCAGGCTTCTCTGTCCATGGGATTCTCCAGGCAAGAGTACTGGAGTGGGTTGCCATGCCCTCCGCTAGGGGACCTTCCTGATCCAGGGATCGAACTCATGGTTCTATGCCTTCTGCACTGGCAGGTGGGTTCTTTACCACTAGTGCCACCTTGGAAGCCTAAATATATATTAATATGTATCTTAGATTCCTTAAACCTAGTTTTGAAAATACCAATCTTTACATTATTTTCATATTTCTTATTATCTGAAAATAACAATAATTTATTTCATTAAATAACATGTATTATGCAAAATCTAATTTATTCTGATTTCATTAGGCAATTTTTCCAAGTGGAAACTGAAATATTAGAATATACAATTTCACATCTTTGACACTATATTTTAATGATTGAAATATATAATTGTGAGTGAAATCTAGAGAATTATTTCAAATGTGTTGCTACATTCCATGTCCTTAAAAGAATACTATTATCTTTAAAATATTAATAAAGAAGTCACTCTTTAGGAAATATGCCTTAAAAAAAACTCTTTAGTAAAAAGTTGTATGAAGCTATAATCAGTGTTTTAAATTTTGCTTATATTTTTCTCACCATATTCATCAAAAGTATGAATTATGATTTCCATAAAAAATAAAAATGTTTAATAAGTGAAACATGAAAAGAACCATGGTAGAAGTTAGAAATGTATTGACATGCTCCACCACAATTAAGAAAGGGGAAAATCATCATATTTTAAACTTTGATAACACAGTAGAAGGTCAAGATAGACTTCTATTTCCACAAATGGCTAAAAATATGTCTTACTAGGTGAGAACTAAGATTATTGCTGAGAAAACTGAAAGCAGCAATGGTTAAGTCTCATATATAATACCCACTCTCATGGTAGGTTTTCTAAGGGATTGAGATATAAAACTCGACAGATCAGATCAGATCAGTCGCTCAGTCGTGTCCGACTCTTTGCGGCCCCATGAATCGCAGCACGCTAGGCCTCCCTGTCCATCACCAACTCCCAAAGTTCACTCAGACTCACGTCCATCGAGTCAGCGATGCCATCCAGCCATCTCATCCTCTGTCGTCCCCTTCTCCTCCTACCCCCAACCCCTCCCAGCATCAGAGTCTTCTCCAATGAGTCAACTCTTCGCATGAGGTGGCCAAAGTACTGGAGCTTCAGCTTTAGCATCATTTCTTCCAAAGAAATCCCAGGGCTGATCTCCTTCAGAATGGACTGGTTGGATCTCCTTGCAGTCCAAGGGTCTCTCAAGAGTCTTCTCCAACACCACAGTTCAAAAGCATCAATTCTTCGGCGCTCAGCCTTCTTCACAGTCCAACTCTCACATCCATACATGACCACTAGAAAAACCATAGCCTTGACTAGATGAACCTTTGTTGGCAAGGTAATGTCTCTGCTTTTGAATATGCTATCTAGGTTGGTCATAACTTTCCCTTCAAGGAGTAAGCGTCTTTTAATTTCATGGCTGCAGTCACCATCTGCAGTGATTTAGGAGCCCAGAAAAATAAAGTCTGACACTGTTTCCACTGTTTCCCCATCTATTTCCCATGAAGTGGTGGGACCAGATGCCATGATCTTCGTTTTCTGAATGTTGAGCTTTAAGCCACTTTCACTTTCATCAAGAGGCTTTTGAGTTCCTCTTCACTTTCTGCCATAAGGGTGGTGTCATCTGCATATCTGAGGTTATTGATATTTCTCCCAGTAATCTTGATTCCAGTTTGTGTTTCTTCCAGTCCAGCGTTTCTCATGATGTACTCTGTGTATAAGTTAAATAAGCAGGGTGACAATATACAGCCTTGACAAACTCCTTTTCCTATTTGGAACCAGTCTGTTGTTCCATGTCCAGTTCTAACTGTTGCTTCCTGACCTGCATACAAATTTCTCAAGAGGCAGATCAGGTGGTCTGGTATTCCCATTTCTTTCAGAATTTTCCACAGTTGATTGTGATCCACACAGTCAAAGGCTTTGGCATAGTCAATAAAGCAGAAATAGATGTTTTTCTGGAACTCTCTTGCTTTTTCTATAATCCAGCGGATGTTGGCAATTTGATCTCTGATTCCTCTGCCTTTTCTAAAACCAGCTTGAACATCAGGAAGTTCACGGGTCACATATTGCTGAAGCCTGGCTTGGAGAATTTTGAGCATTACTTTACTAGCATGTGAGGTGAGTGCAATAGTGAGTTTTCATTTTATGGTGAAAGTGAAAGTGAAGTCACTCAGTCATGTCCGACTCTTTGCGACTCCACGGAATGCAGCCCACCAGGCTCCTCTGTCCACAGGATTCTCTAGGCAACAGTACCAGAGTGGGTTGCCATTTCCTTCTCCAGAGGATCTTCCTGACTCAGGGATCAAACCCAGGTCTCCTGCATTGTAGGTAGATGATTTACCATCATGTTGAATGACCATTTGCAAGGCATAAAGTATTTTAGTGCCTACCTGGGTTTCTGAATTTGGGGTCTGTATTTCAATATAAATAGTTTCCTTTGTAACCCTACCTATTTATTTTACTTTCTGCATTTCAAAATATTATTTGAAAAAGGGTAGACACAGATTTTACAAGATTGCCCGAAAGCAAGCCATATAAAACACCAGGAAACTCTCACCTGTAAATTTAAATTTTTGTTAGGTTAATAATTTGATTATCTTATAAAAGTGATTTAATATCTGTCATAACTCTATTTTTAGTTTACATTTTCTGGTATATATGCTTAAAATAGTTTAGAGTTTCTTAGAGTTTCTATGTGCCATTTACCTGGATAGATATGGATATAGTTCTGCTTATTTAGTGACTACTATTCTAAACTGCAAGCATTTGCACAGGATCCTCCACAGCTGAAGCTAATTCATGTTGACTGACAGTATTGTAACAAGACCTTGTATTGTATCAAGTCAGCTTTAAAATCATTTAATAGTATGTGCAGATTTTGATTTCTAAGGGGAAAATAATTTTATAATTATCTAGCAAAGTTGTCCATTTTCAATCATTTTCCCACTCATATAGTTGCTCTTAAAATTTTTTTTAAATTTTCAAGTATTTGGCACAGCTGTCTACTTATTTCACCATCCCTGTCACTTATTTCTCCGTCTCCAAGTACATGGAGTTATGCAGTGTCACAGAGAAGCATAGGCCAGTGAGCATTTTCTTTCATTTATATTCAACCATTGCAATAATGCAATTCCAGATCAACATAAACTCGATGTAGACTATCTCTTAAGTATGATAAAAAAAAATACCAAGATTACTAAAACAATGAAAAACAAACTGCACAATGCTTCAAAGTATTGTTCAGATATCAATGAAAATTGTCCTAGGACATAACTCAGGCCTTAGAATCTATGTTAAATCAGACAGATTTATTTTATATTTATATTGTAAAGATGTGGTAAGTAAATGTAATAGGGTTTCTTTCTCATAGGCTTACACAAAGTAAAGCTATTCAGGAATTATTTTTCTTCTTTATAAGGAAATAATTTCCTTGTAAGGTCGAAATCCTAATATTAAAAAAAAAAATTTGGAGATATCTCCGAAGGACAAAAAGTATAATCTCAGATTTGGAGCAAGACATGACTTTCATAAATCTGTATTACATAATATAGCAAGCTGATTAACAGCAGCAGCATTATACTTTTCATTAAACACCTTCAATGTGTAGAGATTTTCTAAGCATTAACTACATAATTGAAGGAAGAAACAAGCACATTGTAGAATTTAAAAATGAGATATAGGGTAATTAATATGTTACATGCTGTATAATATATCAAGTAATTTAAAGCAATTATATAATTAAACTCTATAATTTTCTGGTACATCATATTGTGCGATGTATAAGTTTAACCTTTTAAAACCCAGTTTATATATTTTAGCATTGCTCCCAGAGTTAAGAGAATTGGAAGACCCAAAATACCATGGTAATAAATGAATATTTCTGAATATTTGTATCATGTGTATAAATAGAAATATTTTATTATTTTGGTGGAAGATAGATTAATTTTCCTTGGACATGATAGATTTTTTATATCAGAACATTTCTGTTCAATTAAACATTAAATATGTATGTTAGTTAAAAGTAGATGAGGTTATAAAAAATAACAGTAATATCTAGAGTCAGCCAACTTAATAACAATCTAACATGTAAAAATGGTAATAATACACATATTGATGGGGAAAAAAACAAGACACTTTAATGTAGAAAAACATGTTACTATTACTCATAAACTTATTTTTATCATAAAAATAAAATGGTCCTTTATCTACAGAAGTATTATCATAAAACAGTCATTATTGTAAATAGCAAGAAGAAAAGATTATCACAATTTTCTTAAGAAAACTAGGGACAAATACAATACTGAACAATAAAGATATATTAGTAAACATGCACACGCAAAAACATATAAAATATAAATGTTTGAGGATGTTTTGAGTATTTAAATAAGTATTCATAGTTATAATTCTCACTGTCACTTAATTTTTACTTTAAAAAACAACAGAAACAAAACCACAAACAAGCAAGGTTATTTACTCAGGAACAATTAAACACACAGTGAATTAATACATCTTTAAAATATGTATTTTTAAAGTCTTGAGAGATTATCACATTCCATCTACAATATTCTTATTGTACTAAATAATTTTATTTTCAGTGGATGGTGAAGTATTAAAAGTGTTTTGTCAACTGTAAGAAATTCAAGCTATTTTGTCAAGGTATTAGCCCTATGGTTTCCTTTCCTAGGTCCTCAAAGAGTCCATAAAATAACAAACTTTTTAAAGATGCATAATGGTCATCTGAGTTAAATTCACCCATTCCAGTCCATTTTAGTTCACTGATTCCTAAAATGTTGATGTTCACTCTTGCCATCTCCCATTTGATTACTTCCAATTCGCTTTGATTCATGGACCTATCATTCCATGTTCCTAAGCAATATTGTTTTTTATAGCATTGGACTTTACTTCCATCACCGGTCACATCCACAACTGGGTGCTGTTTTTGCTTTGGCTCCATCTCTTCTTTCTTTCTGGAGTTATTTCTCCACTGATTTCCAGTAGCATACTGGGCACCTACTGACCTGGGGAGTTCATCTTTCAGTGTCCTATATTTTTCAGTTTTCATATTGTTCATGGGGTTTTCAAAGCAAGAATACTGAAGTGGTTTACCATTCCTTTCTCCAGTGGCCATGTTTTGTCAGAACTCTCCATGACCTGTCCGTCTTGGGTGGCCCTACATGGCATGGCTCATAGCTTCACTGAGTTAGACAAGGCTGTGGTCCACGTGATAAGATTGGTTAGTTTTCTGTGATTGTGGTTTTCAGTCTGTTTGCCCTCTGATGGAGAAGGATAAGAGGCTTATAGAAGCTTCCTGATGGCAGAGACTGACTGAGGGGGAAAGTGGGTCTTGAAAGTTGGACTATAAAGAAAGCTGAGCGCTGAAGAATTGATGCTTTTGAACTGTGGTGTTGGAGAAGACTCCCTTGGACTGCAAGGATATCCAATCAGTCCATCCTAAAGGAAATCAGTCCTGAATTCATTGGAAGGACTGACGCTAAAGCTGAAACTCCAATACTTTGACCACCTGATATGAAGAACTGACTCATTTGAAAAGATCCTGATGTTGGGAAAGATTGAAGGCGGGAGGAGAAGGGGACGGCAGAGGATCAGACGGTTGGATGGCATCACCGACTCAATGGACAGGAGCTTGAATAGGCTCCAGGAGTTGGTGATGGACGGGAGGCCTGGTGTGCTGCAGTCCATGGGGGTCACAAGGAGTCAGACACGAGGTGTGCTGCAGTCCACAGGGGTCACAAAGAGTCGGACACAACTGAGCAACTGAACTGAACTAAAGTTGTATCTCTGAAGAACCAAATTATGAATTGATATTGTTTGATAGGAGTAAATGTGATAAGGCATAGTCCTTACTCGAGAATATCTGAGTGTCGTGTTCAACAGATTCATAGGTCAGCTTTGAACAATTCACTAGCATTCCTTTTGTTTTGCTAGTTTTACATGGATAGTGGAAGTTCCTCATATACACTGGTGCTTGCTGCCCTTCACTGCTACTTCATAATGTTAGTTCAAATCACATAGAATAGTGATTAGAAGACTGATTCATCCCCTCCCAAATACACAGACACACACACAGAACAAGAGGTGTGCACATTTTCAAGCATAATCCTCTTTGTCAGTCATGATATGATGTCTAACAGTCAAAAAAAAAAAATTACTGGAGACACCAACAAGCAAGAAAAACAAGGCCCACTGTCAAGAAACAAAGCCATCAACAGAGTCAAACTCAGATATCCACAGATGTTGGGACTATCAGGCAGGGAATTTAAAATATTGAATGACTGGTGTGTTAAAGACTATCTTAGAAAAGATGGAGAATATCTCTTGCATGAAAAGCTAGAGAAATATCAGCAGATAGATGAAGACTGTAAGAAATCAAATGGTAGACCTGTGGTGAAGAAGGATGTGATGTGCTGTGGGGTCCTGGGCCTGGCAGACCGTGGGCAGTTGGAGGTGACTTTGGAGTAGCACTTGAAGGGCACAGTGAAGGATCCATCCATTGATGGAGTCCTGCTCACAGATTCACAAAGATTTAACCTGGCTTGCTGTGAGACCTAGTCAGATAAGCAGCCTAGCCCAGCAAGCAGCTAAGCTCACCTCTGACCCCACTGGTATTCCTGTGGTGTGTCTAGAATCAGACAATGGGAGTATCATTATCCAGAAAACATCAGCATCACAATGCTGTTGCACAAAATGACCTCCTGATATTTTGTATCAATCAGTTCTCCAGCAGCCTATCATAGGACTACAGACTGCCTTTGTTAATTATCTTAAAGAGTTTTTAAAGTTCAGTAGTTAGGCCTTTCATTTAATATGCATTGAACATTTTTCTATTAGCTTTAGAGTAAGCACCTTTCAACATTTTATGGGATGACCTATCAAAATATTAATACAAAAAAGATTTTGCTTTGAAGCAACAGGTCTAGATTACTTTGTATATAGAATTTTCTTATGGTCAATAAATCTGGTTGGACAGGAAACACTAATCAAATGGAAATGTCAGAAATTATAGAAATTAGAATATGGCAAAATGTTGGAAAGTTTGAAGTTAGTTTATACAGATCTTAAATGTCTAGTTAAAAGGTTAAGATATGGTTTAATTTTCAATGACTGACCAAAAAGTTCTGAACAAAGGTAATATTTAAGTAATGAATTAAGAAGATGTCTTCAGGGGTAACATATGGAATAAATTAGAGTAGGAAGAAGCTGACTTGTAGAAAAAGGTTGGAAACAGAAGAAGGCATGGATGAGAAAAATAAACCACAATGTACAATATATGGAATTATACAAACATAATTTTAGGGCTAGAAGGAATCTCAGAAATTATTATTTTAAATTCCCTGCCTTATATTCCCAACATCTGTGCATCTCTGAGTTTGACTCTGTTGATTGCTTTGTTTCTTGCTGCTGCTGCTGCTGCTTGACAGTGGGTCAATCTCTCACATTTTTGAAATAAGCAAACTAAAGCTCACAGAAACTTGATAAAAGTCACACAATTTGTAATTTTTTGAGATGGAATTTGAATTGCTCTTTCTTGGTTCTAAAGCCTGTTAACTTCTTTGAAAGCAAGGATAGAGTTTTCCCTACATATAATGCTTGGCAAATTGCCATATGAATTAAGTGAAAGAAATGAATAAAGAAAGAAGCTGACATTCCCAGCTTCTAAAATGAAATGATGATATATTAACAGAAATAGAAGAATTCTTGAGAAGAAGGAGCCTAACTTTAGGTTTGGACCTAAATTTGTGAAGTGTTGCAACGATACTCTTCTATAGATATGTCAGATAAAGAAATCTGATAGTTTGAGAAGTCACTGTATTATATTAATACTCCACTGTTCATTGATTCACTAATTCTTTTAAAGGTATTTATTGTATGCATGTCATGTGTCAGGCATTATACTAGGTATTAGAAGTTCTGGACAAAGTCATAAAGATGACAGAATGTAGGATAACATACGGTCAAGAAGTTGAGAACGTGAGAAGTAGGAATAAAGTGAAGGAAACAGAAGAGCAGTCAAGGGGTAGAACGAGAATCAGGAGAGTTACTGTATTAGACAGGCTAAAAAGATTAATAATGGCAGACACAAGGACATAACAAGGATAAAAGTGTAAAAAGATACAGCAAATGATAACCATGGAAAAAATCATTTAAAACAAACTGCTGGAAATAGATGTCAAACTGTAGAGGGTTAAAGCTTGGTAGCTGATGAAGCGGAGAAGGTGAAGGCACCCCACTCCAGTACTCTTGCCTGGAAAATCCCATGGACGGAGGAGCCTGGTGGGCTGCAGTCCATGGGGTCACGAAGAGTCGGACATGACTGAGAGACTTCCTTTTCACTTTTCACTGTCATGCATTGGAGAAGGAAATGGCAACCCACTCCAGTGTTCTTCCCTGGAGAATCCCAGGGACAGGGGAGCCTGGTGGGCTGCTGTCTATGGGGTCCCACAGAGTCGGACACGACTGAAGCTACTTAGCAGCAGCAGCTGATGAAGAAGCGGGGAAAGCATATGTGAAAATACATAGTCAAGAAACATGACCTAAGTAAGAGAGACAAATCAACCATTCTCTAGGGAGCTTGAAGGTGTGGCAGATTAGAAAGAAGATATACTATTAAGGAGATATCAACATGTCTCTTTAACAACAATTTGAGGAAAAACAAAATGAGTAAAATAAGAAAGACTGAAATGTAAGAGAAATAAGACATAATTAACAGAAGTAAATTTCAGAGAAATTAAGAATAGTTATAGTCAGAAACACAAATAGATTACTTGTAATGTAATAGAAGATCACTTTCCTCTTAGACAGGCTTCTAAGAGGAAAGGAGAAAGTTGGTAACAATGCAAAGAAATTATGGCAAAAAGATGAGGAGGTAGCTCAGGAAATGTGAATTACTTGGATTTGATCAAATTCATTAAGGGTTCTCAGTACTACTTCTCAGGGCATCTACGGGAAAACACTCTGTATTTCACACAAGAATCTCATCCTCCTGTGACTCCACTAGTTTTGTGAGAAAAAAGTGTGAAAGTGTTACTCGTTCAGTCATGTTTGACTCTCTGTGACCCCATGGACTATAGCCCACCAAGCTCCTCTGTTCATGTAATTCTCCAGCCAAAAAAACTGGAGTGGGTAGCCATTCTCTTCTCCAGGGGATCTTCCCAATCTAGGGATTCAACGTGGGTCTCTTGCACTGCAGGCAGATTCTTTACTTTCTGAGTCACCAGGGAAGCCCTTTTTTGAGTTTTGTGAGAATGCTTTCTCTGACTTGGGTCCTCATCATGACCCCAAATACCTTAAGATAAGACCACTCGCTGCCTCTCTCCGAACGTGATGGCATTTCACAGTACTACTCTAGCCCCAGGTCAGACCCTTCCCAGAACCTTACTCCATTCTGGCACCAAAACAACTTAGGATACATTTAGATGTCTCAGGTACATCACTTCTATTTAACCATCTTATTTGTATAATTCTTAGTATCAAGTACAGAGAAAGCCCAGTTGTCCCTTGACAGCTTCTTCTAAATTCTTCATTTCCTCTATTATCTTCCGTACCATTTTAATTTTCTTTATTCTCTTAGCTGTATTTTCAAGAATCTTCATCTATTGTTAACTAACTTCCTTATGTCATCAGCTTTTCTGCAGAATAGTTTCTGCATATCCCTATCTCAAATAGCACTTAGCTCAACCCTGCAGATTCTCCTTCCAGGGTAACTCTCACCTGCAGAAGCTACTTATTCTTTCACATTTCATAGTCCATGGATTCAGGAGAGATTGGATCCCTGGAGACACTCTGGCCAAGTTCTTCCACTGTAATATACATGTCCTTATTTCTATCAAGGATGCCACTTGGCTGTAAGATCCATTATTAACTCAGGTCGCTAATAACTATCAACTTCCTGTCAATATCCCTTAGTCATTGATTATTTGGGGAATTTTTATCAGCCATTTTCTTTAGATAAATTCTATGGTGATTCCAGGAGATTTCAATGTACATGCAGGAAATCGTTCAATAATCTTGAACCATAATTCTTTGAAATGTCAATAAGCCTCACTTTTCCCCTGCATCAGCACTCCTTTCTGGGGAAATACGGTGAATCTTAGAATCCAGTGAAACTAGTCAAACCCTAAAATACTAAACTCTAATATCAAACTGATGACAATCATTAATTATTTCAGGTGTTTTATAATCTCACTTCCACTTTTCTTGATCTCCATTTGACACTTCATCCCATGAACCTACCAATTTCTGTCAGAATATAGTACCTCTTTACTTTTCTTCCTTCCTTACCCATCTTAGACTCTATGATTGATCATCTGAACCATTTCTATAACAACAGATTCCCTTCTATCCCAAATCTTCCAAACAGTCATCAAAACCCTAAAATTGGTTCAATGCCATAATGATTTTTCTATATTTAGGCAACTGGATATTTCTTAAGCAAAGCATGCATTCATACAGGTTCAGTTCAGTTCAGTTCAGTTCAGTCGTGTCCGACTCTTTGCAACCCCATGAATCGCAGCACGCCAGGCCTCCCTGTCTATCACCAGCTCCTGGAGTTTACTCAGACTCACGTCCATCGAGTCAGTGATGCCATCCAGCCATCTCATCCTCCGTCGTCCCCTTCTCCTCCTGCCCCCAATCCCTCCCAGCATCAGAGTCTTTTCCAATGAGTCAACTCTTTGCATGAGGTGGCCAAAGTACTGGAGTTTCAGCTTTAGCATCATTCCTTCCAAAGAACACCCAGGGTTGATCTCCTTTAGAATGGACTGGTTGGATCTCCTTGCCGTCCAAGGGACTCTCAAGAGTCTTCTCCAACACCACAGTTCAAAAGCATCAATTCCTCCGTGCTCAGCTTTCTTCACAGTCCAACTCTCACATCCATACATGACCACAGGAAAAACCATAGCCTTGACTAGATGGACCTTTGTTGGCAAAGTAATGTCTCTGCTTTTCAATATGCTATCTAGGTTGGTCACAACTTTTCTTCCAAGGAGTAAGTGTCTTTTAATTTCATGGCTGCAGTCACCATCTGCAGTGATTTTGGAGCCCCAAAAGATAAAGTCTGACACTGTTTCCACATCTATTTTTCATGAAGTGATGGGACCAGATGCCATGATCTTCGTTTTCTGAATGTTGAGCTTTAAGCCAACTTTTTCACTCTCCTCTTTCACTTTCATCAAGAGGCTTTTCAGTTCCTCTTCACTTTCTGCCATAAGGGTGGTGTCATCTGCATATCTGAGGTGATTGATATTTCTCCCGGCAATCTTGATTCCAGCTTGTGCTTCTTCCAGACCAGCGTTTCTCATGATGTACTCTGTGTATAAGTTAAATAAGCAGGGTGACAATATACAGCCTTGACATACTCCTTTTCCTATTTGGAACCAGTCTGTTGTTCCATGTCCAATTCTAACTGTTGCTTGCTGACCTGCATACAGGTTTCTCAAGAGACAGGTCAGGTGGTCTGGTATTCCCATCTCTTTCAGAATTTTCCACAGTTTATTGTGATCCTAGGCTTTGGCATAGTCAATAAAGCAGAAGTAGATGTTCTCCTGGAACTCTCTTGCTTTTTTGATGATCCACAGATGTTGGCAATTTGATCTCTGGTTCCTCTGCCTTTTTTAAAACCAGCTTGAACATCTGGAAGTTCACGGTTCACGTATTGCTGAAGCCTGGCTTGGAGAATTTTGAGCATTACTTTACTAGCGTGTGAGATGAGTGCAATTGTGGGGTAGTCTGAGCATTAGCACTTTGCAAATTCATAGTTTCTAACATCTGCTGTGGTGGTATCATTAACAATTTTTCTACTTATATTTAATCAGTTCCCATCAGTTTTTATACAATGAATATTAAAACGTTCTCATTTTCAATTAAACATCATATTCAACCTTCGGGAATTTGTCTCAAAAATAACCATATAATCTCAATTATAGCAGCAACAAAATTGAGGTTATCAAATATAATTACCTTCAATTAACACCCTTTAAAAATTTACTTAGTTCCAACTCTGTCATCTATTTCCCTCCTGTCTCAATGGTAAATAAGAACTTTTTATATTTAGAAACTCCATCTGTGTGGTTAGCCCCACACACTGCTCTAAGACTTTTCTTCTAGTCATCCTTTCTTTTTCCCTTTTTCAACCTATTCTTTTTTCCCCAAAGGATTTTTTCCTCCAAGCCTATAACATAAGATGTATTTCTTACTCTGAAAGAAAGAAACCTAGTCTGACATCATATGCCCCTACCCAATATTTCTCCACACTCCTTTGATGTATTTATTATCTTCCAATCACATGATGTATTTATTATCCCCCAATCATGCCTCAGGCCCTGCAATCTGCTTTTCTCCTCTCATCATCTTTCCAAAATCGCCTGAGTTGGAATCATCAATGACTTCTTCCTTGACAAATCTAATGGTATTTTTCATATACCTTTACTTTCATTTATTTTTACTGTTGATATTATCTCTTCCTTCTTCAAATTATTTTTTTAAGCTCTGTTCTTCTTACTTTTCTATTCTTCCATCACTATGTCCTTCAGAAGCTTCTCTTTCTCTGTCTGTCAATTTTCCATGGCAGAGGAAAACTCCTGGGCCTTCATTTGATGGGTAGTATCTCTGGCTGATTTCACTTTCATTTTTGTAGCTACTTTCCACGAGTAGTAAATTTACTCCTAAATGATTATACATAGCCTAAACTTGTTTAAGCTTTAAAATTATTTAATTTACTTCTTGCTAGAAGCTTCCCCCACCCTTCTCAATAATTCTAAAACCGAACTTGTCTCTCAACTAAACTGATTCCTCTCCGAACAATTCCCCCATCTGTGTTAAGGTACCACATGCACCCAGTTACTCAGCCAATAAAACTGGAATGTTTCTTGACTCTTGGCTTCCCCTCAACATCCAAATCTGATTATTTACCAGGTAATATTGAATTTAATTGATTGGCTCTCATCATTTATCTCTCCAGCCACTACCTTACTTAGTTCAGACCCTCAAAGAGCTTTTGTTGTCCTGCTGCTGCTGCTGCTGCTGCTAAGTCGCTTCAGTCGTGTCCGACTCTGTGCGACCCCATAGATGGCAGCCCACCAGGCTCCCCCGTCCCTGGGATTCTCCAGGCAAGAACACTGGAGTGGGTTGCCATTTCCTAGACCAAGGCAAATACCTCAGTATGTGTTTTTCTTTTTCATACACTTTTCTCTCATCAAGCATCCCCATAGTCTCTAGAGTGAATAAATGTACTACAGCCATCCTGAAATTAAACTCTTCAAAGCGCTTCTATCACAGTCTTAGATTTAAGTCCCTTAACAGAGGATACAAGATTATCCATAATCAGGACTATCTTTATCATTACAGATTCATCCCTTGCTATTCCCTGCCTTGTAGTGAATGCTCCAACAGCACTAAAACACAGTGTTTATTACTCCAGTAATTTTGCTTATGCATACATGCATGCTAAATTGCTTCAGTCGTGTCCGACCCTTTGCAACTCTATGGACTGTAGCCCGCCAGGCTCCTCTGTCCATGGGATTCTCCAGGCAAGAATACTGGAGTGGGTTTCCATGCCCTCCTCCAGGGGATCTTCCCAACCCAGGGATCGAATCTATGTCTCTTTTGTCTCCTGCACTGGCAGGCAGGTTGGGAAGCCCAACTTTGCTCATACATTTCTTTAAAATTTCACCAAGATCCTACCTTACTCTATCTAAATATTTCTAATTCTTCCTTTAAGATATAGCCCACCTATCATCTCCTCCATCACATCTTTATGCAAAATGCCATGTCCACCATCAATGTTAGTAGTTCCTTAATATGCTATGTAGCTTTGCATGTGTGCATGCTAAATCACTTCAGTCGTGTCTGATTCTGACTCTTTGTGATTCCATGGACCATAGCCCACCAGGTTCTTCTGTCCATGGGAGTCTCTAGGCAAGAATACTGGAGTGCATTGCCATGCCCTCCTCCAGGGAATCTTCCCAGTCCAGGGGTTGAACTTGCATCTCTTACATCTCCTGCATTCGTAGGTGGGTTCTTTACCACTTGCACCACCTGGGAAACCCCATGTATAGCTTTAAGTAAAGATAAATACTTGGGGGGAAAGTAAGATATGAGGATAGATTTTAAAATATAAAAGATATATTTATTGAAATAAAGGATATATCTTAGAGGGATATCAGTAAAAGGTAACATGATATCCATTCCAAATATGTTTGTTTAAATTTTGAATGTGTTTTAAAATATGCAATGATCAAAGATAATTTTGCCCTGGTCAGTGTAACTTGTCCAGAGGAAAAAAGTCTTGATCCCTAATATTAGTTAAATATTTGTTCCCTGAAGTGATATAAAAGAAGTTTAGCAAACATTAAGCTTCTATTCATCTGTTCCAAAGAGACAGCATGCTGCTGCTGCTGCTGCTAAGTCGCTTCAGTCATGTCCAACTCTGTGAGACCCCATAGACGACAGCCCACCAGGCTCCCCCATCCCTGGGATTCTCCAGGCAAGAACACTGGAGTGGGTTGCCATTTCCTTCTCCAATGCGTGAAAGTGAAATCGCTCAGTCGTGTCTGACTCTTTGAGACCCCATGGGCTGCAGCCTACCAGGCTCCTCCGTCCATGGGATTTTCCAGGCAAGAGTACTGGAGTGGGGTGCCATTGCCTTCTCCGAAGAGACAGCATACATAATATCTTATTTTACAAATGTGAAGTAGAGAGGCCAGTGGTTCTGATTCTTCACATATTGAGGATGCCATGTTGAGTTAACTATTATACATTTATTCCATTCAGATAATTCCAGATTTTATATAGCCCAACAGTGGTCCACTTGGAACTATTAACACATATTTATTCACAGAAGGGGAATTCCCAGACCATGACAGTAAATGCCACCTTGAAATATAGACTGGGAAACTGAATGCTTAGAAAGTTGGTGCCAATTTCTTTTTATTCTTTTCACAATCCTCAATAAAGAGGTCACTTTTCCTTTGGATGTTCAGTCATTTTTTTCTTCAGTAGGTAATTAGAGAGAACTTGGATAATTTAGATCAAAACCATTTGTCAAGAGAAAGAGATTACTCCAGACTTGGACTTCGTCAAAAATGTAAAAGAAGAACAATGAAGCAAGGGAACTGAACTGAGGATGTTTCCAAGAAAGGATTCAACCTCCAAATATGTAAGTAAAGTGGAGGCAAATTGGGAAAGGTAAAGGGTGGATAAAAACAGAGTGGATAAAAGAATCAGCGAGTTAAAAGTAACTCAGTGAAAGAATAAGAAAGAACCATGTGTAGTTATTGTCCAAGAGTGAAGCATTTGCAATAACTATAAATGGAAAGTAATCTTTAAAAATTATATAAAAAATTAATTAAAAAAAATTTCACAGGTAGAACAGTTTCAAGTGATGATAATATTCAGAGTATGGCCATGGGAGTGAGTAACTAAAGCAGAACTGAGAGTAAAGCTCACTAACTCCAATTTGAGATACTCCAGGAAGTGAGTGGGTGTTAAATAGATCATCAGGTGAATGCTAACATTGCCAGGAGAAGGAAATGGAAAACTACTCCAGGATTCTTGCCTGAAGAATCCCAAGGACAGAGAAGCCTGGCGGATTACAGTCCATGGGGTTGAGAAGTGTTGGACATGACTGAGTGCACACACACACAACATCATTCAGGTACATGGCAGGAATTATGATAAAGAGGGAGACTAAAGCCACATGCTAAAATCTTCAGTAAATAAAATAGTATAATCAAGAAGTCAACAGATGATATCAACATGTAAGGGAAATGCATGGCTGTATTCAGCTGCAATATGTACAAAGGTACAGGGGTTAAACAAGATGCATTAAACATTATGGTAATAAATAAAGGAGAAGGGATAGCTGACTAGATGAGTTTTTGTATCTTCAATAATCCCCAGAATCTCATAGTGGACTAAAGTGGGAATCAGAAGAACTAAGTAACTCAGAAAGTTAGGAGAGAGAAATCAATGATCAAAGTCACTTAAAAAAAAACAAAAAACAAATGAAGGAAATGTTAAGCTGAAAATTCAATACAGTCTTTACTATTTCTGTGGAATACAATAGGAATGCAATAGGCAAGAAGCCTAGAGGTAGATGAAGGAATATTAACTATATATTCTGGTTCTTGGTATGGGTAGTAGATTCCTAAATGTTTATTTTACTACTATGCTTTGAAACATGCAGACATGCTTTTGTATGAATCAAACTAATAATAATAAAAGATAATATTATTGAAAGCAACTAAAGAACTGCATTCTTACAAAGTCTATCCAATTTTTCCAGAGTAAGTATACACTAGACTCACAAATTTGAATCATTTAAGTGACAACAAATCTTAGAGTAAGTTATTTGATAATTTGTTTTCTGAAACTGATTTTCCTGTGTTTTCCTTTAATATAAACATCAGTGATATTGTGGGCCCTGACCACAAACTAAATTGTGGTACAAAAGACAATTCAGAAATCTCTCTTTCAAAATAGCCCAGCTAGGCTGAGGTTGAGAAAATGAGTAAGAATATGAAATTGATAATCAACCTAGAGCTGTTCAAGGACTGGCTCTATCTATGTCGGTTCACTGAAAGAATAAATAATATGAAGCAATCTACTTATTGATAGCTAAGGAAAACATAGGGCATAAAAAAACTAATGTGATGCATGATTTTAATTTATGTTTACGTGGAAGGATACCAGCATAAGAATTCTATAGTCAATAATATCTCATTCACGCCACCCACCTTAAAAAAGGTCTTACCCAATTATAAGGATAGGTATATAACTATTTTTCACACTTTTGTAAGATAAATGTATAACCATTGCAGCCAAAAAAGAGTTTGAAAGTAATATACAGCAATAAGAAACATGACAAACACTAACAATAAAAAAACAAAAGCTATTTAGTATTGAAGCAAAATAATAGAAAAAGAGACTAAGAAATGTAAAGAAAACATAGCAATAACCACTACCGTATAGTAACCTGAAGGCACTAAATTTCAGATACACATACAGAAAGACATCACAAAACTTGAATTATTAGGAATTTACTGTTGATACTATCTCTTATGTTTCCTTCCATATTTGTCTAAATGAATTCAATCTTAGGTATTTACCCACTAGTTTCAATTATTTTTTCTAAGCTCTTTCATTATCAACTCTCAATTAACTAAACTAATAGGATAAAAGTGGCCACAAAGAACCCAAATCACTCTGAAACTATAGTGAGAGTGAGTACAGCACATTAATTCCCTATCTGTATAGCTGAACCCACAACCACATTATCATTGCTGTTCTTTTCTCTGCCTACAGGACCTCAAAATGTTGTCACTGAACTGGCTCAAATCCCTACAGCTATGTTTAGCCTTGAGAAATTGCAAGCTTTAGAGATCTTCTTTCCCTCCTAGATTTCCTTCTGGGAACAACTAGAGAGGTAATCCTCCTTTCTGTTAAATGCCAGGCAATTTATATTTTTCTTCAATACAAGGAGAATGGTGGGAGAGTAGAAAAGAACAAGGATGTTCTCACAAACCCAGTATTCTCCAGGGATCCAGATTCATCTACTATAACCAATGAGTAGATCACAGAAACCCTTGATAAAGTAACTGTAAACCTGAGTTCAGCCTCATAAACCTCTGTTCAATCTAAGCACTTTTCAAAGGTTGATTTGGAGAAAGGTAGAAGTGGGTTGTTATCAACTAGTGCTGTCTGGATATCTGATTATGAACTCTCCAGAGGAAGATGAGCTGTCAACTGTATTAATCTTTAAAAATATTGTTATTCTACTTTTCCATGTAATGATTCAAAAGTAATTTCTGGTGAATTACATTTTTAGAATCATCACAGAGATGACCCCAGCCCAATACAATTAAATTGTTTATATATGCTTTATTTTCTACTTTTTACAAGGATAATATTTCATCAATAACTACAAACATATATATATATAAAATAGAAGTGAGTTAATATCAATAGACAGGCACATGCAATTCTACAAACAGACTCAATTGTAAGAAAAAAATACCTGCCATCCCTGTGATGATGTTCAACGCTCTGACTGTATCTGGAGCGAGGTAGAGTAAGAAAATGACTGCAAGCATGGCAGAAACAAGAATATAAATGAGACTCAGGAAAGAAATGAAGACGGTATCGTTTAATTTTTAAAAGTGAGATTCAAAAAAGATAAGCAGAGAGCAAGCAAAGCAAATGAAAGTCGTTACTGGAAAGTTTGCTCCTTCTTCCCAATGTCCATTGTAATACGGCAGTGCTAAAGGTTAAAATGGTCTAAATATTCTAAAACAAAACACAACAGAATGTAACGAATTGAGATTTAAACAAATAATATTTAAAAATAAAACCTTATTGATTACCACAAACATCTTCAGCATCATCTATAAAATGTATTATAATATAGATGCTTCCTCATTTTGGGGGAGGAAAGGCAGGGAAAGAAAAATAATAAAATAACCAGAAAGCTTGAGAAGAAAATATTAAAAGAGATAATTTCTAATAGTTATCACACTTAGGGGATTTCATAAGGCAATGATTTCTTTTACAATCATTACTAATTAAAAGTAACTAAAAGAGTTCATAAAATTTCATTTAGTAGGGAACAAACTGAATACTTCATTTGAATATTGCTTTATTTTAATATTACTTTATTTTGAATACTAATTATTTGAAATTAGTTTATTTGAATATTAATTTTATTTTTTAAATGTATTGGATGCTATTCCATTTTCCAGTCACTGTTCATTACATGCTAGTGATTCTGCTGCACTTCATGCCTCATGACTTACTATAAGCCATCAAAGCAGTACATTTTCATTTTTACCCCTCTGTAGCTGATTCTCTTATTTCCATAGCACTAATATAATTAAAAAAAAATTTTAACCTTTCATGTCAAAACACTTAATTTTGGCAGATTATCATTACGCTTCAGTAAAAAATGGAAACTCACCTTGATCTCTCTCAACATCTCTAAAGAGGACATATACATTTGTATCTTCACTTGTCCTATTCTTCTCCAAAAAAGGAAGAAAATTCCTCTACTTGTAATCCTACTTCCCATATGGCCTTGCTTCATTCATTTTTGTCTCATGCCTTCCCTTCCACAATCACATTTAATTCTCAAAATAAAAACTTCAACAACTTTGCCTTCCTCTCTCTTTTTTCATCAAAAAACATCTTTTAGATGTATCTACAATTCTTGCTATCACATTCTCACTTTTCAGTCATGCTTAAAGTTTACTGTAATTTGACTTCTGCCTCTACTATTCTTTTCAAGGTATTCTGTGAGTTTTATCTGTGAAATTCTAAAAAATCCTTTAATTTCTTCTTGATCTTCATTATGCTCCATTTATCTATGGCTTTAGACACTGATTTTCAACCTCTATTTCTTGACACTCCTCTTGGTTTTTGAAACACTATTCTCTCAGGCTATTACAAATTTGTGTGTGAGCTCAGTCCTGTCTGACTCTTTGCTACCCTATGGAGTGTAGCCCGCCAGGCTGCTCTGTCCATGGAAATTTCCAGGCAAGAATACTGGAGTGGGTTGCATTTCGTCTTCCAGGGGATCTTCCCAACCCAGGGATCGAACCCTTGACTCTTGAGTCTCTTCCATCGGCAGGCGGATTCTTTAATAGTGTCTATTAACACTTAACTATGTGCCACATACTCCATTTAAGTTTTGTCTATGTCTCACTACTCATAACAACCCTTCGAGATAGGGTCTCGAATTCCCACAGTCAGAGAAAACTGGTTGTGAGTGCTTGCACACAACTGTAAAGTAAGGAGCACAACTGGCTTTTAAACTCAGGGCTTCCTTTAGCCAAAACACAGGCTCTTAACATGTACACATTGGCCTGGTCTCCTGCCTACTAACTGTTTCCTTATCCATTTCACTTATTGATTCCCTTTCTTTTATTCCTCAGAGGCAGTGGTTTCCCAAGATTTTTCCTTGACTTTCTTCATACTCAAACACATTCTTTCTGGATAATACTATTTGTTTTTATAGTGTAAATTCTCACTTTGGTTTAACCTTGATTTTTCTTTGGGTTTCACATTTCCAGCAGCTTCCTGAGATCTCCACATGGCTGCTTGTGTGTCATGTAAGCATTTCAGAAAAACACATGCTAATTGTGAGATGTGTAAGACATTGGCCAATTTGAACATCTGGAGCTGCAACTGTAAGTAAGACAGCTGGAGAAGTAGCTTTCCAACGTTCTTTTTAAGCAGAAGACCATTTGTTTTTTCATACAAAATTCATGTCAAACCAATATTTAGGAATCCAATAAAATCAGAATGGCACTGTCTACAGAGGGAGGACGAAGCCTAGATCCTGCCCATTTGGCCTCATCCTTACCTCCCAGAGCAGTCCTTCACATATCTTTAGAATCTAGAACCCTATCATTTTAAAGGGCCTCCTAGTAGTTAACTATAATTCTTTAATCCTCTTTGGAATTTAATATAACACTTCAGCTATTTGTTTTCTTATAATCTCAGTTTCAACTGAGAATTTAAATATTTAATAAACCAAGCTATAAAGTCTCAAAATTTAACTTATCCATTTTCCCTATTTTCTACATTCAACTGATTTATAACCATTGCTTATTCTAATCCCTAAATAACTCAGGTTTATCCCTTGTTTTCCTTTTTTACTGCCACTATCAGTTCATTCAGTCGCTCAGTCGTGTCCGACTCTTTGCGACCCCATGAATCGCAGCACACCAGGCCTCCCTGTCCATCACCAACTCCCAGAGTTCACTCAGACTCACATCCATCAAGTCAGTGATGCCATCCAGCCAATTCATCCTCTGTCGTCCTCTTCTCCTCCTGCCCTCAATCCCTCCCAGCATCAGAGTCTTTTCCAATGAGTCAACTCTTCGCATCAGGTGGCCAAAGTACTGGAGTTTCAGCTTTAGCATCAGTCCTTCCAAAGAACACCTAGGGCTGATCTCCTTCAGAATGGACTGGTTGGATCTCCTTGCAGTCCAAGGGACTCTCAGGAGTCTTCTCCAACACCACAGTTCAAAAGCATCAATTCTTCGGTGCTCAGCTTTCTTCACAGTCCAACTCTCACATCCATACATGACCACTGGAAAAACCATAGCCTTGACTAGATGGACCTTTGTTGGCAAAGTAATGTCTCTGCTTTTCAATATGCTATCTAGGTTGGCCATAACTTTTCTTCCAAGCAGTAAGCGTCTTTTAATTTCATGGCTGCAGTCACCATCTGCAGTAATTTTGGAGCCCAAAAAGATAAAGTCTGACACCGTTTCCACTGTTTCCCCATCTATTTCCCATGAAGTGACGGGACCAGATGCCATGATCTTAGTTTTCTGAATGTTGAGCTTTAAGCCAACTTTTTCACTCTCCACTTTCACTTTCATCATTTCTAAGCTACATTCAATCTTCATCTCCTATTACTTCTCTTTTCCCATACCATGACTTTTTATCTAGGTTCAGCAGACTAAGATTGTCTAAATACATTCCATACTTTCCTGACTTTCAGACTAAGTTCATGCTCAACACTCATGCTCCACAGTCTGCCAAGAATGTCCTGTCCATCATCCCTCTCTGTCTCCACTTCATTGCCTTTCAAAATTCTACTAATTTTTAAAGTCCAACTTCTCTTGGAAGCTCTTTCCAATAGATTCAAGCAGGTCCTTTCCTCTCCAATCTGTTCTAATACTATTATGCTTAGGCCTCGTGGTCTTTTACGTTTTATAACTAGTTACTATATTGTATAATTACTTGCTATAATCAATTGGATCACGTGCTTATCTAGACCAGCATAATGCCTACTCTAAATCTTTGTGCAGAACGCCTAACCCACTCAATAAATATATTTTGAGTTGAACTCAAAAGTAAAGCAGAATTATGATCTTTTCATGTGGAACCTACTGTTTAAAGACAGCAGTCATTCATATAATCCCAGAAACACTCTAGAGCTGTAAACAAAAGATTAAAAACCTATGCAGTATAAGAAATAAGGAAAACAGTATCAAAAAGATTTTTCTGGCTTTACAAAGAGTAGAAAGAATACCCAACAGTAGTGATGTTGGGATTTACTGCTTTAAAAAGGAATAGACTGTCTCTGAAAATTACTTAAGGGTAACAAAAATGTGTAAAATTCAAAGCTGTTAAAATTTTCATATTCATAGAGCATATATATATATATATAATCACCCAACTTTTAATATTTTCCTTGAGAAGCTTATAATTAATTTCATTCTGTAAAGCCAAAGAGAACACTATATAGGAATCATCATCATCATGCAACAGTTTGTTTTATTTCCCTTTTTGTGATGGTCAATTTTATGTATCAACTTAACTGGCCAAGGGGTGCTCACCTTAAACATTATTTCTGGGAATGTATGTAAAGGTGTCTCACGATGAGATTCTCATTTGATTCAGTGGAATCAGTACATTGCCCACTCCAGCGTGGGTGGACATCAGGCATGAGCTTGACGTCTCATAGCTCTCTGGCCCTCTGACTGAGATTGATTAATGCACCACCGGCTCACCCGGTTCTCAGGCCTTGTACTCTGACTGAATTATACTACCATTTCACAAGTCTCCAGCATGCAAAAAGCAGACGGTAGACCTTTTCAGGTTGTATAATCATGTGAGCCAATTCCTCATAATAAATCTATCTATCACCTATCTATATATTTATCTATCTATCTATTATCAATCTCTCTCTATCCAGCCTAACAATTCTGTTTCTCTAGAGAACAGTGACTATATGCTTTTCCATAGACATGTTATACCTCTTAACATAATCTGGTCATGATTCCCCTTGGAGTAATAGTATAAAAATGCATCTGTGAATATTACAGAAATTAACTGTACTATTTTAGTAAGTCCCCTAAAATTCACCTAAGATACAGAATCATTTGCTGTATCCACTTAGAGAAATTTAAAAACATTTTATTTATACTTATCCATTAAAGCATGCTTACTTTTCTCCCCAAATTAATGGACAGTATAAAACCTATGCAATAAATAATGTCCTAAATGTAAATAAGGAGTTAAAGTAAGTTATTTTAAATATTGCATTTAATCCAATTTGTTTGAAAATTTTAAAAAATTGAGCAGAACTTTAACTCATTGCAAAAGAATAAAACAGGAAACCAAAACATGACTCAATTTTTTTTTTTTGGTCTAACCCCCTTTACTTCTTTAAAAAAATTACATTTATTTATTTTTAATTGAAGGATAATTGCTCTACAATATTGTGTTGGTTTTTGCCACACTTCAGCATGAATCAACCATAGGTATACCTATGTTCCCTTCCTTTTGAACCTCCCTCCCACCCCTCTAGGTTGTTACAGAACCCCAGTTTGAGTTACCTGAGTCACAGCAAATTTCCATTGGCTATAAATTTTACATATGGTAATGTACGTATTTCCATGTTATGCTCTTCATACATTCCACCCTCTCCTTCCTCCCACCACATCCGTGTCCATAAGTCTGTTCTCTATGTCTGTGTCTCCATTGCTGCTCTGCAAATAGGTTAAACAGTACTGTCTTTCTAGACTCAATATATATGCATTGATATACAGTATTTGTTTTTATCTTTCTGACTTACTTCACTCTGTATAATAGGCTTAGAACTAACTGAACTGTGTTCCTTTTTATGGCTGAGTAATATACCACTGTATATATGTACCACTGCTTCTTTATCCATTCATCTGTCTATGGACATCTAGGTTGCTTCCATGTTCTAGCTACTGTAAACAGTGCTGCAATGAATATTGGGGTACATGTGTCTTTTTCAATTTTGGTTTCCTCAGGGTATATGCCTAGGAGGGGGATTAGTGGGTCAATGCAGCAATTCCATTGCTTTTATTCCTAGTTTTTTAAGGAATCTCCATACTGTTTTCCATAGTGGCTGCATCAGTTTACATTACCCCCCAACAGTGCAAGAAGGTTCCCTTTTCTCCACACCCTTTCTAGCATTTATTGTTTGTAGATTTTTTTGATGATGGCCATTCTGACTGGTGTGAGGTGATATCTCATTGTAGTTTTGATTTGCATTTCTCTAGTCTGAGCGATGTTGAGCATCTTTTCATGTGTTTACCAGCCATCTGTCTGTCGTCTTTGGAGAAATGTCTGTTTAGGTTTTTGCCCACTTTTTGATTGGGCTGTTTGTTTTTCTGGTATTAAGTTGTATGAGCTGCTTGTATATTTTGGAAATTAATCCATTGCCACAAAATGTGACTAAATTTTAAAAAAAGATTAATAAAGGAACTTATAGATTCTCAAATCCTGATAAAAAATTTGACTATCCAAAGAACTAAAAAAGATTATTGATCTAATTTCCTTACACACTTTGATTCTTACTAAGAAATTTAATTTTTGAAGATAAAACAAAACTATATTTATAATGAATTATCCTTCCATTGTATTTCATTAGCCTGAATATTCCCTTTTCATTTCAGTTCAGTTCAGTCGCTCAGGCATGTCCAATGCTTTGCAACCCCATGTTCCCTTTTAGGAACTACCAGCTACAAAAAAGGACTGTAAAAAAAAGGGAGATAAAAATCTCACTCTTAAGTAATCTGCGGATTTTAAAAGCTAAATTTCCAACAATCTCAATTTAATACCAAACTGTCTTTAACACTGTCATTATTTTGATACTTTATAGTTCCTAAAATATACTATGATTTAAAAAGTAAAACTTTAATCCTGAAATATAATAAATAAAAAGTTGCATTAATTTGTAGGATGAGTTTTCTTTTTCATTTACTTTCTCTATGTTTTCAAACTTTCAGAGATATATTTCTCTCAAAGCTGATAACTGAAATGGTTTGGTAATTTCTGGTAGCTGACAGCCTGTTAAAGAATAGTGAAACAGCATGTATTTGAAGTATTTCAGAAATTCATATAATAGGGCAAATATGCCCTGTTTTATAAAATATTATAGAATATAAATGCATTAATTGAATGAACAGAAGAAAAAAGTTTATGAAGTAATATATCTTCTGCCAGTATTATTTTTATTCCTTATTAGGCTGAAAGTATACTCTATGGAATTAAATGCAACTAATATATTTCAGTCTCTATGATAGACATAAAAAATGTGTACTGTAAGATACCTATGACATATTATAGAAATAGCATCTAGTACTCTATACTTATTCTAGTAGTAAATTAACTCCTATAATAAATAAGCTCTTGAAATGATTTCTAATACTAAAGTCACATAGTTTGCTCCAGAAAATGATGTTCTTAGTTGTAGTAGTTATCAGGATTTCCCAGAGAAATAATGATACAAAAAAGTAGGAGGAATGAAGATGAAGATGACTATTATATTAATCATTTTTATTTAATATCACTGTATGGAAGTTTCTGAATTACTTGTAATAAACCTTCTTTCTTTTCAAAAGAGAAAAGGAATTTGACTAGTACTAATAAAATGAGATGTGCAGAGAAATGAAGATCCAATCAAAATTCTATGTATAATTCTTCATATATAATCTATAAGAAAAGGATATCTCTTTCTTACACCATGTAAGTTTAAACAAGTGTGTGTATGCATGTTTAAATTGCTTCAGTCGTGTCTGATTCTTTGTGATGCTAGGGACTGTAGTTCAACAGGCTCCTCTGTCCATGGGGTTCTCCAGGCAAGAATACAGGAGTGGGTTGCCATATCCTCCTTCAGGGGATCTTCCTAACGCAGGGATCAAACATGTCTCTTATGCCTCCTGTGTTGGAAGACGGGTTTTCTACTACTAGCACCACCTGGGAAGCCCAACCAGGTATACAAATTAATGTCATACAGTATCATTTATTGGGGCTTCCCTGGTGGCTCAGACAATAAAGAATTCGCCCACAATGTGGGAGACTGGGGTTCCATCCTTGGGTCAGAATATCCCATGGAGAAGGGAATGGCTACCCATACCATATTCTAGCCTGGAGAATTTCATGGACAGAGGAGCCTGGCAAGCCACAGTCCATGGGGTTGTATCATTTATCACCCAACATGGCCGATGTAAAAGCCATTATCTTTTTTTTTTTAAGCTATTATCTTTATTCACAATTTTCTAGTATGCCCCTAGTCTTTCATCCTTCTTACTGGGTCTTTCTGATAATATATGTATATTCTGGCTCTGTATCTTTTGTTGTTGCCTAAATAAACATGCTCATTTTTCAAGGTCCAACACATATCCTACATCCTCTACAAGCCACTTTAAAAAAACAACTGAATTGACTGACTTCTCTTTTCTCTGCTTAATTGATGAGCACATTAAAATGTAAATTATTTATAAGCTAAAAGATCCTTTTAAAATGTTAAGAGGTACTTTTTCTGAGTACATACCATTCAATTGGTGGCACTGTTTCACTTAATCTATCCAACAACCCTATAAAGTTGGTATTAATATTCTAATTTTATAGATAAGGAAGTCAAGTAGATAAGGAAATCAAATCAAAGATATACAGGGATCAAGTAGTAAAAAAATTCTAAATTCAAGCCCAATGCCATTTGGTTCCAAATCCCATGAAAAAGAATACATTTCATGAAATATTCTAGTCCAGTGTGTCAATTCTTACTGACAAGCAAGATTAATGCACTACTCAAAATAACTAAATTTTACTTATCATCTCAAAGGAAATTATTTTTTAGGCTTTTAAATCAACAGTATTATTTACCAATTCTATAAAATACAGTTCATGAAAATTCACTGTAGGAGGTTTAGAGTATTCTTACCATCTATTATAAATAGTACATAAAAATAACAATGCCTTCATATGCATTCTATTATGTAAAATCTTTTAGAATATTAGGATAAAACAGAAATTAAGAACCCATTGTTTAATAATGTGATAGACTATTTTCATGGATAATACCATGCTTTTCATTTTTGATTCCTCATGTTAATGAATAATGATTGCAAAAATACTCAAAATTAATATAGAAATGGTTTTATAGGCCTATTTAAATGAAATTCCATTTTATTTATTTCTAAAAGGATTTAAAACAGCTCACAATGAAGAGTAATTATGATCTGGTAATGTACAAGACTCAAAAACAGAAATGAAATCATGTGGATCAATTTCCCCACAAAATCTCTGAATTACTTGAACGTTTTTGCCAAATTAAAAGATTCATAATGTTATAAAGTAAACAATAAAATATGACATTTCAATTATGACTAATTCAAATATTAACTAATACCAAGGATTGAATAGCACTTTTCAGGTCATTAATCTTAGGGCTCTTTGTCTCAAAATATCAATAAAATATTATGTGCTTGTCATGACAGTGACTATTTTTGTTTATAATTCTGGAGGTCAATTTTATTCTGTTCTTCCCTGCAAGATTTAGCCCAGACCATACTGCCTTCAGAGAACATATCTAGTTCATTTTACATAAACTTGGAGGATTTAAAGTCATTTCAGACTTTCCTCCCTGATCATCTGCTTAACATGCCTTCAATGTGAACAAGGAGTTTATGAGTCACTACATGAAAAATTTCAAGATATTATCAATTTTTAAAAATTCTACTAGGTAATGAAAAACTCATTCATCCATCCTAATATGATGCATTCCTAATCATTCTAATAGAGTTACCTTTTTCACAATTATTGTACTTGATAAGTATCCGTTTTTGTAGGTAACATGCCTATAATTACTTTAAAGATACAAACCCCTATGAAAAAGTCAAATAAATTAAAAATAAATAAAACACTACACTAACTTTCATTTGACACTAAGATATTAATTTATTCACTTCCTATTTCTTCTTAGATCTCAGACACAAAAGCCAATAGCTGATTGACACTGTTGAAGACTAAGATATTCCCTATATTTCTTTTGAAAAAATGTACTCCAACACAATGTTATAAGCATGAACTGAGTTAGAGTTAGACTATATTTGGACAAAACAATTTATAAGTATTGACAAAAAAATTTCATATCAACTGATTGAATCTCCACCCTTCCCCCCAGTGTTTTTACTAAAATCAGTTTAGGATGCATATAAAGAAATTTCTGAGTTCCCTGGCTATTTCATCATAATATTCTCTGAACAGCAAATTAAGCTTTCTATTCTAATCCTTATCTTAAACCCACTTGGTAGTTTTGGGGAAATACCATAGCATTTTTCATTTCATATGTAATCAAATAATGTACTAGAGGATTAATCAATTAGCTTGTTAAAAAAATTATTAGTAATTAATGTATGTACTGAAACATGCCTAAGTATATCACATTTAATAGAGAAAATTCAGAGAAGTCTTCCAAGCACAGCAGTCAACAAGTATAATTCTTTAAGCTGTTTAAAAGGTTTACTGAAAGCCATGAGGAAAAACCTCTTCATGAATCAGTTTTTCTGTCTGTTTAAACAAACCAGACTTGTCTCAACATGACTATATATAAAAAGTCACACTGATTTACCAGATGAATGTAAAAGACTTTAAATCTACAGTCTCATGAAAGTATTTTTCAATATACTAATTGGTTATGATAAAGTAAAAATAACAAAACATCCTGTTTTCCTTATGATTGTCATTATAATTTCATGTGCAAGTTCATTAACTTAACTGGCTTGATTTAACAACGTACCAAAACTGCAAGAGCAAAATGAATTTTTTTTCTTAGCAAACAAAAGGTTGTTTTTTGTTTCTTTAATTTTTTAAAATGATGTGATAGTCATAAGAATTAATGTAGATGTTGTAAACGAAGCACATGGTTTCAAAAACTAAGAAATACCCAAGTTCAGGATGAAAACATTTTATGGTAATCTTTCTTCCTGTAGGCAGCAATTATAATATGGTCTCACAGTATTTGATTAAATTTACCTGTCTCTGTCTGGAGAATAATGGTCATCCATGACACGGTGTCTATCCATTCGGCTAATTGTATTATAATGTCCTATAGCAGAGCGTGTCCCTCGAAGTCCCTGCTCCACATTTCGACTGAAATAGCAAGATCCATTAAATATCTTAATAAACCATAATCATATATTATACTAAAAAATAAAGTTTTTTAATAAAGACAGTATAAAAAGACAAAAGATCACTGTAATGTCAGCCTTAAGATTTTTGCTTTGTTTTAACTAATTGCACTTCTGGCTAAATCTATAAATTTCACATGGAGATTGACAATAAAATTAGGAGATTGCTGCTGTAACAGGTGTGTGCCTGCTAATTGCTTCAGTCCTGTCCAACTCTTTGTGACTTGCATGGACTGTAGCCCTCCAGGCTCCTCTGTCCATGCGATTTTCCAAGCAAAAATACTGGAATGGGTTGCCATTTCTTCCTCCAGGGGATCTTCCTGAGCCAGAGATGGAAGCCGGATCTCTTACCCCTCCTACATCTCCTACATCGGTAGGCAGTACCCACTAGTGCTGCACAGGAAGCCATAAGAGGTCCGGCATAAAATTAAGGCAATATCAATGGGAATGAAGATAGGGATTATGAAAACTATTAATGGATGACTCCCAGGTGTATGGGAGAAGGCAATGGCAACCCTCTCCAGTACTCTTGCCTAGAAAATCCCATGGACAGAGGAGCCTGCTAGGCTGCCGTCTATGGGGTCACACAGAGCTGGACACGACTGAAGTGACTTAGCAGCAGAAGCAGCAGCCCAGGTGTATAGTAGTGATAATAAAATATGAAATATAGGAGGAAGTATAGATTTGTGTGGAGAAAATGAGTTCAGCATGTTGCTTATAGACAATATATTTGCCATCTTATTTTAGGGATAATAATTGTTTATTTTTTTAATCTAAACTGATATTTTTATAACCGATCAATGACTATTTTTTTAAGCTACCATTCTTGGCCTGGGTTGTTTACTAATCTTACGGGCTTCCCTTGTAGCTCAGTCGGTAAAGAGTCTGCCTACAATGAAGGAGACCTAGGTTCAGTTCCTGGGTTGGGAAGATCCCCTGGAGGAGAGAATGGCAACCCATTCCAGTATTCTTGCTTGGAGTATCCCATGGACAGAGGAGCCTGGCAGACTACAGTCTATGCGGTCCCAAGAGTTGGACATGACGGAGTGACTAAGCACATTCTTTTCCATACAGGCTTTCTGTTAAGTGCAGGTGAATCTAATCTAAAATCCATGTCTATTTTCTACTGGTGTGTTCAAATATTCATTCTTTGATAAGTCAAGAATTCCTTTTTTTTTTTATGAGAAACGGTTTTATTTACTAAAACTACAAATTTAAAATCTTATTCTCTCTTGCACTTTAAATGTCAGATTACAAATCTTATTATTCTACTGATAAGTCTACCACATTTAAACAGTTACTTTTCAGAAGACTTTTAATAATTTTAGTCCCATTTACAATCTTACCTAAATCTTCAAATGTTTTTTTTCAAATATTTTAAACTATGTTTATAAATTTAATGTTAAATTTTCTCTTTAATTAATTGTCTAAATAAACATTTAAGTACTTAATATCCTTCTAATTAAGTTAAATTTATAAATATAATAAATCTTGTTCTCTTAGACAGTCTAATGCCACGTATAAAATTAAGATGACAACCTAAAATTCTAAGTTTAAATGTCTAAAAATAACTCCATTACTCATTTAAAATAAGTGTTTTAAGATTGTCATTCTAAGGGTTCAAATTGCCTTAAACATTGCAAGTATATAAAATGTGAAATTATGCACATATTTCCTGTTCAGAAACATTATTTCCTTGGTTCTTACTCTAGTAAGCCTTTCTATAACTTAATTGGATTGATTCGGAAACATTTCCATGGTTCTTACTCTATTAAGCATTTCTATAACTTAACTGGATTGATTAGAGTTTTCCTCTAAATATAAGTCCTGGAATTCTAGATTTCCAAACAATTCTTCCCACTGCTCATGCATTTCCTTTTAGTCTTCTCATGATTGTTCTTAACTGTATTGCTCCAACAAATGTTTATTCTTTCCTATTTCTTAAAATGTCAATATCATTCATGAGTACAATTAGTTGGGTCTAACTAGATCTGCTCAATATATATATGAGACTGGAATTTGTATCTTCTTTATGACTATGAACTTAAAATAAAATCATATTTAGGTCATCCAACGTTACAAAGTAGCCCATATTTTGTATTACTCTCATTATATAGGCTATTGACTAGCACATATGTTTTCCCCTAAATAACTTTTTTCTGTAAGAACCTATCTTTATAAATTTCTAATAATATTTTAAGATAAATAGGCTTATAATATCATCCTATAAAATGTTATGCTGTCTTACCTCTGTGGAGGAGGGACACTGGGTGACCAAGATCTAGTCCTTCCTATAACATCTACTCGGTGTGGAGACCCTGACGGCGAACAGTGGTTGGATGACATTACTTGTTCTGGCACTGACAATGTTGAGCTTTGAAGATCCCGACCATTGTGTCGATAATCTAAGGTGGAAATATTAAGATTACAGTTATCCACACACTAAGATTTTTAGTATTTTGTAATTTACTGAAAAACATAAAATGTTAGTGAAAGGCTTTAAATATAGTAAATGTAAAGCATAATGAATAAAGCACAATGCTAACATAAAATAATATTTTATAAACACTTAAATTGAGGAGTGACAAATATTCAAATATTTAGACAGCTACTATGCTCACTTTTTTACACAGTTAGTAATCTTCATTAAAAGAATTAAGCTTATTCTAAAAACATTTTCATCTCTTCATTGACCAGAAGAGCTTCAAATAGTTCTCAACAACTATAAATATTTAGAATAATTAACCTGACAAAAAGTTCCTACTTTGTATAGTGCATGCATGTTCAGTTGCTTAACTCGTGTCCAACTCTTTGCAACCCCATGTACCGTAGCCCACCAGGCTCCTCTGTCTATGGGATTTTCCAGGCGAGAATGGTAAAGTTGGCTCAGTTGGTAAAGAATCTGCCTGTAATGCAGGAGACCCAGGTTCAATCCCTGGTTCGGGAAGATAGCCTGAAGAAGGAAATGGCAACCCACTCCAGTATTCTTGCCTGGAGAATTCCATGGACAGAGGAGCCGGGCAGGCTACAGTCCATGGGACTGCAAAGAGTCGGACATGACTGTGTGACTAACTTTCACTTTCAGGCAAGAATACTGGAGTGGGTGGCCATGCCTTCCTTCAGGTGATCTTCCCAAACCAGGGATCAAACCTGAGTCTCCCGTGCCTTCTGCGTGGGCAAGTTGGTTCTTTACCCACTGAGCAACCTGGGAAGCCCAATTTTTATAGTCTATATAGATACTTCTTTAAGAAATAAACAATATTAGAAAGCATTCTGAATATCACTTGAAATAAACATTTAAACTTTGATTCCAAGTATTTGAAGTTATCTCAAAAATTACACTTGATTTCAAAATAGTAACACAGAGGATATTATACAGCAGTATTTTTTTTCCCTCAATGGATTATTGAATGAATCACCATATAGCAAAAAAAGTTAATAATACTGAGATAAGAAACAATGATGTTTTATGGTGGTAAACAATAATGAGTCCAGGATAAACACTTTGTATTGTGTAGGCTTGCTAAATAATATTCTGCAATAGCAAAGATTATTCCAGAAAGTAGTAACCCAAATAATGAATGATTCCTGAAAATTTTTTTTCAAAAGATATATTCTTTAATAAAATGGAAAAAAAATAACAATCTTTTTTTGTCATTCTGGAAGTAGAAAATAAAAGAACTGAGATATGCCCCAAATGAAATCAAGACAAAGAGCTTTAATGACCTGAAGAAAAATATTTGGGCTAAAAAATCTGATGTGGCTAGATATTTAATAAAGAGAAGAAGTTGAAAAGTCAATTAATAAATGAATAGAATACAAGTAGGGGAAAATGCTAACAATCTCCAAGCAAGGTATCATGAGAAATATGACTTTATTAAGATTCAATTCACAAATGATAAAACATGAAAAATATTTTTGTAGTCTTAGTGAATTAATATATTATTCACCTTAGTGCAAAAAATAAAGGCTAAAAGGATTGTATTGAGTTTTTTAAATGCAGTACACTGAAAGCAAGCAAACTGACTCATACTGTATCAAAATTTGTCCAACAAAAATTATCAGTCACTGACGCAATTGTAGCACATCTTACATACAATAGAACATAAATATTTTGTTCATGATAAAATTGGCCATGCTTATGAAATTTGCTAGGCTAATTAACCTTTAAGCAGAAGAGAATCAAACATTTTTATAATAGAGTATATTATATTTAAAAACATTTCCAAAAATTATAAAAAATAGCTACTTAGCTAAATTATTAAATCATCAGACAAATTTCTAGCCATAAGTGAGGCAATATTTTAAAACTACAATATCACAATTTCAAAATGCAGCTGTACCTGATACTTAACATAACAACAATGTACAAAATTTTTAAAAAGTGCATTCAAATATTTGATACATGTGGCTGTTTGTGATTGTAAAAATTTTTTTCCACATTGTTAGTGAAATATAAAGAAGCTTTAGTTATACAGTAACTTCTCAAACTTATAATGAAATCCTTATTATTTAGTAATTTAAAAATAGAAAATTGGTAAGTACTTATGAGACATCTTTCAGTAAGAATATTCAACCTAACAATCCATACAGATATTCCAGCAACTGGAATCATTCAGTTTAAACTGCCGAAAGGCTGTTTTGGGGGTGAGGGATAAACAGGATAGTTCTTTTGTAACTCATTATATTTATCTGTC